>NC_091453.1:16003983-16603983 GCF_964237555.1 Oryctolagus cuniculus
ATATATATCAGTATATTCCAAATATACTTATATATATGTGTGTGTATATATATACATATACGTATGTCCCTGCTTCTGACACTTTAATGTGCGTGTTAATCACCTGGGGATCTCATTACAGTGCAGACTGTGATGCCGTAGTTCTTGGGCAGGAGCCTGGGATTCTGCATTTCTAGCCAAATCGTGGCTGATGCCAATGCTGCTGGTTTGGAAGCACTATTTGAGTAGCAAAGACAGTATGGCAGGTGGGGGAGAGGTCAAGAGTAGAGGGTAGGAAGGGGATTGACAGTGCTTTTGAAAGCTGTTGATTAGGTGGACTGTGTTGAGAAGGTGAGAATTGAGTGAAGATAAGAAGATGAGTGATTGCAGTTGTACCTTGACCTAGGGAATACAAACAGCTAGTGCAGCGGCCTTTAGATGAGGACATATCTGGCAAAAAGTCCAGTGTGGATAGAGCAGAATAATCAAGAAGAGAAGTAGTAGTGGTGATGAGGTGAGAGAAGATCTTAACAGACCCTTATAAATGGCTTTGCTTTTACTCTGACATGGGGAACCTGTCCAGGATTTTGAGCAGGGGAGTGATACGCTGGAACTCCTGTTTACAAACCTCACTTTATAGACAACGGACTATGGAAGGACCAGAGTAGAAACAGTGAGACCAATTAAGAGTCTGCAAAATGTCTAGGCTCAGGCTGTTTGTAGCGGAATTGCTGTTGGGAAGTTGTCATATCCAGAATACATTTTGAAGGTAAAGGCAGGCAAACTTACTGATGTCTGAGATGTACACTGTGAGAGAAAGAAAGGAGCTTCTGGAAGGACAGAAGGGCCATCAGCCAAAGTGGGGGAGGTTGAGTTTTCAGGATAATATTACAAGTTCAGTCCTTGGACATGGGGAGTCTTATGGCATCAGTTAGAGCTCCAAGTGGACGTGGGCAGGAAAGCCTGGAGTTCAGGGGAAAGGACAGCACTTGAGACTGAACTTCTCTCTCTTACCATTCTCGTGACAGTCCTCTGCCGTTCATCTTTTATTTCTCATCTTACAGTTGGAGAAACATGATCAGAAGATATAACTGACTCAGTTGTTAAGTGGTAGAGTGGAAACTCCAGACAATATCTGGTTCTAAAGGCCACACTGCTATCCTGCTTCGGTGGTAAAACAATCAACACTGTTTACTGTAACTGATTATACATCTATTCAGAGAAAATCAGAATCAGTTTCAGGCAGGAAAATTGAGTTGGTGGTTATCTTTTTAGCTGTCGGGCTTGGCTACTGTAGACAGATTTCCTTAAGTCAATATTTGGCAACTTCCCGTATGTTCTAAAGAGACGTGCTCATCCGGATGTGACTCTGGTTATCCTGAATCACTCATTTCTACTACAGCTTTTGAGAGGTACAAAGCCATGCAATCTGTGGTCTGGGGGCCAGAGTGAGCAAATGTGCACCTGTCAGTGTTGGAAAATTATGGAAGTGGTTAAGATGAACTCTGTAACCTTTGCAGCTTCCAGGGAATAATTACAAGGCATGTGCCCTATATGGTTTCTCAGAGGTCCCCCAGGAGGACTGGGCTCCAGTTCTCACAGCAGTAACCTGTGTTCCTTGAATTCTTGCCTCACTTTCCCCATTCTTTACTTCTTTTGGGGATTGCTTCCCACGTAAACTGTCCGCAACAAAGTCCTTGTCTCTGGCTATTGTAACAGCGATGATGATGAAGAATATACAGATGTAGTCCACCCAGGATAGTTCTTTCTAATTTATATCACAGCACCTGGCAAACGGAGTCTCAGTAAATATTTTGTAGACTGGTGCATAACTGTAACATTCCTTAGTGATCATTAGATAATCGTTGTTACTATTCTTTCAGTCAAATACATTTAATAGCATACAGATAAATTCCTCCCTGCTGATCTTGCTCCTTTCTTTACCTTCCCAGAAGGAAGGATTCTTAAAAATTTGGTGTATATGCTTCCAGTCTCTGTGTGTAAATGCGTGTTTATGTGTGTAATTTCTACATTTACTTGAATCATATAATTTTATACATATGATATTGTAACTTGTTTTGTTCACTCCAATTTATGATTTTAATTGTTATCCAGGCTGTGTATTTCTTTGATTAAATTTCCCATTTGATATTTTTATCGGATTTGAAACTTTCAAATTTTATTTCTATTTTTAATGCTTGACAGTAAATATTTAACATATATGTAAATATAGATATGGATTTTCATTTTAAGAGTTGCCGTAGATAATGAGCTAAGATGCCAAAAACTAGGCCACTATTTATGTTTTTCTAGATAACTACTGCCATTTGCTTCCATTTTAGTGTCTTCTAGAATTTTAGTTTGAGCTTGTCCCTAAATAAGAAATGGCATTTGATTGTTATCTTTACTGAATTTATATAGTTTAATGGGATTTTATTTCTTTTATTTGCTTATTGAGCTCATTTCCTTAAATGCACTTTTCTGGTTGGGGAAGTATCTACATTAGTCACTGGAGTGCAATAGTTAATCAAGGTCTAGATGATTGCTTCTTGGCCTTTCAGCCAAGATCAAGTGCAGGTCTGGATGAGAAGGGCGTTGCCTGCAGCGGGAGAAAGGATGATATCCACGAAGCTGTAGTGTCTGGCCTTCCTTCCCACCTGCTGGAATGTCTGCATTCCCCTTTGAGCAGTATTTTGTGATGCTGTAATAGCTTGGCAAGCAGTCTATGGTAGAATCAATGTGTATATTAAAAAGAAACTGGTAGGAAAATTCACAAACATCTCATTAAAAGTGACCCCAAAGAAAATGTTATCCAAGAAAGCTCATTTATTGTGTTAAAATAAACAAAGATTTATTTGGAAGTACTTCTCATATTTCTTTAGAGCCTCATCCAGTGTCAGCATAAACAAATATAATGAATTAGTTTTTAAGTTAAATTTTAAAACAAATTTTAGCCTCGGTGAGATGTTATAGTTGAAATTGTGAATGTTGGAAGCCATGCTGTCTTACTAAAGCTGTGGCAAAACCTTTTTCTCCCTCCCTTTAACAATGACGGGACCATATGCCTTAATTAGATTTCTAGTTATTAATTTAATGCCATCTCACCACTTCTGGTAGTTCTTTATTAGAATCTTCGTCTTCCTGTTAGCATTCTTAACAAAAGGTGATCCGAAAACCCAAGTGACTAACAAGCATATTTAAAACAGAAAGTCTGTGACCAGCACAAGAAAGCTGGAAGCCCTTGCCCTGCCAGAATCCCACGTATGCGCCTTTCAGGTCCCTCCCAGTAGGAGACCCTCGGCTCTGACTTGCTTTCTCTTGCACATGATTCTGTGGTCCTGGCTAGTAGTGTTCTTGGATTTCTGGAATCAGTGTCACTACCAGTACTTCTAGGCTTTCAAAAGAGTTCAGATCTGTCAATCAAATCTTAATCAATAATTTTGTCCCCCATAAAACTTTAAATTTTATAGTACATTTCTCATATGTAATAATGTTCAAGAGAGGCAAATATACACATTTTTCCGCTTTTTCCCAATACTTTCTTTTTTTAGCAAAAATCTATCCTGGTTTCTCTTGATATCTTGTTCCAGTTACCTGTAACTTTAAATTTTCTGCAGTTTTCTGTGTTGTACATGTCTTGTTTTTTTCTGCAAGAAATACAGGGCCATGCTGACAGTGTGCTAGTATTACCACCATCTAATTACAGCTCTGTTATGTCTGTACAACAAAATTACATATCCTTTCAAAGGCTGTTACAGCATTTATCAGTCTTCATGGATTCTACGCTAATTTGACCATTCATTTTACTTGCAATCCAAGCCATAGGCAATCCAAAACCATCACCATGACAAATGAACACTCTGTTGCAGATATAGCTGTTGTCTTTCCATATCTGGAGACCCTAAGAGCATTGTTAAAATATGGCAATGTTAAATGTTAATTTTTCTTGCCCAGTGGAGTTAATCACAAATATTCATGAAGAGTCTATTTTCAATTAAACAGTTCTCTGTTCACTATCTATAATTCCCTCAAAGGAACCAATTGTACTGAAAAGGATTCAGATTCTGTTGTAGTTCATTTTTTTTATTTTTGAGATAACATTTTTAATTTACATTATAATCAGAGGCTTAGTGCTCATCTAAATAAGGAGTTCAACACATAAAGTCTAAAAAGACCATAATTTGGCAGGAATATATGAAAGGGTTATAAAAAATCAAATAAAAATGTCTGTTTCACTCATACAGTAAATTTTAAAATACTCACAGCTCATTAAAATTATAGTAGTATATTATTCTTAACAATTTGATTGACAAAGATTTAAAACAAAGTTTTTTTGTTTTTAAGATTTATTTATTTATTTGAAAGGCAGTTACACAGAGAGAGAGAACGAGAGGGGGAGAGGAAGAGGGAGAGGGAGGGAAGGGAGGAAGAGAGAGGGAGAGAGAGAAAGAGAGAGAGATGCTTCCATCTGCTGATTCACTCCCCAAAAGGCCAGGGCTAGGACAAGCTGAAGCCAGGATTCTCAGATGGGTATAGGTGCCTAAGGACTTGGGCCATCTTCTTGTTGCTTCCCCAGGTGCATTGGCAGGAAGCTGGATAGGAAGTGGAGCAGCAGGGACTCAAACCAATGCCTATATGGGATGCCGGTTTCACTGCTTAATCTGCTACAGCATAACACTGGCCCCTTAATGCGGAGTTTGACAAAATACTATATTTGCTGGAAAACTAATACACACAGGATCTCTTTCTTTTTATTTTAATTATTTTTGAATATTTTAGCTCCCATATATAAGGGAGAACATGTAGTATCTGTTTTTGTGTGCTGTATTTTTATCAGTCCATATTCATGAAAGCATATGCTTGCCATGTAGGATTTCTGCATTTTATTGCCATAAGTAAATTCCGTTTTAACGCCCATTAATATTTCCTATACTCATATGAAAAGTTTCATTTTAGCTTGTCATCTGTATACACATATAGACATTTAGAAGATGTTAAAACTTTGGTTTATGCTGAAGGTCCTTGCAATGACACAGTTTTAGGCACCAGTAAAATTATGATCTAAAATAATTAATGCCTGGACTGGAAGTTATCTTAAGCTAGTCATAAGATTACTTAATTCACACTTAAAGCTTGTTAAAAACTCTCTTTTCTAATGTTTCTATCATAACTTTGGGGTTTCTAAATCAATTCTAAGAATTTATTCTAATTATTGCTTCTATATTATATTCTGTTTCCCCCCCAATGACTGTGGATTTATTACAAGTTATGTTGAAATTTTAGTTTTTCAGATTGACTGTAGAATTATTACAAATTTTATTTTGTTACATTTTGATCTAATTTTTGCTCTAGGGAATTTATGACTTCATAATCTTTTTCTGTGGCATTGTAATTTAAGCTTTAGGTCCACTAAATATGTACTTCTTGGATAACAGTAAACAGCTAATATGCTATAGTCTCCTGAAAACAATTTTAGTTTTTTCTAGTACTTTAGTATATATTGTACATCCTCAATGTGAAATCTACTGAGCAAAATAACTCCTAATAATTCTTCTATGTCCATAAACACTGTCCACTTTCCCAGGTACAACATTTTATATGAAAAATGAGAAAGCATAAACATCTTTGAGCCCAAAACTTTATGTAATGTTATTATTCTCAAAATTTGATAAATCACTTTAGACTGAAATTGGAAATAATTCCGAATAATAAAAAGATAAGTAAAATTTGATTTTAATGGATAAAATTAGACCATCATTAATTATGTCTTTAAAAATAATTGAATGTAGCTTTCCCCAACTATATCTATTTTTTTTAAAAAGAAAGAATTATTTATTTGAAAGGCAGAGTTATAGAGAGACAGAGTCAGAGAGAAAGAGAGAGAGGTCTTCTATCCACTTGTTCACTCCCCAAATGGCTGCAATGGGCGGAGCTGGGCTGATCCGAAGCCAGGAACCAACAGTGTCTTCCGGGTCTCCCATGTGGGTGCAGGGGCCCAAACACCTGGGCCATCTTCTACTGCTTTCCCAGGCCATAGCAGAGAGCTGGATCGGAAATGAAGCAGCCAGGTCTCGAACCGGCACTCATATGGGATGCCGCTGTGGCAGGCAGCAACTTTACCCTCTATGCCACAGTGCCAGCCCCACAACTTTATCTACTTTTAAGGTACCACTTTTTTTTTTTTTTTGACAGACAGAGTTAGACAGTGAGAGAGAGAGAGACAGAGAGAAAGGTCTTCCTTCCGTTGGTTCACCCCCAAGTGGCCGCTACGGCTGGTGCTGCGCAGATCCGAAGCCTGGAGCCAGGTGCTTCCTCCTGGTCTCCCATGCGGGTGCAGGGCCCAAGCACTTGGGTCATCCTCCACTGCCTTCCCAGGCCACAGCAGAGAGCTGGACTGGAAGAGGAGCAACCGGGACAGAACCAGCACCCCAACTGGGACTAGAACCCGGAGTGCCAGTGCTGCAGGTGGAGGATTAGCCTAGTGAGCCGTGGCGCCGGCCATGGTACCACTTTCTCCTACATGCTAGGCAGAAAATGAAACTTGAGAAAAATTAAAATACAACATAGTAAATTATGTTAGAACCTGATCAACACTTTATCCTCAAATTGTCCCTAAATATAATTTTCTCAGCCATTAGTTAAGTATCACACATTCCTAAAGTTGTAGTTGATATTCTATGACAGTTTAATTTATTGGATTTTCTGGATCTTCTAACAGTGCATGTTATAAAAAATGGCTATTTCTTTGCTAAATTTATTTCAAATATATCCATGAGAAGAAAATGGTCCCTAATGCCTCCATTTTCTTATTTGTCCATACACCTTTTCATCTAGTTATCCTTTCTTTCCTTTCTGCCTCTTTCTTAGAAGAGAACAAAGATAATCCTATAAAAAAAAAAAACCTTCTTCCTTTCTAATACTATATAGAAATCTTAGTAATAATGTTTTGAAATTTATTGTGATAAGTCACCATTAAAATGTTGTTTTCTGAGTGTTTCCTAATATAGAATGTAGGACATATTCTATGCTTTTGGTCATTTAACTTCATTTGTACTTTTAAAAATTATTTATTTTAAAGGGAGAGAGAGACGGACAGACAGACAGACAGACAGACAAATCTCCCATCTGTTTATTCACTCCCATAATGATTGCAACAACAGCCAAGAATAGGCCAGGTCAAAGCCAGAAGCCTAAAACTCAATGTGGGTCTCCCATGTGGGTGGTAGGGATCCAAGTATTTTAGCCACCACCTGCTGCCCCCCAGGGTATGCATTAGTAAGAAGGAGACTGGACTTGAACTAGACACTTTGATTTGGAATGCAGGCATCCCAAGTAGCATCCTAACTGCTGTGCTAAATGTCTGTTCCTGAATACTTGTTCTTTAAAATATTACCAGGTCACATTTTTTAAGTGAATGAAGCCATGCATTTGATAGGTACTCACTATTTTATAAGAACTCTTAATTTCCTAGCAAGAGACATATCTGTATGTATATGTATATATACACATGCATATTTATTAACTTTCTAGAGACACGCATACTGTGAATTTTCATCTTTGATTTAAACTCTATATAATATGCAATTACACATGCATCCATACGTCAGCCTAAATATTTTAACTGCAAGATTTCTAAAATACTCTTATTTCAGTTATGGCAAATTTTCTATTCTCTGACAATAGTTTTTGTTTATTATCACCAGAATTACTTATATTGGCCTAGGTTCTTCATTAAGTATCATTTTTGTACAAGGTGTAAGAGAGAAATGAAAAAAATACATGAACAAACAGAATTTCACACACTATTGATTGTTATAATGTTTTCTTTTTTCCCCTCAACTCCATGTCCCCTCATTCACAAGACAGACCAGGCCAGAGGCCTGAGCTGAGGTGTACACGGGGAAGGTCTACTCTTCCTCCTCTTTTTATACAGTCAGTGTAAGAACACAGCATGTCGTTAGCACCAGGAGGCCATAATGTTTTCAGATGTCAAAAATATTATTGATATTTTTATCCAATATAAATTCATCAGAAGCATGACTTAAATCTGTGAGTCATTACACTGGGGCACTGTAAACAAGCAGCTGAATATTGAAGGAGAGTAGCATAATGTTGCTTTCAAAGTGACCACTAAAGACAAATTTCTGCTTTGTGATTTCTGCATTTTTCTACGATGACTGTAATTATCATTGTCGCCAGCTTTGTGTGAATTCATACAGCTTCCAGGATAAACCTGGAAACATAGAACACTAACATGAATAATAGCAATAGTGCTTAACTTTGGGCTGCTATTGTAAATTGACAAATGACATCATTGCCTTCAGGTTTTTGTTGTTTTCCTAAACACATCAAGTAAAATGTAAGCACCCAAATCAGTAGGGTCATCTCAAAGAAGGTGGACTCTGTTCCAGTAATTCATTATCAAATGCACTACAAGCTCTTGTAGAATTGCTTTCACAGACCAGTTTATGAAGCAGAAAATAAAGACTCTTCTTTTTGGTTAAAACCACATTTTGGGCCAAAAATGGTTTTACCCAATATACTACTTAATTTGTTACTGAATCTGATTCTCAACGAATTTTAACTGCTTTTAAAGTTCAAAACAGTCTTTAGAAGAATGAAGACTTTCAACCATTTGAAACTGTTGTGAAATTGTGGCATTTGAGAGCTGTGGAATTTAAGGGTTAAATATTTGCAAATTATATCATTAGTTTTTAATACCAGGAAGATGTCAAGTAGAGGGCTTTCACCAACAATCCCTGAAGGTTCTAGTGAAAGCATATCCTATCCAGAAAGCCATGGGAACCTGAGGCAGGATGCTATGTTATGGGTTGGCACCTTCCTAATCCCTAAAATTTATGCAAGGATATGGTCTTTATCTTGAACAAATTTGGTAATTTTTTGATTATAGAATCCAGAATGCAATGTCCTTTCAAGCTCTAAGCCCCACAAGGAAACTTGTCAACTACCCATTGGCCCATGTGAGGCTACTGCCTGCTGTGAATATATGGGGAATGTGGGGAAATAGTGTACAACAGGAAACCACACAGCAAGGCTTAGGGCTGGGGGAGAGATGTGAACAAGGGAGATGCAAGGGAACGCTTGAAATAAGGATGTGTTTTGACCATCGAATGGCTTTGATATATTGGTTGTGCTTCTCTGCTAGCTCATATCGGAAGCCTTGATGCCTTGCCTGAAGCTGGTCATTTTTTTCCTGGTGAGAATCAGCAGAGACAAAGGAGTCACATCTTCCTTTGCTAGATGTAGTAGCTCTATATCATCTTCAGCAGACAGAGACTTTAAAGGTTTTACTATACCGTGCATGGAAGTTGTGGATGTAGACAAGTCTAATGAAGGAAAGAGGCACTAAATGAATCTTCACAGAGTGCGATGAAAGAAAAGATGATTAGGCCGACGCCGCGGCTCACTAGGCTAATCCTCTGCCTGCGGCGCCGGCACCCCTGGTTCTAGTCCTGGTCAGGGCGCCGGATTCTGTCCCGGTTGCCCCTCTTCCAGGCCAGCTCTCTGCTGTGGCCAGGGAGTGCAGTGGAGGATGGTCCAGGTGCTTGGGCCCCCGCAACCACATAGGAGACCCAGAAGAATATCCTGGCTCCTAGCTTCCAATTGGCCCAGCTACCGCCATTGTGGCCATATGGGAGAGTGAACCAGCAGATGGAAGACCTCTCTCTCTCTCTCTCTTTCTCTCTGTAACTCTGTCTTTCAAATAAATAAATATATAAATCTTAAAAACAAAAAGAAGCATAAAAAAGGGAAACTCCCTCTCTCTATAGATAACATGATAATGTACCTAGAATACTCTAGAGAATAATAATTGGTAAATCTAACTCAAACAGTGAAATAATTTAAATTAGCAACATATAAATTTGAAAGGCAATAGCTAACAGCCATAACATGCAAATATCCAGTTAGGAAAGATGGAAATGGGAATAAGTTGGCAAATTTCATTCATAAAAGCACCAAAAGGATTGGAATATAACTAGGAAAAAATGTAGAAAACCTATCCATAAGCAACTGTATACCCATCTGTAAATGAGACATGAAAGTAGATTTGAACAAATAGAAATTTCCTGTTATTCGATGGGGCATCTCAACACCACTAAGATACATGGTGTTCTTAAATTAGTTTATAATTTAATATGATCTCAATAAAAATAAAAAACATGCTTTTTCCAGGTAGTTAGGCATGTTGAAAATAGGATTAAAATGGAAAAATAGTACACAAAATTATATAGAAAAAACTGAAAGAAAAAAAACCTCTAATTGCAACTAGACATACCAGATGCTGAAATTACTACAAATCTTTAATAATTAACCGTGTTAATAGCATATGAATCGACAGACAGATGAAATAAAATTAACAGTCCTGAAATAGACCCAAGGACTTGTGGAACTGTAATATATAGCAGAAGTGGTATCGCCAATAACTTGGGGCACAGGTGAGTTCAATAATAAAGGATATTGGAAAAAGGAGAAATTAGATCTCTTCTCAATCCATAAGTAATAAATAATAATAAATCCCAAATGAACCCAAACTAAGTATTCAAAATAAAAGTCATCTGTGCCTCCAGATGCAATTCTCTTAGAAAGATATAGATTCCCCCCCACTCAAACTGTATAACCTGACTTTAATTAATATGAAAATATCAGACAAACCCAAATCAAGGTACATTTTAGTGTCACTGCGTTAACTGATTACTTTAGTTTTGTTTCCTCCAGAAACAGACCCTAGGTCCTTAGATAAGGATTCAAGTACCTGTGCTTTATTTGAGAGAGGAGAGCAGGAAATATTGGGTGCGGAAGGCATCCCACAGAGGGTGTATTCTCAAGCAGGTTACCACTGTTGGCAGGTAAAGCTTCATTCTGGTGAACACATCTGGGAGACGGTAGAATACGCAGCTCCCAGTTAGCCTGTCCAAGGAGAGTAGGGCTGAGGTATTTGCACACTGAGTCACATAAGTGACTGATTGAGGGTTTCTGGGGCGTGCAAATTAATTCTAGGCCCTTCCAGACTGCTCCATTGCCCAACTGGATTCCTTTAGACAAAAGTTGACATTTCAGAGGCACAGGACTGCACGTGTGCAGATGATGAGTTCCAAGGGTATGCTGGAAAATGCCTCACATAATCTGCTGCTGTGCCGAAGCAGAAAGCTACAGAATCAGTCTCTCTGGTATTCCAGGCTGCACTCAGAATGGTTGCAGCCATAATTATATTAAGGCCTTCACTGGAACACTGTTTCTAGGCTCAGAAACATCAAGTGGATTATGATTTCTTTTAACTACCAGCTGAGAAATATTGGAGGAGTTATTTATTCAAAATCTCAGTTGCCTCATCTGTAAAATAGAGACAATAACAGATTGTGCTTATATAATTACTTTAGAGCTAAAAGAAGCATGCATTTCGTAGTTTGGCACTTTAAATATCCAGTGTTAGTTTTAATTATTATATGCATATTCCTTACAGTTACTATTACTTTTCATATTAATCAGTATGTTAGAGATTATTATTCTTATTTTGCTGATTAGGTGCACTCCAATCTTAATCTAATTTGTATCTTGGTTCTAACAAACATGAAAGTTTTATAGTCATTGAAAACTTAGGACTACAGAGACTCGGATTTCCCATCTGTTCTTGAAAATGACAATCAGTTACTTAGGAAAATGACATTGAAAGATACAAAGGAAAGTCAGTGAGATTGGGGCCAAATAATGAAGCTCAAACATCATCAAAAAACAAGTTGCAAGTGGCGCACACAAAGTGAAGAAGAACAAACATTCTGAAGACTGAACTAGGCATGTTCAGTAGGCTTTGGAAATATGTATGGGATAGTTAAACTTTATTTAACTTCCTGAGCTAGCTTTGCTTGGATACAGGTAAAAATTTTTCCATTATTTTTGCACTGCCCCTTCAAATCCAGTGGCTTGGCCTTGTTCTTTCTTTATACTGAATGAAACCTCTGGCAGATCCCATAGTTTATCAATTGAATAGTGTATTAGTTTCCAGGAATGCCATAACAAAGTACCATGAAATAGGTGGTTTAAAACTACAGAAATGTATCCTCACAGTTCTGGCAGTCCGCAAGTCCAAAATCAAAGTGCTGCAAAGACCATACTCTCTTTTAAGGCTTTAGGATGCGGTCATGCCTTGCTTCTACTTAACTTTTGGTGATGGCCAGAGGTCCTTGTAACCTTATAACCTCATCATTCCAACTTCTTCCTCCATCATCAGTGTTCTTGTGACTATGTGTCTTCACAACCAACAGTATGAGTATTCACACTGACCATATGAGTATTAGATGGGGGCCCAGCACACTCCTGTATGACCTCATCTCAGTCAACTACATCTCCTACAGCCCTGTGTTCAGATAAGGTCACATTCTGAGATTCTGGGGGAAGAAAACTTCAACATATTTTTGGGGGTTGCAGTTCAACGCATAACATTTAGCTAATTATGATCTAGCCCAATCCATAATCAAACTCCACAAATTCTCCACCAGAAACAAGCCCCCTTTCTCTTCAGAACCACTGAAAGGCTGCACTGGAGTGGGAGTGACATAAACGAGTCCATTTCCCTTTTTTCCCACCTCGCTCTGCCTCTCCTCCTCTCCCACTGATGAGGGTATGGCTCAATCTTCGAACACTGGAGCAGGTGAAGGGGGTGAATTTGCTGAGTTTGGGAGAATGAAGGAAAGAATGAAGAAAGTTGATAGAACTTCTTTAGCTTTAGTGTCTTCCGAGGTAGCATATTCCAAATTCTGATTTTTACTTTCATTGGGATGCTTTTTCGCTTCCTCAGAAACCCACTTACCTGGTGGACATTGAGGTTCAATGTGTTAAGCCACCATTTGGGCTGTCTGCATCCCATATTGGAGTGCTTGGGTTTGAGTCCTGGCTCCTCTGCTTCCAATCCAGCTTCCTTCTCATGCACACCCTGGGAAGGCAGCAGGTACTGGTCCATGTACTTGGGCTCCTGCCACCCATGTGAGAGACCCAGTTTGAGTTCTGGGCCTCTGGCTTTTTCCTGGCCCAACCCTGATTGTTAGGGCATTTGGGGAATGAATCAGCAGACTGAAAATCTCTCCCTTTCTCTTCTCTATGTTGCTCTGCCTTCCAGATAGGTAGGTAGGTATATAGATAGATAGATAGATAATTTTCTTTAAAAAAAAAAACAAACCCACTTGCCCTGAACCACAAGAATCTCTTACTTATAGATAAATGTGTGCAAGAACTGCCTCTAATATTAACCATCCCATCAACTGACCTGTGGTGTCTCACTCTGCTCCTTAGTTGGGATCTCTGTGTCTTCCAGGCAGTCATCCTGGATGGATGCTCACTCGAAATGACCTAGGCTTACTGCTACAGGATTGATTTGGCACCATAATAAATACATGAATCCTTTTCTTACACACTTGGGTCTGTGTCATCAGTCACTGAGTGGTAAAAATCTGCTCTCAGACACTTGATTATTAAATTTTCAAGAGTTAGATACCACTCCCCATGGTATTCTGGGATAAATTTTAAGATCTCCAAATACTCCTTGTAGAAGATTTCTCAGCTTGTGGTAAGGTGAAGTATTCCTCTTCCCTAGTAACTGACTCCCCCAAAGTAGTGGACAGATACAGGGAGGGGATTGTCGGTGCTGTGGAAGCATAGCACCCTAACAATGCTCTCAAAGGAAAGTCACTCTATTGCATATCTGCTTTCTCCAGAGACTTCTTCTTTCCTTAACAGCCTAGATGTAAATATTAGCCTAATCAAAACCTGCCAGAACCGGTTTTAAATTTTCTAAAATGTATTGTTTTAAAATCCTTTCCTGAGACATAATTTAGGCAACATCCCAATCACCCATTTACGTATACAATTCAATGTTTTTAGTATATTGAAAGGTTATACAAACATCACTGCAACTTAGTTTTAAATTATTTTCATCATCATTGAAAGGAACTCTCTCCTATTATCTGTTACTCCCCATCTTTTTCTCTTCCCAGCTCTGGGCAAGCACTAATCTACTTTCTGTGTGAAAAGATTTACTTTTTCTGGACATTTTGTATAGGTGGAATGATACAAAATGTGATATTTTGTGATTAGCCTATTAACAGTATTTTCAAGGGTTATCCATTGATTTGTAACATTTGTTGTTGTTAGTATGCTGTTGATTTGTATTTATGTCAACATAAAAACTCATGGAAAATAGAATTTAAAGATGACTTTATTTTGGTGCAAATTTTTTTTAAATTCATACGTGTAGGGATCTTTAGGAAGCTCAAGGAAAATGTACAATATGAAAACCTATGCATGAACTTCACAATTTTCAAAGAAAATTTATTTTTTAATTCCATTTGTACTTTAAAAATTCATGGAAATTGTAAGCAAATATGTTTATTTTGGTCTCAACAAGTTTTGGAAATCCATGCATAATTTTTTCACAATGTTCATTTTCCATGAACTTTTTGAAGTTCCTAATATTGCATTTGTTTTTATTTCCAAATAACATTCCCTTGCATGGATATATCAGATTTTATTTATCCATTCATCATTTGATAGGCATGTAGGTTGTTTCTGCTTTTTTAAGACATGTATTTATTTGAAAGGCAGAGAGACAGAGACAGACATAGACAGACAGAGAGCTTCCATCCACTAATTCACTCCCCCAATACTCGGAAGAGCCAATGCTGGGCCAGTCCAAAGCTGGGAGCCAGAAATGCATTCTGGGACTCCCATGTGGATAGCAGGGACCCAAGTACCTGAGCTGCCTTCTAGGGTACACATTAGCAGGAATCTGGAATCAGAAGCAGAGCTAGGATTGGAACTCAGGCACTGTGTTCCAGGTAGTGTCTTAACTGCTAGGTCAAATGCCTACTCCTGTTTCAGTTTTGGCCCTTTATTAATAATGCTGCTCTGAATGGGAATATACAGTTTTTGTGTGAACATATGGTATAATTTCTCTTTGAAATTGCTGGGTCATATGGTAACTCTATGTTTAACTTTTGAGGAACTGCCAAACTGTTTTCTAAAGGAAAAAAGTCACTTGTGCAGAAATTCTCATCTCTAGTTCTACTTCTGGAATACTTGAGACACATAGAGAAAGGATCTTGATGAAATATTTAAATAGCAGCTGGTATTTGAGGAGGAAAAGTGATCATATGAAGGTTATAAAAATAAGAACAATAGAAAATTCTCTCATATCAAGAGGCATTTACATTAGAAATAAATGGGTTGTCATGATTTGAGAATGTTAGAATGGGCTATTTACTCAGAAAAAGCTGTGAACTTGCTTTTCAGTGCAGACTTTTCAAAAGGTATGCAGTCATTTTTCTGGGTTGTTTTCAGCGTAGTACAGTACCTCTGGAACTAAGTGGCTAACTCAATGCCTTTCCAGAGCCTCTTTAGCTCTGATAATTGTTTGAGAGCACAGCATTATCGTTACCCTAAGCAGTAAAGCCTTTTTGATTGTGCATTGTGCTAAAGGCTTTACAATGATAGTTCAAAGAATTTGGCCCCTGCTTTTTAGGAATTTAAGAGAACACATTTTCAAAAGGAAATAAAAGAAATCTGTTTATGGTGTACTACAAAGAGGCATTAACATAAATGAAAATGAAGATCACTTCAGGGAAACATTAATGGATTATAAATAGTACCATTTCAGAAAAGTGATATTTAGAAGTAATATCTGTTTTGATTTTATAAATGAGATATGGAGAAGAAAAATCTATTCATTGCATGGCTTCTCCACATAGACCCATTCACATTCTTCAGGAGAAAGGAAATAACACAATAGAATAAAGTTTTATCATTTTATAATATTGGAGCAAAATATATGGAAATTGTCAGAAAAATGTCAGTGTTTGATGTCTATTTGTGCAGTAATTTTTAATAAAATTATAAAGAAAGTTGTTAGTGGTCAGGATATTAATTTTAAAACATTTTCAGAATAAAATATGATCATGTTATTGGGATGCAAATTCATATTTCCTGCATTTCAGGATCTAATTTCAGAAATTATTTCTTAAAGAAATTGATAACTCTAAATATATTTTGAAATGAGAAATTTTGAAACAAATTTTCTACACGTTTCTTAGGTTGATAAATAAAGGAAATAATTTTTAAAAGTGAAAATTACTGAAATTTAAATGCAGTTACATGTGTAGGTAAGGTCTAGGAAAAGATTTGAGTAGTTGAGTAAGAGTCAGGGAAATCAGGAAAGGTAAGTAATATATACCTTTCATATACTTTTATTATATAAACAATTATATGTACTTTGTAGAATTGACATTTGGAGTACATAGTTTTCCTAAAACTGTTATTACTTTCTCTCTATTATATAGATCCTAAAGTTGTTTTCAGTTTTCCTAAAGAGACTAGAAATATTGGCAGAGTTAAAAACAAGTCCAAATCATATTGTTTTAAGACTTCACCTGTGTATACTACAGTTATAAAGACACATTTTCAGGCATGCAAAATCACACCATATTGTCATTCATGAAATCCTTTATTAGAAGTTTTATTTAGGGCTGTTGTCCATCAGAA
Source organism: Oryctolagus cuniculus (assembly GCF_964237555.1). Classification (NCBI taxonomy): domain Eukaryota; kingdom Metazoa; phylum Chordata; class Mammalia; order Lagomorpha; family Leporidae; genus Oryctolagus; species Oryctolagus cuniculus. Next base: position 16,020,508 of record NC_091453.1, read on the forward strand.
CTAGAAGGTAAACCAAAAACGAGTAGAGCAGTGAAGAGAAGTTACATAATTGTAGTATCTGATAGGCCCCATAATGAACCATCTGCCTCAATTATGAAAAGAAGGAGCATTTCAGAACAGAGGTATCAGAGGAAGTGACTTGTTTCCTACCCTTTTGTCGCTCCCCCTCTTCGTGGAGGAACGACACAGGACCCTGCGCTGTTCTTTTGTCTGCTCGGCCCTTCCCGGGTTTGCTGCTGGTTCTTCCCGGGTTGGCTACCGTCCCTTCCACCTCCGTGGAAAGGCGGTTCCCCCTGCCACTTTCCCCACTTGCGCGGGGGAGCAGCACACCACCGGCCAGCTCTCTCAGGGGCTGCACAGGTGTTCCCCTTAGATGTTCCTGGTGCATGTTGTCTCTCTCCTCCTTTATAGTCCTCTTCCACCAATCCCAACTCTGCTACCCACATGCCGAGTACACTGCTCTCCTCCAATCAGGAGCAGCTCCTGCTGCTTATTGGTTGAACTGGAGGCAGCTGTGTAGAAGCTGTTTCCTCCTCTCCCAGCGCCATATTGTGGGAGAGCAGGTGCGTAGAATAAGTCTTAATTCCAGTAACAGTCTAGTCCGAGTTGCTCCCCACACCCTTTACAATCTCGGACACTGGAAGGAAACAGTAAATGTAGAAAATAAAAGGATATTAGATTAACAAGCACTCCGATCTTAGTGCATCCTTTGATGGGAGTGAAAGACCTACTGGTTGATAAAACCCAAACAACCAATATCAAATAAAAATAAACAAAACCTAAAAGCTCAGGAATGTTGAACACATGGCAAAAGAATTGGTGAAATGCACTGAATACTAATAAATGTAAAATTGAAAATAAAAATAAAGACAGAGTTGTAATAAAATTAGAACAATAGGAAGAGGGGGAGAAGCTCGTTTTCTCATTTTCACAGCAAGAATTAGTCTCACTTAAAATTACGATACTTATTTTAAGATTTCAGAATTCCAGTGAAACGAACATCTGATTGCTACTTTGTTAATTTTTAAAAGTTTCTAAACTAGCAATTGTTTCACTTCATATTATTTATTTATTTACAAATAGTCATTAACTATATTTGAGATATATGACTATATTTAATATGATCTTATTTTATAAAATCACATCTTCGTCTCTGTATATGAATTAGAGAGATGCACTGTGATGATGGTGACCTGATTTCTTTTTGCTATTTTGTGTGTGTGCAGTGTTAATATTATTATTTGATTTTTAATATCGAAAATATATCATTTTGTAAAGAAGCCATCCCAGGAGCAATCACTTAGTAAAAGTAAACTGAAAATAAATACAGCTTTATTTGAGTTTACTTAACATACAGTTGAATGTGATTTACATTATAATAAAATACCCACCGCATCAGTTTGTTAAAAATTTGTTTTCCCGAAACAATTTCATTTCCTCCCAAATTATCACTGTTCTTCTGATTAAAAATATAATCTTTGCTTCTCTTTTCAACTGGAATACACTTTACTGGAAGGGTAGAATTGCTGTAAAAATCTTAGTCAACACATAGACCTCTAACAGAAAAGCATATAAATCATGAACAAGATAACATTTCTGGGCAGTTTTACATCACTGTGGTGGGTGGAGCTCACCCAAGCAGCTGCCTTTGCTTTGCAATGCGCTTCAGATTTTGTGAATTCCTTTTGTTCTTCAAAAAGAAAGTCTGCAAATGGAATATATTTTCTTTAATTGATCTAAATGAAACAACCTCTGATAAAGTTTTGCGGCACAGTATAGTTACCAGTTTGGATAACAACACGCACCAATGCCTATAGTACGCACATACGAAACGCTCATTTTAGTCATCTAGACACTTTTATAGTCAGAATTTATTGTAGATGGAAAGCCTAAACTAAGTAAAGCAGCCTGCTTACCTATTTCATTCACCAGTGAAATTAATCCAGATAGTGTGAGACAGAAACTTGGGCTATCAGCTCTTCATCAGCCTGGGAAAGTTCTCGGCTTCATTTGCTTCCACTTGCTCTCCAGCCAGGGCTCTGGGTCACAGTCCTTGCAACCCGTCATTATGACCAGGGTGCTAAGCGGGAGCTTTTCACTTTCAGCAGATATGCACTCTATAGCAAGCACTTCTAATTGTATTACCCCAAACATAATGAAAACCTTATACTTGGACCACGGGGCTTGTGGAGTAATTCGGTTTCAGATGAAGCTAATGTGCTCCTCAGGGGTTTATAAAATTATTTTTTGTTTGTACAATTTCCTCCTCTGATTCATGTCGGTTTTCTGAATTAGGTGTTTTATATACATCCTCCTGGAACCAATCCTATAATTTTAGATACCCCGCCCTGTGCCCACCGCATTTCCTATTAGCATCTCAGAAACACTCCCTCTACTGTTGAGTTATGATCACTCGTGTGCTCTCATTCTTTTTTTTTTTTTAAGATTTATTTATTTATTTATTTGAAAGGCAGAGCTACAGAGAGGTGGAGGTAGAGAGAGAGAGAAGTCTTCCATCCCCTGGTCCAGTCCCCAAATGGCCGCAAGGGCCAATCCAAAGCCAGGAACCAGGAGCCTTCTCTGGGTCTCCCCCGTAGGTGCAGGGGCCCAAGGACTTGGGCCATCCTCTATGGCTTTCCTAGGCCACAGCAGAGAGCTGGATTGGAAGTGGACCCAGCCAAGACTCAAACTGGTGCTCCCAAGGGATGCCCACATTGCAGATGGCAGCTTTACCCTCTATACCACAGAGCCAGCCCCTTCTCTCCTTCTTATACTCAAATGATTCCATACTATTTCTCCCACGGTTTCTGCCCCTGGACTGCATTTCATGTCTTGTTTTGCTGTCCACCCATACTTCAGGATATATGGTCCACTACAAGTTTTCTGATGCTCTGGATCCCCGTGGAGAGTAACACGTAGCTTAGCACTGAATCAGTCTCTAATCATTTCCTACACAATAATTTTATCTCCACAACTAAATTGTAATTCCCTGTGTGTAGTAATAGGCTCTAATCTTCTTTATCCAATACTACTGTAAATATTGCCGAGTGTATTTGATATCTACTTTACCTACTTAGCAAATAATTATTTATGATTATGTGATATTAAGACTCAGCCTCCCGGCCGGCGCCGCAACTCAATAGGCTAATCCTCTGCCTGCAGCGCCGGCACACCAGGTTCTAGTCCCAGTCGGGGCACCGGATTCTGTCCCGGTTGCCCCTCTTCCAGGCCAGCTCTCTGCTGTGCCCCGGGAGTGCAGTGGAGGATGGCCCAAGTGCTTGGGCCCTGCACCCCATGGGAGACCAGGAGAAGCACCTGGTTCCTGGCTTCGGATCAGCGCGGTGCACCGGCCGTGGTGTGCCGGCCGTGGTGGCCATTGGAGGGTGAACCAACGGCAAAAGGAAGACCTTTCTCTCTGTCTCTCTCTCTCTCTCTCTCTCACTGTCCACTCTGCCTGTCAAAGATAAAAAAAAATTAAAAAAAAAAGACTCAGCTTCCTGATTGGGAGCTGCTTTCAGTTAAAAACAAGAAACAAACAGAGCAAAATGTCACATCTATGAACGATTCCTACAGTCCTCTTTAGGTACCTCTGAATTACTTTGATGCTTTTGATTTGAATGATTCAAACCCGGACACACTTAGAATAAAACTAGAGCTTTAAACATTCCTCTCCCTCCTCAAAATCACCACTGTGATTTCTGATGTTATACAAATATTTTGAATTTCATAAAACTCTATATGAAAAATATATATGAAATCAGTCAACATTGTTTTTTTTTAAATTTTTAAATTTAAAAATTTTTAAAAAATATTTATTTATTTGAAAGGCAGAGTTACAGACAGAAGGAGAGAGAAATCTTCCATCCCTTGTCTCACTCCCCAAATGGCCTCAATGGCCAGAGCTGGGCCTATCCGAAGCCAGGAGCCAGGAGCTTCTTCCAGGTCTCCCATGTGGGTGCAGGGGCCCAAGGACTTGGGCCGTCTTCTACTGCTTTCCCAGGCCACAGCAGAGAGCTGAATCAGAGGTGGAGCAGCCAGGACTTGAACCGGTGCCCATGTGGGATGCTGGCGCCGTGGGCGGCAGCTTTACTCACTATGCCATAGCAGCAGCCCCGTCTTACTGTTGATGAGCATTTGAGTAGTCTTTACTTTTTCATAATTATGAATAAAGTTGCTGTGAACATTCTTGTAACTATTTTTGGTGAACAAAACCATCCTTTTCTTTGTAGGGACGAAGTACATAGCAGTTCTATATAATGTCTCCATATTAATGTTACTCACACTACAAAGTCACTGTTTCTCTACCTTCTGAGTATTGCCCTTGAACTCCTGGTGCATCTGAACCAGGGTTGGCAATTTTGCTTCTCAGAGGGTATTTGGAAATGTCCGGAGACATATTTTGGTTGTCACACTGGGGAGAGGATGCTAGTGGTACCTCATGGCTAGTGGCTAGGTTTGCTTCTAATGCACAGGATAATCCCTGATTACAAAGATTTTGTTGCTGTTGAGAAACTGTATCTAGACTAAAAGGATTTAATTTTATATTTTTTCCTTCTAGGTACTCATTGCTTGACTATCCCCTGCTTCCTCTGATACATAGCTATAGACATAGTTATAAATAACTCCTAAAGAAAAAGGGCAATGGATGGCAGGGGCATCTTTCAGCCTATTCTATTTGGTATTAACTCTTAGCACCTATTAAGTCCTGCATTTAGTCATCTCAAGGCATCTAAGTTTGTCTTTGTCAATAAATATTTTCAGAACAGTAAAATAGCCTGTCTCCTCTGTAAGGAAATTGCATTCTGTGAAAAAAAATAGCTACATATACAAATGTGACATAAAACACATACATACATGTATATGCAAGGGACATCCCATTGATTCTGTTTAGAACCAGCTAAGATATCCAGGCACATGGACCCCTATTGTAGTTCAAAATTTCTGCAGAAGATTCACTAAATTACTCCTGTCATTTTCCCCAGTCTCTAAAAACCGTGCTCAATCCATTCCCATGACCACATGTGATTCATTGTTTTCTCGAGCAACCTCTTCTCACCTTCAAAGTAACTGAAGGTATATTATATTCACTTTAGTTATCAGAAATACCTAAAAGAAAAAAAAATGAACGTGTTATTCCCATTTCCGTGAATTGGAACCTTCAACTCTCCCATATTGCTGTCAATCCTTGCTTCTGAAACTGAAGCTTAAGGACAGTACCAAAACTTACACTTCATGCTGATTTTATGTCATCCATCTAGTCATAGGTCCAACAGAGGTGATTACCTCACTCCCCAGATGGGCACAGAGTTCCCACCTCATGTGGTCGCCTTCATTACTTTAGTGACATTGAAATGGAGGAATGGTGTTTGTTGGCTTGGTGTTTTAAAAACATGTGGTCTGCTTTTTGGGCTACAGCCAGAACTAGTAGTGCCTGACAGCAGAAATCCAAAAAGTCATAAGTATTCTTTTCACTTTCAAACATTAAAAAAAAATCAGTAAATGTGAATATAACCAATTTTGATGCTACATAATCACCCAGAAACTTTAAAAATTATAATTATATATGTGCTCTTTGTAACATGTTAAACTTGTGAGTGCAATTTTTTATAATTTACATTTCAATATGTTTTATTTCTGTGATTCCTCAACTGTAAAGTTCATTGACATTATGTTTCTAGGATGGCAGTGACCAAAGCCTCATTATGTTTTGCAGAGTCTCATAAAATAAAGAACTGTCTGTTTTAAAATGACAGAAGTAACCCCATTGATAATCAATGACATAAAAGGGGAGACTAACCAATTTTTCAAAATGATTCCCCAAAAGGGGAATGCTTTTGATCATCTTGGAATCATGGAAAATTTAGGGAAGCATAATTCCACACTTAAGTTTTTGGGAAATATTGTTAAAGCTATTCACCACAAATTACTATTTTGGCCTATTTTTATAATATATGCATTTACTTTGATCTTCAGCAGCATCAACTAAATTCTAAACCTATGATATGTTCTTGTAAAAAAAAAAGGGTTCCCTGATCTAGCAAACTAATTAAATGCTACATAGCATTTCTCTCACCCTCCCACATATACATTACGCTTAGCCATTTGGATTAATTTATTAAAAGCTTTAAGAAATCCTGTTTAATCTGTTTAACCCATTATTTCTTAAATGTATAGGACTGTAGAATGCTTTTACATCTATCATTGAATAATATCATGTGAATTAAATGTTCTGTGGAACTCACTTTGAAAAATGACCATGCAAAGTATTCAGTAATATTTCTTTCTTATTCTGGCATGAATTTAAAAGCAATGCTCAAAAGGCAGTTCTTTTATTGCATGGCGTAAAAGACTTTAGTGTTTCATGGTACCCCAAAAGGCCCTCTAATGCAACATTCTTTCTTGAATATATATTTTAAACTATCTGAGGAATCCAAGCAGATTCTTCAACAGCAGCCTCTCTTTAATACCATCATGATATTGCTCTTAGAGAGAATTTGCATTTCAGTAAACAACATTAAATGAATACTTTCTTTAGATGAGAGTCTACATGTTAGGTAAAACAAGTATAATGTAAAACCCTAACATTTATTATTTTTCATTGTGCTCAATAATCTGGATAGAGTACTTTTTTTAACCTAGAAATAAGATACAACTGACAAATTGTCTTTAAAATGCAAGAGAAACAGGATTAATTCCATATTCACATCACTGTGTGTGGCATTCTTCTCAGATTTCAAAATAAATGCTGCAAAATTCCAGGATAAAAAAATAGAGCGTTTTCATTAATCATATTCACGCTCATTTTCCTCTCTGATTCCTAATGAATTTGTCTCTCCCCTTCCCTTCTACAGTCTATGGGGATATGCCTGTTCCATTTCAAGTCAAAACGACACCATTAGTTCATTAGTGCTGCAGGTCTGGCAAATGAGATCTGAAACGAAACACCTGTCCTTTGACCCTAACTTGTTCCTGGCTTTTGCCAACTTGCAAACAAAGAGAGCAGTTAAAACATTTAAAATGTTTAATTTCTCATATTATGCTTTGGATTTTATGCTGACAAGAAACATATTTAATATTTTCTGAGACTAGTTTTGATAGTCTGGTTTCAGCTTTTTAGTTATTGGACAGATTTTCAATGCTCTCATTTTTTTCTTATTTTTTAAAGTGAAATTTTTAGTAATATATACTTATATATATTTATGGGGCACAGCATGATCATTCAGTATCTGCAAATAATGTGTAATGAGCAAGTTGGGGCTGTCATCTTTTTTACTGTAGGCGATATGGAGGTTGCACAAGTTTCTATTTGCCCTTAAGAACCAGCTGGATACAGATTTAGCAGTTTAAATAACTTCAAGGAAGAGATTAGAACTATAACTGTTAAATTTACCCACATGTGCAAATGGTCTCTTGGTTTCTATATTATGACTATCCCAATATGCTATGATAATCTATGAATATTTCCTCAATGAATATAAACTATGCTTTAAATATAACATTTAAAATGACATATTTTATATGAAATATTTATAGCATGAAGACTTTACTCATTTAGCATCAATGAGTGTATTGATTTTCTCTCCAATTAAGTTCTTCAAAATAATATTGAACATAAAAATAATCCACTCTTGATATTTTAATGTAAGTCAAATAAAATAAAATTCTTTGAGATAAATTGTATGTCTAAACTTTTGTGATGATTTACTTAATAGAAATAGAAAAGATTATTGCTATGAAGATAAGGTGGCAATGGAAGTCCAATGAGAAATAAAGACTATGAACACTGAATGCAGTCACCTGTTTACCTTGATTCTTCAAGGGGTTTCCAAAATATTATTACAAAGTTCCTATTTTCAATAAATCACATCATAAATGAAAACTCTTAAAAATGAATAGACCGTTATAGCCCTGGAAACCATCAATTGGAATTCGTGGCAGGAAAGTGAAACCAGTAGTTATTTATTTGTAGGTTTTTCTGTCCTTAAAATTGGTAAAGACATGAAAATATCCTTCTTTATTAGAGAAGTTGTAACAAAAAGAAAGCCAAGTAAATTATTTCTCATAAAAATGGAAAACTTATTTTTGTTACACATGTGTCTTTCTAGGCATTAAGAGTGCTTTTGCAGAATTTTAAATGCATCTGGATGAAAATTTGATTTCTTTAAGTTTAACTGACACTTAACATTTTTGTTACACTTTTTTCTTGAATTTTTATTTCTTCAGAGAGAGAGAAACAGAATTCCATGTACTGTTTCACTCCCCAAATGTCCAGGCTAAAGTCCAGAGCTAAGAACTCAGACCAGGGAGACCCATTTATTTGAGCCATTACTACTGCCTACCAGAGTCTGCGTTAGCAGGAAGCTAGAGTCAGGAGCCAGAGCTGAATATCAAACTGAAGTACTTTGAGGTGGGGCACTGGCATCTTAACCAGTGTCTTAAATGCTAGGCCAGATACCCACCTCTGTCTGCTTTTTAATTTTTGCCATGCCAATTGTGTAAAGCAAACAATTTTGAAACCCTGTTTTTCACCTCGTCAGAAGTATTTAAAACATTAAAGACAAATACTTTAAGATCATTATGTACAGAATTGTGTAGAATACAGTAATTCTTGCTAAGAAAATTAAAGTCCCTAGATACTTCTCCCACTTTAAAGTGGGAAAAATTCCAAGCTATAATTTTGTAGTGTCATATTTTTAGTCTAATATATTTCAGTATGTAACAATTCTCATTATTAATAACCAAATGTAAAACTGTCTTCAACATACCAAGTTATGACTTTACAACTTCTTTTAATGTAATACTCTTTACTCTCTAAAAAAATCACTAATTTAGTGTTTAAAATTCTCTTTAATCCATGTAAAATATGTGCTCCAGACTGCTGCCCTATTAAAATGGAAAATCATATTCTCAATTCTTTTAATTACAATCACAAAGCTTTCCTAAAGCATTCTTAATTTTTTCCTTTTAATTTTCTTCTTCTTTCAACTAAATAATGCAATTTAAAGTTTGCTCTTACAGCAGTGTAGAGTTGCTAATATAAAGTATATAACGCATTTAGCCATTTCTAAGTATATAGTTCAAAAATGCTAATTATAGTCACATTGTTGTGCAACTGCCACAACCATTATTCCAGAACTTTGTTTTTTTGCAAAACTGAAACTCTGTATGCATTAAACAACATCTCTCCACTCTCTCCTCCTCCTAGCCCCTGGCAAAAATCATTCTATTTTTTTATCCCTATGAATTTGACTACCATAGGTATCTCATATAAGTGGAATCACAATATATAATTTAATTTTTTCTTGTAAATATCATGCAATGATCTCTTAGGAAAGTGACTACTGCATAAAAGAAGCTCAATAAATATCACTTTATAAATCAATCCATGAAAGGACTCTTTAAGAACTACTCTGTCTACTAATCACTGGGAATATCAATTTTACTCGATATTTTATTTGTGTAGTTTCAAATTTACTTTATCTTAAATTTTTTAATCGAAAATAGATGCATTTAATTTGTAATATGTGGTGTTTTGATATACATAGTGAACATGATTATTATGATCAAGGTACTTGACATTTCCATCTCTTTAAAATTTGCTTTAAATTATTTTTCCAGACACACATTTATTTATTTGTATGCAGGCAATATAGATTCTGGTGATGATCCCTCTAAATGGGACAGTGAATACTATGGTTTCTCTCATTTTCTAAATTAAATTTTTCCTAAATATAAATAATGTGAAATTTGCCATTTTAGCCACTTTTAAATATAATGTTTCTGTGGCATTAAATACATTCACATTGTTGTGTAATAGTGTCATTCATTTTGTCAATTAGAATGTTTGGTCTGCTGATCAGGATTTATTGATTTGTTATAATGAATATCTTTTCACTCATATTTTAGCAATCTTTTAGAAGATGCTCTAAATAGGTATTAATTGTATGGTTAAATCCTGTAGCAAATGATTTTAAACTGACAATCCTGATATACTGCATTCCTTATTTTTTTTTCATTCTTTTTTCTATGCTAAGAGCATTTCAGTTTGGGGAATTTCTACTTACTGAAAATCAATGAGCTGTCCTTGGTTGTGTCAAGTCTACTGATGAGCCCATTAAAGATATTCTTTATTTCTGTTTTAGATATTTTGATTTCTAGCATTTCCTTTCGATTCTTAAAGAGTTTCCTTCTCTGGTTACTTCACTCATCTGTTCTTGAATGCCGTTTCTTTCTAGCAGAGACCTTTGCTTATTATTCATAGTGAAACACCCTGTCTGATAATCCCAACATCTGTGACGTATCTTGAGTTTAGTTCTGATGCATTTTTTTTGTCTCTTCATACTATTTTATCTTCACTTTTGGCATACTTTGCAATTTTTGTCAAGAAGTCAAATGTCTTGCTTTGGGTTTTATGAACTGAGGTCAATAGGCCTTCAATGTGAGGATTGATGTCAGAATGGCTACAAGTTGGGCTGTATTGATTGTGTTCTATAGCTATAGATGTCCCAGGCTTCAGTTTCCTCTGGTGTCCTTATTTTGACCCCCCCTTGCCTTCTTTGGTCTTCCCTAAGAAGAACTCTTTAGACAGAGTTGCAACTTTTAGTTCTTTCAGCTTAGTCCATTGTCATTATACTGTGGTCTTGTTGGTTTGGTGTTAAAGTGTAGGGGTGGAGAGGCATCCTATAATCTTAAATGAACTCTTGTTCTTTTAGTGGGTCCATCTCTGTGGGCTTTGGCATTCACAAGTTTGGTTTGTTTGTTTGTTTTAGTTTCCTCTTTTAGGTGAGATAGGAAGCCTAGAGAAAGCTTAAGTTGGGAAAAAATGCCTTTCTTCCAGGTCTGATGGGCTCTAATAAAGCTGCTTTGCCCACCAAAGTAGGTGATTGTTATGGAGAACAATTGCACTCAGAATATATTGCACAGTATTTACTTTTCCTTTCTTCCAACCAGAACCACAAGGCTATCTATCTTGGCTCTTGCTTCACTGTGATAACAGGTGTGATGAGTTTCCTAAAGGCAAAACCCAGAAAACTATGGGAGCCCCAGGAATTTCTTATTCTCATGATCCACATTCAGCTTTCAGAAATTCATCCAAATGACCACTTACACATTCTATCAGTTCGTGTTTCTAGTGGCTTCTTAGTCAGGTACCAGACCTTATAAGCTATGATCCTGGATTTGCCTGTCTGTCCACATTTCAGGTGCAAATTTGCTTTGTGCCTTCATATCTTTGATAGGCCTGAAAGCAATCAAAGACTTTTTGTTTGTTTAGCTTTTTTCTTCAAAGGATGACTTTTAAGCTTTTTACATGTTGGAGCTTTGAGGTGGCCTTTTAAACGAATAAACAGTGGTATGAAGTATAACTAATAGAAAGGAGCAAACAGTGGAGCCTGGATCATTAATCTGGTCATCCAATTGAGAGTAGAAAAGACAGTGTCAGTTATACAAGAGACCCCCTCTGTTATTGAAAACAAGTATATCATCTTTCCCTGTAAATATCTTGGGGCTAAGTGTTCACAATCATAATACATAATACATAGACAAATGGATAGTCTTCAATTTGAATGAGTTCATTAGGCTGGCTTCTCAACATTCTTAATACTAATTAATTAATTCTAACACCTCAGGTTAATTTCCACTGTGATAAATCTGTTCTCAGGCACAAGGGAAACTTGACCAGCCTTCTAGGGCTTCATTAGAAAGACTGCCTTAGACTGACTGCCAGAAAATTCAGAGATGTGTATTCTCTCAGGTGATGAGTGTTTATTCACCCACTTCTCACAGAATTTTAAGTTGCACCCTAGGACTGTGTGAGTCCCCTAAAGGCCACAGTTTTTAGCCTTAGACGGCATTGGCTTTGTCCCTCCAAGTTGATGCATAGTGATGCACCTTGCACTTTCTTCAAAAGCTGCTGTGAAACCCCAGGATGTGAATCTGCGCTTTCTGTAGAACTCTGCTCCTTGGGAGAGCGTGTGTAGACACAAACACCCAAAAACATTACTAGTTTATTCACTAACCCTGTCCACTGGTTTTCACAGTGTTTTTTTTTCCCTCTCTGCCAGCAAGGGTTTTTAATGCCTTCTAAACCACCAATTGAAATAACCCTTTGTTGCAGATATTGGGGAACCCAGGTGGGCCTGAAAATCTACCCAGAGGTCACCCTCCATGGCAGTGCGACAGAGAAACCCCTTAATTGAGCCTGCCAGACCACCTGTTACACTTGGCTAGTTCAGAAACAGCTTTTCCCATTAATTCATGCCAGGCATGAATCTAATCCTAAATGAAGCATGTTATAAAGCATTTGGATTAGAAATAAAGCCATTATAACCATATGCCTGCATTTTTAATGTACTTTCAGACAACATTGTAACACCATTCCAAATTTTTTACCACAATATCTATTTGACCAACAGTACTTATTATACAGTTATAAATAAAGAAAAATGGATGTGAGGAAACCATTTTCAAGGACTTACACACCAGAACTTTGAAGAACCTGGAATGCATAGGTTTCTGATGTTTCATTCATGCATTTGTTTCAAGGCAGAAAATTGCCGTCTTTCAGCATACAGTTAGAAAGAAATAAACAGGATGATTTTTCAAGTTTTGCCCTGATTTTTATGCGTGCCTAGTGCTGTTCTTGCTACACTCTCCTGAAGCCTTGAAGAGCTGGTTAGTCATCTCTCCTGTGTTGCCTCAAATGTGCTTCAAAGTTCAGGATAGTCCTTAGCATACTGGAAGTTATCTGCATGTGAATCTATCTCATTCAGTATTTGCAATTGCATGAGGACATATTGAGATCAACTCTATGATGAGTCATTCCTGCATCACTTTGGGGCCTGGTATTAAGCCTGACACATAATTGGTATTTGATGGGTTATTCAGTGGGTAACTGAAAATTCAATGACCCATATGTCTGCCACACTTCCGATTTCCTTCGATAAAAGTATTTATGAAGGGTAAAGAGTGTTGTGGGGAAAGGATGGCAAAAGTAACTTGATCATGGAGAGAACTATAGAAATGTGCACTATGCCAACAAGTTAAATAAGCCCAGTGCCATCCTGCCTTCCTTCTAGGACCTTGCTTTGCTCGAAAGCCAGGGCAGAGTCCACTCTCTGTATTCATTGCATTAGTTACTTCACAGTCTTCCTTAGCCACATAAGTGGAGTGCCTTTCCTCCCCTGGGAGCTTCCAGGACATGGTCATCTACTTCCCCTATTAATAGTAATGTAGGGTAGACTGCGAGACACAGCTGAGAGTTGCACTGTGTCTGGTCAGGGGAACATGGAGATAATGTGCCCACTCACTGCCATCAGGGCTTCCCTCCACTGGGGTTTACAATCAATATTTTATTGAAAGCAGATGAGAAAATAAGGCCCATTTTCTCTTTACCTCCATAGGGTACATGTTGGAAAGAAAATAAAAGTTACACATTTAAGTAGTTTGATTGCAACTTGTAAACTCCTAAGAATTGTATTTTAAGAACAAAGCTGAGCTATGTTGGATGACAGTACAGTGTGGGAACAATAGCTTTGAAAAAGGAGCAAAATGGCTTCATTAACAATACATGGGAATTCTTAGAAAAGCTAATTTAAAAACAAGCTTATTTTGGTAAAAAAAATTTTGAAATCCATGCATAGTTTGCATGATCAACATTTTCATGAACTTTTTGATGACCCTTAGTATGCATGTAAGTATTTATTCTGACTTGATTACCGCAGTTGAATTAATTAGCATATCCATACCTCACATGGTAATCAGCATGTTTCTTGTGTGGTAAGAACATTTAAGCTCTATTCTCTTAGCCAATTTCATGTACACAAAACAGTATTATTAGCTATAGTCACTAGCCATACATTAGATCCTCAGAATTTATACTATGTAGTTGAAACTTTGTACCCTTCTACCACCATTTCCCATTCTCCTGAGTCCAAGTTCCTGGCAACCAGCTTTCTACTTTCTGCTTTTACAGGTCTCACTTTAATAGATTCCACGTATCAGTGAGGTCATGTAATATTTGTCTTTCTGTGCCTTTTTCATTTAGCTTCATGTCCTTCACTTTCATCCATGTTGACACAAATGGAAACAGGTCCTTCCTTTTTAGAAACCGAATGATATTTAATTTGTGCATGTGTGTGTTTATGTGTCATATTTTCTTTATCCACTCACCTGTGAATGACACCTAAGTTGTTTCCATTTATTAGCTATTGTGAATAATGCTGCAATAAATGTGAGAATGCAGATGTTTCTTTGACAGATTGATTTTATTTACTTTAAAATTTACTCAGGTGTAGGATGGTTGAATCATATGGTAGTGCTTTCATTTTTTGAAGAGTTTCCACACTGTTTTCCATAATATCTATACTAATTTACATTTCTAACTACATTATATGGGAGTCCCTATTCTTCTATCTTTTAGCTTTTTAAGAAGCCATTCTAATGTGATGATATCTCATCCCATTGTGTTCTGATTTGCACTTCTCTGATGATAGTGATGTTGAATGCCTTTCATAAACCTGTTGGCCACTGGTATATCTTCTTCAGAGAAAATCCACTTAAATCTTTAACCCATTTTAAAAACAGAGTTATTTGCTTAGTTTTGCTGTTGAGTTCTTTGAATTCTTTATATTCTTGGGTATTAACCTCCTACCAGATACATAGTTGGCAAATATTTTTCCCATTCTTCCTGTTGTCTCCTCACTCCATTGTTTCCTTTTCTGTAAAGATGCTTTCTAGTCTGATGCAAACTCACTTGTCTATGTTTGCTTTTGTTCCTTGTGTTTTTGAAATAATATATAAAAATAATTGTCCAGACCAATGTTAAGAATCTTCTTTCCTATGTTTATTCTAATAGTTTTAGAGTTTCAGCTCTTTTTTTTTAAAGAATTATTTATTTTATTTGAAAGTCAGAGTTACATAGAGAGAGAGAAGGATAGGCCGAGAGAGAGAGAGAGAGAGAGGGAGGTCTTCCATCCACTGGTTCACTCCCCAATTGGCCGCAGCTGCTGGAGCTGCACTAATCCAAAGCCAGGAGCCAGGAGCTTCTTCTGAGTCTCCCACATGGGTGTAGGGGCCCAAGGACTTGAGCCATCTTCTACTGCTCTCCAAGGCCATAGCAGAAAGCTGGATTGGAAGTGGAGCAGCCAGGACTCGAACCAGCGCCCATATAGTATGCCGGCACTGTAGGCGGTGGTGGTGGCTTTACCTGCTATGCCACAGTGCTGGCCCCAGGTCTTTTTTTTTTTTTTTTAAAGATTTATATATTTATTTGAAAGGCAAAGTGACAGAGAGGGACACACACACAAACATACACAAAAACACAGAGGAGTGGAGAGAGAGAGAGATCGATCGATCTGCTGGTTTATTCCCCCAAATGCCTGAAACAGCCAGGACTAGGCCAGGCTAAGGCAAGGAGCCAGGAACTCCATTCAGGTCTTCCCCGTGCATGATGTGAACACTAGTACTTCGGACATCATGTACTGTCTCCCAGGCACATTAAAAGGAAGCTGAATCAGAAGCACTGAGTAGCCAAGACTGGAACCAGTCACTCAAATACTGGATGCAGGCGTCCCAAGTAGCAGCATAACCCATTGCACCACAACTCCAAACCCTAGAGTTTCAGGTCTTATGTTCATGTTTTTAATCTATTTTGAGTTGAAGTTTGACAATGGTATACTATAAGGATCTAATTTCATTATTTTCCCTGTGGATATCCAATTTCCATTCTCTTGCATGTGGATAGCCAAAGTGATCTTGAGCAAGAAGAACAAAGATGAAGGTATCATATTTCCTGGATTTAATAATACTACCAAGCTATAGTAATTGTAATAGTATTTATTGACATCAAAATAAACATATAGACATATAGAGCATTGCAACGGAAGAGAAAACCTAGAGAAAAAAATTAATGTCCTCATTTGGTGTTGTCATGATTGACTTTTTTCTGTTTCCTGATATTTCACAAGGCTGCCTTTGCATATGAAGAAAGAATCAACTCTTCTAGTGTTTTCTGCTTGACTTGAGAAAAAATCTTCAACAATTATTCTGGTGAGGGACTCTAGGGGTCTCTCAGACTTTTTTCTATGAATGTACCTGCTCAACACATTTTGTTCTCTCTCGAGGGATAAATCTTACGATTGTATGCCCTCTTGATCCTGCAAACCTAAGCTGTTCATTTTCCCTAGGGCAGTCCCCTGAAGTGTTCAGTGTTAAACACTTTGTCCCTATCCTGCAGAGTTGAGCCAAGTATGTGTGTGTGCTTTTTCATTATCTGTGGAAGCTATGGGGGAAGAGAGAGGTTGAAGGGCAGGCGTGCCAAGAGCTAGAAGGCATACACAGGCTAGTAAGGTGAGCGCATAGACAGACTTCCTTTGAGGTTCAGGGGAAGGACTCAGGATGCAGTTCATGAGATGGTTACTAGAAACCATGACCCTAAGTTGAGTTCTCTGCTGCATTTGTAGTTAGCCTCCACCCATTTACCCTGCTTCTAGCTGCCCCCACGCTATTCAATTAAGTCAGTACCTTCACTTTTCTGGATGAGATGAGATAGAAGGGGCCTCTTGGGCAGCATCACACAATGCTAGGCTAACTCAGGACTTACTGTCTCATTGTCTAACCATGGCAGAAATCAAGGGCAGAGGTGGTCTCTCTTGGCATTAAGCTGAACACAGCTTGATGAAGAGGTATTGCAGGTAAAGTAAAAACTTTCTAAAACTGTGTCTATTCCTGGATATTTTTCTCCCATTGGGATGCTCATGTCTTGCTACTGGAATACTGGACTCCCAGACAGTTACTCTTGACCTTGAGTGGTTGTCAAAATCAGTGTTCCGTGGAGGAAAGGGACCGAAAACTTATCCCACCATGTTGCTAATGTCACCTCTGAGGAATAGGATTCACACCTTGTTTAATGACATTTTTATAATCCATCTGCCTACAGAGAGAGACTTATGTTTTCTAAAGTCCTAAAGTAAGGGGTTACATAGAAATTCTTTTTCTGAAAGGAGGATTTGATAGAAGGCAATAAAAGACTATCCATGCATGCCAGCTTCCTGAGACACAAATTGAGGGCACACTGGCAAGAAAGAGATGCAAAAATGAATGGGTGATTTGTTTGATTAGCAAGTCTCCAACTTTTGAGCATCATAAGCAGAAGATGTTAAAATTTGAAAAAAGGGAGAAGTAAAATCATGATCACAGTGAATTTATGAGATACTGTCATGACTTAGGTCATTATATCTCATCATAAATGGGATGTGAATATTTATAATAGGGGACACAAAGATGAGTTTCAAGAAAGGAGACCTATTACTCACATGAATATTTACCTTTACATGTTGTCTGAGAATACAGTCATCCCTCAGTATCCATGGGTGATTTGTTCCAGGATCCTCATGTGAATGTAAAAACCCATAATGCTCAATTCCCCTGTATAAAATGGAATAATATTTACATATAACCTATGTACACCTTCCTGTATACTTAAATTATCTCTAGGTTACTTATAATACCTAATGTAATATAACTGTTATGTACATAACATTGTTTAGGGAATAATGACAAGAAAGGAAAGTACATAGTGTACTTTTTTTTCCAAATATTTTTTATCTGAGGTTGGGTGAATCCAAAGATGCGTATCCTATGGATACAGAGAACTGACTGTGTTTTTACCTACTTACTTGGGAATTAGAGAGATAAACTTCTTAATAGATTTTTGGTTTCCCTCCCAGTATTTTTTCCATCACTAATCCTCCCAAGCTTTGTGCTGTTCTATAGACCTGACTTTCCAGTTAATGCAAATCTGAAAAGCAGATGGAAAGGCATTCATAATTGAGAGTGGCATGGATGAAGTAGTTGATACTATTGGAAATATGTAACATGACAGAAAGTACATGACCATCACATCAACTATAGTGTGTGATATTGTGAGTGAAATGATGTATCAGTCAGGATAGGCTAGATTATAACAGTAATAAATGATTCGGCTTTTTAAAAGGGTATTATTATTTGAATATTAGCAATATCTAAGAAGCATGATATCATGATATACCTCTATAGAAATACAGACCTCTCCACTTAAATCCAAAGCAGACATACAGAGATGAAGTAGATCAGATTCAGATAGATAATAAATTATAATTCTATTATTTACCATTCTCATTTAGTTTTATGTTTTATAAATATGGTTTCTAAGTACCTATTTAGATATATGCATTTGGGTCATTTCATTTTAATTCCGAATAAGTTCATTCTGCTCCCACTTGTACTTTAAGCATAGTACTAAATTAAAGCTATTACATAGAGCTTTTTCCCCCCAGTTCTTTGTTAATAAAGGATTTGTCAGACATGATATACCCTTTTCATTGGAAATAGTTCTCATTTTCTTAGTAATCTACAAGTCAACTTTTGGGCAGAAGCTGCTAAAAAATATTTAGGATACTCATTTCCATTTTTAAAATTATAAAGTTCTAGGGCAGGTTATTGCATTTATCATATTCATCACACAACATTATTATTCGGATATAGCTTAAGAATCCCTAATCTGAAAGTAGAAAATCAGAAATGCTTCCAAACCCCCAAATTTTTGAGCACCAACATGACACCACAAGTGAAAAATTTCACACCTGATTTCATGTGACAAGTTGCAGTCAAAATTCAGGTGCACTAAAAATACCATATAAAACTACCATCAGGCTTTGTATAAAAGCTCTGGATGAAACATAAATGAATCTCATGTTTAGACTTGGGTCCAATTCCCAAGATATCTCATTATATACATGAAAATATCCCCACATCTGAACAAAAAGCTCCAACAACCAACATACTGCTAGTCATAAGCATTTCAGATAGGGGACACTCAACCTGAATAACTTAAATTGAGATTAATAATTAAATGCTGACTCATGAAACCTGCTTCTTGATAGCAACTATTTTTATGGGCTCTCCGAATGGCGATAAGTAGGACTTGAGCGCCAACTCTTAGCTATTTGTTTTCATCACTTTCCACACAGCTCTGAACTAGCTACCTTATTTAAAGTCATTATCAACAGCCTTTAGTGCTGACATTGTTGATGGATTCAAGGAAGTGAAACTGACAATCCTGTATCCAATGTTTGTGTCTCTGGAGTAATAAAAGGAACTTCAAAGTGACACTGAAACTGAACACTCATATACCTCAATTATTGTAAATCATGATTATGTATTTTGAGATTTGTCTTGTCTTTTACTCTGGAGAGAAGTTTCTTTTCTGCATGGACAATTTTATTTGTTAAATATATAGAAAGGCCATGACTTTCCTGAAGCATTTGACTTTGCTTTAAAAATTAATCTTATTCTTTTCAGGAGTTTGTCTCTTCTAAACTAATCTGAGTTAATTTATTGGAACTGTGAGGAAGAGACATTAGATCACTTGGGCACAGAGGGAGTCAGTGTCCTAGAACTTGCTGATGACACCTTCAAAGGTAACTCAGCTGACCAGAAAGTGTTGATTTCCCCTGTGTGATTTTAAGAGTATATGACAATCAAAGGGCATTTCAAGATTCTGGGAGGGAATGGAAGCACCAAATAAACATGATGATTGCAATGCTTACTAGATTGAGTAAAAGGAATATGCACTGCTGTCAAAAAGTTGAAATGTAAAATAGCCAAACCCTCTTCTGTGGCTCTGATGATAGCAATCAACAGAACAAGAAAGATGCTGTGGCAGGATTCAAAATCTGACTGAAGAGAACTCAGAGAATTATCATGTATTTGGCTTCAGTATCAAATAAATGAATAATGTGGGCCTGATCGTTTGTGAACTTAAAACTGTCACAGTGCCTAGTTCGATTCCCAGATCCACTGCTTCTGGTCCGGCTTCCTGCTGATTCATTCCCTGAGAGGCAGGAGATTATAGCTCAATTACTCAGACTCCTGCCACCCATATGGGAGACCAAGACCGAATTCTGGGCTTCTGGATTTTGCTCGGTCCAGCTCTGGCTGTTGTAGGCATTTGAGGAGTGAACCATCAGGTGGAAGATGTCTCTTCTTATCTCTCTCCTCCTCCCACCAACAAATAAAATGCAAATAAGTAAAAATTAAGATTTAAAGAGGTGAGAAAAGCTAGAGCAGAGTTCTGGTCACCATTTCATTCATTAAAGAGAGGTTTGGAGCTCTTTCTGGCCATAAGGAGCAGAGCCACAGTTGTGTTAATGATGTTTGGCATTAAGAGCCCATAGGAAACTGAAGACAACAGGCAATCATCGCAGCAGTCCCTTGGCTAGCCTCAGTGGCAATGGAATGGGCACCACTTACTGTCCATCGGGAGCTCTCATGTCATCTCCTCAGGAGTGGTATCTCTTGTTTTTTATGATGCTGGTCAATCCAGCACACTTGTTCTCTTAGGGTTGTTGCCAAGCCTGACTTAATATTCTTTGTTCCTCTTAACTTCTCTGCTTGCTTTTGATTCCAGATTGAGCTTACTGGTTGGTGGTATTATCTGTTTTCTGCCCTTTTGTTATTTGCTGATCCTTCTGTTTGCTTATTGTCAAGCTGTCCAAGCGAAAGGATTTCCAAGGTCAATTAATCACTATTCAGGACAGAGCATCCCAGTTGGACTGGACTCTAATGCCAGACCAGGTGTGGTTGCGTTGGCAAGTGCCTGTCCCAAATCTAATTGCCATGGTTGCAGTTCGGATAAAACACATTCAATTGTTCATATAGTGTGCACCAATTAAACTCTTTCATGCCATGCAGAGTATTAGATGCTGGGATTACCCTAGTGTGCAAACAGCAATTATGAATCTTGATTTTTATAAGGGGGAAACAATAACAAAATAAACCCAACTAAAATATACATCCAAAAGAACACAGGTTTGAAAGGAACCTCTCAGAATGAGGCTGTGTTGCCATGACAATCTTGATGAGGCTCTCTTGGAGAGAACTTACAGTCCAGCAGGTGCCTTGTTTGACCTGTTCAAGTAATTTTGGTCAAGATGACTCATGCATATGCAATGTGGAATTCAAATGAGGGAGAGGAATTGAAAGCAGAATGTGAAAAGCACATATTCTCCATATAGTTTCCTGATAATATCTTGAACCAAATGAGTCGTAATTAAGTGCAATTAAGAATCAGATATATAACAATAGAAGTATCTTTAGTTTTCACGTTGCTTCGTAGTTCACCATGTAAGTGTGGGGAATAGGAGAGTGAAATTACTCAACTTTATAGAACCTTGAAAGTGTAATATCTTGGGCATCAAATTGGAATGTCTTTCCACAAGATGGCACTCATAATCTCTTTAATTTTTAATTTATTTTTTGTTAAAATTGTTACTTTTAGAAAATAGAACAAAATATAAAATGGTAACATATGTTTGAAAATGCATGTAGCTCATTTCATATACTTTTGACTGTTTTGTCCCAATTCTGGTGTTTATAATTTGTATCCTTTTGAACATCAAGAGACATGTTTGAGGGGGGCTTGTTTCTCTGTAGGTCCTATCCCCGATTTAATTCACACTCTAATATGGTCTGCATGAATTCTTATACAAATCCAAATTTTCAGTATATCAGATTGCTGATATTTTAGTATTCTAATTACTTGTTTTAAAATTCTGTTCTACAGTCCAGACCCCCCCTCCATCCCTGAAATATTTGGCCTGTACAGAATTAGAACATATTCCTCATACTTAATATTCTGCTATTCATATTTTCCACTTGGATGTATTTTAAAATATACATTAGATTTATACTGACTCTTTTTTATACTGACTCTTAAGATAGGAGCCTTTATAGGTTGATTTCTTCCTTCCAATTTGGTCTTTTATGGTCAATTCTGCCTCCTGACACTCTCTGGAATAACCGCCTTAGTAAATGGACTTACAGAATTAGGAGATGGTAGAGAGTACTGGGTTAAAAATGTTGCCACTCTCCTGAGTTTTCTCTGCACAGCAATTTACCCCAAAAGTAGGGTAAGGAAGAAAGAGACTTTTAAAAAGAAGCCCAAAGTGGCTGGCGCTACGGCTCACTTGGCTAATCCTCCGCCTGCAGTGCCGGCACCCCGGGTTCTAGTCCCAGTTGAGGTGCCAGTTCTGTCCCGGTTGCTCCTCTTCCAGTCCAGCTCTCTGCTGTGGCCCGCCGAGGCAGTGGAGGATGACCCAAGTGCTTGGGCCCTGCACCCGCATGGGAGACCAGGAGGAAGTGCCTGGCTCCTGGCTTCCGATCCGCGCAGCGCGCAGGCCGTAGCAGCCATTTGGGGGGTGAACCAACAGAAAAGCAAAACCTTTCTCTCTGTCTCTCTCTCTCTCACTTTCTAACTCTGCCTATCAAACAAACAAAAAGATGTTCAACTTTCCTTAGAATTCTTTTAGATCACTTATCTAGCAGCACCTATTTCTCATTGGAAAAACTTTTATTTCTGCCACTTTCCCTTAGTTCTATTATACTGATGGACCTTTTCTCCCTTATGCTGAAATCTGATGCTGTGTCTTATGATTAGCAAGTATTCATATTTGTTGATACTCTTTCTATTGATTGTGGTTGATATTGATATACACTGACAGAAAACTATGCAAAAAGTGGCCTGTGAGTTGTCTTTCTTCTTTGCAAAAGGAAGAGCAAGGCATTTAGACAGGTATGCAGGCATTCTGTTGTGCACTGATTACCAAGATTTTCCGTCATTTGAAGTTTGTTTGCAGATTTCTCCCCTGTTTTGAAATGGGAGAATTGAGATTTCAAATGGACTCGTGAGGTGAAGGTCATGGACAGAACCAGCAACTGACTGCATTGAGTGCTTTTATGATTTTCATGGAATGTAATATTGAGGAGAATTGTAAAAGCCCTTAATTGTATAACCAGGTGCTTTTAGAGAAAAAATTAATGGATTTTATGTTTTGTTGAGAACTTAAAGTTCTATCCATTTGTTCGGACATTTATTGCCATTTAAACGGTTTTGAAATCGTGATTTGCTAGGGAGATCTTCCATACAGTTTCAAATTAAATTGTGTAGAAAGATTAAATAAGCTTTCAATTTGGAACTGTTTATTTTGAATCAGGAGTTATATATAATATGCGAGGGGTTCTTAAGACAACTAGCATTTAACACTAGGCCTAGTTAAGATTTTCAACTAGGATTGAAGAGAGAACAGGATTTGTCACAACAGTTTTCTGAACATTCAAAACAAGAAAAAAGATAAAGAATAAGAAAGGCAGGAGTATCTGAAGGAGAGTCTTTATTCAGCTCTATATCACTTGGTTAAAATAGAGATGTTGTAGTCCTTGGAAATCTCCATGGAGACAACAGAAATTGACCTTGAAAATGCATCCACTACAGGTTTTGTTGTCATTGAGCCTTGATAGCCACTTTAAATCCCTTTTGACATACTTTATGTCCTCCTTTCTTCATCAAAACTAAAAATAATGTGGAAATATGCCTTATTCCTCCATATTCTAGTAGTTAAATGCCTTATATTTCCTAGTTAGGTGATCCCAGTAATTGAAGCTTTCTTCATTATGGACTTTGGAATGGAACTTTGAAAATGATGTAGTATATAGTATAACTTTACTGACTAGAGCTTTAATGAAAATAAAATGTGACTGGGGCTATTTTTCTTATCTGTAGACTATTCTCTTCATGCACTTTTTAATATGATCCTGACTCCCATCTCAGAGCTTGAGAAACTAATCCAAAGCAATGTGACTAGAACAAAAATGATCTACCCTGTGTATATTAACATTAAAGCTGATTGTCAAGTTGACAGCAAGAAATGACTTACATTTTAAGCATGTTCATATAAAGTACAAAATGGAAAAAATAAGACTATGTGACTTCAAGGTCTGTCTCTTGACTTTATCAGATTGCCTCAACACTGTACTCTTAGTGCAGTGGACTGGTCTGGGGTGATTAATTCTCTTCTAATCACTGAGGACCACAAATACACTTGCAAAAATAATGACAGATGACATAGATTTCCACTTTATATATTTTTTTAATTTTTAACATTTATTTAATGAATATACATTTCCAAAGTACAGAATATGGATTACAATGGCTTCCCCCCCCCATAACGTCCCTCCAACCCCAACCCTCCCCTTATCCACTCCCTCTCCCCTTCCATTCACATCAAGATTCATTTTCTATTCTCTTTATATACAGAAGATCAGTTTAGCATACATTAAGTAAAGATTTCAACAGTTTGCTCCCACACTTTATATTTTATAATTAGAAATCAGATATGTAAAGTGAAAATTCACAATGCCTTACAGATACTTACAATCCAGTTAAAATGTCCATCAGTGTAAGATAAATGGAAGCATGTTTCTGACTTGATTATTAAACTTTGTACAATTAACATATTCCCCAGAAAAGGTCAAACTACTGATTTAGAGTTAGAAATAACACTACCAAACACAGTGTTCTAATTTAGATCCTGTTAGCCAGATAAACCGTCATGTGTGACCATGGATATGTGAGGGCATTTGACTAAGGTCTGAAAGTGATCCATCACATGGAAATATATGAAGGCAGTTCCGGTATTTAGTGAGGATGTAGCAATGTCACTATCATACAGAAAATGAAATGGCTATTATTTGGCCCATCAGACAGATGTATTATTAATGAAAGATAAATTATAGGGGGGCTTTAAATGGAGAACTGATGTCCTTACTATGAGATTTATATTTTAGAAAGATTCTTCAGACAGATAATGGGAACATTTATTGTCAAATAAATTTTATTATCAAAAATAGTTAATAATTGTGTGTGCGTATATATATATATATATATTCATGTTTCTCAATTCCACCTTTGCTTCTGAAACAATAATCACTAAAGCAAATGAACTAATGAGATATTACAGAAATATTTTTAATGCATGCAAACTAATTCTTATTTTAACAGCAATGGTACTTTCTTAGAAAATGATCTGAAGATGAAAAGCTATACAATTTAACTTTAGTTCTGATAACTCTTACTGCACTGGTGAATCTACAGTTATATTTGTTTTCTGTCCACACGTTACTGTTTAAATATAAGGGAAATCTGACAATTTGAACAGTTGTAGAGTCTGCTTTTTGTAACCTGTTTCCTTTGTTGTAGCTTGCAGTTACAAAGAGGATAGTAATGATTCTGAAAATATCTAAAATGCTTGCTTTACGTACTGAAGCTGGGATGGTCTGAAGTCGGGAGCCAGGAGCTTCCTCCGGGTCTCCCATGTGGGTACAGGGTCCCAAGGACTTGGGCCATCTTCTACTGCTTTCCCAGGCCACAGCAGAGAGCTGGATCGGAAATGGAGCAGCCAGGACTCGAGATGACACCTACATGGGATGCCGGCACTGCAAGCATTGGCTTTACCTGCTACATCACAGCACCAGCTCCATCTAGACAGATTTAATACTAAGCTTGCCCAAGATAATAGCCTTGAACAAAAAATATAAATGAGTGTTACAGAGCACCAGGAGGGTATTCCATTACTGTGACACTGGATCCCATCTAGACAAATTCTGTTGTGCTATACATTGCATTGAATCACTTGCCAACAAATAACAATAAGTTGTAGAGTGAGCGTTTGGCAAAGTGGTTAGGCCTTCACCTCAGACACTGGAATCCCATATCTGAGGGCCTAAGTTCAAGTCCCAGCTCCACTTCCAATTCCAGCTTCCTGCTAGCACACCCTGGGAGGCAACAGGTGATAGTTTAACAGGTGTGGGTCCCTGCCACCCACAGGGGAGAACTGAATTGAGTCTCAAGCTCTTGGCTTTGGCCTTGCCCAACCCCAGCCATTGAGGGCATTTGGGGAATGAACCACTATATGGGAGTTCACTATGTCTCCCTGTCTTTTACATAAAAGAAACATAAATATTTTTGAAAGGCAGAAGTTTGCAACAAGATTTTCTAATCTTATATTTGAATTGCTTCATTGTAAATACTTATAGAAATGAAAGAGGAAGAATATTTAGGAAAAAA
This sequence comes from Oryctolagus cuniculus, assembly GCF_964237555.1. NCBI lineage: Eukaryota > Metazoa > Chordata > Mammalia > Lagomorpha > Leporidae > Oryctolagus > Oryctolagus cuniculus. The sequence goes on from NC_091453.1 coordinate 16,046,447, forward strand.
TATTGTGTATCTTATTTATCTTTCATCCAAAGGATATCTTTATGATCATTTGTCTAAACAGAATTTCTCTTGAGTGTGCTGTTCACATTGTAATGCTGATTTGAAGCCCTTTACTAGCCCAAAAGAATAATTTAAACATTCCATTTTTAAGGTTAGGATCCTCAAATTATATAAAATCATAGATTACCTTAACATCTTTAGCCTAGAATGCTCACAAATAAGATTAATTCCTAGTAGTTTCTGTTTATGTAATTAAGTCTATCAAGAGACTGATAACATTTGCTATCACGGAAAATATACCAGATTATTCTAGATATATCACAGTTTGCTGTTCTAATATCCTTTTCTGATATTGTTTCTATAATCTCTAGGTATCACCCCTCATTTATTCTCTTACTCATGTACTTGTATATTCCCATATGTGAAATATACATGTAGAGAAACATAGATGTAATTGCAATGCAGAATGTCCTCAGTTGCATTGCAGAAGCTGTTTTGTGGCATGCAGGATTTCCTAGTATTTTTGGGAGAGTGGGAGGGAAAAGGCTGGATGAAAGAATGGTCATTTCAGCGCCAGATGATCTTAACATTTATGTCCCTCCCCACTGTGATGCCACCATCTTCTGTAATGCTTGTCTCAGAATTAAGAGCACCTGGAGGTCTTAGAGTTTAATGATGCCTTTTTTGTTCATCATTTTAATAAATGAATAATTATTAAACGAGAATCAGTGAAGTACTGTTCTTGATTGCAAAATCTGGCAAGGCCATTTAAATTCCCTCAGAGAGCCTTTTATTTTACAAGTAGTCAAAAATGTTTAATGGTCCTTATTTTATTTAGGTTCATATCAAGATATTATAGGGTTAAGACTTGTATCGTGATCTTTTAATTTTTGTGTCTTTGCTTTTTTTTATTTTCAAACCAGTTTGTGAGCAAGCGGTTTTATTTTTGTCTAAAATATAGCTTTCCATTTTAAGACAGTTGTAATTTCTTACAGTTTCTATGCTAATGAATCCAAATTAAAGTATATAATCATTCAACTCAAATATGTAGCTGACCATATTAAACCGACTTCAGGAAGTAAAGTGTTATTTATTGGAAGTTGAAGTCAAAAGCATTGCAAATAATTTGTATTAGATACTCTCCAAAGTCATTTTCTGATTAATGGAGACTGTCTTAATATTAAATGACTGATGCCGGTGCCACAGCTCACTAGGCTAATCCTCTGCCTGCGGTGCCGGCACACCGGGTTCTAGTCCCGGTCGGGGCACTGGATTCTGTCCCGGTTACTCCTCTTCCAGGCCAGCTCTCTGCTGTGGCCAGGGAGTGCAGTGGAGGATGGCCCAAGTCCTTGGGTCCTGCACCCTCATGGGAGACCAGGAGAAGCACCTGGCTCCTGGCTTCGGATCAGCGTGGTGCGCTGGCCACAGCGCAGCGGCCATTGAGGGGTGAACCAATGGCAAAGGAAGACCTTTCTCTCTGTCTCTCTCTCTGTCCACTCTGCCTGTCAAAAAAATATATATTAAATGACTGATATTGAATGAATAACACTGGCCATTACAGTTTCTTCATCTTTGAATTCACAATATGAGAGCATTATTGTGTAAGAACTGTTGACATTTTACAAATTCAGAATTTCTAAATACATTCATACAATAAAATTAAAGCTCTTTTTCAAAAGTACTCCGTATTTAGAGGCTCTGCATAAAAATATCTCTCCTAGCATTTCCCAGATTTTATGCCAAGTAAATGTTCTCTTCAAAAAAGGGTTCCAAGGTCAAACAAGTTTAGAGAATACTGGATGCTTACTCTCTGTATAGAAATTCACGATATTTATAATTTGTCTCCCTTTAGAAAAGGAAAACTATTACAAACACCTCATTGGTGTATAGAGAATACTACGACCACTGTAGTATTTCTATCAGTCTTTGAAATTTTAACAAATTATGTACATTCCTATTGTGTATAAAAGCCTTTTCTTTAGTTGAAATTATTACATAAAAAATCAACAACAGTATTGCGGTAATCCCTTTGGGCTGCTGTAAGAGAATCTCTCCGACTGAGAAATTTCTCTTTCACAGTTCTAGAAGCTGAGCCAGAGTCAGGGTGCCATCAGGTCAGTGTCTGATGAGAGTCCTTTGCTTCACTTCACAGATGGTGCCTTGTTATTGCATCCTCACATGAAAGGGCAAACAAGCTTCTTTTTTTTTTTTTTTTTTGACAGGCAGAGTGGACAGTGAGAGAGAGACAGAGAAAGGTCTTCCTTTGCCGTTGGTTCACCCTCCAGTGGCCGCCACGGCCGGTGCGCTGCGGCCGGCGCACCGCGCCGATCCGATGGCAGGAGCCAGGTACTTCTCCTGGTCTCCCATGTGGGTGCAGGGCCCAAGCACTTGGGCCATCCTCCACTGCACTCCCTGGCCACAGCAGAGAGCTGGCCTGGAAGAGGGGCAACCGGGACAGAATCCGGCGCCCCAACCAGGACTAGAACCCGGTGTGCCGGCGCCGCTAGGTGGAGGATTAGCCTAGTGAGCCGCGGCACTGGCTGGCAAACAAGCTTCTTAAGACCTCTTTTCTAAGAGTACTAATTCCATTCCCTAGGAATCTACCCTCTTCATCTAATCACCTCCAAAAGTTCTCACTTCTTTATATCAACACGCTGGGGATTGGATTTCAACATAGTAATATTGGAGGAATATACACATTTCCAACTATAGCAAAAATTTGGGGAATATTTGAAAAATATAGTAAGAATACAATTGACGTTCAAGTTCACAGTGACAAAGGATGGACACTATCAAGTTGCCTTTGTTCCTGTCTTTCCTCAACTCACATAAATTTACAAACAAAACTTCATTTCTTAACTTGATTTATTATCATTTTCTATCTCTTGAAAACTTGAATGAGACTTCTGTTTGATGTGATGAGAGAAATGTGAAGCAGTTCCTGAGTCACTTTCTAGGTGACATGGTGACTTGCATTGGGTTTTAAAGAATTATCTGCTTTTTTTAAAAAAAAAATTTTGGGCCGGCGCCGCGGCTCACTAGGCTAATCCTCCGCTTTGCGGCGCCGGCACACTGGGTTCTAGTCCCGGTCGGGGCGCCGGATTCTGTCCCGGTTGCCCCTCTTCCAGGCCAGCTCTCTGCTGTGGCCCGGGAGTGCAGTGGAGGATGGCCCAGGTGCTTGGGCCCTGCACCCCATGGGAGACCAGGAGAAGTACCTGGCTCCTGCCTTCCGATCAGCGCGGTGCACTGGTTGCAGCACGCCGGCCGCGGCGGCCATTGGAGGGTGAACCAACGGCAAAGGAAGACCTTACTCTCTGTCTCTCTCTCACTGTCCACTCTGCCTGTCAAAAAAAAAAAAATTTTTGTTCTTCATTCTTCCATCAGTGATATTTCTCTGTGAAAGTGAGATGGAATCAGCAAGAGCCCTTTAGGTAAATCAACATAGAAATCATTTTGACAAGTATAATGACAATCATTGATCTGTTAAACCATGTTGTAAGAGAAATTGATTTGTGGCTAACTACCTAGCTTTGTTACTCTACAAACCGGGTTATATGGCATATATGTTCACGGTTTAAAGCAATGCCTCTCAATGGGTAAAATGCATCTGGACTGGAGGAACCATAAATACCTGAGGGGCTGTCACAGCTTTGAGCTTCCCTGGGTACAGGGACCCTTGCTATAGAGCATGTCCCTTGGGAGCGTTTGGAAGCTTTGCCACTGGACTTGTTCCAAGCAACAATCTGTGAAGGATAGTTCCACTATCTTCTTGATTTGGATCCATTCCCTTGAACCTGGACTGCGTTACCTGGAGAGAGAATAGCTCCCAGGGCTTTGTGGAAGTTGTCATCCACATGAATTGCTGCAAGGTCTCTTGTAGACAGGACCTTTGTCACCTCCATGTATCTTTTGAGTAGACTCATGGCTACTCCAGCCTACATAGTCTTGAGAGTCTGAGTGTTGAGTTTAGACCTATAATCATTCCCTGGAAGGCATTAAAATGGTATTTCTCCAATCAGAATATATAGCTTTATTCTTATACTCTGTCACCATTTCTAAAATAGAGACTAAATTAGGGCTTCTCTAAGTGTGGATCTCAGATAACGCTCGACAGAATCTCCTGGGATACAGATTCTCAGGTCCTAAACTCAAACAGTTAAATCACAACCTCTGGGGATAGGTCCCTGCAATCTTTATTTTTTTTAAGATTTATTTATTTATTTGAAAGGCAGAGTTATACATAGAGAGGGCAAGACAAACAGAAAAAGAGATTTTTTTCCATCCACTGGTTCACTCTTTCAAATGGCTGCAGTGGCTGGGGTGAGGACAAGCCGAAGCCAGGAGCCTGAAACTCCATCTGGGTTTCCCACGTGGGTGGCCTGTGCCCACAGACTCGAGGCGTTTTCTGCTGTTTTCCCAGGTGCATTAGCAGGGAGCTGTATTGGAAGTGGAGTAGCAGGGACTGGAAACAGAGCTCATATGGGATGCTCACATCGCAGGTGGTGGCTTAACCCACTGCACCACAACACCGGCCCTTCAATCTTCATTTTGAGTAACTCCTCCTCCCCAGGATTCTGGAGTGCACAGGTGTGTCAGATGCTCCTGAGACCATTTTCACTTGATCTTAGCCAAAAGGCTGAGAAGCAATACGAGATTAATATCTATTTCTAGCGCTTGACCTTATAACTCTTATAACTCCACGGCCTTATGATTCTTGTGGTTTATTCATTCCATTTTACATGATGTCTTATTGCAATTCAAAAATCAAGTTTCTTCAGAAGACCATCGAGGCATAAGTAACTGGGAGTTTCACAAATGGTAACAGCCTAGAGATAATTTCTTTATTTAAGTCAGGTTTGACGAATCCCTGGAAGAGTTTATTCTAATTGTCCGCCTCTTTCAAGGTCCTCTTGGTTTCCTATGATTGTTAGGATTATTAAGACAAACAACGCCTTACTTCCATATGATAACTCTGTTTGAACTGTTGCCTGGTCTTTTTGTCCAACATGCTATAACCATTGTTGCCTTGACTGTAAGGTGGTGGCTATTGCTGGAAGGTCATAGATTGTATTAGGTCTTACCAAACAAGTGAAAATCAATATTTTCACTCTCTTTAGGAGAATGAGTTTCATATATACTTGAGATGAAAGAAAAATTCCCTTTGTTGTTTTGCTGAAGTTGTCAAGCCTTCCATTAGTCTAGGTTAAGTTTCTGGGGTTATGAATTTGATTTTGGTTTCTAATATTGATTTATATTTCATAAAGACTTTGGTGGTTACAAAAATACCCCTCAGTAAATTCTTCTACTTCAAGGGCATTGCTTAGTTCAAAACTGGGATATGTTTCTCAGTCATTTTAAGTCTATTTTATTACTTAAATAATCAGTGAAATAGGAAATTGCTGTGAATTATGAAAGGCTATTAGACAGTGATTCCAGGCCACCCAGAGTTTTGCATTCATTTTAGGCTCTTGAATTTAAGCAAACTGAATGAGATTCAATTCTATTTTGTCAATTTTACCACAATGTTATTGAAAGTTGTTTGATTTTGTTCTCCTTGAGGGCATATATCTTTGACATACTTATGTATTTTCCATAGTGTTTTTTACACTGTAGATGCTTTATGCACATTTCATAAATGAGTGGACAAATAAATGTTTTGAAAAAACTAAAAAAGGGAAAGTACTGTTATCAGAGTCCAGGATGAAATAAAACAGCAGTCTTCCACAGGCTGCAACACCCCACTCCAGGCAGCAAACTCCTCGCCCCAGCCTGCCACACAGACTTCTCTGCGTTGTTCCCTGGTTTGACTCAAACTCCCCTGCCCCAGGAATAGATTTCCTTTTCCCTCGGTACCTGTCTGAACTCCCTGCCTTGTAGAGAGTAATGCAGGAAATGAAGACCCGCAGTAGTAAGGCACATGAATAAGTTTCCCCTTCCTTTAGATATTTGTATTTTAAAAGACCATGATGGCAAACTACAGTGATGAAACTGTTAACATTTTCCAATCTTAGAATTTCAGTCAATGTGACATATGAGAAAGGTATTTTGGGATAGGAGCCTAAAATACTGTTAGGGAGGTGGCCTCTGCTTACACCTCCACGTTTTGCCATTTCTGCTATAACCTGATATAATTTTTGATTTATAAGGTACTTTTGATAAGTACCTTTCTTCAGTAGAGGTAAGAAGTAGGAGAAATGAACCATCTCTCGTTTCTGTGTACCAGTTTTCTCAACCTTGACTGAATATTAAAATCACCTGGGGAGCTTTTTAAACTCCTGATGGCCAGGCCATACTCCAAACCAGGTAAATCAGAATTTCTGGGGATGGAATCCAAGTGTCAGTGTGTTGAAAGCTCCCAGGAAATTAAATCATGAGAGCCACACATCTAAATATGGATGAAGAATGCAGATCGCTAATGCTTAGAGAGTTGTGTTAAGAAGTCAGGTGAGAAGAATTGGGAATGGTGCATTCTGGGAATCAGAGAGCAAACATAAAGCCTACTGAGCTACAACCAAGTGTTGCACCATGGGAGGGAGGGAGCAGCTGATTAACAGGGCCAGCTCCAGAAGCAGATCCCCTAAAGGTAAAACACCTTCCTGCTCTTCTCTATGTAAGCTTGAAAGAGTAACTTCTCCCCTTCTCTGTGTGAGCTTGAAAGAGTAACTTCTTAAGCCCCAGTTTTCTCATTAGTAAAGTGAAGATGATGGTCATATCTCTTAAGGTTGTGAGGATCAGATGAAGTGATAAGCGTAAATCATTTAGCCTTATGTGGGCATATCACAAACACACTCTACACATTAGTGCTATTTTATGATGATAAGCCTTGAAAAACTAGAATTCACTTTTTTTTTTTAACAGGGAGTTGGTTTCCCATCTAGGGGAGAGGTGGAAAGAATAAGAGCTAGCAAAATAGAAACCATAAGGTTCTGAAATAATTTTAGTATTTCTTTTTTTTTTCTATTTTTTTAGATTTATTTGGAAAAGGTTACAATGGCGGCGGGGAGGAGAAAAAGAGAAAGAGGGAGAAAGAGAGACAGGGAGGGAGGGAGAGGGGGAGAGAGAGAGAGAAAATATTAATCTTCCAGACGCTGGTTCACTTCCCAGATTGCTTCAATGGCCTGGCCGAAACCAGTAGCCAGGAACTATAAGATCATCACCAAACACCAGAGTACGGGAAAGGGTTTATTGGAGAAAACTCAGCAGGCCGGAGGGATGGGGCAAGGAAGGAGAAAGAGAAGGAGAGCGTAAGAGAGAGAGACCTAGAGGTCAGGAGACAGGGATCGGGGGAGAGAAGAGAGGGAGAGAGCCACGTGTTCAGGAACAGGTCCTTTTAAAACTTTGCCTGAGGGTGGGCAGGGAAGCAGGAGCAGTGAATCCCATTAGGATGGAGGTGGGGCTGACACTGGTGGTTAGGCCATGTGGTCACCTGGCTTCCAGTAATGGCGGCAGGGGCTAGAGCCTAGGATGGTGTCAGGGTATAGATCGAGCCATAGATAGGAAAATGGTGCAGTCTTAACATTCCCCCCTTTTGTTTTTTTATAAAGCAGTTGTATGGGATTACATTAGTCCCAAAAGTCCAGGAGGGTAGAAGGGGCGATGGTCTGTCTTCTATAGCTGCTTCCTGTTGACATGGGGCGACGAGGTACTCTCTGCTGGTTGGGGAGCCGAGTATATCCCTGTAGCAGCATTTGGTTGACCGCCTGGTTGCTGAAGGCCTTGGTTCATTCCGTTAACACCTGATGTAAACACTTAAACAGACACTGTAGTATAAAAGAAAGGGTGAGAATAGCAACAAATGCTCCTAAGAGTGACATTAACCAGGTAATGAGAGGATCTCTGGACCCTGGGAGGATTGTTTGATGGACATGTTTCTCAAGAAGTTTTCTTATTTCTCATTTTGTCCTAACCTTCAACCCCCCCAAGAATTTGTCACTGTCTTCATTTCCTGCCATTTCTTGCTCTTTTATATTCTTGCACCTCAAGTTTCATGATACTTCCAAGAGTTGGAAGTGACATGCTAACAAACGGATGGGGTTAAGCAGTACCAGTTTAAATTTTGTTCTTGAGTAAACTACCTCAGAACAAAAAAATAACTTGAGGCAAAATGAAAACAGTTTTAAATATCGAGTCAGCAATTTGGGCTGTGCTCTGCTACCTTGTTGCTCTGCTGGGCCCCTTCCTGCGTCTGTGTCAGCTGTTGGTCATTAGGGCTGCTCCTTATCTCAGGGTTGGCTGGCTGAGGCTGGGTTGACAGGGGCTACTGGGCCATGTGGCTCTCATTATCTAACAAGTTAGTGTGCAGTGGAAGCGGTTTCTGGGAATAGAAGAGTGGAAGCTCTCAAGGTCAAGAATTGGAGCTGCTACCACCTACTTTAGCCACATTCTCTTGGTCAGAGGAAATCATAAGGCAGGCCAGATCCAAGGGAAAAAGGAGATGGACCCCACTTCTGATGGGTGTCGTTTCAAGGTATTGTGGCTAGTTGTTGTAATCTTCCGCAACTGCCTGTTGAAATAGAGTAAATGAGGTCAGAGTGAGGATGATGGCGATCAACTTTTAAGAGGCATATTTGAGAGGTTTTGACAAATGATTGGGTGTGCATGGTGGGGGACAGAAAAGACATAAAGCTGAAGCCGCAGTAATTATGAGAACTGAACTTTGATTAACTGGAGTAGGGAAGCTAGAAGGTCACAGAGTAGCATAGGGTCTTATATATATATCAGCTTTTAGAAAATTGTGAACTGTACTTCTTTTCTGAAACTGTGGTTTCTTTTTTTTCTGTAACCATTTTCTGCCAAGGACAAGCCATATTTTAAAATTTATTAATTAAGGACTCAAGGACCAATTAGACTTTCTATTTCTTACATGACTCCTTCATAAACTTTTGGAATGCTAATAAAATATATAAATAATATATGTAGTTTATAGTTCAAAAGAATATTTCTCTAGTTTGAACCCCAAAGCAAGTTATTCAAAGTTTAAAAATTAAAATATCTAAATCTAGGCTGAGGCCAAAGTTGGTGTAATATCTTAAAAGAATCTAACAAATTTATGGGAATAAAAAAGGCCCAGTGGCCCTTAGCTGTTATTTTTATTTGTTGGTGGAATCTATCATACAGAGTTCTCAAATTTATATGTTTTTGTTACAGATGAGCTCTCATGAATATGGTGTTAAATCACTTAACCATTTTATATAGGCCACTGGACTGTGAAATAAAATTGGACAAATCAAACATTTTCCACAGCATAATCCCCCATCCCTTTTTAGTATTCACAATAATTTTGCTAGTCTTTTTTTCCATTACAGTATTTTGCCCTAAAAAGTCCTTTTCATTGTGATGCACATTGTTTAAGGAAATTTTGAAATAGCATATTCCCTCAATTAAAATTCTTTAATTTGGAAAATACCCAATACTACTTAGTGATTTTTAAAAATAACTTATTATTTTTAAACAGATTTATTTAAAAGACAGAGTTAGAGGAAGAGAGGGGGAGAAAGAAAAAGATCTTCCGTCCATTGGTTCACTCCCCAAATGGTCACAATGGCCAGGACTGGGCCAGGCAAAGCTAGGAGTCTGGAACTCCACCTGGGTCTCCCACTTGGTGGCAGAGGCAAGCACTCGAGCCATTTTCCATAGGCACGGTAGCAGGGAGCTGTATCAAAAGTGGATTAGTGCAGCCGGCGCCATGGCTCACTTGGTTAATCCTCCTCCAGCATCCTATATGGGTGCCAGGTTCTAGTCCCAATTGCTCCTCTTCCAGCCCAGCTCTCTGCTGTGGCCCGGGAAGGCAGTGGAGGATGGCCCTGCACCCACATGGGAGACCAGGAAGAAGCACCTGGCTCCTGGCTTTGGATCAGCGCAGCGCCAGCCGTAGTGGCCATTTGGGGGGTGAACCAACAGAAAGAAGACCTTTCTCTGTCTATAATTCTACCTGTCAAAAAAAAAAAAAAGTGGGTTAGCCAGGACTTGAACCGGCACCCATATGGGATGCCAACATTACAGGTGGCAGTTAAACCTGCTGTACCACAATACCAGCACCGATTTATTATCCTTTAATATCTTCATCATGTAAAATGTTTTAAGTAATTAATAAGTTATTTTTTCTCTCCCCTCCAAACGTATTGGCCTTGACTGCTGGTGGTGTCTACATGAAACCTGGCCCTACGGGACAGGATAGCCTGTGTTACTAACTCAAGCATGGAGAAATGATTTACTTTTATTCTCTGATGGTGTTTTCTTGATCCATTACTTAACTGCTTCCACATTACTGCTGCATAATAAACCATCAGAAAATGCAATGAATCAAACACTGATACTTAATTTTCACTCAAACATCTTTGGATCTGCTGGTGGTTTGTTCATCTATACTGTGCTTAGCTGAGTTAGACTCACAGTGGAAGTTGGGTGTCAGGCTAGGCCACGTGTCTCTCATTTTCCTTGGATTTGTCAAAGGTTTTGAGCATGATGTGGCTGTAGGAAGATGACTCTGACAGCAATTGCTCTGTCAATTTGAATGCAGATGACGAGGTATCTCAATACATAAGGTGTAAGCAGGAAACAACATGCAAGTACACCTTTATTGACTTAGATGACAAGCAATTCCATTTCCCTATACTGTTGAATTCCCCATTCTATTTGTGAGTGTGAGCTTTCCTCATCAATTTATGGACTCCAATATGACTCATTCTATCTTAATCTCAGCCTGAAGTAACTATGTATTACAGAAATGAAACACCTTCCGTCTCAATGTAGTTCAAACCAGGTTAAATGAGGTGGCTCTCCCTGAGCAAGTGGAGCAGGTCTCCACATATATTATACCACGTATGCCTTTAGCATTTGTGAGTTTTATACATTGCACAGATATGTGTCTTTAAATACAAAGAAAAGATGCTGGCACAGTACATGCTTTAAAATTGATATATTGCTTTCAGATTTGTTTTGTGCTGATTTTAAATAAAATATTTTTCATTTAAGTAGATGTGAGATAGATTTCTGCACCACTAACACTGAAAGTGGTTTTTGAGATCACATAACCTGACTTTCGCATTTGTCAGATTAAAGAGTATAACTCTTAACGTGTCAAGTGACTACACAGAGGTTTAACGGTGCGTCACTAGTGGAGCTGGAAATGAAATCTAGTTCTTCTGACTACCCGATCCCAATTGGCTGTTTGCATCTTACTGCTGTATCTCCCACAAGCCCCTGGCAGGACAAAAGGTCAATAGAAGGTTTAGATGGGAAAAGGAGATAGTTATGTCTTTGATTCTATTGTGTGGGAGATGTTTAAAATGTGCTTTAATTCCTAAACCAGCTTTGCAGGCACCTTGGGAGTGCATGCCATTCTGAAACCTCTCTTGGAATCCTATAGTTGACCCTGCCATTTGTTACCTTTGAGTTCATGGGGCACTTTACATAACAGTGATGTCATAAAGGATAGCAAGCTTATCTCTGGCTGCTTTTTCACCCTGTCACAGATAGTAGGCACTTCTGGCTGTAAATGTTGTTGAATATCAGCTGCCCAAAAACAAACAGAATAACTTGTTGGATGTAGAAATAAGTTTACGAGATTAAAGAATTAAAGATTACAGAGGAGCAAGTCAAGTCTCAGTAACGTAACAAAAGGAGATACTTTAAGAGTTTCAACCCAGGCTGGGTTATTTTAGTGTTGTAAAGTGAGAAGATGGCCAAAGATTCAGCTGAGTTATGTAATAATAAGTGTTATGAACATAATAGTATAAGGAGCATGACATTATTGATTGTTAAGGTATTAGTCTTGATGAATAAAGTGTTTGGTTAGCTTAGTCTTCTTGTTGGAGAGAAGGTATTTCTTGGAACAAATAGTTAATATATTTGTCTGATTCTAGTGCCCATCTTCCCAGAATTGCTTAATACAAGAAAATACATTGGTGTTAGTTTTCAGTATTTATTTATTGACTGATCATCCTTATATCATCCTGAAAAGGAAACCAGGCAAACTAAAAGTTATATTCAGGGAACAGTTTCTGAATAACACTTAGAAAATTAGAAACTGCAACTTATTTATTTCTATACTAATATAACTATAAAACTAATGATGAAGTCAATCTATTAAAAGTACATATTGGCAGGGCCAGCGCTGTGGCTCAGCGGGTTAACGCCCTGGCCTGAAGCACCGGCATCCCATATGGGCGCCAGTTCTAGTCCCGGCTGCTCCACTTCTGATCCAGCTCTCTGCTATGGCCTGGGAAAGCAGTAGAGGATGGCCCAAGTCCTTGGGCCCCTGCACCCGCATGGGAGACCTGGAAGAAGCTCCTGGCTCCTGGCTTCAGCCTAGCCCAGCCCTGGCTTTTGTGGCCATTTGGGGAGTGAACCAGCAGATACAATATCTCTCTGAATCTTTGTCTCTCCTTCTCTCTATATATAACTGAGCTTCAAATAAAGTAAATCTTAAAGAGGGGGGGATTGCAGACCCTCAAAAGAAGGCTTCAAAATGCTTACTATGCAATACCATTGATCCTAGAGTATACACTTTCTAGTTTCCTCTGTCCTGACCTTACAGTAACATTGCATATATATAACTGCTGGTGGCTGCTCGGACGCTGGTCTTCCTGCTTTCTTGTGCTTTGCCTGTATGTCCAAGACTTGGTCTCAGTCTTTATTCCCTGATCGCTGCCATTACTCTACTTGATTCGGTAACCTGTATATATGGCCTTCCTAGAATTTGACCGTTGTCCATACTCTGTCCATTTTACTGTTTACAGGTGGCTTACACTACTGTATTCCCTAAAGCCTGCTCAAGGACGTCACTCCAGTAAATCTCCCCATCTCAGCCAGCATCATTTTTCTCATTACTGAATACACCTGAAAGCATACAAATACCTGGTTGTTTCTTCCACCCTTAAAAAAAGGGGTGGGGGGGAGACATACTGATCCCAGTTGCCATTATCCCTTTGTAATTACTGCAATGTACCTTTTATTTCTTAAGTTTCTTTGGTTACTTTATTTTCTCCCCCCTCCATTTTCCCCTGAATTGACCCCCATAAGGCCTTTGCCTTCAGCACTCCGCTGAAAGTGTAGTTTAAGGTCACTAAGTGCAATGGCATTTCTCAGTCTTCATCTTATTTAACATCTCAAGGGCATTTCACCTGATCCGTTCCTTCTCTATGAAACCTTTTTCCTCCTCTTCATTTCCAAGATACCACATTGCCTGTTTTTCCTCCTTTATAGATGAATGTCCTTTTTTTTTTCATCTTATTTGAAGTTTCTTTTAAGTTCATGATACAGTATACAGTGTCTTCAAGAAAGTCATTGAAAATGTGTATTATGAAAAAACTGCACATTTTAAAAAATTTGTGCTAAAATGAACATTCACCTCTATTTTCCCATGCACTTGGTGAAGTAACTCTGTATTGCTATGCTGTAAATGCGTTACTCCATTTTGTGTGTTGCTTTTTCATTCTGTTTATTATTTGCTTGATTGTATAGACTTTTTAGTTCTAAGTAGTACCATTTATTTTAGTTGTTGGTAGCATATCCATGAAATCATTGGTAAGACTAATGTCGATAAAGCTTTCCCCCATCTGTTTTTGTAGTTTTGCATGTTCACATCTTATATTTAAGTCTTTAATCCATTTTAGTTGATTATTGTGTATAGTGTAAGAGTTCAGTTTCATACATTTTCTTATGGATATACAAATTTTCCAACACAATTTGTTGAAGAAACTGTTTTTTCCATTGTATTTTTGGCTCTCTTGGCAAATAGGATTTGAGTATATATGACTATCTTTCTGCCTTTCAAATAAATAAAAATGATAAATAGAAAACAACTCAGAACCATTATAAAAATTCAAACACTTCATATAATGTAGGTAATATGTGGGAGGCAATACTAGTTTAACCTTTGGGTGTTTTCTTTTTTTTTTTTTTTGACAGGCAGAGTGGACAGTGAGAGAGACAGAGAGAAAGGTCTTCCTTTTGCCGTTGGTTCACCCTCCAATGGCCACCGCGGCCGGTGCGCTGCAGCCGGCGCATCGCACTGATCCGAAGCCAGGAGCCAGGTGCTTCTCCTGGTCTCCCATGGGGTGCAGGGCCCAAGCACTTGGGCCATCCTCCACTGCACTCCCTGGCCACAGCAGAGAGCTGGCCTGGAAGAGGGGCAACCGGGACAGAATCCGGAGCCCTGACCAGGACTAGAACCTGGTGTGCCGGTGCCGTAGGTGGAGGATTAGCCTATTGAGCCGCGACGCCAGCCAACCTTTAGGGTTTTAATAAAAACAGATAAATCTCTGGTCAGTTATTTCAGAAAGTATATGGTGACTTTTTCTTCTTGGGTGTGTGTTTCCTTAGTTTCCTTAGTCCTTACCCAAACTAACATTACATGCAATCATTGTTTAACATTATGAAAAAAATGGGATTTATGCTTAACTAAATGGAACAATTGTTTTGACAATCTTGTCTTTCCAGATTAGTAAAATTCAGTATGTCAGATTGATGCCAATTTCCAAAATGTTTAGAGAACCCTCAGATTGATATTATACTGTCTTAATTCACTGCATGCCCAAGTCATTTCTTTTTTTTTTTTTTTTAAGATTTACTTAAATTTATTTGAAAGACAAAACTATGCGGGGAGAGAGAGATCTATCTCTAATCCACTGGTTCACTTGCAATATGACCACAATGGCCAGGGCTTGGGCTAGGCCAAAGCCAGGAGCCAGGAAGAAATTCATTGAAAATGTGTATTATGAAGTCACTTTTATGTAATGGAGAATACTAAAATATTGATTACTAATCCTCATTTTAAGTTTACATATTCTTTCTTATTTGTATATGCCACAGAGAGGCTATAGCTTATTGTCTGTCAATAAACATTCATTTAGGCCAGGTTAATAAATGATATAGGGGAACTGTGCTGTTCTGAGTGGTGAAATCTGAGTGGTGTATATATTCCAAGCTCTTGCTAGTATTCCAAAATTGCTCACTCATCTGTTTGTTTTTTTCTCTTTGATTTATGTATGTGTTTGAAAGGCTGCTTCCAGGTTTCCCATACAGGCAGGGGCCCAAACACTTGGGTCATCTTGCACTGCTTTCCCAGGTACATTAGCAGGGAGCTTGATCAGAAGTGGTGCCACTAGGACTCGAACTGGCCCCCATATGGGCTACAGGCACTACAGGCATGTGGAGGCTTAACCTACTATGCCACAGCACTGGCCCCTCATTTATTTTTTTGAGATTTATAAGGATTTATTAGAGTCAAGGACCTCCAGCCAGAGTGGCATGGAGGGCAACTTCCATGAGAGGAAAGACCCCCAAGAACCTTGTGGCACTGGAGGTTTATGCACAGTTTTGAAGGGAAAAAATAACTTGATAATCAGATTGGTATTCAGTTACCAGGTGGGGACAAAACTCAAAGGACCTGCTTTACAATCCTGTAGCCAATTTGGCTTGCTCATGATAAAACAGAAAACCATCCAGAAGTGTGGAATAGGTAACTTGTTTGCACAATAAACTGAGCTCAAGATGAAATGACCACTCCCTTGCTATTCTCATGGTAAATTTGGAGATTCTGAAGGAAGCAGGGCTGCCTGTTCTTGCTAAAGAATATTTTTTGAGGAAGGAAGAAAATATTTTATACCCTAATTTCCATTGGGACCATCCTGACTACCTATTAACCCATCTGACTCCCCACATTACCCCCTTAACACAAATGTACCGTAACATCTGTTAAGGGGGACTGATTGATGATCACTCTGGCTGCTTATTTGTTTTTAATATAAGGTTGTAAAAGTGTGCTCTTTACCTTAGGGGCTAAATTTTCCAAATAGCAGAGATCTCATATCTCACCATGTTTCTGAATTTGTCATACCCTTATTCTCCTTAAAATGGAAGAAACAACAAATAATCCTCAATCTGAAAATGTTCAGGATTTTTGTCTATGTGAATTTTTATTTTCACTTCAATTAATATGTAGCCAAATTACAACCATTCATGTTCTTAAACACCCATGATTTCTTCCTAAGTACTTAAACCTACTGGAAAATTTTGATTTTTTTTTTTGACTCTCCCAAATCAAATCCTCAAAGGAAAATAGAATAAAAAATACAAAAGTTTTATGATATCTTTGGCACCTAAGAGTCTGTTTAGATTTCTCAGAAGAGCTTAATGATTTCTCCATGGAAAGTCACAAAAATTTGTTCTTTTGCTTGATGGAATGAGGCATGGCAGAAATAAGTAGGTTTCTTTTTTAAATCATTGTTGATAAATTTCATAGTAGTTTGAAATTTTAAAAATACTTAGGACTACTTTTAATTTATATGTGGCATATAGCCAATATTTATGAATGGCTGAAAAATATCATCTTTTTAGATAATTTAGTTCATATATAATTGTATAATATTTATAAAATACATTTTTATCACTGGTATGGTTTTAGAAAGTTGTTATTTAGAGACTTTGCCCAAAACTTTGGGAGTCCTGAATCCCAATTAAATTTTTTCAGTTGTTAAGTGGATCTTGGTTAGCTGCAGTTAAGAAACCATGATATTTCACCGTATTTTCCAACATGGAAATTTGTCGAAATTTGACTTATAAATTGCCATTTACCCATAAGTCAATCAGTTATTTTTGGAATCTAATTGGTTTTGTTTTATCTTTCACAACACCACCCACCCCACCCCCCGAATACTCTCTTGTAGAGGAATTTTTCAGTTTAGAATTTAAGAATTCTGTTTCCAAATATTTAATATATATTAACATATGAGAATTTAAGGAGATTATGCAGTTCGTTTTGGCAGCTAAATTACATAATAATGGAAATGTTTCCAAACATAAAATTTCAAAATGTTCTCTCCATAGTAAAGTTTACTTTTAAGAAGTTATATTGTCATTGATACAGTGAAACCTCTACATTAAATAGACAGTTTGTTATTTATTGACTTACTATCTTCTAGAAAGTAAATTACTGACAGAAAAGATAGCAGGTTTTGAATGCTCATCTTTTTACATCAAAATAACAAATGCATAACTTAGGTTTTGCAACTCTGTGGAGTACCTTGGAGTGAAATAACCAATAACCTTCTCCATGTCCTAAGGAATTTGCTTGGTCATTCTTCATTTCATTAGGGAGTATTATAAGGATTTTATAGATATTAAGGTAATGAAGTCCATAAGTCCTCTTATCTAGACAATATCTCACAAAATGCTAAAGACACACAAATGATTGAAGGTGGAGCTGTCAACTTCTTCACTCTCTCAAGCTTTTATAGATGGCTGGGGCTATCATTACTAGTATTTGACTTGGAATGAGTGAGGATCAGGGCCAATTTATATATGAAATATTAGTGTTTTTTTTTTAATTTTGAGGAAAGGTAATAAAAAGGAAAAAGTGTTTATGTTTTATTTCCAAGAATTGACTGGTGTGCCTCATTTTGGAAGTCAAAAGAATAACATTACTGTTAGAAACTCATTTTTCCCTTCATATTGTTGGCAAATTAAAGTTTCCAATAAAATGGGAATGTGCAGCCTGTGGATCATTTTTTAATTTTCCAGCAACCTAAGCGCTTCAGACCATATTCAAGCAGAGTACAATGGAAAGTAGCTTTAGAAAACTCAAAAGGCTTCCTGTAGAAGATGCTACCGGTGCCTATCACATTCCCCAACGTTGTCCTTTCTAAACACCACCCACATTTTGTTCAGGATCCACCCTCCTGTAATTGGCCATGTATTTTCAGGACAAAAGAACCATGCTAACCATGGTGGACTGATGCCCCCCGCCCATGCCAGTGATTTATTTTCGCATTCTACAATCTGGCTGTTGAGACGAGGAGCATAGTTTTGTGGAGATGCTTCTGTGCAAAAATCTCTGAAGTTATGAACACACACACATACAGGAGCAAAAGATCTGTTTTTGACTTTTTTGTTGTATTATCAAAGACATGCAATACCTGAAAATGTGGTAACTATTGGGAAGCTGGGAGGCAAGGTAATGGAAAAAAAGGGGACTGGCAAGAAGCAGCTGTCATGTCTTCAGACGTATTTAGGTATAGTAACAACTTACCTTTATTTAAGTATTTTAATCAGGGTTTTCTGTTTCTTGTAAGTGATCATCTCCTAATATACACTTATTATACATAGATCATGTACTATTATATGATAGGCTCCACTCATTGTTTTTTTTTTTTTTTTTACTATGATTAACCAGTATATATTGTTAATAAATTTGCTTCTCTGGTTTTCTCACACATAGCGCTTTCAATACAGAAACCTTTAAGATTAATGTCAGATACGAGGCTATTAGAGGGAAGAAAATGACAGCAGGCAATGTGAGAGTTGACAGGCAACATTTCAAGAAGAGGCTAAAAAGGCAAAGAGCTGGGATACATAGAATTACACCATAATACACAAAATGGATGCTCATCACTTTGTGAGACAGCAAGAGATAAATTGAATTACTATTTGTATGTATACAAAGACTAAAAAGCATATATTTTGTAAAAACTTCCATCAAAAATCTTAAAATATATTAAATATGTAATACTGTTTGAAGGGATATGATATTGATTGACAGGATATTCTTTAGCTTTCCCAATACCTAGAATAGGGAAAGACATTGAAGAGATACTTTAAAATCTGTTAAATGAATAAATAAATGTATTTGGAGGATAGATGATTTATAATTATAACTCAGATCTATTTTGCTCAATTCTATAACTCCTCTGACATCCAAATGATCACCTCCAAGTATCTTTATTTAATTTTCTGTAATGTCTATCCCACCCAATTTGTCTTCATTGTGTATTTAAGAAAAAATATTGCAAAGGAGTTTGAAAGGTTTTCCAGTGTTTGTTAGGTATAGAAATACCCCTGCAAAACTTTGAATTTCTTGTCAGGTTTTGTTCATGTAGCAAGATTGGATTTCAGGGTCAAAATGAAAGGCTAAGAATGTAAAAATGTTAGTTCATTATTAGAGGTACATGGGGCAGGGAATAATGAGCCACAGTCCTCCTAATAGGCAGGCAATAGGGGGTGATTTATTTATACGATAATGTAGACCCAATAAGAAACTTGGTAAATATTTGGTCTGCTATTCATTATCATCATGTACCGTTAATTCTAAACAGTGTGATAGAATATTTCTCCCTCAAAATATTTTGTTGATGTAATTTCTAAATAATTGATGTAACTGTTGGTCAATTTTGGTAATATTCAGGTGAGCTATGAATTAGCACATTTTTATTACTTACCCAAGAATAAACATTTAATTCTATATGACATTTAGCTTCAAGACCTCTCAATTGTGTATTCTATCCTCAAATCACAGGCTCAATTAAATGCATTTATTTCCAGAGTAGATTGATAATAGTTAGGAATTATCTGTGTTGACTTTGGGAAGTTACTGAATCACACTCATGGTACTAAATATTTATGTGTTAAATAAGTACTTTGATATAAACAATGATTGCACAGTGATTTTAAAGATGAACAAGTAGAACACGAGTTGCTTCATTTTTGACACTATAGGAGTATGTGACCTTGGAGTTTGTAATATGTGTTCAAAATTTACAATAGTAAAAACAGTGAATTATCTAAGTAGTATTTTATTTGAAAAGGGTGCATTTAGTGTTTGAAATATTTTAATGAACCTGAAAAGTATATTTTAAGTGGAAATTTATTTTTTTCTTTTATTGTTTTGAAGCTAAAGAACAAATGTAGAAAGTGAACATTACTAAGTTTTATGTAATTTCTCCTGAGACCGATTTTATCATATAGGGGAAGAGGATGTTAAGATACACATTTTAGTAGTTAAATACTGTGGCTGAATCACTGTGTCATCCTGCTTTTGTTACATGCACCCTGTTACGGCATGAATGAAAATTATTGTGAAAGTCAGTTTTAAATAATCAATAACCCAGTACTGCAATTTTCTAGTCCTGTGGATCAGTTGGGGAGCCATCAAAAGGATCACAGTGAACTTCACAATATATAGACAATTTCCAATGAGTCATGGCACTAATTAAGTTAAAACTAGGTCTTTTGCTTGTTCATTTTCTATCTTGAAATGATTATGTTCAAGATCAAATATGAACAAGTATTTACTCAGTGCAAGACAAAATAGGTATGACATAGATAGGTTAATGACATCAAATATGTCTTCTTTAAGAAATTAATTCTTCAAATGATGTTAGCAATGTTAAGCCTCCTGGAGGCATTTTTCATTATGCTTTCGGGTATAAATTGTGTTCTGTCATCTTACCCAACTTCTCGGTAACATTAATCATAAGAGTCCACATTTCTCATTCACGGGTCCCTTCTCTGGGAATTAGTGATTCCACATTTCCATTTTTGCTACTATATTTCTGACTTTTCCTCTCTGGTTTGCTGGCTATTTCTCTTAACAGCCTTTGCATATGAAACTAGATGCCTTCTTCACCTCATTTATATTCTTATAGATAATGTTATGCATGCCCTCGACTTCAACCAGCCTATGTGAGTCCATAGCTCCCAATTCCTATTTTCAGTATTGCTTGCAGCCCCATGTAGCCATGAACAGTTGGAGATCTCCAACTGACTTTCTCAGGGACACCTCAAACTCAACCTTCCCAATATGTATTGCTGCATAAACATAACTAGTTAGGGTCTATTGTTTTTCACAATTGTCTTCATTGGCTGAATGGTTTATCTTCACTTTGGTGTGGGTTTTGGGGTCACTAATGTAACTTCCTTCAGCTGGAGGGCATGCTAGCTTGGAAGGTCTAAGGTAGTCTCTTCTTCGACATGGTAGCTGGTCCACCAAGACCCTTACATGTGACTTTGCTCTTCAACAGACTAGCCTGGACTTCTTTTTAGAGTGGGAGCTGAATTTCAAGCTAAAAAAATACAATCTGCTAGACCTATCAATGGCTTAGCTCATAACTGGTACAGATCACGAAAGCCCATTGCTTTTTGTATACTATAAAAATAACTGTATTAACTCTTAGAGATAGAATAGCTATTACCACCATAAAAGAAAAAGGAAAATGTCAAGTCAAATTACATTGTTAAGAGAAGATAAAAATATTCAGCCATACATGTCATTGATATCTGTCATCTATTAGTTTCATTAGTGTCCAAAGTGAGAGCTACTGTTTCTAGGCAGTGCTATTTTTATATATCAAGAAAGGCACATTAAAAACAACAGACTTACAGGGTCAGTGTTGTGGCATAGCAGGTTAGACCACCGCCTGCAATGCCAGTGCTCCATATAGGCACCAGTTCAAGTCCTAGCTGTTACACTTCCAATCCTCTTCCCTGCTAATGCACCTGGGAAAGCAGCAGAAGGTAGCTCAAGTGTTTGGACCACTTCCACCCATGTGGAAGACCCAGGTAGAGTTACAGGCTCCTGGAAACCATTTGGGGAGTGAACCTGTGGATGGAAGATCTCTCCGTCCTTATCTCTCATTTTCTCTCTGTAATGCTGCCTTTCAAATAAAACATTTTCAAAATAAACATAAACAAGAGGTGACGTACACACTATAACGATCACTAAAGTTTGTTCAATGGGCTACCAAGTCAAAAGTGCTCTTTTGCATAATTTATGCTGATAACCTTGGAATCATGGTTTGGTGAGTTTACCCCTCCTCTTCCATGCCAACTGAGTCATTCATCAGTTCAGATGGAATCTCCCTTTGTCTAACTTCTCCCATCATTTCCAGGACCACCATCCAGCTCTATTTTTTGTATTCACCTCGAATGTGAGGTATTACTAATTATACATGAAAATACAGTTACATGGACTCTCCACTGCCAATATACAACAGCCAAACAGCTTAGCCTGTCATGAAGTGTCCTCTTCAAGTTGTAGCTTTAACTTGGTTTCTGGCTCTGGTATTCACAAACTCAGATAGCCAGTTGCATTAGTTTCCTTGTTGTGATTGATCTTGCTGCTTCCCTGAACCTGATGTCGTCTTTCTCCATAGCCATTTCCCCAAATCTCATTTGTTTTGTGAGTCTTGGCTCAAGTGTCATCTGATGACTTTCTGGACCACCACATCCCTCAGTGATCCTCTCAGTAATCTCTGTTCCTCTTGAAATTAGAACCAATTGACTTTTAGTCTAAACCAATTTACTGTGTCTTAATGTTTCACTTAATGCCTAAAATTAGATTGTCTTCTGGGACAGATCAGCGTCTTGTGAAATTCAGTAATTAAGAAGAAATGATCAACTTTATTTTACTTCTTAAGAGTAAAGAAGTTAATAGTCTGAGAATATGTGTGTCCTTTATAAAGAGCTGTCTACCACAGAATTTATTGGAAGTCAAAAAGGCGTGAGAGCTTGGTTTTAGAAAGAACCAAAGACAGAGTGTATCTGGGGATCCAGGTACCAAGAACCTACCAGTCCTCTGAGGGACTGGCCTTTAGAATCAATGAAATTCTACTATTTTTAGTTTTCTGATCCACTTTGTTTAAAAGTATTCAACTTGAAGAGATGCTAATTGACAAAGCTTGAGCGACACATTCTTCTTGAAGTATGAAGGTGCGATGGCTGGTAGAATTTGAATAACTTTCATGGTAAGACTATCTAGTAAGAGAGAGGTAATGCTCTCTAACTGACCTGTGAAACAGTTGTCAGAAAACAAGGGAGCAAATGCTGGGCAGGCATGCAACTCAAGTGATATGACTTACCTGTATTAACATGTTCAGAGTCTTAAAATGCTGGAGACTAATTTGGAAGCAAGATAACTTTGTGCCAACATTAAAACTGGTATTGATTTGGTTGGGGCAGTTGGAGATGGGGAAGAGGAACAATTTAAATACTGTTTAGGACTCAGTTTTAAACTCTGCATGATAGCCTTAATTGTTTGCAAATATACGTTTCCAGCAGATAATAAATTCATTTGCATTTCAGGCACTTCTGTCACTACGAAATTGTTTTTGTTTCTAATAGCCTTGTTACAGTGTTTTGAAATGCTGGCTGGGTTCACTAGAATGTCTAAGAAAAATTCCAGAAATTGAAACTCTTGAGTAATGTGTGAATAAGAGAAAAGGATGCAATAATTTACAACCATAGATTTGGTTTTCAACTTTTGGGAAAGTTAGATAGACAATGATATTACTGACTTGATCCTATTTAATGTTACAATAGAGCAGTGAATGTATTAATCCTAATACTTTCTATCTCCTTATGTTATAATCTGAATTATTGGATCTTAATTATCCAAAAATTATTTACTGAACACAGTATGTGGCAGTACTGTACTAGGCACTGAGAATACATAAATTAGACACAAACTGTCCTTGGAAACTATACATTCTTACTTTATTTGCTTTTTAAATTCACATAATTTTGTTAATCTGACAATATTTTAAATCTCTGGCTAACTGGCTTGAAATTTATTTTGTACATTATTTCTGAAGTAGATCTTCTAAATCAGCACTATTAAATGGAAATACAATGCCAGCCACAACACATGATACTAAATATTGCAGTTGACATATTAAAACGAAGCACTAAAACAGGTGAATTTAATTTTAATATATTATGTTTAACCCAGTATTTTCAAAATTATTTAACATGTAATCAAGATAAATTTTATTAATTTTATATAATCTTTGTACCAATTTTCCATAATATGGCCATATTTTACATTGTTAGCATCTACATGTGACTTGTGACTACGATACTAGGTAGGTCAGGCCAAAATGTTCAACTCGGCTCCTTTGTTCTTCCTCTTTGGGCTTCACTATCTGAGCATTTCTTGGGCAAAGTTGTCTGATTCCTTCTTGGATTCTGTCTTTAAGTATTACCATGAACTATCAGCCTAGGAAGGCAGTAAAAGATTAGAAACTCAGTAACAATGAGAACAGGTTTGCTATATGTGATTCAACAGATAAGGTTAATAGGCTTATATCAGTGAAATTCTGTGTGTGGTAGAGCAGACAGTAAAAAGCTGATTTTTTTTTTTTTTTTTTGACAGGCAGAGTGGACAGTGAGAGAGAGAGACAGAGAGAAAGGTCTTCCTTTGCCGTTGGTTCACCCTCCAATGGCTGCTGTGGCCAGCGCACCGCGCTGATCTGAAGGCAGGAGCCAGGTACTTCTCCTGGTTTCCCATGGGGTGCAGGGCCCAAGCACTTGGGCCATCCTCCACTGCACTCCCTGGCCACAGCAGAGAGCTGGCCTGGAAGAGGGGCAACCGGGACAGAATCCGGCGCCCAGACTGGAACTAGAACCCGGTGTACCAGCGCCGCAAGGCGGAGGATTAGCCTAGTGAGCCGCGGCGCTGGCCAAAAGCTGATTTTTAAAATACTATGTGACTATGTTATTAGGTACTTATTTGTCATCTGAAAAATTAAAAATTAGGAACGAGACTCCTGGAATAATTACATCAGCTGACAAATGCACATACAATGCCAATGGCCTACTTGCTGGATTTTCTCAAACTTCCAATTCTTAGGCAAATTGCCAGAGTCTTTGTAATATGTATGTCCCAGGTGAGGCTACGGTATGCACAAATCTTTACTGTGACAGCTCCCTTTGGTACTTCTGTCTCCCAGTGAAGTGGAAATAAGGATGAAGGATTTCAAGATTTTGAAAAGTAACTTTAAGAAGTTAGTGTTCTAAAATGATTTACTTTTATATAGTGTTTGGGGCTTAAAGAATTGGATAAAATACTGGGAGTTATTTAACTCATTTAACAACTGTCTTGGATTCAGACTAGAAAATATTAATAGACTTGATTAAAAGATTGATTGAATCATGCTTTCTGTTTTAAAGAAGATCCCAACACATAAAAGATATTCCTTCTCCTTTGATTTACACAAGCAGTTAGTTTCATGGAGAAAACTAACCATACACTAATACTAAGAAAGGAACAAAAAAATGGATTTTCTTTGGAAGCTACCTGAACACAAATCTGATTCTTCTGAAGAAACTGTATCTGCACACCAAAAATGGTTATTCTAAATAAGAATAAGCTATAATAGATTGTTTCTATCATTAGGTCAATAGAATTTTTTAGAGAAAACAAAGGAAATATTTTCTGAAATAAAAGTCCTGATGACCAAAATGCTTGGAGTATGCTTATCCACTACCTGCATACTTACATGCGTATACACACATGTACTGTAATGTGATCTACTAAGTTAAGTAGTGCCTATGGACATCCAAAACCTGAGACCTTATGGGATGCTTCACTGTTGAAATGAATAGTGTAAAATGTGTGTGTATACAAAAAGCACAATTTGTATAGCTGTTTTACATATGAGTATCTGCATAAGGGAAAAAGGAGAGAAGGAATGTAAATGTAAAGCTAATTCTCCTGAGAGAGGAAAACATAGTATGGCCATGTTTGATATTTTGACTATTCTAAGGAGTTACTCAATATGGTTTAATGTAACACCATGTCCACAAAGTATACATACTAGTTATGAATCAAACTGTTTTCTAGTCCAAATTAGGCTGAAAAACAAATGAGTAAACATAAATAGTATATACCCAAAGTGTTATATAACACAGCATTTTGATCATATAAAAATAACATGCATCTATATCTTTTCCCTTATAGTCAAAGAAATGTTTTGGACTGTAAGTATGAAAAGGGAAGTTCTGAAATGTGTTCTTGCAACATCCTGTCTCTGCACCTGTTCTCACTGCTATGTTGTGGGCAATTAATGATAAGCCTTGAGTGGATGGATATTAAAATGACCCACCAATGAGTGAGACTCATTGGAGTTTGCAGATATCACCAAATGCTGGAGATCACACATTCAAATAGTTTGAGTAGGAATGGGAAACAGGGTCCCTAGAAGAGTATCACTGTGGATACTGAACAGAAGGTGAGAAAACTTGTCATCATGAATGAGTTGGAGAAGCAAGGAGTCTTAAAGATTTCTGGTTTATTTCTATACTTTAAGATAGCTGTCAATGCTAGTTGCATTATGCATCATGACTCTGTTAATTCAGAGTCGCTAGAGTTCTGTCAGAGCCTTAATTTGGAGGGAGTATGATGAATGGGCACAACTGGAGGCTCCAGGAGGGATTTCTCAGGAAACCCACACAAGGGGGACTGGACGTGTAAAAGGAAAGTCACTTTATAGTGGTCCAACTGCACTGCAAACTGGTTGCACAAATCACAAATAAGATCCAATATTTCTACTTAGTGTGGAGGAAGGGACTCTATTTTTCCACTGGTTCTTAAATTGTAGAGTCAGCCATTTACTAATTTTCCAAAGAATACTGCAAGAGAATAATGAAAATATTATCTAAAATACAAGATTGCAACTGCTATTTATAATATAATAAGCCAGAAGAATTCATAGTGATCCCTGAAATTACTCTTAGGATTTTAATATTATATATAATAATGCTGAATGGCCTTTCAGGTTTCTCCTCTTCCCCAGCACTCAACAATTAATTTCCTTGTATACTTTGTAAGTGTTCCATGACACAGGATACTTACACTTGTTTTTTTAAATCTTGTTTAAGGAATACAACTTTATGCATTTAATATATAGAGATTTGGGGACATGCTTCTTCACCTACTAGTTCCCTCCCACCCATACTCCTGCCTTTCCTCCTCCTCCTCCTCCTTATTTTCCCACTCTTATTTTTTACTGAGATCAATTTTCAGTTAATTTTTATACTCATAAGATTAACCTTACACTAAGTAAAGAGTTCACAAATTAGTATGAAGGAAAAAAAAGTAAAAAACAAAAATATGCAAAAACATTATTCCTCAGCAGTCAAGGCAAGGACTTTTCAAAATCATTGCATCTCAAAGTTGTCATTTTTGTTCTTTTTGATTACATTTCAAGTACTCTATTAACACAGGTCAGAGAATATATGGTATTGGTCTTTTTGTTTCTGGCTTATTTCACTAAGTGTAATGGTTTCCAGTTGTATCCATTTTGTTGAAAATTACAGGATTTCATTTTTTTACCATTGTGTAGCACTCCATAGTGTATATATACCATAATTTCTTTATCCTGTCTTCAGTGGATGGGCATCTGGGTTGATTCCATATCTCACTGTTGTAAACTGAGTTGAAATGAACATGGGTGTACAGATCAATCTTTCATGTTGCTGATTTCATTCCCTTTGGATGAATGCCCGGGAGTGGGATAGCTGGGTCATATAGTAGGTCTATGTTCAGCTTTCTGAGATATCTGCATACTGTCTTCCACAGTGGCTGTACTGGTTTTCATCCCCACCAACAGTGGATTAAGGTACCCTTCTCCCCACATTCTCACCAGCATTTCTTGTTTGTTGATTTCTGCATGTGAACCATTCTAACGGGGGTGAGGTGAAACCTCATTGTGGTTTTGATTTGCGTTTCCCAGATGACTAGCAATCCTGAGCATTTTTTCATGTGTCTAATTGGCCATTTGAATTTCCTCTTTTGAAAATTATCTCTTCAGGTCCTTTGCCCATTTCTTGAATAGGTTGATTTGTAGTTGTTGGATTTCTTGAGTTCTTTATAGTTTCTGGAAGTTAATCCTTTGTCAGTTGTATCGTTTGCAAATATTTTCTCTCACTCTGTCAGATACCTCTTCACTGTGCTGATTGTTTATTTTGCAGGGCAGAAGCTTCTCATTTTGATGTAATCCCACTTGTTAATTTTGACTTTGATTGCTTGTGCTTCTGGGGTCTTTTCCAAGAAGTCTTTCCCTATGCCAATATCTTGTAAGGTTTCCTTAATGTTCTCTAGTAATTTGAAGCTATCACATTGTAGATTGAGTTCTCTGATCCATTTTGAGTGGATTTTTGTGTAAAGTTTATGGTAGTGGTCTTGTTTCATATTCCTGCATGTGAAGATCCAGTTTTCCCAGCACCATTTGTTGAAAAGACTGTCTTAGCTCCAGGGATTGATTTTTTGCTCCTTTGTCAAAGATTAGTTGGTTGTAGATGTGTGGATTAATTTCTGGAGTTTCTATTCTCCATTAGTCTGCATGTCTGGCTTTTTATGCCAGTACCAGGCTATTTTGATTATAACAGCCCTGTAGTATGTCTTGAGGTCTGGTATTGTGATTACTCCAGCTTTGTTTTATTGTTTAAGATTACTTCAGCTGGGGCCGGCGCCATGGCTCACTTGGTTAAGCCTCCACCTGCAGCGCCGGCATCCCATATGGGCACCAGGTTCTAATCCCGGTTGCTCCTCTTCCAGTCCAGCTCTCTGCTGTGGCCTGGGATGGCAATGGAGGATGGCCCAAGTGCTTGGGTTCCTACACCCGCATGGGAGAGCGGGAGGAAGCACCTGGCTCCTGGCTTTTGATAGGCATAGCTCCAGGCCGTGGCAGCCATTTGGAGGGTGAACCAATGGAAGGAAGACCTTTCTGTCTCTCTCTCACTGTATAACTGCCTGTCAAATAAAAATATATGTATAAAAAATTACTTCAGCTATTCGAGGTCTCCTGTGCCTCTATATGAATTTCAGCATCATTTTTATAGACCTGAGATGAATGTTATTGGTATTTTGATTGAGATCACATTGAATCCAAAAAATGCTTTCGTTTTGTATGGACATTTTGAAGATGTTGATTCTTACAATCCATGAACATGGAATATATTTCCACTTTTTTATGTCTTCTTCAATTTCTTTCTTTAATGTTTTGTAATTTTCATCAGAGATCTTGATGTCCTTGGTTAAATTAATTCCAAGATATTTAAATTTTTTCCAGCTATTGTGAATGGAATTGATCTTACAAGTTCTTTTTCAGTAAGGCATTGTATGTGTATACAAAGGCTATTGATTTTTGTCTGATTTTATATCTTGCCACTTCACCAAACTCTTATGAGTTCCAGTCTAAATAGAATCATGTCATCAGCTAATAGGGATAGTTTGACTTCATCCTTTCCTATTTCTATCCCTTTTATTTCTTTTTCTTGCATGATGGCTCTGGCTAAAACTTCAGGACCATATTAAACAGCAGTGGTATGAGTGAGCACCTTATCTGATTCCAGATCTTAATGGGAATGCCTCCAAATTTTCCCCATTCAGTAGGATGCTGGCTCTGAGTTTGTTATAAATTGTTTTGGTTATGTTGAGGAATGTTCCTTCTATACCCAATTTGCTTAAGGTTTATATCATAAAAGTCTGTTGAATTGTGTCAGATGCTTTTCTCTGCATCTATTGAGATCATCATGGATTTTTTGGTCTTCAGTTTGTTAATGCGGTTTATCACATTTATTGGTTTCTAAATGTTGAACCATCCCCGCATGCCAGGGATACATCCCACTTGGCCTGGGTTAATGATCTTTCTGATGTGTTGTTGGATTCGATTGGCTAATATTTCGTTGAGGATTTTTGCATCTATGTTCATCAGGGATATTAGTCTATAGTTCTGTTTCTCTGCCATGTCTTTTTCTGTCTTAGGAATTAAAGTGATGCAGGTTTCATAGGAGGAGTTTTGGAGGATTTCTTGCCTTTCAATTGTTTTGAATAGCTTAAGAATTGGAATGAGTTCTTTAAATGTTTCATAGAATTTAGCAGTGGAGCCATTGTGACCTGGGCTTTTCTTTGCTGGAATGATCTTTATTATTGATTGAATCTCTTAGTTATTGGTCTGTTTAGGTGTTCTGTGTCTTCATGACTCAATTTAGGTAGGTTGTATGTGTCCAGGAATTTATCCGTTTCTTCTGGCATTCCTGAATTGTTGGCATAAAGTTCTTTGAAGTAATTCCTGATGATTCTTTTATTTCCATGGTATCTCTTGTTGTATTTCCTTCTTCATCTCTGATTTTTGTTGACTTATGTCTTCTCCCTTTTTTTGACTAGTTAAGTCAACTGTGTGGCAATTTTGTTTATTTTTTCAAAAAACAGCTCCTCATTTCATTGAGCTTTTGTATTGTTTTTGGTTTCAAATTTGTCTTTTCCTTAATTATTCCTTTTATCCTACTAATTTGAAGTTTGGTTTATTGTTTGTTTGTTTTTCTAGGGCATTGAGATGCATTGATACTTCATTTATTTGGTGACTTTGCAGTTTCTTGATGTAGGCACTAATTGCTATAAACTTTCCTCTTGACACTACTTTTCTTGTAATCCGTAAGTTTTGATATGAGGTATTGTCGTCTTCATTTGTTTACAGAAATTTTTGTGTTTTCTCGTTTGATTTCTTTTATGAGTCAATGTTGATGTAGGAACATGTTGTTTGGTCTCCATATGTTTGCATATGTTCTTGAGATGCTTGAGTTGTCAGTTTCAAGCTTCAATCCATTGTGATCAGATAAGGTACATGGTATGATTCTGACTTTGTTGAATTTTCTGAGACTTGCTTTATGGCATGGTATATGGTCTATCCTAGAAAAAGTTCTTTGTACTGCTGAGAAGAATGTGTGTTCTGCCACTGTGGAGTGAAAAGTTCTGTTAGGTTGATTTGGTCCATAGTGTCAATTAGCTCTGTTGTTTCTTTATTGATTTTTCTGTCTGGTTGATCTATCCATTGATGTAAGTAGGGTGTTGAAGTTCCCCATTGCTATTGTATTGGAGTCTATGTCTCCCTTTAGATCCATTAACAATTCTTTCAAATAACAAGATATCCTGTAATTGGGTACATATACATATTATAGTCATGTCTTCCTGTTTTATTGATCACTTAATCATTACATATTGTCCTTCATTGTCTCATTTAACAGTTTTTGTGTTGAAGTATATTTTATCTGATATTAGGAAGGCTATCCCTGCCCTTACTTTTTTGTTACCATGGAATATCTTTTTTTCATCCTTTCACTTTCAGTCTACATGTATCTTTGTTGCTGAACTGTGTTTCTTGTAGGCAGCAAATACATGAGTGTTGTTTTTAAGTCCAGTCTGCTGGTCTTTATCTTTTCACTGGAGAGTTGATGCTATTTACATTCAAGTTAACCATTGATAAGTAACTACTTGGCCCTGTCTCTTTTCCATAAATATTCCTATCATTTACTTTGGATTTATTTAGTACTGTGGAGGATTTTCTGTCTTCACATTATTCCCTGATGATGGCTTTTGTTCTGTGCTTCTGTATGTGGCACATCTTTTAGCATCTTTTGTAAGACTGGACACATGGTGACAAATTCTATTTCTGTTATGGAAGGTTTTTGTTTCACCTTCATTCTTAAATCAGAGCTTTGCAGGGTACAGTATTCTGAGTTGACAGGGTTTTTTCTCTTAAGATTTGGATTGTATCTTGCCATTTTCTTCTAGCTTGTAGGGTTGCTGATGAGAAGTCAGCTGCAAGTCAAATTGGAGATCCTCTGAAAGTTACCTGGCATTTCTCTCATGCACATTTTAGAATCTTTTCTTAATGCTTTACTGTGGAAGTTTGACTACAATGTGTCATTGTGAAGTTCTTTTCTGGTCATATCTGATAGGTCTATGTGCTTCCTGTACTTGGACATTCCTTTCTTTGCCAATATTAGGGAAGTTTTCTGTAGCTATTTCAATAAAAAGGCCTTCTAGTCCCTTCTCTCTTGGCACACTTTCAGGTACCCCTAAGACTCATACATTGGGTCATTTGATAGTATCATATGGGTCTCCAAGACTTTTTAAAAATTTTCTAATCTCTTCTTGCTGTTTCTGGTCTGGCTGTGAAATTTTCAGAGCTTTATCTTCTAGTTTGGATATTCTCCTGCCTCACCAACTATTTTGTTAAGGCTTTGCCATGCATTTTTTTACTTCATATATTGAATTCTTCATTTCTAGTACTTTATTCTGATTTCTCTTTAAAATCTCAATTTCATGGGAAAAATTTTCATATCATATATGGCTTTATTTAGTTTGTATATTTGTTTCTGATTGTTTTTGAGTAATCCTATGATTAACTTTTGAATTCCATTTCTGAAGGTCCTTGGTCTTCACATTCTTTTTTTTTTAAACTTTTATTTAATGAATATAAATTTCCAAAGTACAGAATATGGATTACAATGGCTTCCCCCCCATAACGTCCCTCCCACCCACAACCCTCCCCTTATCCACTCCCTCTCCCCTTCCATTCACATCAAGATTCATTTTCGATTATCTTTATACACAGAAGATCAGTTTAGCATACATTAAGTAAAGATTTCAACAGTTTGCTCCCACACAGAAACATAAAGTGAAAAATACTGTGTGAGTACTAGTTATAGCATTAAATCTCAATGTACAGCACACTAAGGACAGAGATCCTACATGAGGAGTAAGTGCACAGTGACTCCTGTTGTTGAATTAACAAATTGACACTCTTGTTTATGGCATCAGTAATCACCCTAGGCTCTTGTCATGAGCTGCCAAGGCTATGGAAGCCCCCTGAGTTCACTGGCTCTGATCATATTTAGACAAGGCCATGGTCAAAGTGGAAGTTCTCTCCTCCCTTCAGAGAAAGGTACCTCCTTCTTTGACCCATTCTTTCCACTGGGATCTCACTCGCGGAGATCTTTCATTTAGGTTTTTTTTTTTTCCCCAGAGTGTCTTGGCTTTCCATGCCTGAAATACTCTCATGGGCTTTTCAGCCGGATCCGCATGCCTTAAGGGCTGATTCTGAGGCCAGAGTGCTGTTTAGGACATCTGCCATTCTATGGGTCTGCTGTGTATCTCACTTCCCATGTTGGATCATTCTCTCCCTTTTTGATTCTATCAGCTAGTATTTGCAGACACTATTCTTGTTTATGTGATCCCTTTGGTTCTTAGTCCTATCATTATGATCAACTGTGAACAGAAATTGATCACTGGGACTAGTGAGATGGCATTGGTACATGCCACCTCGATGGGATTGAATTCGAATCCCCTGGTATGTTTCTAACTCTACCATTTGAGGTAAGTCAGCTTGAGCATGTCCCGAATTGCACATCTCTTCCCTCTCTTATTCCCACTCTTATATTTAACAGTGATCACTTTTCAGTTAAGTTTCAGCACTTAAGAAGAATTGTGTATTGATTAGAGTATTCAACCAAAAGTATTAAGTAGAACAAACAAAAAAAAATACTAAGAGGGATAACATACCAAGTTGCTCATCAACAGTCAGGGTGAGGGCTGATCAAGACACCATTTCTCATAGTGTTCATTTCACTTTAACAGGTTTCCTTTTTGGTGCTCAGTTAGTTGTCACCTATCAAGGAGAACAAGTGGTATTTGTCCCTTTGGGATTGGCTTATTTTACTCAGCATAATGTTTTCCAAATTCCTAACAGGGATCAGTTTTCAGTTAAAATTTAAACACCTAAGAATAATTGTGTGTTAATTATAGAGTTCAATGGTACTAGAACAAAAAAAATACTAA
The DNA here is from genome assembly GCF_964237555.1 of Oryctolagus cuniculus. Classification (NCBI taxonomy): domain Eukaryota; kingdom Metazoa; phylum Chordata; class Mammalia; order Lagomorpha; family Leporidae; genus Oryctolagus; species Oryctolagus cuniculus. Next base: position 16,079,622 of record NC_091453.1, read on the forward strand.
AATGGATAAAGTATTACATTGTACATCAACCGTCAGGACAAGAGCTGATCAAGTCACTGTTTCTCATAGTGTCCGTTTCATTTCAACAAGTTTCCCCTTTGGTGCTCAGTTAGTTGTCGCTGATCAGGGAGAACATATGATATTTGTCCCTTTGGGACTGGCTTAATTCACTCAGCATGATGTTTTCCAAATTCCTCCATTTTGTTGCAAATGACCGGGTTTCGTTGTTTTTGACTGCTGTATAGTATTGTATAGAGTACATGTCCCATAATTTCCTTATCCAGTCTACTGTTGATGGGCATTTGGGTTGGTTCCAGGTCTTAGCTATTGTGAATTGAGCTGCAATAAACATTAATGTGCAGACAGCTTTTTTGTTTGCCAATTTAATTTCCTTTGGGTAAATTCCAAGGAGTGGGATGGCTGGGTTGAATGGTAGGGTTATCTTCAGGTTTCTGAGGAATCTCCAGACTGACTTCCATAGTGGCTTTACCAGTTTGCATTCCCACCAACAGTGGGTTAGTGTCCCTTTTTCCCCACATCCTCTTCAGCAGCTGTTGTTGGTAGATTTCTGAATGTGAGCCATTCTAACCGGGGTGAGGTGAAACCTCATTGTGGTTTTGATTTGCATTTCCCTGATGGCTAGTGATCTTGAACATTTTTTCATGTGTCTGTTGGCCATTTGGATTTCCTCTTTTGAAAAATGTCTGTTGAGGTCCTTGGCCCATCTCTTAAGTAGGTTGTTTGTTTTGATGTTGTGGAGTTTCTTGATTTCTTTGTAGATTCTGGTTATCAACCCTTTATCTGTTGCATAGTTTGCAAATATTTTTTCCCATTCTGTCGGTTGTCTCTTCACTTTCCTGACTGTTTCTTTTGCAGTACAGAAACTTCTCAATTTGATGCAATCCCAAATGTTAATTTTGGCTTTGACTGCCTGTGCTTCTGGGGTGCTTTCCAAGAAGTCATTGCCGGTACCTATATCTTGCAGGGTTTTTCCAATGCTCTCTAATAATTTGATGGTGTCAGGTCGTAGATTTAAGTCTTTAATCCATGTTGAGTGAATTTTTGTGTAAGGTGAAAGGTAGGGGTCTTGCTTCATGATTCTGCACGTGGAAATCCAGTTTTCCCAGCACCATTTATTGAATAGACTGTCCTTACTCCAGGGATTGGTTTTGGATCCTTGATCTAATATGAGTTGGCTGTAGATGTTTGGATTGATTTCTGGTGTTTCAGTTCTGTTCCATTGGTCTATCCATCTGTTTCTGTACCAGTGCCATGCTGTTTTGATTACAACTGCCCTGTAGTATGTCCTGAAATCTGGTATTGTGATGCCTTCAGCTTTGTTTTTGTTGTACACGATTGCTTTAGCTATTCGAGGTCTCCTGTGTCTCCATATGAATTTCAGCACCATTTTTTCCAGATCTGAGAAGAAGGTCTTCGGTATCTTGATTGGTATTGCATTGAATTTATAAATTGCTTTTGTGAGAATGGACATTTTGATGATATTGATTCTTCCAATCCATGAGCATGGAAGATTTTTCCATTTTTTGGTGTCCTCTTCTATTTCTTTAAGGTTTTGTAATTTTCATCGTAGAGATCTTTAACGTCCTTGGTTAAGTTTATTCCAAGGTATTTGATTGTTTTTGTAGCTATTGTGAATGGGATTGATCTTAGAAGTTCTTCCTCAGCCATGGCATTGCCTGTGTATACAAAGGCTGTTGAGTTTTGTGCATTGATTTTATACCCTGCTACTTTGCCAAAATCTTCTATGAGTTCCAATAATCTCTTAGAGTTCTTTGGGTCCCCTAAATAAAGAATCATATCATCTGCAAAGAGGGATAGTTTGAGTTCTTCCTTCCCAATTTGTATCCCTTTAATTTCTTTTTCTTGCCTAATAGCTCTGGCTAAAACTTAGAGAACTATATTGAATAGCAGTGGTGAGAGTGGGCATCCCTGCCTGGTGCCAGATCTCAGTGGAAATGCTTCCAACTTTTCCCCATTCAATAGGATGTTGGCTGTGGGTTTTTCATAGATTGCTTTGATTGTATTGAGGAATGTTCCTTCCAAACCCAGTTTGCTTAGAGTTTTCATCATGAAAGTGTGTTGTATTTTATCAAATACTTTCTCGGCATCTATTGAGATAATCATATGGTTTTTCTTCTGCAGTCTGTTAATGTGGTGTATCACATTGATTGTCTTGCGCACATTAAACCATCCCTGCATACCAGGGATAAATCCCACTTGGTCTGGGTGGATGATCTTTCTGATGTGTTGTTGCATTCTATTGGCGAGAATTTTATTGAGGATTTTTGCATCTATGTTCATCAGGGATATTGGTCTGTAATTCTCTTTTTCTTTTCTTTTTCTTTTTCTTTTTTTTTTTTTTTTTTTTTTTTTTTTTTTTTTTTGGACAGGCAGAGTGGACAGTGAGAGAGAGACAGAGAGAAAGGTCTTCCTTTGCCGTTGGTTCACCCTCCAATGGCCGCCGCGGCTGGTGTGCTGCGGCCGGCGCACCGCGCTGATCCGATGGCAGGAGCCAGGAGCCAGGTGCTTTTCCTGGTCTCCCATGGGGTGCAGGGCCCAAGCACCTGGGCCATCCTCCACTGTACTCCCTGGCCACAGCAGAGAGCTGGCCTGGAAGAGGGGCAACCGGGACAGAATCCGGCGCCCTGACTGGGACTAGAACCCAGTGTGCCGGCGCCGCTAGGCGGAGGATTAGCCTAGTGAGCCGCGGCGCCGGCCATAATTCTCTTTCAATGCTGCATCTTTTTCCAGCTTAGGAATTAAGGTGATGCTGGCTTCATAGAAAGAATTTGGGAAGACTCCCTCTTTTTCGATTGTTCTGAATAGTTTGAGAAGAATTGGAGTCAGTTCTTCTTTAAATGTCTGGTAGAATTCAGCAGTGAATCCATCTGGTCCTGGGCTTTTCTTTGTTGGGAGGGCCTTTATTACTGTTTCAATTTCTGTCTCAGTTATGGGTCTGTTTAGGTTTTCAATGTCTTCCTGGTTCAATTTAGGTAGGTTGCATGTGTCCAGGAATCTATCCATTTCTGATAGGTTTCCCTGTTTGCTGGCATACAAGTCCTTGTAGTAATTTCTGATGATTCTTTTTATTTCTATGGTGTCTGTTATGTTTCCTTTTTCATCTCTGATTTTATTGATTTGGGTCTTTTCTCTTCTTTTTTTAGTTAGTTGGGCCAATGGGGTGTCAATATTGTTTATTTTATCAAAAAACCAGCTCCTCGTTTGGCTGACTTTTTGTAATGTTTTTTTTGGATTCAATCCTGTTGATTTCTTCTCTGATTTTAATTATTTCTTTTCTCCTACTAGATTTGGGTCTAATATTGAAATGTTCCTTTTAGGGAGTCATGGTGTCTTCTTTATTGTTTCTTGAATTTCTGCATTTATTTTTAGACATTTGTAGAAATGTTGTTTCCTCTGCCATTTATCTTTGAGCTATGCCTCTGTGGCTTAGTGGAATGTCCACAGTTTCAGTGTGTAGGGGGTGTGGCCAGGGAGTTCTAGTCAGTGCTCCATGATGGGCAAGTATCCAGGGTAACAACCAAGTTGGGCATGGTAGCTCTCCCTCTGGTTAACTGGATGGAAAGGAATGGGCCCCTCTGTTGCTGTGACCACCTCTTCTCCTCCAAGCTGAAGAATGCCCAAGTGTTAGCCCCCAGTGTGTTCAACTCTTATCTGCACCACTGTATGTGATCTGCACAGTCCTTCCTGTGAGCATGGTTCCTTCTGCTATGAGCTGCCTTTAGGCAAGCAAGGAGCTATGAGCATGTGTACAAGACTGTGATTGCCCAGAACCCAGCTACACCTGCCTCCTCTCACCAAGTTAGTGTTTTCTCAGTCTCAGCTGTAAGAGCTCTCAGGGTCAAGGAGTGCAAGTAGGGCCACTCCACCTTACTAGCCTGTCCTGTCTGCAGGGAGACTGCAGTGTTCCCAGAGCCACTGTCGATGTGTGTTCTGGTTCACTGGATTGAATCTGATATTCCCAACCAGATTCAACGTCAGTGGGGAACAGGGGTTTTTCTCTCTGGTAAGATCTCTGGATTACAGGCACGTACAATGCCCACCAGCCACAGCCCCACTCACTTCATATTTGTGCTGGGTGCATAGGAGAGTCCTTTAGGCAGCTCTTCCCTTCCGTAGGGATGGCCAGGTGGATTCAGCTGACCTGGTGGAGACCATCCCTGTGAGTTGCTTTTGAACTGCTATGGTTGCCCCCACCACTGGGTGGAGGGCGACCCCAGTAATTGCTAGGTACGCATACAGGAGCTGGAGCAGCACTATCTGCCTATGTCCAAAAATGGTGCCAGCCCTCCCTCTAACCACTGGCTGAATGTTGCTGGTTTTCCAGGGCGGGCACCTTCTTCCCCATATTGAAGCTGCTGGGTCTTTTGGTTGCTTTGTTGCGCTTTGCTGTGTGTCTGCGCCTCCACACAGGTCCAAGGCATTTCCACTGCTTTTGCAGGATCTTGGACTTCAGTTTGCCCTGCAGCTTCACCCTGAGAATGTACTTTCTCCAGGTTTTTAATATTAACTTTCCTCAGCCTGAATCAGACCGCCTTGTGGCTTTTCTACCATCTTGGAACCGTTTGTTTTACTTTTGGTAAGAATATTTTTATGTAATCTTGGATTAATGTCCTGTGACAAAACACCTCAACACTGGCCATTTAATGCAACACATACTTATTCTCTTTCATTTCAAGAGGTCAGAAGTCCAGAATTAGTTTTATTGTGCCCACATCAGGTTCTATCAGGGCTGTGTTGTTTCTGGAGGTTCCTTTTAGGGGAGTATCAGTTTCCTCACCTTTCCCGGCTTCTAAAACTGCATTCCTTAGCTCCATCTTCCATCATCAGCATAGCATCTTGATTTACTTGTCACACTGTCTTCTGTTTATTTTAATTAAATCTTTCTATGTGTTCCTCTTATAAGGATATATGTGATGAAACTTAGGGCCTATCTGTGTAGTCCAGAAAAATCTGTCTCTCAGAAAATGTAGTCAAATCCAAAAAGTCCCTTTTTACTGTATAAAATGACAGATACAAATTCCATGGACTAGGACCTGGATATTTTAAGGGTCCATTATTCAGCCTACTGCATTAGGTACATAGACCATTATCCTAGGCTGAAGTATACATCTCCTCTCATGACTGATATCCTTTGTTCCATCCAAGTTATTTCCATTTTTCCTGAATTACATTAGCTGCCAAACTTATAAAATATTGCAAGTGGAATCATTATAAATCTATAATACATGGCTTTGTTGAATAACAAAAAGTTCTCTGTTAAGCTTTTTTAAAAAGATTTTATTTATTTGAAAGGCAGAATTAGGAAGAGACAGAGTGCACACGCAAGCGTGCGAGGGAGGTCTTCCATCCACTGGTTCACTCCCCTACCGGCTGCAACAGCCAGGGCTAAACCAGGCTGAAGCCATGAGCCAAGAGCTTCATTTGGGTCGCCCACGTGGGTGCAGGGGCCCAAGCACACTCTGAAGCTTTTTAATCAATATCTGTCTTTTGGCATACAAATTTATCAACTGAAAAAATATTTCAGAGATTTCTCCTAAAACCCTACTGAGAGACCAGCACTGTGGCACAGTAGGTAAAACCACCATGTGCAATGCCAGCATCCCATATGAGTGCTGGTTCCAGTCCCAGCTGCTCCACTTCCGATCTGCCTCCCTGCTCATGTGGGGATGGCTCAACTCTTTGGGCCCCCTGCACTCATATGGGAAACCCAGAAGAAGCTTCGGACAGGCCCAGCTCCAGCTGTTGGAGCCATTTGAGGAGTTGACCCAGTGGATCAAAGATCTCTCCCTCTATCTCTCTAACTCTGCCTTTCAAGTAAATAAAGAAATCTTTTTAAAAAGCTCTATTGAATACTCAAAACATCATCTGTTATATTGTTGACTGGCCCTTATGAAAAAAATCATTTTCTTTTAAATCCATAGGAATTTAGTGTTAGGAGCTGTCTATCCTAATAAGCTATAGTTGTTATATAACTAATCCTGATTTTTAAAAATATTCCTCTTGGCTTCCAGGAAATACAGACTAAATTTAGTATATAGTTGGAGTAACTATTCTTAGCTAGTATTTGTTGTATAATAATATGCCCCTCACTCCATCCCCAGTAATCATTTCTTCTCCTTACTGTGATGCTTTTGGTAATTTATCTTCATTTTAACAAGCCTGTTGCATGGGCCTTTTACCATAATCTATCTCAAATCATTTTTGGAAGCAGACATGAAATAAACAAACAAATAAACTTGGAAGATATATAGACTATGAATTATAGCCATCTGCATAGTTTGAGTGCCAAAGGCATAAATTCAACTATGAATACATTTTGTTACTACAAAAGCATTTTTAAATTGCATTTGTGAGAGCATTATATAGTCTATTAGAATAGATAGATAACTTTAGATTGGAAGGATATGCTAATTAATGCTACCAAAGCCTGTAGCTTTCTTGATTTCATTCAATACCTTCCAATCTTAATAATTTATAACTTATCAGTGACACCAATAACACTTAAAATGGAAATGTATGAGCTGTTTTTTGTTAATGCTTCATGCATTAAAGACATATAAACACAGCTTTGAAATCATAAGTACATTTCCTTAAAGGTTTCGAAATGATAAAGGCTTCACTTGGGAACTATTTTACAAAATTTCCCCCATTTCTCATTCAGTTAATTAAAACTAGGCATAAAATCTGATGCATACATATATATGATTCATATGAGCTAAATAATCTGTGTGCATCAGATACCAAGCATATTGGCTAGTGTCAATATTTTGAAACTGTATCAATATAAAAATGTTAAATATATATGTTAAGCATAATGATAAAAAACCCAGGTTTCTTATCTATTCTGTGAATCTAATATCTAATGGTCAGTCATCATATCAAGATTTCTTGATACATTTTCAGAGTTACTTCTCCAGGAAGCCTAAATGCTGACTAGCTTAAAAAAACATGGTATGTAAAACATGGCAAACACCACAAAATAAATGTTTGAGCTGTAAAGTTGATATTTTAAAAAGCAGTTTGATTCAGAGAAGTAAACATTGAATTGTAACCATCTCTAAGGTCAAAATCACTGTTCATGAACTCTTAAGATAGCGATATTTTTAAAGACATTGAAAATTAGAACTATTAAACTTGTCTAGAAAATCTAATGCCTGATATTTTCAATTAATAGTATCATATTTAATTACAATGAAATTTTTAAATGATGAGAATGGTAGAGAATAATATGAGAAACATATAAGTGAAAACACTTTCACCTAAATTCCAAAAAAGAAAAATAGTGTTACATTACTTTCAGGTACATGCATAAGTAGAACTTAGAAAACACTGCTTTTAATTAATGCAACTTACACTGACATTTGATACTTGATTCTGATTTATTCTGTTATTTAAAAATAATTCTTTTGATCATAGACTTTTTTTGTTTTTGACAGGCAGAGTTAGAGACAGAGAGAAAGGTCTTCCTTTGCCGTTGGTTCACCCTCCAATGGCCGCCGCGGCCGGCGCGCTGCGCCCATCCAAAGCCAGGAGCCAGGTGCTTCTCCTGGTCTCCCATGTGGGTGCAGGAGCCCAAGCACCTGGGCCATCCTCCACTGCACTCCCAGGCCACAGCAGAGAGCCGGACTGGAAAAGGGGCAACCGGGACAGAATCCGGAGCCCTGACCCGGAGTAGAACCCGGTGTGCCGCAGGCAGAGGATTAGCCTAGTGAGCCGCAGCGCTGGCCTGATCATAGACTTTTAAAGTTATTTCAAACTCATAGTTTGGGTATCATCCCACAGTTTGCAAAAACACTAATATACTATGAATATAAAATGTTGCCCTATTTGCATTATTTTTTGAAGTTTTTTTTTTTTTTTTAATCTATTTGAAAGGCAGAGTTAGGGTGAGGCAGAGAGGGAGAGAGAAATCTTCCATCCGCTGGTACACTCCACAGATGTCTGCAGCAGCCAGGGCTGGGCCAGGCTGAAGCTGAGAGCTTCAACCTGGTCTCTTACCTGGGTGCAAGGGCCCAAGCCTTGGGCCGTCTGCTGCTGCTTTCCAGGGCCATTAGGAGGAAGTTGAATCATAAGTGGAACAGGTAGGACTCAAACCAGCGCCCATATGGGATGCCAGCACCACATGTGGCAGCTTAACCCATTATACCACGGAGCTTGCCCATCCCTGTTGACTTGAAAGAAAAAAAAAAAAAAGGTTGGCATTGTGGTGCAGTAGGTTAAGTAACCATTGTCAATGATGACATCTCATATCAGAGTGCTGGTTTGAGTGCCTGCTACTGCAATCCAGTTTCCTGCTAATGAACCTGGGAAGGTGGTGTAAGATGACCAAAATACTTGAACCTCAGCATCCATGTGGAAGATAACGATGGAGTTACTGGCTCCTGGCTGTTGTAGCCACTTAGGAAGTAAACCAGCTGGTGTTCTTCCTTTCAAATAAATGAATAAATCTTAAAGTCCTCCTTGTACTCTTGATCTTAGCTTTTCTCTCCTTTTATCTCCAGAGATAAATGTTGTTTTGCATTTGTTTATTTTCATGTGTTTGAATAGTTTTCACTTCCTGTGGATGTATTCATAAAAATACATAATTTTACGTGCTTTAAGTTGATAGAAATGTATTATGCTCATATATTGTTCTAGAACATTTTTGGTCTATCATCAAATTTGATATGTTGAGTTTGATTCCCATAGCTTAGGTTTACTCATTTTAATTGCTGTCTACTTTGTCAAGACTATTCCTTGTTCTTATTTATCAATCTACTGTGGTTGCAGTTTAAATGCTATTGTTTGATTGTGGCCATGATAAGTTAGTGTAATGAAAACTCATGTACAGATATTATGCTACTCAAGAGTAAATGTTTGACTAGGATCTATAACTGGAAATGTAAATATGAGACTATGAAATTAGCATATCTGAATTTCCTATATTGCCAAATTTTTCTCCAACACTATTTAAACACACAACAACATTGTAGATGAATTTCTATTTCTCTACATCCTTGCCAATTCTGATAAGAACAAAATCTTATTTTAATTGTATTTCATGGATTGCAAATGACACTGAACAATGACACTGAATAAACATTGAGTTTATTCATCTATAAATGTTTCCCATTTTCCTGCCTTTTTCTTAGGGTTTTTGGAGTTGTTGATAATATCGGGTGCCTTTTTCTCATTGGAGGTGTAGAGTCACTTTCTTAGTTTTTCCTTTGTTGTGCAGATCAGATCTAGGTTCTTCTTTTGGTAGGAACCTTGGAAGTGAGTTTATGTCCTTCTCAGTGCGTTAAGGGGTCCATGATAGCTTTTTTAGCACTGGTGATGCAAACTTCTGTCACTTGACAGAGGGAGAGAGGGAGGGATGGATTGATTTCACTTTGATTTGTAAGCTCCTCTTTGGTATTAGTTCACCTGTGGGAATTCTGTGGATGAGGCTGAATGTGTCATCTAGAACACTCTTGCCTTGCTGCTGCCAAATATCCAAAGTACATTCATAAAATTGAAATTGTTTTATGTTAATGTTTTATCTTTTTGATTTTTAACACAATCAGTAATACAGATTTGAACCTCAAGTACTTCAGCTATCAGCCCCATGGCTGTCAAGATTTCAGAAGTGGTACCATAGTTCTAGGAAACTGAGAAGACATTTTACCAGTCTCAGATTGGTGCCTTTGTGAGCATTTATCCAATTTATTTATTCATAATTTGCCAAACACTTTTCAAGTGTGTACCATAGTCAAACAATGCATATTTTATAAATCTCTAATTAGTATCTGCTAGCCTGTAAGAGAAGGGTTGCTGATAGCATATGTAAAGGTAGTCTGGTCAAATGTGATGTACATAGTAACTAAATTTTTTTTATCAAGATAGTGGCCATCTTCCCATCCTAACCACACATAGAGATAACATGTAAAGATAAATTTTCCTCAGAAAATTTGGAAAACTAGTTTAAGTAAAAGTAAGTACAGCATCTGACTATTCTAGTCACAGATATTATTATCTGTATTTTGTTTTTAGATAATGATTGAATATATATAAAAATAATTTAAACAATTTTATTAGCAAAAATCATTCAGTATGAGTTAAGAAAAAAAAATTTAAAAAGTGTTGCATACCACAAAAAAGCATAAAATATGTTTCCTACTCTCACATCTTATGATAGGAACTGAAACCTAATTTTGACACAATGTATGGTAAATACCAAATACTAAATATGACAATTATGTAAAAGAGTATCCTGAAGTTCCTGATAGTTAATTTCAAACCTCTGGTAATATTCAGTAATATCAGTGAAAGCAGTGAGAATTCCACTTCTTACTACATAATATCAAGATGGAACAAGGTTGAGTTATAGTCCATTTGCTTTAATAATTGCCCACTTCCCTTTGACAGCCATTGAAATGATGATTTAATCTCCCCCAATATATAGTTCATACATTTGATTTTAAATGTATTAAAGTTGCTCATCTCCTCTTTCCACTTGACTAATTACTTTTAAAGAAATACTATGTAATACCATAGTATGGTTGTTTTTTTTTTTTTTGACAGGCAGAGTGGACAGTGAGAGAGAGACAGAGAGTAAGGTCTTCCTTTTCCATTTGTTCACCCTCCAATGGCCGCCATGGCTGGCACGCTGAGGCCAGCGCACCGTGCTGATTCGAAGGCAGGAGCCAGGTGCTTCTCCTGGTCTCCCATGGGGTGCAGGGCCCAAGGACCTGGGCCATCCTCCACTGCACTCCCGGGCCACAGCAGAGAGCTGGACTGGAAGAGGAGCAACCGGGACAGAATCCGGCGCCCCGACCAGGACTAGAACCCGGTGTGCCGGTGCCGCAGGCGGAGGATTAGCCTAGTGAGCCGCGGTGCCGGCCAGGCATAGTATCCTTGATATTGTCAGTTTATTAAAACAATGAAGATGGAATTCACAAAGTAATAAAACATGGCAGTTGCAAGTTGAGGGCCTCATTGTTATTTGTTGAAGAAAGCTTCATTAAGAGCCCAAATAATGGTGTAGGAACATCGATTTTTAAGAAGATAAAAGGTCTGGGAGGAATAGAGCACTTGTCTATGAGTGGGAAATATCCTTTAAAATGTATCCTCAGTGTCTTCCCTCTCTAAACCTTGGTTCTCTATTTTGCACTTGAATGCAGTTACCATAGCTGGGTCATTGTCATAAGTTGTCAAGGAGCCACACTCCTACGTGGCTCAAATACTTCTTGGCTAGAATCTTCTTTATGGAAATAATTCTCTTTAAATAAGGGGTGATCACCGTAGGTCATAACTGAAATGATAAATGGCTGTCATCACTCCCAACAACTTGAGCCATTCTGCTTATTATGGGTGTAAAGAACAGATCTTAATAGTTTAATATTGACCTTAATAGGCATAAGCAGTTTTTTTTCTTTTAAGTGTATTTCAAGTGTTACAACTAAATATTTTGTATAATTACGGATTTAGTTTCCAAATTAAAAATCATATTAAAATCAAATTTATGTTACATGATTTCCCAGTAGTTAAAAAATATACTATGTATACATACATGCATATGTATATTTATAGCCATAAAATACATATATATGCATATACATAAGCATAGATGTATACTCATGCATGCATACATATATATGGAATGGCTATATAAATATATAAGTAGGATATTGTACATAATAGAAATGTTACATCTGTACTTAAGAGTACTTTTTTACATTACAAATTATTTGAGAGGTAGAGAGGCAGCAGAAAGGAAAAGCTCCCCTCTGCTGGTTCACTGCCCAAATAACCACAGTGGCTAGAGTTGGGCCAGCGTTAAAATTAGGAGCCAGGAACACAAACCTAGCTCTCTTATGTGGGGTACTGGAAATCAATTACTTGAACCATCATTGCCTTAGAGGATCTGCATTAGCAGCAAGTTGGAGTTGGGAGTTGGAGCCAGGCACTCTGATACAGGATGTAAGTGTCTTAACTGCTAGACTAAATGACCACTCCTTTTCTTTATGACATTAATGAAAGGTCTATTCAAGATGATAGTGAAAAGTAAAGTAATTATCCAAATGAATAAAAGAAAGGTCTCAGATTTATGCTGTTCATGCTTGTGATAGAAGTGTAGTTTTTTTGTTGTTTGCTTGCTTTGTTTTTGATAGTTGGTTCTGCCAGAACTGAATTTAAAGTGCTCTTTTTTAAGCCTGGGTTGCTCTGAGTTAAACTTATATAATGGCTCTCCCTTTGTAATGAATACCATAGGACTAAATATGTTCTTAAATTTTTCACTAATCAAAACCACAACTGTGGGTCCTGTATCTGTGGTATGGATCCTTTAATTCTGAAAATTCATTGTTTCCTCTGAAATTAAATGATTTTTGCTTACTCCCATTCCAAATTATTGGAATTTATTTGCCAGCTGAAGGAACCAAAAATACATTTAATGTACACCTACTATATGTTGATATTGTAGTGGAGGGATGGGTAGTTGGAGGTATGTAAGACATTATCTCTTCAGCCACAATCTAGTTTCACTGGGGTCCTGAAACTAATATGCATAAATACAGGACTGCATGCCAGATTGGATTTGAATCTGGGGGCTACAGTTCCAGCCCCATTCCTTCATGGCCATGTCACTTCAGCATGCCACTTCCATTATGGCTTCTTAACGCCTTAGATAAAGTAAAACTATTTGTTTCCTGCAAATACTTTAAGAAATGGGATGGCACATCAGTATTGCCAATTATGCTTATAATAATACTCTATGCTATTCACTAGAAAATTGTGAGATTTATTAATGTCAGTTCATTATACATCTACTTATGTGCTGGTAGCTAAATACAAGTATAAAGAAAATGAATTATCTTTTTTGTTCTATCAATAACTGAGTACATAAATTCACTTATAAGAGGTATGAAATTTAAATTCGAATAATTCCTGAACCTGAGGCACACCCAAGGGATGTATTACCCCTCATCCTTCCCCAATACCATGGAGTTGGCTCTGCCTCACATCAGTGACTCACTTTTCTTAAGCTATATAATGATTTGTAACATTCCATTCAGTACTGTATCTTACAATTATAAAAGATGCTATTTTGGCAATTACTTGCTATGGAACATACATAGGATCAGTTTCTTTGGCAGAAAATAGTCTTAACATGACCTTGATGTGTCATTGGATGTTTTGGGAAAAACAGCAAATCTTTCACTATGGTGTTCCTTAACGGTCAAGATTCCAAAAAACTGATTATGTCGCTCCAAACTCTTCAGTGTAGGGCTATCAATATTTTTCATCCTTCAAGATGTTAAGGTTTTACACATCTTGTGCCAGGAAATAATTGTGTGACAAAATGGCAGGTTTACTAGAAAATACTGGCATGGGGAAGATGGGAATTCGTTGGGGAGGAAATCTACATGCAGCATAACTAAGCCGCATCTCCTGTGACCTGAAAGAACCGTTCTAGTTAACATCTGAGATGCTCTCAGGAAACGTAAAGGACACACAATTGTCAATGCTTCAAAGTAGAAATAACGGCTCATCCTTAGTGTAGTCCTGATGCTTAGCCAGACCTTGGCACATAGTTAGGAGATCAATAATAAACATTCATGGATTGGGGTATACACCATTTACATTAAACCTGCATCCTCTGGATAACAGAAGATTTTTATTCTGTTGGTCCTCACCTAGATAGATGGGTTGACCCATACTTTAATATCTTTGCTTCTTTTTCTTATAGAGCTCTGATGTAAGCTAAAGCACTTACGGGGAAAAGCGATTTCTAAAACACATTTTTGTTAATATTTCAGATGGACAATTACTGTCGGAACACCATCAGAACACAGGGAACTGCCTTTGGCATCCCTATTTTATGTCAACTCCCTGATAGGAAACTACCTCAGAAAGTTCATGGAAAAATGAAATTAAAAGACAGTGGTTTTGGTAGATAGATAGATAGATAGATAATAGAGGGGGAAGAAAGACTTTAAAATGTTTATGAAAATGCATATTATGAAAAAACTATGCATGGATTTCAATTTTTTTTTTTTTTGCTTAAAAATAAACTCAGGGTCCGTGTCATGACGTAGTGGGTAAAGCCTCCACCTGTGATGCCGGCATCCCATGTGGGCACCAGTTCAAGTCCTGGCTGCTCCACTTTTGATGAAGCTTCCTGCTAATGTGCCTGGGAAATCAGTGGAGGATGTCCCAAGTACGTGAGACCTTGCCACCCTATGTGGGAGACGTGGATGGAGTTCCTGGCTCCACATCTGTTCCAAGCCATTCAGCCCTTTTGGGGAGTGAGCCAGTGGATGCAAGATCTCGATCTCTCTCGATCTCTTGAACTCTCTCTCTCGATGTCTTGATTTCTCTAACTCTGCCTTTCAATTAAATAAATAAATCTTTAAAAAAATAAGTGTCATTCCATTTTCTACAAACTTTTGAATTTTTTTATTTGAAAGGCAAACAGAAACACAGAGCTCTTCCATCGGATGGTTTACTCCCCAAATGTTTGCAAAAGTCAGAAGCCTGGAACTCAGTTCAGGTTTCTTGGATGGGTTGCAGGCCCTCAAGTACCTGCATCATCATCTGCTTCCTCCTAAGGTGTGTATTAGCAGAATGCTAGGTAAGTGGAGTAGGAGTCAAACCAGACTTTCTGATACGGGGCGTGGGCTTCCCAAGTGTTGTCTTCACTGTGGGCCAAATGCCCACCCCTTCCACAAGCTTGGTGAGGTGCCCTCATATGTCCCAAGTACTGCCTTGTAAGATCGTTTTCTCCTTATGCAAATATGAAAAGTATTACTATGATGTTTAATGTATAATAAGGTTTATGACTTTGGCTACATACAACTACTTTAGTGTTATTCAAGCTGCATGTATTTTTAATAACTAAATCAACATTCAAAAGTATATAGGAGTTTGTGATTAGAGAAGCTTCACTGTTTTTTAAATGGCCACAACAGCCAGGGCTGGGCCAGGCCAGGATCCTGGAACTCCATCCAGGTCTCCCATGACGGTATCGGGGGCCACTTGGGCCATTATCTGCTACTTTCCCATGCACATTTAACAGGAGCTGGATCATGATGGCAACAGCTGGGATTCAACTGGAATTCCAGTGTGGGACGCTGATGCCCAAGCGGCAGCTTAACCTGCTGCACCACAGTGTTAGCTCCAGACCAGTAATGCTTTTAAAGCATAGGTAAATTCATCTGAAAAAGGAACCTAAGTAAATTTATTTTGATTATTTGAGTATAAACATATGGTATTTTTCATCATATTTGATTTTTAAAATATGTGAAACCTGGGGCCGGCACTGTGGTGCAGCAGGTTAAAGCCCTGGCCTTAAGCACCGGCATCCCATATGGGCACTGGTTCTAGTCCTGGCTGCTCCTATTCCAATCCAGCTCTCTGCTGTGGCCTGGGAAAGCAGTGGAGGATGGCCCAAGTCCTTGGGCCCCTGCATCCACATGGGAGACCTGGAAGAAGCTCCTGGCTCTGGCTTCGGACCAGAGCAGCTCTGGCTGTTGTGGCCATCTGGGGGGTGAACCTGCGGATGGAAGACCTCTCTCTCTCTCTCTCCCTCTCTCTGTAGCTCTGCCATTCAAATAAATCTTTAAAAAAATATGTGAAATCTATAGAATCTTTTTTTATGTTTAACTATTCAACAAATACTTACGGTATACATAATCCATGTTCTTAACATTATTGATAGAGGGAAATGAGTTCTATACCTGAGAACTGTATAATCCAAAACAATAATCTCATAGTGAACTGCTTACCTTTTAATTGTATACAAGCAAAATTCTCCACTTTTCCCAGAATTTTCAGTTATTTTTTTCTAAATATTTATTTTAAAGTCAGAGTTAGAGGAGAGGCAGAGAGAGAGAGAAGTCTTCCATCCACTGGTTCACTCCCCAGTTGGCCACAATGGCTGGAGCTGCGCCAATCCGAGGCCAGGAGCCAGGAGCTTCCTCCAGGTCTCCCACGCAGGTGCAGGGTCCCAAGGACTTGGGCCATCTTCTACAGCTTTCCCAGGCCATAGCAGAGAGCTGGACTGGAAGTGGAATAGCTGGGTCTCAAACCAACATGCATATGGGATACCAGCATGTCAGGCCAGGGCGTTAACCCACTGTGCCACAGCACCGGCCAATTTTCAGTTTTTTTATAATACCTTATAAAATCATAACTAGTCATGTCAGTGACATAGTACTTAGAATTACCAAAGAATGATTAAATTCTATTCAAATTGGTCCAATTGTTTCTATATAGTATTAAATAAGTATTAACATCTATGTATATCAGTTTAAGTTTTAGATAAACATTTTAATATTTGATGACATTAAAATATTCCACTTCTCGGACAGGCATTTAGACTAGCAGTTACTTTGTCCCACAATGGAGGGCCTGGATTTCATTCCCATCACTGACGCATGACTTCAGCTTTCCTCCAATGCAGACCCTGGAAGACAGTGGAGATGACTCGGCAGCTGGAGAATGAATCAGTGGATGAGAGTTCTTTTTCTGTAAATGTGTTTCTGTGTCTTATTCTCTGCCTTACAAATAAAATGTTTTTTAATTAAAAATTCATTTCTGAGAAAATTATGAATGAACCACCTGTAACGACAAAACTATACATGAGGGGGCTCACTGTGGCACAGCAAGTTAAGCTGAGGTCTGAGATACTGGCATCCCGTATGGGCATTGGTTCATGTCTACCTGCTCCACTTAAAATTGAGCTCCCTGCTAATGTGCTTGGGAAAGCAGCAGAGGATGGCCCAAGTACATGGGCCCCTGTATCCATGCTGAAGTTCTGGATGGACTTCTTGGCTCCTGGAAATCTATGAAATCTTACCACACCCTTAAGTATTATTAAAGATATTTAGATATTGCTTTAGATTACTCTCCTTAGAATGTGCTGTAATCTTGAACAAATATATAATTATCATTGAACCTCAGGTTTCTTGTCTATAAAATATTTGGTCCTGAGTTTCCCAAGGTATCTTCAAACTATATACAATTGTATGTTTCTGTAGTGTCATATTATTGGCCAGGGTGAACAGTGCCCTTGTTTGTAGTGTTCTCTTTTTAAATATTTATTTGAAAGGCACACTTGGAGGGAGATACAGAGATCTTCAATATGCTGGTTTACTCCTAGCTAGCCACAATGGCTAGGGCTAGGCTAGGCCAAAGCCAGGAACAGGAACTCCATCTTGGTCTCCCACATAGTTGGCAGGGCCCCAAACACTTAGGCCATCTCATGCTTTTCCCAGGCCATTAGCAGGGAACTGGACTGAAAGTAGAGCACTTGGGACTCAAACTGGCACTCATATGGGCTGTTGGAATCGCAGGTGGTTGGCTTTACTTGCTACGCCACAGGGCCTGCTCTATAGTGTTGTTTGAAAACTCTTTGTTTTCTTTTGTTTTTGTTATTATTTATTTGACAGAGTTAGAGAGACAAAGGTCTTCCTTCCATTGGTTCACTCCCCAAATGACCGCCACGGTCAGTGCACTGCGCCGATCCGAAGCCAGGAGCCTGGTGCTTCCTCCTGGTCTCCCATGGGGTGCAGGGCCCAAGCACCTGGGCCATCCTCCACTGCACTCCCTGGCCACAGCAGAGAGCTGGCCTGGAAGAGGGGCAACTGGGACTAGAACCCAGCGCGCATATGGGATGCCGGCGCCATAGGCAGAGGATTAACCAAGTGAGCCACGACACCGGCCTGAAAACTTTTGTTAAGAACAGCTCTTCTCCAAGAGATTGTAGTGTGTTTGAAAGTCACTTCTAGTTCCTATATGAAAAATGTCTTCTAAAATCAATGCTAGTGAAAGTGAATCATTGATAGGATGATGGCAGGATGCTTTGTTCATCATTGCAAGGCTAAGATAATTATCTCTGTGATGATCCTTCTCTCTGATTTCAAAGGACAGTGTGGCATTCCTACTTTGTGAAACGTCCCCACTGTAACCCCTTTGTAAGCTGACAGCTTGCCTTTACTGATGTTCTAAAAAGATGAGTCAGTATTATATCCAAGTTCCTAGGATTCACCAGCTCAATTCTGATCAGAAATTTACAATAGATTCTATATTGTCCTATGGAGAATAATCAGAAAATTCTCTCAACTCATTTCATTATGTAATCATGTGTAAGGCAAAAAAAAAAATAGTTTTAAAGTACATAGAAGAAAGAATTGGGTCATGCAGCTGCTTCCCAAATGTTAAATTTCTATTTCTATTACATCCTTCCTTGTTCCTCATTGAAATTAAGAGATTACTCATCTCGATAGAACTTTTTTTTCCTGAGTCTTCAATGCTTTTATTAGCTGATGATAAGCAATAATTGAAGGGGTGTCAATGTAAATGGTAGGAAAAAAAATCACCATTTTTGTTCACCATAAAACCCTTTGTCGAGTATGCTCATGTCTCTGGAACTGGCTTTCCTTTTCTCCTCCTCCTTTTGCATGGTTACAGTGGAGGCAACTGCATTTTTCCAAGGTGACCACACCATCCTTAGAGCTAGGGAAAGAGATTGGCTCCTAACACCATTTCGGTTCAACCGAGTCCACTCTCAGGATTTTATATTTGAAAGTAGGAAATGTTCACCCATTAAAATTATGAGCTCCTAAATAGAAATGATGCAAACTCACAAGTTGTTGGCAGGAACTATATTCTGATATGTGGTTTTAAAAATAGGGAAAAAATTATACACAGAAGAAAGGACAAATATTACAGACAGAGGCAGGGTTGAACTATCGAACTTCTGGTTTCTGTATAGTGTTTGAATCAGTGGTCCCAGTTCACCCCATTATGCAACTGAATCCTTGCCCTTGGCTTTTATACATTTTTAATAAATTCTTATTGATAAATTTTGTTCAAATGGATTTGTATAACTTAACAGCAGGATAACTAATTGTGAAGTTTATTTCATACTCTATACATTCTAAAAGATATTGAATGTAAATATAATGCTTAAATACATTTGTATTACAAAGTATGCTTTCAGTGATTAAATAGAATTAATTACCCAAAAGATACACCTCAGAGAAAGATACCACAAATACTCGCATTTGCATACATATGTATGTGTGTGTATTCAATTATTTTTAAAACAAATTTTCAATGACACATGTGATCCAGGCAGCAGTGTTATGTAGACAAGAGTAAACAAATATAAAAGTGAGTCCCTTGTCTTTTGGGGAACAGATGATATATTAACCAAATCATCCCCCAAATTAGTCTATGATTTTAAAATGTGGCAAGTGCTGTGAGGAAGTGGTTAAGAGCAGGGAGACAAGTAGAAGAAGCCAAATACGTGAAGGCTCTGTGTGTTGCGAATGGGGAGGGTTTTCTCTCCCCCAAGAAAGCCACTTATTAATTAGGTCCTAAAAGCACAGTTTGTTTCCTAATTACCATATTTTGCTTCCATGTAGGAAGAGTCATTCTGTTGGTGTTTAGATTTGTTTCAAATAATTTAAAGCCCTTTTCTGTTAACATTATTCAAGAAAGGCATGTGGTATACAGTGTTATTTATACCATCCATTTGTTCAGTGAACTCTGCTTAGTAGCCAGTGAAAAGGCAATGTCTTCTCAGGCATGAGATGGTTTCACAGTGGATTAGCCAATGAATCAGTGAAGTCCTACTTAGTGCAGTGGGACTGTGCTCGTCACCTAGCCCATTGTTCCAGGCTGTTCATGGCTCCATCTCCCCAGGTAGAGCCAAAGGCACGTGAGCCCAGAACCATGACTGTGTTCATCTCCATCCAGATGTAATAGGAAAAGACACTCTCTTTAGTAAGATACACTTAGGGCAGCAGCGTAAAGTACTCTCTTGGGCTTCTATTCTGCTGTTCTTAAACTGCATCCAGTACTACTGCAACAATTCCATCATATTCTAACCAGTGCTGTCAAGGATATAACAGAAATATGAAACATTGGTGACTTCTCTGAGTTTGAGTGATGTTTGAAATATTGTGCTGTGTGCATAAATAACTATATATTTAGTTGCCATAGTACTACCTATGTGTTGTATTTACAGGAACAAAATGATACTTGTACACAGTGCTTCCTTACCTGAGGTAAAATTGATAATTCTGCTTCCTTAATTTTGAGCGGGAATGTTTCAGTTGGTAAAGATGTTTGTAGGTTTTGTTGTTAGAGAAAAGTTACAAATTGACAAACCTAGGTTTAACCCTCATTCTCCACGATTTATAGCTTCCAGGAAAGACAGAGTTTCCTGGATCTAATAGTAGTAATGCATACATAATAAACAGACGACAAATAGAACGTCCAAGGAGAATACAGTGTTTGCTGGCATCTAAGAATAGATGAATGCATGACACTGATGACCCCTAGCTTTACTGATGATGGGCTATCAGTACATGTACATAACCTGTCCTTGATAAGAAGTCCTCACTGTTGCCCAGCATATGCTTGGAGCAAAGGTCCAGCGACTGTTGGGTGTTCAGGTTGAATTCCCTAGACACTATGCACCTTGGTGATGGAAAGAATGAGTGAATTGGGGAAAATTTCAGAAGTCAAGTACAAATTTGTAGGTATAATATCCAGGCAGAATATTAAAGAATCTCCTCTGAGTTCCCACAGCACTGTGTCTATACTCCTTTTATGGCACTTTGACTTTGCCTCACAACTAAGTTTTTATATAAGAACAAAAATGTATTTCTCACAACTCAAGAGGTGAAGTGTAGGGCTAAGGTCCTGGTATTTTTGGTGTTTGAGCATCTACGTTAATAATCTCTAAAGTCACATGGCCCCTTTTTATATAAATGAAAGAAGCTTTTATTTACTGAATACAGATTTCATATGTACAGCTTTAGGAATATAGTGGTTCTTCCCCCCCAAACCTTCCCTCCCACCCCCACTCCTATCCCACCTCCTCCTCCCTCTCCCATCCCATTCTTAAGATTCATTTCTAATTATCTTTATATACAGAAGATCAACTCTATACTAAGCAAAGATTTCAACAGTTTGCACCCACACAGACACACAAAGTATAAAGTACTGTTTTAAGACTGGTTATACCATTAACTCACATAGTACAACTCATTAAGGACAGAGGTCCAGCATGAGGAGTAAGTGCACAGTGACTCCTATTAATAATTGACACTCTTATTTATGACATCAGTGATCACCTGAGGCTCTTGTCACTAGCTGCACATGACCTCTTGTATAAGGGCATTAAATCCCATTCATGAGGGCTCTGTACTCATGACCTCATCACCTACAAAAAACCCTGTATCCTCATGACTTTAGGGGTAGGGATTTCAACAGATGAGTTTTGGGGAGCCATACACATTGAAGACCACATCAATGACTTTTTAGTAAAACTCCAATAACTCAAGTTAATTGAGGAGACATTTATTGAATTTATGGGGAAGAAGTCTGCTGTTGTAGTTGTCATATTTTCAACCTTACTGTTTTTGCTCAGAGCAATACTGCTAGCAGAGAGCTACGGAATGATTTCCTTTAGAGAAACGTACTATTTAGCAAGTGATCTGGTAATTGAGTGCAAAGAGAGACCTGTCATAAGGCTTAAGTTGCCCTTAGTAAATTGAGAATTCTCTTAACTCTTGAACAAATTCTTTAGTAAACATAAAATAACCTTATTTCCATTTCCATTGTTTAAAATAAATTTTGAATTTGCATAAGTTTTTAAAACTTTAATTTATTTGCATAAGTTTTTTTTTAATTTTATTTAATGAATATAAATTTCCAAAGTACAGCTTATGGATTACAATGGCTTCCCCCCCATAACGTCCCTCCCACCCGCAACCCTCCCATCTCCCGCTCCCTCTCCCCTTCCATTCACATCAAGATTCATTTTATTTTATTTTATTTTTTTTGACAGGCAGAGTGCATAGTGAGAGGGAGAGAGACAGAGAGAAAGGTCTTCCTTTTGCCGTTGGTTTACCCTCCAATGGCCGCCGCGGCCGGCGCACCGCGCTGATCCGATGGCAGGAGCCAGGTGCTTCTCCTGGTCTCCCATGGGGTGCAGGGCCCAAGTACTTGGGCCATCCTCCACTGCACTCCCTGGCCATAGCAGAGAGCTGGCCTGGAAGAGGGGCAACCGGGACAGAATCTGGCGCCCCGACCGGGACTAGAACCTGGTGTGCCGGTGCCACAAGGCGGAGGATTAGCCTAGTGAGCCGCGGCGCCGGCCATCAAGATTCATTTTCAATTCTCTTTATATACAGAAGATCAGTTTAGCATACATTAAGTAAAGCTTTCAACAGTTTGCACCCACATAGTAACACAAAGTGAAAAATACTGTTTGAGTACTAGTTATAGCATTAAATCACAATGTACAGCACATTAAGGACAGAGATCCTACATGAGGAGTAAGTGCACAGTGACTCCTGTTGTTGACTTAACAAATTGACACTCTTGTTTATGGCCTCAGTAATCACCCTAGGCTCTTGTCATGAGTTTCCAAGGCTATGGAAGCCCCCTGAGTTCACCGACTCTGATCATATTTAGACAAGGTCGTAGTCAGAGTGGAAGTTCTCTCCTCCCTTCAGAGAAAGGTACCTCCTCCTTTGATGACCTATTCTTTCAACTGGGATCTCACTCGCGGAGCTCTTTTATTTAGGTTTGTTGTTGGTTGGTGTTTGTTTTTTTTTTGTTTTTTTTTTTTTTTTTTTTTTTTTTTTGCCAGAGTGTCTTGGCTTTCCATGCCTGAAATACTCTCATGGGCTTTTCAGCCGGATCCGCATGCCCCAGGGGCTGATTCTGAGGCCAGAGTTATTTGCATAGGTTTTTATAACATTTAAATCTGATCTTGTGAGGAAAAATCAAAACAGAATGATATATCTGGAATTTACATAAAATTAAGCTATTTTACCCAAAAATATTAAGAATAACCAATATAGCTGTGTAACTGCTGGTATCTTATTTGTAAGTGACCATTTTACAAACCATAGAAAATAGTATCTCTAGACATTGTTTAAATGGATCCTAGGTTTAAATATTTAATTTTTAATGTCTTTTAATGTCTTAAATTTTCATTCTGACTGCTATAAATGTTAAGGGGTACATTGAATTATAAATGTTAGGTTTAACAGCAGACTCGTAGAATGACAAATGCCCTAAATAGCACTCTGACCTCAGAATCCGCCGTTAAGGCATTTGGATCTGGTGAAAAGCCCATGAGAGCATTTCAGGCATGGAAAGCCAAGACACTGTGGCAAAAAATGATCTACATAAAAGATCTCTGTGAGTGAGATGGCAGTGGAAAGAAGGGGGCATCAAAGATGGAAGTACCTTTCTCTGAAGGGAGGAGAGACTTCCACTTTGCTTATGGCCCTGTCTTAATATTGATGGAGTTTGTGGACTCAGAAGGCTTTTACAGCCTTGGCAGCACATGATAAAAGCCTCCAGTGATCACTGACATCATAAATAAGTGTCATGTGTTAAATCAACAGCAGGAGTCACTGTGCCCTTGTTCCCCAGGTAGGACTTCTGTCCTTAATGAGTTGTAGTATGAGAATTAACAGTAAAACTAGTCTTCAAACAGTACTTTATACTTTGTGTATCTGTGTGGGTGCAAACTGTTGAAATCTTTACTCAGTAGAGTTGATCTTCTGTATATAAAGATAATTAAAAATGAATCTTGAGGTGAATGGGATGGGAGAGGGAATAGGAGGTAGGGTGGGAGGGTGGGTTTGGGAGGAAGAATCATTATATTCCAAAAGCTATACCTATGAAATTTGTATTTATTAAATGAAAGCTTTCTAAAAATAAGTTTTAGGTTTAAATGTTTGAATCATAGGTAGCCAAATGTTAAAATTACATTCCCATTTTCAGAATTGTTATAGTGACAGGAATAATACAAGTAAATGGAAGTATTAAATTGTGACCTTGAACTAAACAATCACTTCTTATAATTGCAGTTTTCTCATGGCTACTATATGTGACTACATTTGCTTCCAATGTGATTTTTATACCTGTTTGAAAAGACCTTGCTCCTGGCTTCGAATCGGTGCAGTGCCAGCCATGGCGGCCATTTAGGGGTTGAACCAATGGAGGGAAGACCTTTCTCTCTCTCTCTCTCACTGTCTATGACTCTACCTGTCAAATAAATAAAGAAAAGACATGCTGTACACCACAGGTATTCAGTTAAAGTAGTTCATTGTGCTTACAGTTAATTAATTCATACACATACAATCACAAAACTCTATTCAGGTAATAATCAGTATAAAATTAAAGCATATAAAAGAGAGTAAAACTTAGTGTTAAGGGTCAGATATCGCTGGCCTTGATTTTTTCCAAGAAACTATAATCATTGTCATCTGAACTTCTAGGTGTTAGTTAAGGTGTCAGAAAAATCAAGTCTTCTCCTACTTTACCTTGACTAATAATACATTTACATGGATTTTAAGATTCTTTTGTTCAGTCTCAAAACTGTGCATCAAACTTAAGAAATTGTTCAGTAGCTTAAGAATAAGGCAGAAGGGGGCCGGCTCCATGGCACATTAGGTTAATCCTCTGCCTGCGGCGCCGGCATCCCATATGGGCACCAGTTCTAGTCCCAGCTGCTCTTCTTCAAATCCAGCTCCCTGCTATGGCCTGGGAAAGTGGTGGAAGACGGCTCAAGTGCTGGAGACCAGGAAGAAGCACCTGGCTCCTGGCTTTGGCTCGGCACAGCTTTGGCTGTTATGGCCATTTGGGGAGTGAACCAACAGAAGGAAGAACTTTCTGTCTTTGCCTCTCACTGACTGTAACTCTCTCAAATTAAAAAAAAAAAATATAAGGCGGATATAGTTTGCACTACAATATTTAATAAGCTATTTAATTTATTTCACTGAGTTCTAGGCCACTGAGGGCATATATTCTTGTTGTGTGGACAGTTTAAAAAAGATTCACTTAAAAATTAAAATTGTTCATGTTGGTAGGATCTTAACAGTCTTATTCTGGCAATACTGAGGTCCAGTGGATCTAAAATAACATTCTTCATCTTACGCTAATGATGCCTTGTATGTTAACTTTGTCATCTGTGTAGACAAAGATGTTCCCCATGGTCATTTCATCAAATGTGTTCTTTACATGGGGGAGTCTCAGATATAGATGAGTATGTCATTTTTTGCCTTTTACAGACCTGTAGAATGATGCAATATTGAATGAATGTATAAATGACTGATGATCTTATGTCTGTCAATCCTGCCCCACAAGGTTTTGACAGCTACAGGTTGCCAATTTTAATTAAGGCACCAGTGAGAAATCTAAACTTTCATGAATATTCTCAAGTACTTCTAATGGGAGTTTATATGTAATAGTGAAATCACTTTAAAAAAACTATTTATCAGTCAGTATGTAATACAGCTGAGCCTATATTATCCAGCCTTTTCCTTCCTAGGTATACTCATTTCTCCAACAGAAAAGTACAAAATACATATCAGAATATTCATAGCACCACTAATAGTAATTCCTTGAAATTAAACTACCTAAAGGTCCATCAACAAGAGAAAGAATAGACAAGTTGTAGTATAGTGACCTAATGGAATAATCTTAATAAAAATGAGTGGACTATAATGATGCACAATAATATGAATGACTCTCACAAGATATTATGTGAGAGAAGCCAGACCAAAA
This sequence comes from Oryctolagus cuniculus, assembly GCF_964237555.1. Classification (NCBI taxonomy): domain Eukaryota; kingdom Metazoa; phylum Chordata; class Mammalia; order Lagomorpha; family Leporidae; genus Oryctolagus; species Oryctolagus cuniculus. Next base: position 16,105,230 of record NC_091453.1, read on the forward strand.
GAAAACTTACTATGTGATTTTATTCCTCTACCTTTCAAGGGTAAGATTAATCAATATTGTTAGAAATCAGAATAGTGTAGGCCAGCTCGGTGGCTTGATAGGCTAATCATCTGCATGTGGGGCTGGCACCTTGGGTTCTAGTCCTGGTCGGGGCGCCAGATTCTGTCCCGGTTGCCCCCCTTCCAGGCCAGCTCTCTGCTGTGGCCAGGGAGTGCAGTGGAGGATGGCCCAAGTACTTGGTTCCTGCACCCCATGGGAGACCAGGAGAAGCACCTGGCTCCTGCCTTCGGATCAGCGCGGTGCGCCGGCCGCAGCGGCCATTGGAGGGTGAACCAATGGCAAAGGAAGACCTTTCTCTCTGTCTCTCTCTCTCACTGTCCACTCTGAATAGTGCTTACTTCTGGTGAGTGGTGAAGTGATGGGAAGGGACCATGAGGCTTCTGGATGTTGATCTAAGGTTTTATTTCCTGATCTTTTTGCTGGTTTTGTGTGTACATACAGTTTGTGACCATTCATCAAGATGTATGCTTATGATTTGTACAGTTTGCCATATATATTATACTTAAATAAGAAAATTAAATTATTGAAAACTTCCTGGGTTGATCATGGTAAGCTGAACTCAGATGTTTATTTGTGCTTGTACAAATATTAGTACTAGAGCTACTGTAACAAATGACCACAAACCTAGAAGCTTGAAACAAGAAAAAATTAGTCTCTCATAGTGCTGAAGTGCAGAAGTCTCAAATCTAAGTATTGGCAGAGTTGTTTCATTCTGGGGCCTTCAAGGGAAAATTCGTTGCATGCCTCTGTTCCTAGCTTCCATTGTATTCCAGCAATCCCTGGTGTTAACTAGCTTGCAGATGCATTATTCTCTCCCTCCTCCTTCACATGGTACTTGCCCCTGTGTTTCTTCTATTTTGTCTCTAATAAGGACACTGTTACTGAATTTAGGGATCACCTAGGCTGTTGAGATTTTCACGTATCTACGTCTGCTGTCCCACTTTTCCAAATCAAATCACATTCACAGATTCCTAGGTTGGATACCTTCTGAGGGTCATCATCCAGTCTGCTAGAGTTCTCCTTCCCCAAAAGCCATGGAAATCATGGCAACAGAAATATAAAAAAAAATACTAAGTAGATGAGAAATGTAAGCAGAATAAAAGTCAGACAAAAGATAACTTCAAGATTGTGGGGAGCAATCCGGACTGGACTAGGTTACTGGAATTAAGACTTATTCTATGCATCTGCTCCCCTACAATATGGCGCTGGGAGAGAAGAAAACAGCTTCTACACAGCTGCCTCCAGTTCAGCTAATAAACTGTAGGACTTGCTCCTGATTGGAGGAGAGCAGTGTACTCGGCGTGTGGGCAGCCGAGTTAGGATTGGCGGAGGAGGACTATAAAGGAGGAGAGAGACGGCATGCACCAGGAACATCTAAGGGGAACATCTAGCTGAAGGAACACCTGTGCAGCCCCTGAGAGAGCCGGCCGGTGGTGTGCCGCTCCCCTGCGGAAGTGGGGAATGTGGCCAGGGGGAACTGCCCTTCCACGGAGGTGGAAGGGATAGTAGCCAACCCGGGAAGAACCAGCAGCAAACCCGGGGAGGGCCGAGCAGACGAAAGAACAGCGCAGGGTCCTGTGTCGTTCCTCCACGAAGAGGGGGAGCGACATAATGGTGCCGTGACTCGGATAGGAAACCTAGGACGGATAGGAAACTTAGGAGGGAAGAAACGGGAAGAAGTGGAAAATATCGGAGAGAGAGACTAGCAAACAGCCTAGGGAAAAGCCGGACGAAAGAGGTGCTGGAGGAAGCTGTTGAAAGCCTAGGCATAGATTCAGATACGGACTACAAGGGGAAGCTGGGAGAAATCTCTAAGGTCGAAAGCGAAAGTGAAAGCTAGAACAAACAGACTCGGATACGGACTGTGGGGAGAGGCCAGGAGAAATGAGGGAGGAATATTGTTGGAGGAAAGCTTGGGGAAACATACCGGGTAGAGAAAAATGTTAGGGAAATTGAAGCTGCGGGGGGCAGGCCGAGGCGGAAACGAAAGCCACTTTGGGATTCTCAAGTTAGCCCGGGAATGGGGGGCGAAAAGTTAAAACCAGAAGCGGAAACGTAAGCCTGGTTGGGATCCGTCTGATTAGCCCGGGGAGCAAAGGACGGGAAGCCAAACCGTGGGGCGGAGACGTAAGCTGGGTTGAATTCGCCAGGCTAGCCCGGGGAACTTGGATTGAATGCTAGTGGCGGAGACGCAAGCTACGCTGTGTGACTCGCGGAAGCCGCCGCGTGCAGAGAGAGCACGGGGCGTGAATAGATAGGGAACGGGGCTGGCGCGAGGCCGTGGTTCAGACGCGAAAGGGCTAGTGAGTAACCGCGGAGTGTGCGCGCAAAGCCGAGCCGCGCAGATGAGAGAGGCGCGGGCTGAAGCGGCTCAGAGCCGGCGAGGCGCCGAGAAGTAGCCTCGGGGCGGAGCCTGCCGGCAGGGCGAGGCGCCGGGAAGCCGCAGGGATAAGAGAAACAGAAGTTTGGAAGTGGAGTGAGAGAAATGGGAATGTTGGCAGACAGAAGTAAAATGGGAGAAATAGGAATGCCCGGAGATAGAGAAATAGAGAAATAGAAAGGCCTCCCTACAATACTGCAATTAGAAGGCTTGGATTCGGTCTGCCCGATTAGTGAGGCGATGAGCACCTGCGGCGGCTAGCAGCTTATGCGCCGCAGGTCACCGAAGACAGGCACGAATTAACATCAGTAAGGCCTCCCCACAATACAGCAATTACGAGGCTTGGATTCGGTCTGCCTGATTAAGGCGGTAAGCACCAGCAAGCGGCTCGACCAGAGTGTGAGCCGCAGGTCACCGAACACAGGCACGCATCAGCGCCTAAAAACCTCCTCACAACATGGCGAAGAGAGGACCCGGATTCGGTTTGCCTGATTGATAGGACTTGTAAGAACCTGTGGCAACTCTAGCAAGCAGAGCAGAGTGTGTGCTGTGGGACACCGAAGACAGGCGCGTATCAACGCCAAAAATAAAAAGAAAGGGGGATCTGTGGGGAGCAATCCGGACTGGACTAGGTTACTGGAATTAAGACTTATTCTATGCATCTGCTCCCCCACAATATGGCGCTGGGAGAGAAGAAAACAGCTTCTACACAGCTGCCTCCAGTTCAGCTAATAAACTGTAGGACTTGCTCCTGATTGGAGGAGAGCAGTGTACTCGGCGTGTGGGCAGCCGAGTTAGGATTGGCGGAGGAGGACTATAAAGGAGGAGAGAGACGGCATGCACCAGGAACATCTAAGGGGAACATCTAGCTGAAGGAACACCTGTGCAGCCCCCCAGAGAGCCGGCTGGCGGTGTGCCGCTCCCCTGCGGAAGTGGGGAATGTGGCCAGGGGGAACTGCCCTTCCACGGAGGTGGAAGGGATAGTAGCCAACCCGGGAAGAACCAGCAGCAAACCCGGGGAGGGCCGAGCAGACGAAAGAACAGCGCAGGGTCCTGTGTCGTTCCTCCACGAAGAGGGGGAGCGACACAAGATGTTAGAAGGTGGAAGGTAATTATTAGTTGATTTAGAAGAGTGTCAGGGTTGAAATTCTGTGCCAGTAAGAGGCAACTCCAAGCAGGTTCAGAATATGGAGGCAGCAGGTACTTCTGGATGCAGAAGTCAAAAGTGCGCTTAAAATAGTGTTTGAAAGTCTTTAACTTCCTTACATAGACTCAGTTAGCCATCCCCACCCTGGACATCCAGGTGATTTAATTATCCCATACAGAAGCAGAAAGAAAATATACTTAAAGTCTTACATAAAAAAAGAGAAGAAGGAATCCAAGTGGATCTGGACTTGCGGGTATGAAGAATTGCTGTGAGAGGGGATGGGGCATCACACTGGAATGAGGGCCTTAAGAACCAGGCTGTACTTTGAACAGTGTAGACCCCTTCCTAGCACCCCTCTATGCTTATCTACCAGAACAGCGGCAATTGGGCTGATACCCTAGATAGGACACTGGTAGAGTTGTCTCTTTAAAAACTCGAGGCCAAGAGTAAGACATGCTTTTGTTGTGTGCGTGTGCTTGACGGTAGGAGAGTATCTCTGAATGAAAAGATCAGTATTGTCCTGATTACAGGCAGGATTGTCCAGTTGGCAGTCATCCTATGTGTGTACATAGAGCTTTCCAGTACCTCAACTCTACATAGCAACGGTCAGTCAGGAATTACCAGCTACTTATAGAAAGCTAACAATATAAAATTGAGATTTAAAAATAAATGCACAGATAAGAACTACAAGGAAACAAAGACCATTCAGGTAAACAGGAAAACAGATTATAAGTAATATTCTGATATATGTTATAAAAGTTTTACATCAGAAAAGCCAGGTAACTAATAAGAATGCTAGAAATATTAAAATATTGTAACAAAAATCCTTGGGAAGGTAGAATAAATTATCAGAGATAAGAGAAACTATTTTAAAGGAAGATCAATACAGGACACCTAGTTAATAAGAATTTTAAAGAACTGAAAAAATAGAGAAAGACAATGAGAAGGAAATTATCAAATAACTAAAAATTTTCCATAATTGGTCAACCTGGTTTTCTGTATTAAAGAGTTCAGCAGATAAACAGAAACAGGAATGCAAGGTGACCAACAACAGTTGACACCAGCCAAAAATCTTAGGACACTAAAGGTAATTAAGCTAAAATCATTCCACACATAATAAGACAAAAATCAGAATACCACATAAACCTCTTGAGAGCAATACTTGAAAGAAAACATCAATAAACAATGTTTTCAAATTTTTGAGGAAAATTAGTAATTTCTTCTGAACTTAGACTTTCAGCCAATCCATGAAACATTTAATCTGAGAATTGATACATAGATACCAAGGTCTCAAAAATATCTACAACAGATCTTTTCACAAGAAAGTCTTAGAGGGTATATGTCACCAAATTTTGATTGAATAAACTGATAAAGAAGAGTTGAGAACCAGAAATCAGGATACAAACTGATTAACAAAAAAAATAGGGAAAACTTAAAAAAATATGGATTATATAGAGAAAAGAAATACAAGGAAGAAAATTTTCAGTGAAAGAACTCAATAGGAAAATTACATGATCTACATGCAAATGGAATGCTCCCAGCAAAACAAACCACTCCAGGCCTCTGAACAATTTGCTCTATGTCTCTGCCTCTTGTATTTCTTCAGTTGATAACCCCCTTTCTCTCCTCATTGTGGAGAACACTAGTCCTTCAAAGACCCAACTCAAACTGTAATCCCCTCAAAAATATAGGGCACTATGTTTCTGTCCTTGGTCAAGGAGAGCTTTGTTAGCATAGACACAAAATACAACCATAAAAATAGAAACTAAAATATGACCACTTTTTAAAGGGAAAAAAGTCACAAATTGAACAAGTTAATTCTAGAGTGGAAAATTGCATTTCAAATAGGTATGATCCCACCCAGAAATATATATAAGATCTTTAAAGAATCCTAAGAAAGAAAATATAAAATATATTAGAATGAATTCATTTAAAAAAGAATCAGTTATAGCGTATAACTCATAGAAGATAAAATGCAAGATAGATAGAATTTGTTAGAGAAAAACAATAAAATAACAATGCGTTACTCTATTTTTCACTCACTGGTGAATTTCAAATAGGTATGACCCCCCCCCCCCAGAATTGGGGTGAATTGTGAAAAAATCTGTTTATCAAATGCTAGGAAAAATGAGGAAATTTGTGTTCTTTGAAAATTGGGTGGGAATATAAATTGGTTCAATCATTTGGGTTAACTTTTAGGAAAAACCCATCAAATGGAAAAACTAGGTGCTTATCTAATTTTTCAATCTGGGACACCTTTGAATAGGAAAGGAAGCACTATAAAATTTATAAAGTTGTCATTTGAAGTTATCCCGGGCCAATCTGATTATACTGTCACCTGTGATCTTGGTATACAAAACCTACATAACTTCTTGTGCACGTGCTGTGTATGAATACAGATCTTCTTTATTGCATAGTTTATAACAGCAAGAAATTAGAGATGGGGTGGGCATTTGGCACACTTGGATAAGGTGCTACTTGGGACTTCCACATTCCATACTGGAGTGTCTGGTTTGAGTCCTGACTGTGCTTCCAATTCCAGCTTCTCACAGATGAGTACCCTGGGATGCAGCAGGTGATGGCTCAAGGTCTTGGGACCCTGCCATCCACCTGTGAGACATGGATTGACTTCTGGGCTCCTGACTTCAGCCTGGTCCATCCCAGGCTGTTGCAATTAAATGGAGAGTGAACCATAGATTGATGATCTCTCTCTGGCTTTCACAAACAATGAAAACAAATAATTTTAAAATAACAAATAGTCAAAGGAATTAATTAAAATACATTATTCAGACTATTAAATAATAAGGAAAAGAAACAAGTAAATAGTATTAACACACAAACAGAACATAAGCTTCAGGTATAAATAGAAAATTATAAAAATAGAATGCTTTACACAAAGTATCTGACATTGCTCTCACCTTTGGAGTGAACCAATTAATACAAAATTTCTCTCTCTGTGTATCTCCTTCTCTCTATATAACTCTTTAAAATACTAAAGAAATCTTTAAAAATATAGTTTCATTGTATTTTCATGTCTTGAATAAAAATGATTCCTCTCTGTGAAAATTAATCTGTAATCTCTATCACTCCTCTGTGTTCCTTATTGTATAACTCCCTTGTAAGTGCTATGCCATTCTGCTTATTGAGTTAATTTCTCCCATTAAATTGAAAACTTCTTAATGAACTGACAGTGTCTTACCCCTTTATATATATATATACCTGTACAACACCTGACCAGGTAATCTGTCAGAAAGGAAACGCCTAATAAGATTTGATTGAACACAATACTAAAAGAACAGGATGTTTTACTTAGAAACACTGTTTCTTTCTAGGAAACCATAGAAAAATGTTCAAATTTCTAGCTTTTCTTTGCACAATGAACCTATGTTTTGCACCTATGTTGTGATGTGTTTATACTGACATGCTTTTGGAAGGAATCCCTAATGAGAGTGAACATGTAGTGCTTTATGTTTATCTGTTCCTAGTATATTGAAGATGCTTCAAAGTCTAATTAGCAAAGGAAACCTAGACTAGCTTGGTCGTCAATACGTCCTATTTAGACTTCCTTTCTCTCAAAAATATCTACTTTTGTTCTAATGCTGAGTTGTAGAGTGTTGAATGAATTGTGGCACTTTTCTCAGTTACTCCATTATGTCATTTTGGTTCTATTAGCTACTCTAGTAATGTTAACTTCTGCCTGTCAACACCAATTAACATTTTCTGAATATCTACTGAGCCCATAGCAGAATTTCAGTGTCCTGCTGCTCATTTAGAATCTAGTTGTTAAGCCAAGTTTGAATACAATATGGCATTTGCTTTGAATTTTCTTTTTTAATTTCAAGTCTCGTGGCTTCAGTTTTTCACTCATAAATAAAACATATGCTTTTATTTTTTTCAAAGTTACTAGAGTTTGTTCAGATGAACAATGCCCAACTCACAAATGGAAACTTTTGCAAATACATATGGTGGATATACAAGTACATATGTGAATTCATTTGGCTCCAATGTGAATTTATTAAATGTACTATGCCAAGTTTTTTTATCCAAAGAACTTTTAGTGAGAACATCAAGTATGCTTACTTGTACATATATAAAATGCTAAAATGAGGGTTTAATGCTAGTTTTTAAATGTATTTTCTTCCCTCTCCCTAGTGTAAAAGGATGTCTTTATTCTTAAAAGTGAAATATATATTTGATTTTCTTAAAAATTTTAGATTCATTTTTGCTTGTTCATTTCTGGTTTTCTCTGCTGTTTGAGACATAGGACCAGGCAAGCCTCTCTTCAACTGGATCCCTAGATTCTTAATCTGTTTTCCTTGGGGACAACACTTTGCATGGAGAGTGTTTTCTTAGCTGGCTGATCCCTGTGCTTGCTGGCCTCTAAGCATGGTGTGTTACGTTTCACATTAAATCTGAAGAGTTAAATTGGCATTTTGAAATACTGGTTTCGGTTACACTTTAACACACAAATAATGATACGTTGATGATAACAGTGGTATTTCGCAGTCATCTTTCAATATGTTTGCAAAAAAATAAAACAAAGGAGGCGAATTGGAGGAGGGAGGGAAGTATGGTTATCTTCTTAGAATCGTACCTATGAAATCAGTTTATGTAAATAAAAACTTAAAAAGCTGAAATCCTGAGTTGAAACAGACAGTCCCTGCATGACTTGGTGCTTCTGTAGGTAAGAAGGGCAGGAACAGCCTTGGGGAGCACTTGCTGAGTTGGCAGCGTGAAGCAAGTCCCATGCACCTCCGGATGAGCAGGAAGGCAAGCTGATAGCATTCATGTTACCCCCACCCTAACACATGCAGTGGCTGCTCAGTTACTTGCTCCTGTCGTCAAAGCTGACCCTTAAAGACAGTTCACCTCGCTAAAATTCAAAGGCCTTCTACCCAGCGTGTGAGATATGAATCAGGACTTTAAGGTAGGAGCTATAGTACAGGTACCCCTTATTTTCCAGGTTCTTGTGAGTGCACTGTCAGGTGTTCCACTGTCAGAAAGACTTGGGAGGTCCTGCTCAGCCTCCGGCATCTTTTCGACCCTCTCTTCATCTCTAGTCCAGTGTTCGATGAGAAGAAATGAAGCTGAAGAGGCATCAGCATGGCTACAGCTGGTGTTATGGAGGTTGGCGTTATGCCACCAGATAGCACACGCATTATTTTTACTCATGTGGAAGGCTGCCTTGCTGTGCATTTCTCTGGCTGTCAGAAAGATTGATTCCTGAAATATTGTGAAAAAATGCTAAGTACTAGCTACTTTGCGTATTTACCCAGGGGCATCGCAGCTGCCTGGCACTGCAGTGTGGCAGCTGAGCAGTAATCGCTGTTATTTCTCTGTTTGTGTATTTGTCAGCAACTGAGAGGAGGGAGGTTCAAGCCCAGAGTGGGGCCCTTGCTCCCCAGTGATCTCATCCGGTCCATGGCTTTAAGTACTCTCTGCAATGCTAATGACTCCCAAATTTATCTCTCTGGCCTTGATCTGATCCCTGCATCCTAGAGTCATATATCTGGCTGCCTTTAAAGAGCTGTGCTTTGATGTCTATGAGGTCTCTGAAATTAAACATGAACAAAACCAAACTCCTGTCCACCCAAATGTGCCCTGAACTGCTCATACCCTTATCTTCCAATAGCAGTAAATAACTCCTTTCTTGTGGGTGCTCTCATTCAAGTATTGCAGGCATTCTTGAACCTACCCTTCTCCCATATCCCCACACCTCAGGAATCCACCTTGCCAGTAGATGGACACTTCCACGCTGCTATGTTCTGCAACCAAGCCAAGAGTGAATCACATCTGGACTTCCTCAATTGCCTCCTGGCATGTCAACCTCCTACTACATTCCAACAGTGTATTTTCTGTAGCAGTAAAAGTGACTCCTGAAACACAAATTGTATTACGTTTTCTTCAGCTTAGGCTTCACCAATGTGTTTTAATTCCAAGATTGAAACCAAAGCTGCAAATCCACAGGCAATCCGGATCTCTGACATTTCTTTCTTTACCTTACGCTATTTCCACAGCTTATGTCCTCAACTCACCAGCACCTACAATTGGCTTTTCATTGCTCCTCGAATATTCCTGACATGGCTCCTGCTAAATGCCTTTGAACATACTCTTAGCGTTGCCCATAATGCTCTTCTCCCAGATATTTACATGGCCTGGTTCCTCACTTCCTTCAGATTTCCATTCCAATGTCTCCTTATCAATATTGTCTTCCCTCAGAAGCCTATATAGCAATTCGGCACTGTTCTCAATGGTCTTTTTAACTTGCTCTATTCCCTTGTGGACTCTACTCCTCTAATGCCTTTGCCCTGTGTATACAGGCTTTGTTTTGTTCACTGCTAGTGCTCCAACACTAAGAACAGTGTCTGGGGCACAGAGGTTCCCAGGGGCTATTTATGAAAAGCACAAACATTTGCTTGACTTTTTGTCTACCTCTGTCTCCACCTGCTGTAAAAATATGATGAGAAAACCTGGAGCTTTTTTATTTTCATGACAATAGCTCTGCCATATCTTCTGCTCTTCATAATGAAAGGGCCCTTGGAATGCCCTCACAGGGCTCGTTTCTCCATCTCTGACTTCAGTAGTCCATGAATCCCATGGTTCTGGAAACTGAGTTCTGAAATGCAGAAATGCATCCTTTGGATGGCCAAAAACTTAGTACCATATTGATAGTTTCTGGATAGCAGACTTTTCCAGTGGTCTAAAAATTATTCTAAAAATGGGATGTCCTTCATCTTGTAGAGAAACTCAAATTCACACATTAATGGTATCAATTTCCTACTCTGTAAGTCATCTGCCATGTCTCTCCCAAACAATTCACCTTTCTTATTCCTCCATCTTATTCCACTGAGAAGTGACACAGCCTACTTTTCTTTTGTCTTAAAATTCTGCCATGGCTGGCACCACGGCTCACTAGGCTAATCCTCCACCTGCGACGCCGGCACACTGGGTTCTAGTCCTGGTTGCCCCTCTTCCAGTCCAGCTCTCTGCTGTGGCCCAAGAAGGCAGTAGAGGATGACCCAAGTGCTTGGGCCCTGCACCCTCATGGGAGACCAGGAGGAGGCACTTGGCTCCTGGCTTTGGATCAGCGCAGTGTGCTGACCATAGCGACCATCTGGAGGGTGAACCAATGGAAGGAAGACCTTCTCTTTGTCTCTCTCACTGTCTAACTCTGCCCGTCAAAAAAATAATAATAAAATACCTCTGCCATAATAATTCCAATGTTCTCTTTTATGGTTTAGGTAGATTTTCTGAGTGAGAGGGATAGTTTTGTTCCACATTTCCAATGAGTTTGCTAGTTCTTTGGGGAGCAGGGAGCATGAAATTCAATATTAGTCTTTGTCACAACACTCAGCAAAAGCCTTGCTCATGGTGCGCACTCAATAATATCCGTTACTTGGGTTTCAGTCTTTTGCAAATTTCTTTGGTGTTATATTTCATCCTTTTAATTAGAGATACAAACTTTATTTATAATTGTTTTTCAAGAGAATAAGCCACTATGCTTTTCTGATGGTTTTGGACTAAATATGAACTAAGGCACAGCTTTCCAACTGGTGTAGCACACCCCTGAATGAAGTTCATGATTCCATTAAGCTCTCCAGGGCAGCTAGAGCCCCTGAACCAATCACTGTGACCACAAGATTGTGTATCCCAGGATGTCCTACAAATAGTGTAGTTTTCACTAATGTTCTGTGGCATGAGAAAGGTTGAAAGTAACTCCAGTCCAGCACTGCCTAATAGAATGTTCTCTGCAGTCAGGGAAATGTTCTGGATCTGCCTTCCAGTAAGGTAACCACTAGTGATAAGTGATTATTGAGCTCTTGAAATGTTGCTGGTGTGACTGAATCACGTAACTACTATATTGGATAATGTATTATTTCAAAGATGAAAAATAAGCACAATTTAGCAATTTATTGGGTCCAACAAATACTCATTTGAGGTTTTAACACATAGTGGGACCAGCAAGCAAAAATTTAAATTAATAGACGACAATCTTAAGAATAAAGGTGTCACAGCAGATCTAACATCATTGGATATTAGCTGGCTGACTGTGGCTGTGTTCACTTTCTCTTTTTGTTTGTGGCAAATTACAGCGCTGTTGCCTAGAAGTGGCTTCAAAGTCACACCTTCAGGCCTTACCTGACTGAGTTCAGGTGACTTTTTGGCATCTGCATTGTTCTTCTAATAGGGCCTGGAGCAATGCTGTCATTTGCCTTTGGGTCTTAGAGACCATGTGGTGTTTACTGCCTACCTCTCCCTTTCCGATGATGTGACAATCATTGATGAGGCCAGTGTTGTGCGTTTAGTGGCGCGTCGTGCTATTTTAGTCATTATGGAATTAGCTATTGCTCACAGCCATTGTCTTTGAAGCATTATTTAATCCAAGCAAGAGCATTTTGCAGTCTTCAGGTTTGTGAGTCAACACTTATAACCTAATGTCAATTTACAATGAGGAAAAGCATGTTAGACAAACTCTAGTTTATTCATATATTAACCCTAACAGATAATTAGTATCTGGCCTTTTACTTCATGATCCCATGTTTGTTAATTCTTTCAATAAAATATTTGTGGTGATGCATATTCACGCAAATTTTTCAAGATGCCTCTGATTGCGTTCCATTGCCTCATTAACCTCTGCCCATAGTCCATACCCGGTCCAGCTTTGCTTCTTTATTCATGCTGCTCCCTCTTTGTGAAATGGCCCATCCCTCTTTTCTTCTCAGATACATTTTAGCCTTGTTTCTGGAGGCATTGTTACAATTCCTAATTAGGTACATCAGCATTTTTGGAATATATTTTATGTATCAGGCATAATACAAGGACCTTTACAAGGTATCTCATGTAAACTTCACAAGATGCCTTGAAGAGATATATTGTTTTGAGAGATGTATTTATCAGTTTCATACAAACAAGTAAACTGAGCTTTGACCACGTGAAGCAATTTGCATAGAACAATTTTATAATGAAGCAAGGATATGAGCCTAGAATTTCCTGACTTTCTAGTCTTTGGTCTTTCCACTGCAGACAAAAGGGACAGAGAGCAAATAGTCTGGTGGCCGTCAATCTTATACTCACTTGAGACACACGTGAACCAGTTTGGAGCTTCCTTTCTTGGCTTATTGATTTCCAAGCCCTGTCTGTCTTACTCTGTCATCTTACTTCCTGCCTGCTGGCATGTTCCCACACCAGCACAGGTTTTTCCTGGGTAACCTGATACAGGTATATTATGCGAGGAGGTAAAGCAAGTCACTCAAGACTGGTACAGATGAGCTGAATATCCCAACTGTCTTGTAGACCCATGAAAAATAATAATAAATAGCCATTACTTTAAGCTAACATTTACGGTATTTTGTAACACTAATATTTAACAGATGAATTGTATTATTTTCCTATTACTTTTTCCTAAATCAAAAATACATTTACTATATTTCTTATGAACAAAGAAATATAAAGATGTAATAGAAACAAATCTTGCTCAGCAAATAGAGCTGTGGTATTGCTTTGAGCTGGCATAGATAGACAATTGTTTTTATAAACTCGGCTCTAAATTCACAATTTAGACTTCACTATGTGGACACATATAGTTAGACTTACAGATTTAGATATGTAGATGTATATAACACAATATATTTAACACTCTAAAAAGTTACCAAACCCTAAAGTCTTCATATCAATGGCATTGTTTAAAGTAGCTATTTTTATTACGAACAATTTCAAGCATAGAGCCATACAATAGAATAGCATAATGACACCTAATGTACCCATCACCTACCTTGAATAATTTTCAACATTTTACATATGTTGCTTGCAAAAGGACTTTGTTTTTTGCTATGTTTTTGAGGATATGAGTGAGTGGTGTTCAACACAACGGAGGGCAGATTTGCAGTTTGTTCCTGCATTGCTACAAATAAAATACTTAAAATGACTCACCTCTGTTTGTTGCCAAGTACCTCTTGGCTATGCGCTGATAGCAAACGTAATATAATTGCATATGCAGCATAATTATATTTGAATAACAGTTTTTTTTTACAGGGTGCCTGATCTTATTGCTCATAGTCATGTGTTTCTTTCTTGTATTCCTTTTTTGGTAGTAATCATGTTTTAATGACTTCTGATGGACTTTCATTTTATAAAATAATAGAAAACCACCATCAGAACTTTTCAGTTAACTATTAGACAGAGTTGAAATTGCTTGGAATCCTTTTTGATGTGGATTTGTTATTTGTTGAATAGTCATTTTTTTTAGTAAAATGGCTTCTCCAACAGTGTTAGTTGCTAACAGCTGGTAAAAATAGGACAATATGAGGATGAGCCAGGCAGGTAAGTTGTAGCTTTCCTATTTGTGGAATGAATGAATGAATGGAAAGTTTGGGCTCTCTTGCTTCACTGTACCCAGGATAGAATAAGCAAACTATTATTCTTCAACTTGACTTCAAGATATATTCATGTTTCTTAGGAATAAAACAAAGAAAGAAAAGGAGAGATAGGTGAATGGAAGGATGGTGGGAGGAAGGAAGGGAGAGGAAAAGAAAGGAAGAAAGTGAGGAAGGCAGGCTAATTATTTGGGGATGTATTTCTTTAAGCAGTAATGCCTCCAAAAATCAGTCAGACTGCAGTTTAATGCACAGTATTTATATTACTGTTAAATTGACATTTCAGGCTTCCAAGAATACAGAAGTTAGCCTAGATTCATAGATTTTTATAAACCTTGTGTATCTCCCAGTGTAGCCTCATTATTAACAGAGGCTCAAATGTTTGGACATTTTTCATAATAGTTAGGATGCTAGTTGGGATGCCCACATCCCATATCTTTGTGCCTGAATTTGAATCCTAGCTCTGCACCTGATGCCAACTCCCTGCTAATGCACACTCTGGGAGGCACCAGAGGGTGGCTCAAGTAGTTGGGTCTCTGCCACCCACATGGGAGAAACAGACTGAGTTTGTTTCCTTGCTCTGGCCTGGCTCAACTCTGACTTGCCTACATATGTGGACTGAACCAGTAGATGGGAGTGCTCTCTTTGTCTCTCTACACTTAAAAATAAAATAAATAAATAAAATTTTAAAACAGAGAAAGTTAAAATAAATATAAATGTTGGAATATTTGATAAAACTATTATGAATATTATCCTTAAAGAAGCTAACCACTAATGAAATTTATTTCATCTAGAGAAATACAATATAGTAGGGGTAGAAGTATTTGGTTAACTTCATGCTTTCATATTTTATGCAATAGTGAAGTTAATTTTATGGGGTTTGGGCTATCATAAAATGCCATTTTAAAGGACATGCCTAAGATTTCATACAATTACTGCAAAATTTAAAATTCTGGGCTTATATTCATAAATCTTGAGGTTCAATGGAGATCATGCTTCTTCAGGCATCTTTTCTTTTTAGCAATAACATTACTGGAATTTCTAAAATGCCTACTTCTTTTTTGGTCCACTGTCAGAATGAGAGCTTCAAATTGTATGTAATCAAGTTCCATCATCATTAAAGAGTTCTGCTTATGGGAGCAAATGATATAATCTTTCACCCAGTGTTTTCAAGAAAGCAAGATCATATTCATTTAAGTCCTACAGTAAAAGTTACACTCTTGTCACATATAGTTTGGTGATAATGAAGTCTATCACATTTACACTGACCTTTCTATGCCTATTCCGTAACTCCATCAAAGTATTTTCTGCCATCTGCTTCATATCAGCAGAGACTCAACGAAAAATAAGGTGGCTAGTAGAAACCATGTGGGAGAAAACAAATGTTGATAAATCTACAGAAATAGAAAGATGTAACCATTCAAGTCAGAAGTGGGTTCAAGCCAGGCTGCTATCCTCACTGACTGTTTTCAGGGAAATCTCTATTTCTTTATAGGAAGCTTTATATAGTCAAATGAAGCAACATTAACTGCATTGCCCCATAGTATAATATTCAATTTGTATACATTTACATACGTATAATCTTATGTATTCTTGTGTCTTGTGGAGCCAGGATTTGAACCAAGGAATTCCAGATACTGGATGTGGGCATCTCAAGTGACATCTTAACCATTAGGCTATGTGACATCTTAACCATTAGCCCACCCTCCCCCTTTTTAAAGATTTTACTTATTTATTTGAGAAGTGGAGTTACAGACAGAGAGAGGGAGAGACAGAAAGATCTTCCATCTGCCAGTTCATTGCCCAAATTGCCACAATGGCCAGAGCTGGACCAATCCAAAGCCAGGAACTTGTTCTAGCTCTCCCATGCTGGTGCAGGGGCCCAACCACTTGGGCCATCTTCTACTGCTTTTCCAGGCCCTAACAAAGAGCTGAATGGGAAGTGGAACAGCCAGGACACAAACTGCCTCCCATATGGGATGCCAGTATTGCAGGCGGAGTCAGCTTCTATGCCGCAGAGCAGGTCCCTTCTTGTGTCTTAGAAGTTTTAAATTGATGCTGATAGTTCTGGCTAACAACATGCCTGCTTAAGTTTTTGTCAATTAAATGAATCAGAGGGTTTATATGCCAACAGTTAATAATAAATTATCACATGGGTTACTTTTTTTTCAAACCCTGACTAAATCTGTTAAATACATAATGCCACTTACCAAAAAAAAGACTGTTTTTAGGATATTTTCCTTTAGTAAAATGTTCTTAATGATTCCAACTAACTTCTACATCAACTGAAAAATAATAGAATTAAGAAGCTTTGTTGTGAAGGAGTTCCATAATACTTCAAAAGCTAAAAATTTTTAAACAAATTAGAATTATTTTTGAAGTTCTGGGATGTCTATTGTATTCTGTATTGGACAGTAGATTTGATATCATTAGAGAATATAGAGAAGAGCCTGTTGAGTTTTAGTTGTTTGGATGGAGGGAAGAGACCTGGGTGGTGGTTATTCGTCCCATGGGAGTTTGGAAGGGAGGAAAATTACCCATTATTTATATGGATTCTCAATTAATTATTCTCATTTAGCCTTGCACCTCTCCTTTGCATCCTGTCATACCTGGCCTTTTTAAGCACTAAGCCTACACGGGGGTTCATACACCTTTCATGGCTCCATCCCACTCCATGTCTGCTATCAGTCAGTCCCCATGTTTCAGATACCGTTCTGTCTACTAGACAGATTGAAATATAAGTAATCCTAGGACAGGGTTGTTCCATTTCAGTTTTAACACTATTCAGCACTGTTGATGTCAGGAGCCCGATAGTTGCTGGGGGGTTGGGGGGAATGCTTTTCTGTGTATTGTAAAATGTTCAGCAACATTTATCATCAACTAATACCCACACCACTGTGCTAATTCTGTTTCAGAACCAGTGTCATAAAGCTATGCCAGGGAGTGAGTGTGCAGGACGCCGTACCATGAATAGAAAGTCAAGGTTTGCTAATAACTTCCATAGAAAGTACAACTAAATGAATCCCAAGTCAATGTAGTATGGAAGGCCATTAAATTACAAGTATGGAAGTATGCAGAGACTTTTAAAAAGCTCATTGAAAATGTAAATGATGAGAAAGCTATGTATAGATTTTTTAAATGCACCAAAATAAACTCATCTTTACATTCCATTACTCTACAGATTTTTGAAGTGCCCTGGTAATGTCATATTCAGATATTCCAAATCAGAAGTTTAAACTTTGAGCTTCATGATATTACAGTACCTTTTGTCTATTCCACATTTTTAAGATGATTTCTGAATGATTTGGAATTATTTTTTCACTTCTTAAAGGCTGCTTCTGTTACGGTATATTTTTTTTCCTTTTTGTATCTACTTTGCATACTTTCTCATTGCTAGAGAACAGATATTTTTCCTTTCACAGGATATATAATTTCTTTGAATTGACTATTGTCCCTAGAAGCTAATTGGTGACCGTTAATTTTTTTCTTCCTTGTCAACAGAAGTGAAAACAGTAGTTGGCACGCTCACCTACTTGATTATAGTTATTACATCAATCAGCATCCTTTTCCTAGGGTTCATCATAATTTCTCTTGATAATTATATATTGTTTCCTTTTTTATCACCATTTTTTTTGCTTTAGCTTTCTCTGCACACACAAATTTATTTAAAATGGTTGAAATCAGCCAAGCAATCAGATAGCATTCATCTCCACAATGTTTATGCAAAATCAACAGCAAAATCTGCAGCAGTTGTTGCAAAAATTAAATTTAAAAATATTAAGCCACCTTTATTTATTCTTTGTACCTACGCTCTCTTTTGTTTAACCACGAGGTATTCCTCAGGTCATTTAGTCAGACACAGGGTTGAGTGGGTGGTTGAATGAGTTCTGGGATCAGTCATGCGTCTGGGTGAGTTAAGCAGGGCTGCAGGCAGTGGAAACTGGGCGTAAGAGACAAATGTAGAAAATGAATAGAGCTGCCAAACCTTCAGATCAGTTCTATGTACACTGACTACTCCATTGGCATTGTTGAGTGATTCTGTTTGTAAAGTAGCAGTCTTTTCACTGTTTATATTACCAGACAATACCTAGATACCAGAAAATAGATAGAAGTCCTATTACTCATATGTTATGAAATTCATTATACTTATTTCAAAAAATAAATAAATGATAGTTAATTTGCCAATTGACTATATTCCACATATCAGTGAACCAAGGAACTACTGGAGAATTGTTCTCAATATCTTAGATAAGCATGGCCCTGACTCTATTAATCCAAAGATAGTTTTGGAGATACATTCTTTGTAAAAAGCTATATGGCAACAGTTGGTATTAGCCCGTGTATATCATAACAAATACATTATGAAATATGAAACTTTTAAAGACTGTTTTCTCAGTCCTTTGGAAAATCACCAGGAAAAGATGAGTCAGGGGTCAATTTTTCACAATATAAATCCATGATTGTGGGGAGCAACTCGGACTAGACTAAGTTACTGGAATTAAGACTTATTCTATGCATCTGCTCTCCCACAATATGGCGCTGAAAGGGAGTAAACAACTTCTACGCAGCTGCCTCTCACCAACTTGACTGATGAGCTGCAGGAGCTGATCCTGATCCTGATTGGAGGAGAGCAGCATGCTCGGCGTGTGGGTAGCAGAGTTGGGATTGGTGGAAGAGGACTATAAAGGAGGAGAGAGACAACATGCACCAGGAACATCCGGATAACATCTGAGCAGCCCCTGAGAGAGCCAGCCGGCGGTGTGCCGCTCCACCGCGGAAGTGGGGAAAGTGGCAGGGGGAGCCGCCCCTCCACGGAGGTGGAGGGGTTGGTAGCCAACCCGGGAGGGACCAGCAGCAAACCCGGGAAGGGCTGAGCAGACAAAAGAACAGCGCAGGGTCTGGTGTCGTTCCTCCACGAAGAGGGGAAGCGACACATGATCAGTAGTAAAATTAGCCTCTGTGAATAATGGGGAGTACCTACTTTGATTTATAAAAACTTACATTTGCTACCTACTCCCCCCCAAAAAAAACCTACCCCACTTATATTCCTTCCTTCCATATATCATTAAATGGTACCACCATTCATGTATTTGCTCAAACTTAGACCTAGAGATTCCCCCTTAGCTCATGGATATTCACTTACATTGCACATGTAGTCTATCAGTAAAGAATTCTATCGAGTTCTCTCAAAATAATTCTTTGTACCTACCAAATAGTCTCTTAAAAAAAAATTCCTGCCAATTCCATCAGCACCACCATGGGATTGGCCTCTCAGTGTACTGCTTAGATAGATATCCTCCTCCCAACCTTGCTGCTGCCTCCTGGACTTAACAACCTCCATATTGTTCTGTTTCCCCAGGTTTAAGTACCAAGATGACCGAGTGATACTTCTGGCACATAAATGTTTTAAAGGGCTCTCCTAAAAATCTCCAAAGGATTCTCATTAGGTTTAAAGTAAAATGCGACTCCGTTCCATACTTTGCAAGGTCCTGCCTATGGCTTTCTCAGAACTCGCTGCTTCCCCTTCTGCTAATATGGCTGCAGTGGCCTTCTTTGTTATCCCTCAAACGTGCCAACTGTTACCACAGGACCTTTGCACTCATTCTTCCCGCTGCCTGGTGTATGTGTATGCTCCCTCAACGTATGTCACAAGGCTCACTTCCACCCTTCCGTGAGTTGTGCTTCCATTGATCCTCGGAGCAAGCTTTTCTGACACTCTCCTCTAAAACAGCACCTGCATGACTCTCTTTCTCCTCCCCTGCCTTATTTTCGCTAGGACTTTCAGTCATCTGGCACTATATTATGTCAAGTATTCACTTCTAGGTTCCTTTTACATCTGCCTTTTCTGGAAGGCAGGCCCCGTGAAAGCAGGACTTTTCTCTGTATCTTTCATTGTCATATCCCCTAGTGACTACAACAGTGCCTAGCACAGAAGAGATACTTTAAAAATCTTTGTTAGACAAGCAAGTAAACATCCTTGTTTGCTTTTCATGACAAATAACGCTCATCAACTCAAATGAATAAAATATTAAATGTCAAAATTAGTCAACTGAATTTCTTGATTTTCCTAAACACATGTATTTTGATAGATCTATTCAGAATTGTATCCCTGAGAATATTTCTTATGTCACTTTGACATGACTCTGAAATTGAGATTGGGGTGTGTGTGTAGTTATTTCATTAGTTATTGTCATAAATATGGTTAGTTCATAAACTGTTCTCCCTGCAACTCTCTGCTGAGTTGCTTTTCCATTCCTCTCTCTTTGACACTTCTGAGATTCCATGACTCTGTTGTGAATTGCCATAATTATTTGCAACAGAAAGGAGAAATTTTGCTTACCACAAAGCATTAGCGGTAAGTGAAAAGTCATCTTTTTTTCCCCCTGCAAACCCTGGGGACAACGAGAACCTAAATGGGTCTGCCTGTTATGTGTTGATATTTTCTCCTGCCAATTCCTTTCCTCTCCAAGGTCTGTGAGATTGTGTCTGCATGCTACAGCTCTCCAAAGATCTGTGTTCCACTATTAGAAACTAATACTAAACCATTCCAGGCCAAAGAACTGATATTCTACCCTGAGACACTCAGAAGTTGAGGCTGCAGGAGTGATCCAATTTCCCTTTAATTGCTAGGAAAATAGACAGTTGTTTGTCAATTCTAACATTTAAAAAATCTGCAAGCAACCCATTGTAAAGTGGAGTGAGTCAGTACAATTGCTACAAAGTATTTTTTATTGTCAGCTGTGTAAATCGGTGAATATTGTGTTGTGACCAGTTTTAGTTGGTGCATTTAAATGGTATCATAAAGAAATTCTCCCTGAGTATAGCACTCAACTGTAATGCATCAAAAATAAGCACTCAGCTAAGAACATCTGCATGGATGACTCCATGTCTTACTCATTGTTTTATCTCTAATTTAGTATTTACTATTTTTAGGTACTTGAAATATGCTTTTGAAATTGAATTATAATATTTATCAATATCTAGATTTTAAGAGCTATGAGTTCATATAAACTTTCTTCAAAAAATATTTATTAGAGAGGTCTTGCATCTGCTGGCCTACTCAACAAATGCCCACAGCAGCTGGGGCTGGACCAGACAGACCTTAGTCAGGAGCCCAAAATTCCATCCAGGTTTACCACACGGGTTAGGAAACCAAATGCTTGGACCATCATCTGCTGCCTCCCACTTGGCATTACCAGGAAGCTGGTATTATTAACAAGATGTTCTGACGAATAACATGAGGGCTTCAAAACACTTCTGTTGGTGAATACAAACATGTATTTAATGCACAATTAGTAAGAGAAACAGCTCTATTATAACTTCAATGGGGGTTTTTAGTAGAAAATATGATTAGAACTTAAAATCAGTGTTTCATGTCACTACTGTTGGGCTTCCTTCAATTTTTCACCGATTTCAGTGAGCGAGTGAATGTGCCTATGTGTGTTAGAGAAATAGGTGTCCCAAAAGACTTTTTTTTTCTTGCTAATAAAATGCCTGTTAGTCTAGTCAGGATTTGAAGCTAACAACTTGGCTTTTTTAATTGTAAGTAATTTTCTTGAATTTCCTTCCACTTCTACCCTGTAAATGTAAGGAGGTTTTTGTATTCGTGAGTATGTTCATTTGTTTGGTCCTTACTACTCCATTTGTTTTCCAGTATTGTCTTTGTCAATTCAATTCAGCTAACATTTCTTTTAATCTAGAATGCGCCAGAAACATAGACATAGAAGATAATGTAGTGCGTGTCCTTCGTGTGTGGTAGCACAAATGGTCGCCCTCATGACTATGAAACTGAGCTCCAGCATAGCTTAGATGCTTAGCCCCTTTCCACATGTTGCCATTGTGTCAGATGAGTAGTTTTCCTGTTGTGCAACCTGAAAGTTTCCATTACTTTTATCAGACAAGTATATGAGGAATGTGCCTAACTCATCACAGCATAATACCAAAACATGACACTTAACAGCTGATAACAGCTTGCACTGCAAGAGCTCTCTGCTCTAGGTTAGGATGGTTTTTCATGTTTTAACTCTTCTAACACACTGGACATACTATGAAGGGAGATTTTGCATAGGCTATGAATAGTTCTGCTTGACAGAATTTCAAGGGGCACAAGACAAAGAATGGGGAGGAAAAGATCTTGGAAGGAATCTAGCTTGAATGTGCTCTCTTACCTTTGGCAAACCTCTTTGATCCCTGTGCGTCAGATCCTTGATCTTGAAAACAAGAAATTAAATCAGTCAAGAATATTTTCTTTTTATTATTTTTAAATTGGAGGTCACAGTAGGTAATAAGGGCAGAAACCAGCGATATCCCAAATCTTGTATCATTGCCTGGAACATCGTAATGTTTAATATGCATCAGTTAAATTGAACTTAATTTGTTTAGTAAAAATGCTTGAAATATTGATACAGATAGGTACTTCAAAAAGGTCATGGAAATGGAATTAAATGATCAATTTATTTTGCAGAAATATTGTAACCCATTCATACAAGCAGTATTTAAAAAGTTCAGGGACAGTGCATACTATGAAAAAGTTAAACATTAATTTAAAAAAACTTTCACCAAAATAAACATCTTTTAAATTCCATTTTCCTTGAAAATCTTGAAGAACCCATATGTAACTAAATAAAAGCACATTAGTTTTGTCATGGAGGAGTGGATGGCCTGGTGCCATGCCCAGTGGACCAGCCATTACCTCCTTCTTTACCTCATCTGCCCAGGAGGTCACCGTGCAAATCATACGGCTTTAGGAAACACAGTTTAATAAAATCAAAGACCTTAAGAAGCATGGGATTCTGTGGATCTAAATTCTATGATCCCACGACTTAGCTTTAAAGAATTGTTTTTGCTAGAGCCAATACGGTGGTGTAGCAGGTTAAGCTGCTGCATGCAACACCAGCATCCTATATTGGAGTGCCAGTTCAACTCCCAGTTGCTCTGTTTCCAATCCAGCTCCTTGCTAATGTGTCCAGGAAAGCAGCATGTGATGGCCCAAGTGTTCTTGGGTACCTGCCACCCATATAGAAGACCAGGATATAGTCCCTGGGTCCTGGCCCAGACCTGGCCACTATAGCCATTTGGGGAGTGAACCAGTGGATACTTCTCTTTCGCTCTGTCTCTTCTTTCTCCTCTCTGTCATGCTGCCTTTCAAATAAATATATAAATCTTTAAAAAAAAACTTGGCTAACTTGAAGGTTGTCGTATGAGAGTAATATAAAAATATTTTTAAAAAAATTTTATTTATTTGGGAGGTAGAGTTACAGTGAGAGGGAGAGAGAGAAAGAAAGGTCTTTGTTCCTTGGTTCACTCCCCAAATGGCCGCAATGGCCAGAGCTGCACCTATCCGAAGCCAGGAGCCAGGTGCTTCTTCCCGGTCTCCCATGCGGGTGCAGGGGCCCAAGGACTTGGGCCAACTTCTACTGCTTTCCCAGGCCATAGCAGAGAGCTAGATTAGAAGAGGAGCAGCCAGGACTAGAACCAGTGCCCCTATGGGATGCCAGCACTGCAGTCGGAGGATTAACGTACTGCACCACAGCGCCGGCCCTTAAAAAATCTTAAAGATGTTAATGTTATGCCATAGAGTAGGTGACTGGTTAGGGTCAAGAATCACAAAATATTTTATATTTCTGATCAAATGAGGTATATATAGATTTTATTATCTTTCTCTACAGATCTTCTCTTCTCCTTACTACAAATGAATATAGGGTGTTTCAACAGACAGCATTTCTTTGTTTTAATATTTATTTATTTGAAAATCAGTTATACAGTAAGGAGAGGCAGAGAGAGGGAGGGAGGGAGGAAGGGAGGTCTTCGATCAGCTGGTTCACTCCCCAGTCAGCTGCAATGGCTGAAGCTGCGCCAATCCAAAGCCAGGAGCCAGGAACTTCCTCCTGGTATTCCCATGCGGGTGCAGGGGCCCAAGGACTTGGGCCATCTTCCACTGCTTTCCCAGGCCATAGCAGAGAGATGGACTGGAAGTGGAGCAGCTGGGACTCGAACTGGTGCCCATATGGGATGCCGGCACTGCAGGCGCTGGCTTTACCAGCTATGCCACAGTGCCGGTCCCATGATGTCATATCTTTCAGAAGAATTTCAAAGCAATTGATTGTCACCCTATCACGAAAACTTTGCTTTTCCCTTGATTCTCATCCCTTTCTTAAACACTAATAAAGATGAGTGAATAAAGCGTCAATTGATTATTAAAAGCTATTAATCCTATGTGATGTTAGTCTCCCAAAAGCAGGACTCTGAAAACTCACCCCTGTTTTTGACTTGAGGTGTATCGTCCCTTTGCACTGACTCTGTTGCAAAGAGAGATGAAGGCAAGCTGCCAAAACAGTTTGAATTCTAGAATCCTCTGGGCAATAAGTACATGTGGCCAAATCTTGGCAGTTCTATCTAGATTAGCCTTCCAGTCCTCAACCACGCTGGCATGCCTCTTGGCAAGGAGGAAAGCAAGCCTGTAAAGCAAAAACATTTAGTTCAGCAACCCTTAACTGCTCACTTCTCAGAGAGAGATGAGGGGGAACGTCTTTAAAAGAGAAACAAAGTGCAAATAGAAAATGTTTTGTGAAGTACAGATTATTAAGGATTGGCCAATCCCGAGCCTGCAGTTCCATAGTCTCATGTGACTGTCCCTCGGGAAGTGTTGCATTTGATTCTTACAGAAGCTTTTCAGTTTGCCCGAAGGTCCCGCTGCAATCTGTAAGTTGTTGCGTGGTAGAGGATTGAAAATTCTCAGAATAACAGTCTATACTCTACCCTTCAGTTCATGTGGCATAGTTATAAGTCTCGTTACTATTATTGTTTTGCAGCTCCTCTGACTGACAAGCCACCCAAACTTTTGTATCCTGTGGAAAGTAAACTGACAATTCAGGAGACCCAGCTGGGTGAGTCATTTTTGAATTCTAGTTGATACACTTTTGTCAACACATTCTTACTGTTAATGAGCCTCCATTGTAACCTGGTGTAATAATCTGAACTACAACCATGTGTTTTGAAAGGGGGCAGAATTAGAATACGCCTGCGTACCTGGTTTTCCATTCCTTGCATTGTGTGCCTTGGGACCAAGTTGGACAGAGGGATGTAAATACTCATTTGCTGTTGGGAAATGAAACAGGCTGGAGATTTTAGTAACAGTATTATAGAGCCATTTTATGATGTTTGAATTGGCTTTAAAACAGACATTATAGAACCCTTTGACATAACTATTAATAGGTTAAAATGCAGTTTCTGAAATTTGGGTAAAGGGTACAAATTCATTAAAGTAAACGTTATTATAATGGTTTAAAAGCATTTTAAAAAACTATTCCAAAATAGTGGACACTATCGTTAGTCTTTGAATAGTAATAAATTGTGAGCAAGTGACTTTTCGTTAAGGGACTAGTGAATTTGGGACGTAGGCCAAGGACAAGATATGGTTTAACAATCATAATCAGTTATACACAAATCACCCATTTGAAATACTTATCTTAGCAGTAAATCTAGAATTATGTAGTCTGATTTGGTTATATATAGGTCTACCAAATTATAAAAATTCTCCCTTTAATTATAAATATATGTAGTCCATCCTGTTATATTGCCCAAGGTTTTGTTTTTATTTGAAATGTTGTATGCTTGTATATATCATAAACTTCAGCAGAAAATGATTTGCTGTTAGTGGTTTGATATAGAAGCTTATCAAAAGTATAATTTTGACTACATATTCATTTTAAGGAATTTCTTCTTAAATTAATTACCAGAGAGTGAAAATACATTCGCTGTATACAACTGAAAAAGAATCGGTAGCTCAGCCCATCAGTTATTAATGTGGTTATTGCTCCTTGAGTGAGAATTTGGGCCAAAATTGTCCACGTGAAGACTATAATTGCCAAGATGTGATAATCTTTACTAATGATGTGAACAAAGTTATGGTACACAAAGATCTGATGATGGTTTTAGATCCTATAAAGTTATTGCAGTAAATGACTTTTAAACCCTGAAAATACTTAATGGCTAACTTTGAGGCATGAACACATGTAACATTTACATAAATCAGTGTATTCAAATGCTGCTTTGATGAATTTGAGTCTTTTGAATTAAACACATTAAGTGCTAGTATTTTGTGATGAGATAAAAACTATAGGTAGCATGAAAGCAGTGCCGTGTATGAGACAAATAGGTGCTAAAATTCTATCTCCGTCTTTACTCATGCTATAGTATGTGGGTTTATATTATGGTTTATTTTCTTATTGTGAATAAACTTTGAAATATAAATACTCAAGAGCAGCTATGCTCATATATACTTTTCAATAACTCTTAGATGTATTTCTAAGAAGTTACACAAAACTGCAGATATAATGGGCCAAGAAGTAGGGGGTTTATTCTACCAGTTATCTGTAAGGAACACAGCAAAAAGAAATTAATTGTATGTCTTTACTTGACAACATAATTAAAATAATTTTATGGTTTATGGTTACCTACTGGGTTTCTTTTTATTGTCCCTGAACTTGTAATAAATCATATGTGCTCTATCTCCTGCTACAGTGTTTTTCAAATAGGATAATTTTTAGTTTTTTTTAAACATTACCTTTTCTTGAACAAAGTTATAAAGAGTAACCATATAAAATTGAGAATATGACAGTTTCTTATGAAAATGGGAAGGTTTGACTATACACTCATTTTAAGAAACATGAGATTTGTCTTTTATCAAAATTGTCCCAGAAATACTGTTGTTGCCACAGAAAAAAGGAACATGAGTACTCTTTATCTACAGGCTAAACTGGAGACGCTAAGTTGAGGTTCGAATTCTTTTAAACAACTTGGGTTTTATTTTATGATTCCAATATTCAGTGTAACAGATAAATCATTTACCATCTTAAGGAAAATTAATTTTTTTAACTTTAACATTTGGATTTTTTGAGCAAGCTTGTTCCCACCATGTTAGTGTTGTGAAGAGGTGAATAACTGACCTAAAATATAAGTGAAAAGAAGAAAGAACATTAAAGATAAAAAGGCATAACTTACCTATATGTACTTGATTTTTCACTTCCTTGAGCATACAATTGTTCCCATTTTTAGACTGGAAAAAGCGATCAATTTCAACAGGTTCAAATTGTGATATCAAATCTTAATAGGGTCTGAGTGAGGAATCATTGGGTGAAAGTAAGGAAGATGGCCCAAAACAGTTGTAAGGAACTTACAGTAGTGTCTACTCATTCAGTTTAGACCCTTCATCAGAATTTCAATGGCCAGGAGTTCAGGGGACTGCCTTAGCCTGCCTTTGAATAAAGAATTGACCTCACAGGTCAATAAAATTCCTGTATAAGCTATATTATAAGAAAAATCACCAGAAACTACAAAGCTGAGTGTCCTAACATAAGCATCCAAGCTAAGCTGCACATACTAGCAGTCTTCAAAACTTTCATTGGAAGTGTGTGTTACCCTTCATTTGTGTCTTCTATGAATAATTTTGAAGCTCTCCCCTCCCCCCTTATATCCATCCAGCCATAATAACTGTAAGTCCATAGATTCTGTAGTTTGTCCACAAATATATGTAACTCATTAATAATAAACTTCAATAAAATCATGAAGTTCATGGTTTTGCCCTTCATCTCTAAATGTGCTTTTCTCTACCATCTGTCTCTGTCTACCTTTGCCTTTTTCTGCCTTTTGTGTTCTCATATTCTTCTAATTCCTTCATCTTGTCAAATTGGGAAGGATCTGATATTGATCATTTAAATAATTTCATTATGGAAATCAAAAGGCACTAAAAAGCAAAGTACTTGGGAAGATAGAATAATAACTCAATTTATATCAAACATGTAAATTGATAGGTATGAATTTCTGTCAATATGTGGTCACAGCAAGGTACTTCCATTTCAGGTGGCCTCTGTTATTTCTAAGCATGTAAAAGAACTCTGTGCCTTCTAAATAACTTTCAGACACCAGCAAATTTATGGACAGCACTTCTTGGGCAAAAGGCCCAAAAGTCACACTGTGTAATTCTGAAGGTCAGTCCAGGAGGTGAGCTCAACTTAGTTCTTTCTGGCTAGTATGCTCAAGGGAATCCAAAGACAGTGACAACTGTCTTGCTGAATTTGAGCCCTGAGGATGTCATTAAGGAATGTGGCCTACCTGTTATAGCCAAGAGCCTACTTTCAGAAAGTTCCAGGGAAGGGAATGACAGATTCCATTGCTACCAGATTGTCATAGATTAAAAATCCACTGTATCCTGGAGCTGGTAAGATACATTATATTTTACAACTTAAAATTTACTGAAAGTCATCATTAATTACTCATCTAGCTATGTGTGCCACCTTAAATTTTAGTTTTTTCTTTAAAAATTATACAGATTAATGGTATATATTTTGAGGGAAGAGAGAGAGAGAGAGAGAGAGAGAGAGAGAGAGAGAGAGATCTTTGATCTGCTGCTTCATTCCCCAAATGGCCTCAACGGCCTGGGCTGGGCCAGGCTGGAGCCTCAGGGAATTCCATCCAGGCCTCCCCACCTGAGTGGCAGGAACCCACGCACTTGAAGTATCTTCTGATGCTTTCTTGGGTACATTAGCAGAGAAATTGATTGGAAGTGGGAGCAGCCAGAACTTGAACCGGCACTCCAAAGTAGGGTGCTGGAATTGCTGGCAGCAGCTCAGTCTATTGTACCACAATGCTCATCCCATTGTCTGTTACACTGTACACTTTAAGTGTATTCTACTGCTATTAAATGTTCTCAGAAAACACCCCTTTTAATTGGCGCATGACTTCAATGTGAATGTTCTATGATTTCTTATATTTTACTGGAAAATTGGATTTTTAAAATTTTCATCCTTTTATTTATTTCCACTGACTTATCATTACTTCAACATGACAAACTTCTACAAGGCAAAACTTTGGATTAAAAATAATTTTGTTAAAATATCTTGTTTCATATTTTCATAATTCTTACCAGAGAGGTTGTACAATTTTTTTTTAACTTTTATTTAGTAAATATAAATTTCCAAAGTACAGTTTATGGATTACAATGGCTTCCCCCCCATAACTTCCCTCCCACTCACACCCCCTCCCATCTCCTGCTCCCTCTCCCATTCCATTCACATCAAGATTCATTTTCAATTATCTTTATATACAGAAGATCGATTCAGTATATATTAAGTAAAGATTTCATCAGTTTGCACCCACACAGAAACACAAAGTGTAAAATACTGTTTCAGTACTAGTTATAGCATTTTCACATTGGACAACACATTAAGGACAGATCCCACATGAGAAGTAAGTACACAGTGACTCTTGTTGTTGACTTAACAATTTGACACTCTTGTTTATGGCGTCAGTAATCTCCTCAGGCTCTAGTCATGAGTTGCCAAGGCTATGGAAGCCTTTTGAGTTTGCTGACTTCAATCTTATTCCGACAGGGTCATAGTCAAAGTGGAAGTTCTCTCCTCCCTTCAGAGAAAGGTACCTCCTTCTTTGAAGACCCGTTCTTTCCACTGGGATCTCACTCACAGAGATCTTTCATTTTTTTTTTTTGCCAGAATGTCTTGGCTTTCCATGCCTAAAATACTCTCATGGGCTCTTCAGCCATATCCAGATGCCTTAAGGGCTGATTCTGAGGCCAGAGTGCTGTTTAGGACATCTGTCATTCTATGAGTCTGCTATGTATCCCACTTCCCATGTTGGATCGTTCTCTCCCTTTTTGATTCTATCAGTTAGTATTAGCAGACACTAGTCTTGTTTGTGTGGTCCCTTTGACTCTTAGACCTATCAGTGTGATCAATTGTGAACTGAAATTGATCACTTGGACTAGTGAGATGCCATTGGTACATGCCACCTTGATGGGATTGTATTGGAATGCCCTGGCACGTTTCCAACTCCACCATTTGGGGCAAGTCAGATTGAGCATGTCCCAAATTGGTTGTACAAGTTTTTAACAGAAATATATAAAAACTTTTTACATCTTAATACAATTAATAAAGTGAGGTATTTTATAACAGAGGCGTTAAAGGAAAAATTTGCTATGATATCAAAATCATTTCTTCTTCTCAGCCTTAAATCTTTTTCTTTATATTCACCCACTGAGTATATAACTACTATTTTGGAGTTTCTCCATATTTGCAGTATTTCAAATAAATATCATCCATACAGGGTAATGTCTGTGGTTGATGAAATAGAGAAGCCCAATTGGATTTCTGTAGTTCGTATCCATTTTCATCTCTCAGTTATCCGAATGCTCAACTGAGACCTTCTTGTAGATTGTTTCCTAATAAAGTACCTGGTTTTGTGAGGTACTGTGGGTGTGTGGAAATGAATGACTGCTAAACACAATAACGTCAGACAGAGACTGACCTTCCTTTAACTGGTTCACTCCCCAAATGGCCACAACGGCCAGGACTGAGCCGGGCTGAAGCCAGGAGGCTGGGAACCCATATGGATATCCCTTGTGGGTAGCACGGTCCCAATCACATGGGTCATCATCCACTGCTTTCCCAGGCACATTAGCAGGGAGCAGCTGGGATTTGAATCAGCACCCATATAGGATCCCAGCATTGCAGACAGTGCCTTAATCTACTGTCTCACAAAGCCGAGCCCATAGATCTTGATTATTTTTATAAGAAAACTCCTTGCCATGAAAATGTTGTTAATTCATTTCCTTATCACTAGATTAATTACTGAATATACTCTACTTCTTGAACATATTAGAACACACATGTTCTGGAAATGTGTGCATAAAGATGTACGGAATGTGTTCTATCACAGTATACTAGGTCAGTTTTTAATCCCATGAAACATCATAGGAAATTATTTTATGGGTTGGAAACTCCCATTCTGAAATTGGCTTTCTAGATCTATGCCTTCATAGCTTTTATTTTCTTGAAATACATTTTCTTACCTGTTTAGTCTTAGTAAACTTTAAGAGCCTGTTTGTTTCCCCTCTATGATAAATACTTGATAGCAATACCCTACAAAATAATTCAAATGTTAAATTTATTGTGCAGTTCTGAAAGTCGCATGCAATATTGCTGATTCTTCAAAATTCTGTGATGCTGAGTTGTGTGAGTAATGCAAATACAACCTTCATTCCCACAGATAGGGAAGTCAGCATCGATTGTTTGAGTTTTTCCATCTCTACTAGATGTCATGAGCAAGTGTAATGCTATTGATTTGATTTTATTATACCATAGGGTGTACAAGACATATTTTCACTGATAAACTGAAAAAATATAAAACTTCTGTTACAGAGAAAAATAGTGATATCCGAAGTCCTAGTTTTAATTTTTAAAAAATGTGCTTATTGCCAACTTAAAGTCTTACAAATCAGCATAGTTCTACAGCCAAAAATAGGGCAAGATATAAATTGGACCTTCTGGATAAATTGACATTGTAATTAAAACGTATCTCTTTGATAGAATGATTTCATTTCCTTTGGATAAATCTCCTCTGTTGTAAATACATGCAAACAATATATTTCAAATTAAAGAAAACATGTACCAGACTGATACTATGATTAATTAAACTCAGTTCTAGGCAATCCATGCCATAGTAAATGAAAGTAATAACTGTCAACAACTCTTTTAGTCTGGTATCTTACTTTCAAAACCAAAATGTCCCTTAAAATGTGCTTCTGGCCCAAAAAGGAATGCTTATCATATTAGCATTTAAGTCAATATTTCATGTCTTAAAACAAATGATAAATCAATAAGTGAAAACTATTAATATTCTTAGGTCACTACCTGACCTACCTTATATGAATCTCATAGATTCTCAAATTCAAAGGCATTCTTTGGTGACAGCAGAAATAGGTTGGGAAAGAAAAAAAAAAAACACTGTTCCTCAACAGTATAGACAAGGGCTATAAACAATCATTGAATCTCAAAATGTCATTTTCACTCCTCTACATGACATTTTTGTTACTCTATTAGTGCAGATCAGGGAAAACATATGGTATTTGTTTTTGGGGGGACTGGTTTATTTCACTATGAACAATGTTTTCTTCTTACTATTTGTTGAACTCTTTACTTAGTATAGAGGTAATCTTATGAGTAGAAAGTAAACTGAAAGAAGATCATTGTGAAAAATTGAGAGGAAATAAAAGAGGAAGGGAGGAGGAAGGGTTGGGGGTATGGGCAGGAGGGATGGCAGGGTGGGAAATAACTCCATATTCCTGAATCTGTATATATAATATACATGAACTTTGTTTACCTTAAATAAAATATTTTTAAAAAGTAGGTTGGGACCCAGTTGCTTTAAAAATTGCTACCTAAGCAAAAGTCAGTCTTTTTTAAGTGTTAAGTTCTCAAGGCCATGTGCTCAGACAAGTCTGAAACCCCAAAAATATAGACATTGAGGTTAGAACATTTTATGTGAGCCACTTATGTGTAAAAGCTTGAAAGCCAGATACTAAAACACTTTTCAAAGACTTTAAAAACTGCAACAGAAATAATATAAGTGAGTTTGCTTATTTGATTATCTTAGAAAAGGGCCTGAAAGGGGAGAGGATGAAATGAAAGGTCCAAGAAAGAGTGCTGTCACAAGAGCAATGCACAGGGCATCAGAGCCTTATGCTTATCAAATTCCTCAGGAAAGTTTTAGTGATAGATTCATTTTATAGAAAAATGCCACTCTTCTGCTGACACTGTTACCACAAAGCTTTGTAAGTCATCCTTAATGATTGAAGCTTACTAGCTTAGAAAAATGCAATGAGTAGCCAGCATTAATAAGAACTGTTCTTGAATTTGGAAAGTGAATGCCAATTGATCAGAAGTAAAACTAACAAAGAACATTATGGAGCAGAATATTGAAAGAGGTTTCAGAATAAGAGCGTGTACCACATGACTGAAGTCCATCAAAACAGAAACTACGACAAGACTTACACATTTTTAAAAATTTGAATAGAGATGTTCATCCATTAATTTCCTGTTGATTTTTGGCTGAATAACTGAATCTCCTAAATCACATGTAAACTCTTCATGAAAAATAACTTGTGCTTGAATATAGTTACAGAAATAGTATACCAGTATTTCATGATTTGATGTTAAAGCACTTAGCATTCTAATCGAATTTTACTGTATCAACTTAATGTGTTTCCACAGATTTGTAAGTAAATTGAATCATCATAATTTCAGAGATGCATTCCCTTCATTTTTGATCTTTAATTAGCAGTGGCTTAAGATGTCAGCTCTGTCCCCCAGTCTCTTTTAAGCAGCTAATCATCAATGAAAGATTTAAATGCACAAAGGACATAGCATATTTAAAGAAACTCTGTGGTGAATAATTTTATATAAAAAACCCTTTTGTAACTGAATAATCACCCCCCCTAACTTTTCTCTGTGGTAATAATGATTTTTGTTTCAAAAGTTGAACTTCATCAAGATGAAACTGCAAGTGGCATTTTAACTAACCCGGACAAAGGATCGTTTCCCCCATCACCTCATACGACATCCCTTTGTCTGTCAGTAAAAATGGATGTCCCCATTGTGATTTACTGCCTCCTCTGAGGAAATACTAATTTTATTGACAAGCTTCAGAATCAGTTGTATTTCATTTTAATCTAATTTTTTAAAACTGATATGTAGGGTAGACTATGTAAGGAAGCAGAAGATCCTATGTTCAATTATGACTAAATAGTTTATTTTCATAAGGGATGCACTTTGAAGGCTATCCTACTATCCTATCTGCCGTGGGTTTTTTTTTTGAAATATGTCCTAATAGAATGACTGCCCACGGTGTCATTTGTTTTTCTGTAGTTAGAACTGTAGTGTGTGTTCTTATTTCCAAGTTTAAAAGGAGCATTTCATATTTCGATGCTTCAGGAATTTATGTAGCCTTTTTATTACAGCTTCCTGTCAATTACTGCTTCTTAATGCATTCTTATACATCTGGTAATATTTTTTCAATCAAATTATAATATATACCATTAGAATAAGAAGAAAGTTTGATGAGGAATTTTTGTTTCCAAAATGCGTCTGGATGGGATTAGGTCTTGGCCCAAAGGTCTTGTCAGAAGCAACCTCTCACTGCATATCTGCTCCACAACAAGCATGAGAGAAAACCTTCAAGTTGTTAAGGACTCCAAGAGTCAATATTTCTTTCTGGCCCACTTCTTCCCAATGGGCTTCTCCTCAAACTTACAAGCAGGCTACAGGCTTTCTCGATCTCAGAATGTTTTTATTTCTAGTTTAATAAAAGCAGGCACCCACCTCAGATGTGCCTGTGAAATGACTGTTTACAGTACATTGACAGCCTTCTGAGCAGGAAGAGAGAAAGGGAAAGTGTATTGCTTTTCTGGAAAAATGATATCAAATGCATCTTGTCACATTGAGCCATCATTAGAAAAAAGAAATTTACAATATGACAAGCCCTAAGAAAACTTGAGATTACTACTACAAATAGGAAGAAGACACCATGTAAAACAGCTTAGGGAAAGGTCAGTAAAAGTGCTTTTGCTTTCTCTTTTTAAAAACTTTGAGTGTTTCTGAGGAACACGCATTTCTGAAGTGATACTTTTTAATTGATACAAATTTTAGTGCTTTTGGAAAATGTGCCTATTTTGACTAAAATTACCTGGGGAGTAATTGGACTATTCTCATTCGTTCTACTTATTTTGTGCAGTTTGTTTATAGCCCTTGTAGTGTGTTTTTTGTTATATTCTCTTCATACTATTTGTTGAACTCTTTTACTTACTGTAGGGTTAACTATACTATCATTAAGTAAACTGAAAGTAGATATTTGTAGAAATTAAGGGTAGGAATGTGAAAGGGAGGAGAAAGAAGTGTTTGTGTGTGCGAAGGAGGGTTGGGAGGGAAGTGTCACTATGTTCCTAAATCTGTATATATGAAATGCATGAAACTTGTATAACAAATAAAATTTAAAAAGAAAAAAAAGTATGAATAGTATGAATAGTTGCTTCATAATTATTTATCATATACTGGGGGTGGGTGTCTGGCACATTAATGAAGATGCTAGTTGGGATGCCAGCATCCCATACTGGGGTACCTAGGATCCAGTACTATCTCTGCTCATGATTCCAGCTTCCTGCTCATATGCAGGCAAAGAAGCAACAGAGGATGACATAAGTAGTTGGGTCCTTGAAACCCACAGGAGAGTCCTGGATTGAATTAGTGGCTCCTAGCTTTGGGTTGGCACAGCCCTACCTGTTGTGGGTATTTGGGGAATGAACCAGTAGATGGGAGATCTCTGTTCATCTGTTGTCTTTATTTGTCCTTCTGCCTTTCCAAGTAAACAAATAAAATAAATTAATTTTAAAAGGAATTATGTGTCACATAGTTATTAAATGATTTATACAAAGATATTATTCTTAGCATAAATATAATTTGTGATTATTTTAGTATTTCCCATAAATATTAAGTCTTCATTCTAAAGCTGTTTATTAGAAATATTTTTATATAAAGGGAATGAACAAAACAAAGGAATCTTACACTAGGTGAATGAATAAGATTTTAGTTTCAGATGAAGTGTCCCAAATAATCAGTGACAGTATATGAAAGAAATGTACAATCAAGAGGGAATCCTACTGTTGACAGATTTAAGGGTAGACAGGCCAGTGTTTTTTTTTTTTTTTCCATTCACTGTGTGCCCAAAATAAAACAGAGCTGAGGCAATACATACACAAATCAAAAGAGGAATAATCCAAACTGGTGATTTTTGTCTCAAATAAATGAGTACTTCAAGAAAATAATTTAGGAGGGTGTCAACTTCCTGTTTCTAAGCAAACTAAACTTGAATAATCACAGGTTCTATTATTCCATTCAGGGCCCTGGTCACAAATGACAAATCACTTAAAAAGCAAGAGCAGTGCTGGCCTCAAGGAGGAGCAGTACTAAAATTTTGTATTTGCTTCTTTGTGCTTGTCATCATTGTTTATAGAGGCAGCGAATGGGAGGATTGGGAAGGAATAGCGCGAGACCCACTTAATGTAAGGACAGTGTTTTTGCCAATCCTTCTCATCAGGAGGAAACATGAGTCTGGAACTTTAGCAAGAGTTTGAAATTGCCTGAGGACAAACTTTGATTGGCCTGGATTGGTTTTTTTTTTTTTTTTTTTTTTTTTTTTTTTTTTTTTTGACAGGCAGAGTAGACAGTGAGAGAGAGAGACAGAGAGAAAGGTCATCCTTTGCCGTTGGTTCACCCTCCAGTGGCCGCCGCGGCCGGCGCGCTGCGGCCGGCGCACCGCGCTGATCCGATGGCAGGAGCCAGGAGCCAGGTACTTTTCCTGGTCTCCCATGGGGTGCAGGGCCCAAGCACCTGGGCCATCCTCCACTGCACTCCCTGGCCACAGCAGAGGGCTGGCCTGGAAGAGGGGCAACCGGGACAGAATCCGGCGCCCCAACCGGGACTAGAACCCGGTGTGCCGGCGCCGCTAGGCGGAGGATTAGCCTAGTGAGCCGCGGCGCCGGCCCTGGATTGGGTTACAGATCTGAATTTTAGACATGTTATAGTAGCACTGGATCTGAGGGGCGTTGGCTTGGCTGTTGTCATATGTTCCCTCCTGCAGTGAGGAAGCCTTTGTTTTCCTGTGAGTACCTAGATGTGTGGGAGGGGGGAAGCTTGTATCAAAGATGAAGAAGTGGTGGGTATTCCAGAGAATAGCTTTTTGTATTCAATATCTGCTTCATTTAATCTCCTTTGTTAATCTGTACCTTATTAATTCATTTTCATCTGTATCATGTATCTTTATTAACATAGTGAACACAAAACCATCTAAATGCATTTGAGTGCAGTCTCTCATGGACTAGAAACCTCCCTGCCTCTCTGCGCAACTAATAGTGACCCCCACTTCCCTGCATGCATAGTGCACACTTCTGAGCTCCAAACCTGCGTCATGCACTGCTATCTCTAACCCGTGTAGTATGTTGTCTCACAACCTTGAACCTCATATCAACTGAAAACCAATTGGGATCTCAGATGTTAGACATTTCTAGGAAAAAAAAAAGTTTCTTGATAGAAATACTGGAGCATGGGTCATAAAATCAAGTTCATATAATATAAATGAAAGAAGACCAATAAAGACCATGGGGGACTGAGAAAATATGTCATACGTAAAGGATTTCTAATTCATTTTTAATACCATATTGACCAAATAAAACATATCTACTGAAAAGTTTTACTTCAGTGGCCTGAGTGTCTGATCTTTTGATCATTATATCTAGTGTTCTTACCACCAAATAGAGTTGTACTGTGGAGCTGCTTCTATAATGATGTAGGTGGGGCAGGCATTGTGGCACAGTGGATTAAGCTGCTGCGTATGACACTGGATCCTCTACTGGAGAAGCAGTTCCAGTCATTGCTGTTCTGCTTCAATCCAGCTTTCTGCTAATGTACCTAGAAGGCACCAGGTAATTATCCAAGCGCTTGCAAGGCCCCTGTCACCCATGTAGGAAACATAGGTGAAGTTTCTGGCTCCAGTTTCAGCTTGGTCCAACCCAGCCTGTTCTGGCCATTTGGAGAGTAAACCAGCAGATGGAAGTTCATATGCTCATTCTCATTGATAAATATCTCTATCTCTCCCTCTATCCCTCCCTCATTCTCTCCACCTCTCCCTCTCTCTACCTCTCCCTATTTCTCTGCCTTTAAAACAAATATTTTAAAAATAATAATATATATTTACAGTAGAATCTGCATTCGGAATGCCTATCATAGAATATGAAGCTGTTCCATCATGCTATATATTGAAACATGCTTCAGAATGGTATGTAACATGTGTTGAACCACTAATGTAATATGATCTACCACCTGAGATTCAAGGAGTTCAGAATAACATAGTTAATTATGAAAGGAAAATCACTCCATCACATGATACAGGAACCATGGAGGTAGAATTAAATAGACAAATTCTCTTTAGCAATATGGCCCCACTGAGAAGTAATTATCATCTATTTTTTGATGCAAATTTGTTAAATTAACAAAAATAGAAACATCTATTAACTATCCTTGGAAACATTTTGTTTATTTTCTACAAATTTCTCCTGGACACATCTTTTTGCTCCTAAGGTTCTTTGAGAGGATGTACCCAGAAAAAAAAATCCAGTTATTGTCCTAACTTTATAAATTAGGGCTTACATGTAGGGGGGTCTCATGACTTTAATGCAGTCAGCATTCCTATGTTTGGTCATCAGTATCAAGAATTGGGCGATGGAGAGTAGAAATTGTATAATAGGCATTAGCATTCTTGGTCTACAATACCAAAAAATCAGAGTCTAATTATCAACCTCTCAATCTGACTTGGTAAGAAAGTCCTCTTTAAACTGGAATAAAACTAGATTCCTTGCTTAAAATACTAAGTGTCTGTCTACCTGTTATCTATAAGATGAAGGCTGATCCCTTTACAATCTAATTCCAGTTTATATTCATAGTTTCACTCATATTAGTCAATGCCATTGGCTAGACATTCCTGACAATACTAGAGACTTACACAATTCTATTATTTGCGTAGCCGACAAATCTGGAATATGGAGTTCCCCCCTCCTGCCTCTATTCCTTGTGCCTGCCTACTAAGATTTAAGACCCATCTCAGTGTCACCTCTATGAACTCTTTTCTGTTTCTGCTTTCATTAGACAGAACCTACTCTGTCTCAAGTGCTAGCAAATACCTTTTCCACATCTCTACTAGAGCATTTCTTTAATAATTTTGTGTATATATCTTTGTGTCTCTCTTTCTATTCCTGCACTCAGGACTCTTAAAGAATATACTGGAATGCTTTTATCTTCACATCCCTAATATGTAAGCAAATACCTGATGAACAGAAATATATTATTGAACAATTTGTGTAGTATTTACTGTTTTAATACCCATAAATAAAACCCAAACCTGGTAATTCCCCCTTTTTAGTAGCTATGTGGAGTAACCACACTAAAACTGTTAGTGTTGATTTGATTGCCCAATATGATTGAAGATTCCCCTTTATGGATGAAGGAGACAGAGGAAGACCCAAGAGTCTGGCTAGGGAAGCCCAGTAATAAATCAAATCCAGATTAGACAGATAAGGAAGAACCAGATGGATATTGAAGGTCACAGTGGAACAGGAGGTTGAGTTTGTAGAAATAAATAGAGGCTAAAGGAACAGTTACATATCACAGTTCAGCCAGGAAAGCGGCAGTGTGAATGTCAAGCAGACTTCTGAAGCTTAGTCAAGTTGACTTCATATCCTTAGGGTCCTGAATGAGAAATGTGTTCACTTATTCTATTTACTCCTTTGGTATTGAGTGTCTACTGGGCACAATATCTGGTAAAATTTAAATAGATAGGTAGAATAATAGATATACACGTTGGTAGTAGGTAGGTAGAGAGATGTCTGTTCACAGTGGCTTTATGTTAAAATCTCAGTCAACCTCAGTATCATCCTTGCTCCTGAAGAACAAGCCAAGACTCTCTGTCCTCCCTTACAGTTTGAACCATGATTGGGTGTCAGCTCTCATTCAAATGAGCCTTTAAATCAATCAGACATTCAAGGTCCTTAAATGCAGCTTTCCTTGATTAGTGATGGTAATTTCTCTTTGCTTTTCAAGCACCCTACATTGGCAAGGCATTTCCATATGTTATCTCATTTTGTCTTTGTAACAGGCTATGGTGTCTGTTGTGCTTCTACTTTACAGATTGTGACCAAAGCTTATGTGCTGTACTTTTTAGAACATTTCTAAACACTAGTGTGTTGAGTGTGGGTTCCTTCTCAACTCTAATTACGAGCAACTCTCTTAAATCCATGACTTTGCAATAATATTGAAAATAGTCTCTCTCCTCAGACTACTTGATTTCTATTTTATTCCACGGTTAGTAGATTCTATGTCTCACCAAATAGAACATACAGTGATAATTCAGTTGAACATAAATTTGTCCTTGAAATATTTCTGTCTTAGCCAATTCGAGCTGCTGAAGCAAAATACTGGGTAATTTATAAAAAAAAAATTATTTCTCACAGCTCTGGAGGCCAGGATGTATAACATCAAGACACTGGCAATGAGGGTGCTCTGTTTGAGTGGCCCCTTCTAACTGCACCCTCACCTAGTTAAAGGGGCTCAACTCTCTGGGCCTGTTTGAAAAACATTGATGCTATTCACTGTTAGAGCCCTTGTAACCTAATCACCCCAAAGGGCCCCCCATTCTAATATCATTACCCTAGTGATTAGGTTTCAATAAATGAATGGAGGGTAGAGGCACAGACATTCAGATAATAGCAGTTTCTCAAGTTTGAGTTTTGGGGGATTTTTTTTCTTTTCAAATGTGTATCTCTCGAACCTATGTCTGTTATCTGTTCATCTTCGCCTCCAAATTTCTCATTCCTATTTTTTACTTCTGGCAAATACATTTTAACAGGCACTTTCCCTCGTCCACTGATCTTCAAGCATCAAATTTCTTTTCAAAGACCTTAAGAAAATGGAAGTACTTCGAACATTCATGAAAGACTCTTGTGAACTGCAAAAGTTAACATGAGAAAAACTGATAGAAGAGTTGGTTAGTTCATCAGAGTTTTTACTCCTTAAAAAGCAGCAAGTTATAATCCCTTCTTAAATAGCAAGCAAAAAAGCAAAATGATTTCATTTCACTTCTTAAAATAGACAAAGTGAAACTAATAATTGACTTGTCAATTTACTGTGACTATTAATTCCCTGCACACAAAGTTGGCCTTTGTTAATTTAGGATTCACATTTTCTTTTCGAATATAATTATCTGACTATATATAGATAAAGACTTTAAAGCCACATAATGATTGCTTGAGCATTTAAAGTTAAAAACTTCATAGGATTATTAAATTATCCATTTAGAAAACATGCAACAATGGATAAAAATTAATACTAACCAAGAAGTTGGACTGATGGTATTTTTATGACATTTATAGTGCGTTTTGCTCATCGCTTATAAATACCTGTTAACTTCAAAGACCTTGATAAGACTTACATAGCAATAGAGTTTTATTATGGAAATGTGTACTGCATATGTAAATGTAACCTAAGACAATAATATGCATTTTTCCTGCATGCTGACATTTACTAAGTACCAGGTTCCATAAATACTAGGATTAGAAAACATCCACCAAATAAGAAAATGACTGTAAGAATGGAAGTATCACAGCCACAAGGTAAAGGCTATTTTAAACTTTAATGGATAAACGAATCAAAGTATTTATTTTCATTGCTAAATGGCATAATATTGAAAATAAGATCAAAACTGACATGACTGTAGCTTATGAGAATAGTTTCTTGGGGAGAGATAAGACTAGTATTCTTAAAATGTATTGAAATAGCGATAACTTCAGTCTACCAATGAAGAATAATGTTTTGTACTCAGTTTTCTAATCCATCAACTTTTCAAATACATTTTAATATTATAGATTATTTTTAATTTTAATGTATTTATTCATCCATGTAAAGGGTTTTTTGGAATTATGGTGTATGGATGGATACAAGCCATTGGATGGTGATCCTGCCACTGGGAATCTCATTAGCCTGAGGACAGTTAATCTCCACCTATTGGCAATTATTCTTTTTTTTATTATTATTTTATTTTTTTGACAGGCAGAGTGGACAGTGAGAGAGAGAGACAGAAAGGCCTTCCTTTGCTGTTGGTTCACCCTCCAATGGCCGCCAGGGCTGGTGCGCTGCAGCCGGTGCACCACGCTGATCCAATGGCAGGAGCCAGGTGCTTCTCCTGGTCTCCCATGCGGGTGCAGGGCCCAAGGACTTGGGCCATCCTCCACTGCACTCCCTGGCCACAGCAGAGAG
Source organism: Oryctolagus cuniculus (assembly GCF_964237555.1). Lineage (NCBI taxonomy): Eukaryota > Metazoa > Chordata > Mammalia > Lagomorpha > Leporidae > Oryctolagus > Oryctolagus cuniculus. The sequence continues at coordinate 16,146,897 of NC_091453.1, forward strand.
CTGGCCTGGAAGAGGGGCAACCGGGACAGAATCCGGCGCCCCGACCGGGACTAGAACCCGGTGTGCTGGCACCACAAGGCGGAGGATTAGCCTAGTGAGCCACAGCACTGGCCGGCAATTATTCTTAATTGAGAATGGGCACTACATATTCCTGTAGATTATTTTAAAAAATCATGTGCACCTACACTTCTTACCCCCACCCCGTACCTCCCCAGTTTTATTACATCTGGAGGGGAGGTTGAGAATCACTGCTCTCTGTCCTTTTGGGGACTTTCATGGTTTGCAAACAAATAGTATACACGTGTGCATGCACACACACATAGACACATATTGTCTGGGTTGATTGGTATGTTTTTTTTTAGTCATTCATCATCTTTATGATTTCTAGATCTCTTTTCTGTGCATATGAGGGAGCTAACAGACACAACCGAATTTTCTTATTAGTAAGGTTGTAAATGCCGATAAGAGAAGGCTTATATTTATAACTAAGACATAGAGAATCCAAATGCTGATCTGAAGATCTTTCCAAGTAGAAGCTTGTGTGACACTATAAAGAAGAATGATGAAGGGGATGAAGCGGAAAACGTAGGTACTTCTCAAAGCATAGTGGAGAATTAGCAACAATTTGAGCCAGTGACCTTACTGAAAAGTTAATTGGGTAACCATATTAGCTTCCTGTGGCTGCTGTAACGTATTACCACAAATCTGATGGCTTTAAACAACAAATTTATTCTCAGCGAGTTCCAGAAGTCAGAAGTCCAAAATCAAAGGCTTCACTACCTCTGGAGGAACCTAGGGGAGAATTTTTGCCTCTCGTAGTGTCTGGTGGTTGGTTGGCATTCCTTGACTTGTGACTGTACCATTCCAAGTTCTGTCCTTGTCCTTGTGATCAATATTGTTTCGCTATCTTCTGTGTTTACTTTTTTCTTCGGTTTGTCTTAAATCTTCTGTACCTTTCTTGTGGGTTCACTTGTCATTGGATTTATGGCTCACTAGGGTATGATAGGTTGATCTCCTCATTATAAGATCCTTAATTATATCTGCCAAATAAGGAAACATTTTCAGATACTGGAGATGAGGACATGGACAAATCCTTTCAGTGGTGGGGGGCACCATTGAATCAACTACAGTATCTGTCACATATTTTAGCACATTCACAAAAAAGATACTGTTCATAATATGAATGAAGAGTGAAATATAAACCAGAGCCATCATTAATTAAGTATCAGGATCTTCTCCCAGGCCTGGGTTGCGCACATGCACATGTGTGTGAGTTCTGGTATATTGTGTTTTGAGTTATTTTTTTTTTTACATGAAGGATATTTTTTCCCAGTAGCTCTTGAAGTTACCAAAAAGGAAGACATTATCAGACACTACCATAGCACAAGTGTTTATTAAGAGCTCAATAAGTCAAGCAAAAGGAAGCATCCCTCTAACCCTTTTCCAAGAAAAAAAAATGGCAGTCCTAGTAGTTCTGAGAGATCAAAGAAAATTAGATACTAACTCTTCATGGGTAAATTTGGCCAGTCCTGTTCCACATAATGACATTTCAAAGATGAATGACATATATGATGGTGGTCCTAAAAGATTATATTTCCCACTGACATTGTAGCCCTCTTAGTTTGTATAAGCGTACTCTACGATGTTCACACAGTGATGAAATTGCCTAAAAATTCATTTTTCATAATGTATCCCATTAAATAATACATGGCTGTATTCAGTTCTGAATCATTTAGTAAGGGTATATTAATCTACAATAGAAAAGTACATATGTTCATGAGTGGATATCTGATTGTACTATTGGAAAATGGTATTTTGTTTTAAACAAAAGTCATCACAAACAAAAGGTTGGGACTGATGTCTTTCTATATTAGTAGATACATTTTAATATCTACCCATAACAATTGCAAGCATAACTTTTTAAAAAAAAATATTTGAGAGGCAGAGTTACAGACAGAGAAAAGACAGAAAGGTCTTCCACGAGCTGGTTCACTCCCCAGATGGCCACAGCAGCTGGTGCTGGGCCGATCTGAGCTTCCTTTGGGTCTCCCACACAGGTGCAGGAGCCCAACCACTTGGGCCACTTTCCATTGCTTTCTCAGGTCATAAGCAGAGAGCTGGATCAGAAAAGGAGCAGCCAGGACACCAACTGGCACCCATATGGGATATTGCTGCTGCAGGCAGAGGCTTAACCTACTATGCCACAGCACTGGCCCCAGAAACAACTTTTTACAACTATAGAGATAGTGACATTGTTCAGCATTGTAGGTTTTAAGATCAAGAGAGTTAGCAGCAGATACTAAAAGTTTTCAAGGTACTAGGAGTTGTTCATTTTATGAAGCATTTGTTGAATGCTTGTCCAGCAAACTAGTTAGCAAATATCAAAATGAATGCATTATGTGATTTTAGGAAGATGCACTTATATTAAAGGCACAAACAAAGACTCAAGGTGAAAATGTTATGTGCACTATTCCTTATTAAGTAGCATTCAGGCAGACATAAGTGAAGTAGAAAGGAATTTCTGAAAGATCAGCATTAGGAGAGAGAGACAGATGAGAAAACTTAGGTTAGTTAGGAGCTGGAAAGTATTACAGCCAACTGAAGCAGAAGTTCAGCAAATTGGACTGATGAGAGTAGGCCAGATTGTGAATTCAGATACACTTGGGATACATGAGCCTATGTATTGTATGGGAGGCTTAATCTTTTAAGAGGAAAGGAAGAACCCAATCAGCAAGATAGTGCCACAGTTTGAACATGATGGCTCCCCAACTCATGCGGTTCAGTTCCCAAGTCACAGAGTGATGGATGGAGGCTTGCTCAGGAAGTAGGCCTAATATTGGAGGTCTTTAGGTCAGTGGGGACATGACATTACAAGTTAATTCTCATGAAGAGGAATGGTTACATATGCCTGAATCAAGCTCAGCCATTTTCTCTCTCCGCTTCCTGGCTTAACATGTGATCCTTCCTCTGCATGTCACCCTTCGACACCAGACCAATGGAGTTACTGGAACTTAAACTATGAACCTCCAAAACCATGGGCCAAAATAAGCCTCCTTTCTTCGTTAAGTACCCTGTATCAGCTATTGTACATAAGGTATTCTAGAAGATACAGAATGAATAGAGAAAGAAGGAATCACAGGGTCACAACACCAACGGGAAAGCTAATTGCCTAGGTAAGAAGTAATAAACTGGGATTTGAAAAAAGGTTGAATTAGAGAGGCATCAGTTTTCAGAGATAATCACCAATATAAATCTTACCAATGTATAGACCAATGCAAAATAAAGTTGATAGAGGAGAACCAAAAGTAGGTTTTAAATTAGCTGACACAGATGAAGATTGATGCTGCCAATATTAATAGAGAAAATAAATACGACAGGCAACATTTGAGAAAATAACGTTGAGTCAAACTGTCATTATATGCCTATAGTACATTTTGGCAAGCCCCCCCCCCCCCGAATTGTAGAAAAAGACATAGCTTTGGAGATGTATTTGGACTGGATGTGTGTTTGAGAGACCCTTTTAGAGGACATATGACATCAGATATTTATTGTTATGAGGGGTAACTTACTTTTCTCATTCTGCATCAAACTATTAGAATAATGCAGCACACTAACTTCTGAATGTATTATTTTCCTCTCGAGGACAGGGGATACCTTTATCTTATTTCTGAGGCAAAAGCTGATATTCCTCAGTACATTCTTGTTGAGTGACCTAAGGTTTGGTCACAATGTTTCTGAGTTCATCTTGTTTTCCAAGTTTCATGGAAATGTTTATATTGACTTATGTAAACTGTAATATGTCCCCACATGAAAAGATTTTGAAGAGTTTACTATAATCATATTATCATGTCTAGTCTTTCAAGTTCTCAAATATTGCTAAATTTTATCTTAAATATTTTAAAACATAGTTACAAGTTGTGACTAAGAAAAACTTATTTCCACAAATGAGTTATATCCAAACTTAATCACCAGTATATTTTTTCAAATTAATGGGCTAGTAGCGCCAACATAAATTACACTGTTTTTTTCTGCTGTTACTTCATTTTCTTCCCCTTCTGTTCAGGAAAAGAGATGTTATGTATATGTTAGTATCTAAATAATCTGTAACTTTGAATAGTTTAGACAGTATTTTAAATATTGTGGAGAAAAATATAAATTGTTTAAACAGGTTTTTCAACAACTTCTTTAAAATACATGGACGGATACAAATTTGATTAGTATTTGTTTGGAATTTTGTCTATTTTCATTTAAATTCCTGTGACCTGCATGCTACTTTCAGGTTTCATATTGTTTTCTTCTTCCTTTGTCTGTCTTTCCATGCTATATTGATTCCTGAGTGTTTGAGGGACTTCCATTTTCCAGCTCATTTAAGTGCATTTCATCCTGCTGTGTTGGTCATCAGCAAGTTACAAAAATGGTACTCAAATGGCCACACAACACAATGTGATCTGAAATGAAAGAGACTTGCACTTGTAAGAGGACATAGAATTTTTATCTTTAGATGCTCTGTGTATTTAGAAAGTAAAGAATTAGCAGGTTTTTCTTCATGAAAGTAAACAAATTTGAATGCCAGTGATTTCAATACATTGAGATTTCAGGAACCCGTTGAATTAGTCAAAGAAACAAGTGGAACATCATCAAGTTGCCAATTAGTTTGAATCACTAAATGATATTATTTAAAAAATAAACTAACATCTGCTATCAATGTAACATGTAATTTATTAAAAGGTCAGCTTAAAATCCAAAATTCTAAACGTTTCTCAGAGGAAATTCAGTTATTTAAGTTAAACACATGGAATGTGTTTTAAAAGCTTACAGTGTTGCTCACTACAACCACTCCTACCATGTTTCACGTGTAAGAAATCCCAGAGCAGGCAGGACTCATTCATCACATCCTGCCTGGAAGAAACTCTGCAATCATAGCTTGTGTTTTCTCCATGCTAAAATAAAACAGTTGACAATGAAAACAATTTCAAATGTGCACTTGTATTTCTCCTTCATGTGGGACTGGAATGTCTTCACAGATATGTTCGCTTCACATTCCTGTACTGTGCAAGTGACACAAAAATTGATGTTCATTATAGCTGCGTATACATACAATCTGGAGTCAGACTGTCAATTCGGACTTAGATAAAATATCAGCTTCCCCTCTCCTGCTGCCTGCAGCACTGCCCTGCTTCCCAGAGACAAACACCTCCAACTCTTGTAGCTGATACTTGGTGCTTACTTCCATGTTTCTAAGCAACATGTGTGTATTGTGAGTGCGTTTTTCGATTACTTACTGAAAATGATTTATTGATCCAATCTACTGGCTTCCTGTTATTGTAGATGAAGGTGTAATTCTCCTTGAAATTCTTATGCCTACAATCCATACACCTTGTGCCTTTGCATTCTCCCACATAGTAGTTTTCTCCATCACTGTCTTCCAATGGCTCAGAACTACAAAAACACTAGTGAGAGCTGAGATACTCGGTAAAGGGATTGTACATCTCTTTCACTTTTTCTTTGAATTTTGAAAGATTACTTAAATCTTATTTTCTAACCCTCTTACTGAATCCTTTTTTATGGTACATCTTTTTTCATTATTGAGTGTTTTTTTCTGTTTTCTGCATCTCTTTTCCCATAGCAGCCCATTCTTATCACATGAAGGCAATGGCATCTCTTTTTCTCTCTGAAGACATTTACGTTAGCTTTTACAATTGTATGGATTTGATTGGATTTGAGAATTGTCTCTGTGTATAGTTTGTTTTCCCCAAGCTCCTAATGTCTACTTGATGGCATTATCAGGGTTTCCATCAGGTTCTGAATTTCTCTTAGTTTCTTGGTGGTCCTTGGTTGTCTGCTTATCATTAAGTGTACTGCACTGAAAGAATACTTGGCAACTCCAGCCAACCTGTTGATTGTGGGCTTCCTGGTTTGGTTGCCTGGCTAGTTGGGAAATGCTTGCTGTTTGTATCTTTCGGTCTTTGTTTTACACTGATCACTTGCAAAGTGAACAGTCTTCCAATACTCTGTCTGTATCTGAGAGATGTGTGGGAAAGCATTTCATATTCACCATAAAAGTGCCTCTTCAGTTGTACCTAGTGGCCTGCAATCCAGATGGTCTCTTTCAAGCTCTTCAGAGAATAAACGTCAAGTCTGCCACGGCAGAGAAGGAAACTGAAGTCTAACGGATTCCTAGACAGATGCTGGACCAACACTTAGGTTTCTACTCCACGCTCACCCTCCCTTACATAGATACCTAGTGTTATCAGTTCCTTAACTTTTTGAAGGTTCTTCATTGGTTATCGAATTGGTTCTTGGTTTAAACTCTGTTGGATTAAGGTTCAGCATCTTTAGGTGTTTTAAATGAGAGTTACTACTTACTCATTTACTTTGCAGGTTCTAAAATTCTGTTCCTGTGGTTTACTCCCATTTTGTTTCTCATTGTGAGTTTCTGCCCAATTAAAAGTACCTTCATTTGAATTTCCATGTGTTTGCAGTGTGCGGGTTAAAAAAACTGTATTTCAGTGCGAATCCCTTGTTAGCTGATAGCCCCCATATGACTTTAGGAATTGCTTCCTGACATTTTAAAAGGTGATGGCATAAAAATAAACTTGTCAACAAGTTTTCATAGAGGATTTATGAGCTTGAGCAATAGTTGTAATACTCTGTATTAACTAATCTGACACAACTTTAAATTAAAGTGAACCCTGTCATGTCAGCTATTGTTGATGTTTTATAGACAATGTGAGTGACAGTCATTTTTAATTAGTTCATGGATAATCGCAGTTGTGTACCTAAATCCCATTAGTGGTCACTTTCTAACACCCATAACACAAAAGTATGAAACAACTCATTTCCTTTTTGTGTAACATGGCAGAGAAAGCCAACCATGCCTTTTGGGTAAGAATTATCAATAGAGTAACATTATTTGATGTAGTATTTTGGTATCTTTTTAGTTTAACTGTCCAGTGTGAGACTAAGCTTATTAATGTCATGTAAGATTTGGTAAGCAGCACTATTTATATCTAAAATCCACCCTGTGGAGTGATTTATCCTCATTTGAAGACAACTATATCCTATATATATATAATAAGCAGCTGTTCTGTTAACATTTTTAAACAGTTATGGACAGCAGAATCAAAACAGAATCTGTTGTGTCATCCCTTTGGAACTCAGACATTTTCTTTATACTTGGAACAAGAGTCCTGAAACCATCTATAAATGGATCCTGCAGATAGCGGATTTTTCTCATTTTACCCTGTCATATAAGGGACATTTTCCTCTTCAATATCTCATCCATTTATAAAGATTTAGTTCTAGCTTGTAAATTTGATTTTACCCTTTATTGCAAGAAGAAGAAACTCCCCAGTTTTTAATCAGTCTGCACATTCATAGAGGGCTCAGTGTGCATGCAATGCACATATGTCAATCAGGTATGGATGTGTATCTGTTAATAATATAGCATGATAGTTGAGATGGAGCCTCAGTCCATTCAAACTGCTATAATAAAATGCCATAAACTGGGTGACTTATTAACAACAGAAATTAATTTCTCAGAGTTCTGGAGGCTTAGAAGTCCAAGATGAAAACACTGGCATATTCAGTAGTTGGTAAAAGCCCAATTTCTGATTCATAGGTGGCACCTTTTAGCTGTGTCTGCACGTGGAGGAAGTGGCAAAGGGTCTCTCCTGGGCCTTTTTTTTTAAGGGCATTAATCTCATTCAGGAGGGCTCTACTCCCATTAATCACTTCCTAAATTTCCCACCTCCTAATACCATCACATTGGGAGTTTAAGATTTCAATATATGAACTTTGGGATGAGATACTTTCAGACCATAGCAGAAGGATATGGATAGAGATCTCTAAGGACATCACACATGGGATGATTCTATCTGCTTTGAGGAACTAGACATGGTCACATCAGGGAATCGGCATTGACTTTGAGACTCAATGAAGGAGTGTAATTTTTCCAGGTAGAGGTGTGCTCACTAGACAGAAAAATCGTATCAGCCAAAACGTATTTGCAGCAGTAAAGCTGAGTGGCAGAAGTGAACTAATGCCCTGGAATATGACTGATCAATGAAAATTCGCATTTAGCTCTGACTGTAGCACTAACTAGCATTAACTGGGAACTACTCAAGTGCTGAACACAATACTAAGAGCTTTTTCTGAATGATCTCACTTAAAACATAAACTACATTATCAATCACATTTTACAGATAAGGAGGTTGCGATACTGAGAGGTTGCCCAATGTTGCACAATGTTGAAATGAGACTGGGATCTAAGATGTCTGAGTCTAACAACAACTAACACAGTGGAAACTAATTTTTCTTTGGTCTCCAATCAAATAATTTGAGGATACTTGGAGTGTTAATCAATTCAGGCTGCTATAACAAGTTATTAAGGACTAGATGGATTAAACAACAAAGTTTACTTTCTCACAGTACTAGAAACTGAAAGTACAAGATCAGTGAGTCAACATAGTCTGGTTCTTCTTGGTTATATCCTCATATGGCCTTTCCTTGGTGGTCGCAGGCAGAGACAGGGAGATCTTATGGCTCTTCCTCTTATTTTTGTTCTACTCTTTTATTTAAAAAGGACTAATCCTATCCTGAGGGCTCCATCCTCATGGCCCAATTCCCTCCCCAAAGCTGTATGTCCAAATGATGTCACATAGGTGATTAGGGTTTTAACAAAGGAATTCCGTGGGAACACAAACATTCAATCCATACCAATGGGATACCCAGAGAAACATCATATGTAGGATTATGGTTAGTGATAGTGGTAGAGATGCTTAAAATCTTTTATCACTTATTGCTAAATCATAGCTACTTCAGCATAAATAGCAATGTTTACTTTTATAATCAAAATAAAACTTCTTTTGATAAATGTAAGTACCTGTTAGTCAGTTGGGTGAATTATGAAATGTTTTCAATAAGTCACAGAATTTTACAGAGATGAGATCTCAGAACAAGGTTTCTAGACCTAGACCTACTGACATTTTGGGCTAAGTGATTCTTTGTTGTGGGGATGGTATACTATATATACTATACGGTAGTTAGTGCATCCCTGGTCATTGACTGCTAGATGCCAGAACCAGTGCCTTCATTTTGCCAATGAAAAGTATCATAGGTGTTGCTAGATGTTCCCTGTAGGGCAAAAATGATACCGCTACCCAGGTTGAGAGACCACTGCCTTAGAAAAATCTAGAGACATCCCCTCAAAATTACCTGAGAGAGATGAAGTGTTGTAACGAAGGTCATACAGCTAAACAGTGACAGAACTGTTTTTAGATCTCAGATCCCGTGTACCAAAACCGTATTTCATATACAACAAACTTCCAAAAGGCAATGTCTTCCATTTAAGCAACACCCCAGAACATATGGTATGTAACAGCTCAGTAAGATAGGTCAGACATGTAGGACCTAATTTTATAAGTGAAAATTGCATCACTAAAGGATTTGCCCAGGGTTGCCTACCTAGTAAGGAAGAGAGCCTGAACACAAAAGACTAAAGATGACAGCTCTGGTGTTCTTTCCAAATTTCTGCTTCCCCAGTTGGTCAGCATGGGCTTGCTTTCAGAAAGAAGCAACAGCAAAATTTTCAGAGAACATGTATATATTAGGGCTTTAATTTCCAGCACCCTGACCCTATATCTTTAAAAAATCATTTATTTGAAAGACAGAGACAGATCAACAAAGAGTGAGCTGCCATCTGCTGGCTTACTTTTGGAGTGCCTACAGTGGAGCCAAGGAGGGAGTAGAGAATGCAATTCAGGTCTCCCACATGGGTGGTAGTTACTCAATTACTTGAACCATCTCTGCTGTCTTCCAGGGTCCACATTAGCAAGGAACTGGATTTGGGAGCTGCAGCCGGGAATCAAACCAAAGTTCTGCACTGTGGGTTGCAGATATCTTTGAGAATTCTTTTTAAGATTTCTTTATTCCAAAGGCAGAGTGAGAGAGAAAGATCTTCAATCTGCTGGTTCACTCCCCAAATGGCTGCAGTGGCTGGAACTGGGCCAATCCAAAGCTAAGAGCTTCTTCCAGGTCTTCCACATAGGTGCAGGGGCCCAAGGATTTGAGCCATCTTTCACTGCTTTCCCAGGTACATTAGCAGGGAGCTGGATGAGAAGTGGAGCAGCTGGGCCTCAAACCAGTGCCCATATGGAATGCCAGCACTGCAGGTAGTGGTTTTACTCGCTACATCACAGCACCAACCCCTGCAGACACCTTAAACAATACACTAACCACCACGCCTGCTCCTGTATCTTTTGCAGGAAGAATGATAGCAATAGCCTTTTTAAATTGGAGACGTGCCTACATTCAAGTTTTCTATTCACTGACTTATAGCTATAGTTTTCTTAGATCTAAATTATTACAGAGAATAACTGACTCAAAAAACCATAAAATGAAAAACTAAATTTTTATGTTAAGATGTCTCAACTACAGAGACCTGACTACTAATGATTTCTAAAGACTTACAGAAAAGTATGAATGAAATCATATCCTGAAGTCTTTGCTGTCTCAGGTTTTCTCATAGGTCTCTATCATGTGGTGACATAAAATCTTAATATTTATCTATCTGTCTCTTTCTGTTCATCTCTATGCTGCCAAATATGAGGCTTTTATGGAAATAAATGATCTGGCCTTAGCCAAGCACCTGGAAGGACACAATGGTAAAGTCTCAATTCGTTCTGAGTTCAGAGGAATTCTTTCTGAGCAGTTCTCCCAGCCATCAGCATTGCAAGTTTAAGTTTCTCTTAAAAGTTAATTCAGTCTGGAAGTTTTCATTCTCTTTAGTTTGTATATTGGCTTAAATAAAACTGTGGTTAAAGCAAAGAACAGGCTTGTACCTATGTAGTGTTTTAATTTCTAAACGTGCAGCCACAATAATGGGAAGTCCTAAGCTTTCTAATGTTTGTAACTGCATTCTTTGGGCAGAGGGTGGTGCGCATCTCCTAAAAACCAACAGGGATCTAATCACACGGCTTGGTATCCTTAAATATTTCAAACAAATTCAGAAATGTTCAGTGCATACCTGAGACATTTAAATGAAGAGGTTTTAAGGTCCTTCCCGCAATTATCAATTCTGAAACCAGTGGAACAGGAAGTACATGTGACCCATTAGATCTAATGAATTACAGAGTTCTACTGACAATACTTCCTGAATATATTCTAAACCTGCTTACTCCTCTCCTTCACAGCCGACATGAGCGCATTAGCCACTGTCAGCATCTCATTAGGAGTACTGAGGTTGTGTTTTAATTGTTCATCCACTTCTACACTTGCCCTCTTCTAACTAATTTGGCCCAAAGCAACCAGAATGACCTTTCAAAAATCTAATATGACCACAGCATCATTCTTCTTAATACTCTGCCATGGCTTTCCACTGTGCTTGAAATAAAATTCTAAAATTCACAACACAGAACATAAGGCCTAGCATAACCCCATTGTCTACTTGGACCACTTTTCCTCCTTCCTCACTAAGCTCCAAGCCCCTGTCACCATACATCAAACTCCTCCCAACACAAGCCTTCACAAATTGTTTCCTGTTTTCCAGAATGTTCTTTTCCCACACTTCTGTGTTGGCAAATTTTATACATTGTTGTCTTCTAAGATTAAATATCACATCCTCAAGGAATCTTGCCATGATTATGCTAGAGTATTCTAGTTCTTCACTACCTTAGTACCCTCTTTCTTTTCATGGTAACCATAATCTCATGTAAACTATAGAATTATTTATTCAGTTTGTCTTTCTCAATGGACTCTGTTTTTGGATGACAAAGTTCTGTTTTTCCCACAGTGGCTAGCTCAGTAGGAAGGAAGGAATAAAAGGAGGGAGAATGGCAGCTTAGTTGGTTAGCAATGGGAGTTCCTGCCTTGAAAATTCTAATTGTAAACCTATTTGTTTAATTGTTACTACTTTTCTATGTAGACAGCAGCCCTGTACACAGTAAGCATTATTAACTTGATAACTGGAAAATTACCTTCATAAAATAGGCCAACAATTTTAAGTTTTGGATATAAAGTTAATGCAAATATTAAATGTATGTGTGAAAATTATAATAGATAAATCTATTAAGTATATAGGGGTGATATATTTGAAATTTTGAAAAAAAAAACAATTCCTTTTTTGGATTTGTAATGCTTTTACATGAAACATTGAAAAGTTTGTTTGAACCCCAGCTCTCTAATCTTTCTCCCCAAGACAATGAAGATTTCCAGTTATATGCCAACATAATTTTTAAATGATTTTTAAAGATTTTGTGTTTATTTGAAAGAGTTACCGGAGAGAAGAGGAGAGGGAGTGGGAGAGGGAAAGAGAGAGAACAAGCGAGTAAGAGAGCTCTTTAATCTACTGTTTCACTCTGCAAATGTCTGCAACAACCAGGGCTGGGTCAGGCTGAAGGCAGGAGCTTCATCTGGGTCTCCCTCATAGATGCAGGGGCCCAAGTACCAGAGCCAATATTCCACTGCTTTGCCTGGTGCATTATCGGGGAATGGGATCAGAAATAGAGCAATCTGGACTCTAACTAGTGCCCCTATGGGAAGTCGGAGTCGCAGGTGTTGGCTTAACTCACTGTGCTACAATGCTGCCCCCCAACCCAAATCAGATTTTGATGTAATGATTTCTGAATTGGTTTTGCAGATTTATATCCTTAGGTTTTCCTTTTGTTGTTCTCAGCTTTGGCTTTATGTTTTAAAGGTTTATTATTTATTTGAAAGGCAGAGTGACAGCAAGAGAGAAACACACACACACACACACACACACACACACAGTCTCCCATCTGTTGGTACACTCTTCAGATGCCTGAAGCAGGGCAAGGCTGAAGCCAGGAGACAGGAACTCGATCCAGGTGTCCCACCTATGCGGTGGGAACCTGAGTACATGATTGCAATGATTTTCAAGGTACTTGCAGAAAAATTTTCACACTCTCATCCCAAAGACTGTATTCCTTTTAGAAATCCCAGCTGGAAATGCCGTTTCCCAGTGCATAAGTCTTGTCACAGCAAATTAGGTCTTAACTTTCTGTTCTCAGTAAAAAATGACTAACTCCCTAATCAAGACTTTTTTTTTTCTGATGTTTTGATTGGTCTGACCTTTTCAAGTAGACTCAATGTTATTGATTTTTAAAATAGCTTTCAACAGATTCCTTATGATTGGCTTACATCTAGGCTGGCCTAAAAGAAAAGGATGACTTCACCCAAAGTTCATAAAAAGAGAATACTTACAGTCAGCCTTTTTCTTTGTATGTTGATTTTTTTTAAATTGAAATGTGATGGGATGAATTGCTGTACTATTTTTTTCTACTGGATGCCATTGGATATGGTGATGAATTCTCGAAACAAACTTCTTGTCCCTACTTGGTATCCATCTGATCTTGTGTTACCCAGTTGCTATTTGGTGCCTCTGTTTTCTTTTTGAAAGGAAAAGCATGACTCAATTATTTCATAGTAGGTCCTAGCTTTAAATTTCTATAGAACAAAGAAGGAAATGAATGAAATAATAACAAAAAATTTTGTGAGTGCAAGGCCAAAATCTGGTTTGCTTTTGTGGTATAAAAAAAAAAGTCATAAAATTTATAATTTGATCTCAGTAGAGTCTACATAAATCATAGCATCACATCACGCCAAACATGAAATTTTGACTCACACTAACTCAAAAATTATAGAACTTTTTTTTAAAAAAAAAGTATTTATTTGAAAGGCAAAGTGACAGAGAGAAGCAGAGACAGACTTTCATTCACAGGCTCACTCCTCAAATGCCCACAACAGCCAGAGCTGGGGCAGTCCCAAGCCAAGAGCCAGGAACTCCAGCCATGTTTCCCCACATGAGTGATAGGGACCCGAAGCATTTGAGCCATCCTGCTGCCTCTCAGGATGTAACAGCAGGAAGCTGAACCAGAAGAAGTGATAAGACTCGAACCAGGCACTTCAGTATGGGATGTAGACATCCCCGGGGGCATCTTAACCCTCTACAGTACAATGCCTGCCACATTTTAAAAAATGATCAGAAATTATGACATTTTAAACAGTTATGCATGTGTGTGGCACACTGAACATATAATTTACATCAGAAGTCATTCCTACCGGCGCCGCGGCTCACTAGGCTAATCCTCCGCCTTGTGGCACTGGCACACTGGGTTCTAGTCCTGGTCGGGGTGCTGGATTCTGTCCCGGTTGCCCCTCTTCCAGGCTAGCTCTCTGCTGTGGCCAGGGAGTGCAGTGGAGGATGGCCCAGGTCCTTGGGCCCTGCATCTGCATGGGAGACCAGGAGAAGTACCTGGATCAGCGCGGTGCGCTGGTCACAGTGCACCGGCCATGGTGGCCATTGGAGGGTGAACCAACGGCAAAGGAAGACCTTTCTCTCTGTCTCTCTCTCACTGTCCACTCTGCCTGTCAAAAAAAAAAAAAAAGAAGCCATTCATTGTCTCTGAGGGGGGAATAATGTAGGTAGGCAGATAGGATAAAATTGATTAGATTTATGAGCTGGAAGACCACGCCCCTGTGTGACCTCATGCCCTAGCCTGACCCCACCTGTATGCCCACCTGCTAATCAGACTGTGTAACTGCTCCCCGTTTGGGGGTGAATAAAAGGCCTGGAACATGGTGGGCCCCTCCCTTGTTGCCTCCTGCCTTCAAGGCTGGTGGCCCATTGACCTCTACCCTGCCACTGTTTTCCTGCCTGCATGCTTGTGCCACGTGGCTCTGGGCCTGCTCTCTGCCTGGTATGGACCCAACTTAGCTTCTAGACTTCCTTCTCTCATGATTAAAGCCCTCTCTTCCCTGTGCATTTCTTTCACTGAATAAAATTCTTAAAAAACTTAAATATAAATAAAGCCAGTCCTTTGCACAAGTAGAGTTCAAATACAGATTTTTCTGTCAAAAAGGTTATCACGTTAAATCTAACTGCCTTCTTTTTGCAGATACTAAATACTTCCTCTTGATCTGAATAATCTCTTGATTTATCCTATTTCTTATAATCAATAGATGTGGAAAATGAAAGTGTCATGGACAATCACAATCTTTAAACAAATAACTTCAACATTGTTTAACTCATATCCTTGAATTATTTCATGGTATTTTCTTAAATTGTATTTATTTTTCTATCTCTCTATAGTAACAGTAGTACAGCTTTGCAAGTATATAAAGAGAAATCACAAATTCTCACATGGCATATTTGTAAAGGAAGAATATATTGACAGTTTTCCTTTCTGTGACACATGAGGAGTTGTGAGGGATTGAACCATATGCAAGTTATTTGCATAAAATTATCACTTAAAAAGTAGTCACTTAAAATATCGAAGTTTCATTTTTAGATTCATATGAGAACACATTGTATTTTATTCAAAAAATATCAAGATGAAACATTTCATGATTTGCCATAACTGTCTAATTTTTCTATAGAGAATAATTGCATTTGAATGCAGTAAACTCATTGTGAGAGTGTTGAAACAAAAAACATTCACGGACTTTGATTATAAAGAGTAATGAAGTAGCACTTAAATTTCATGCTTTGAAATTGTTCTACCAAAATATTTAACCTATTGTTAGAATAAGTCAAACATGGGGTCACTGTTGTATCTTGCACTTCAATGAAAAACCATTCATTAATTAAGAAGATAATATCTGAAGTCAGATAACTTGGTTTTGAAAACAGGCAGTAAGTGTTCAGAAAATTGCTTAATAACCTTGTTGGGCTTTAATTCATCCATCTTGAAAATATTGGTAACATTCATGTTTAGCTTATAGGACTGTTGAGAGAAAAATAAGATTAATGTGCATATAGAAGAACCACAACAGGCAAAAAGCAACATCTCAAGAAGTACTAGGTGTTGTTTTTGCTGCTGTTGCTCTTATTAGTGTTACTTAATAGGATGTGAAAATTAAATTTGACCTGAAGTGCCACGGATATTCACATGAGTATGAGACTGAATACTCGGGAAGAATCTTGAAAGTGGATAACTCAAAAGAGTTTCCATGACTATTGAAACCTTCATCCACTCTGAGAATATACACAATGTAGAATGGAGAGGTGGGGCAGGACTGGCCAGTAAGAAGGCTCTCCAATGAGAGTAGGGTAGGAGAAAATGTAGAAGAAGGTTTGAGTATTTCTGATGGAGCAGATACGGGTCACAAGGAAGAGAAAGCCCATCCAGAGATGCTTTTAATTCTCGCCTAGGGGGAAGTTTCTCTGGCTAATATGGATCCTCAAAGATGTCTGTTCTGAGGATGCAGTGACCAGCCAGAGGGAGCCTTTCGCATCTCAGGAACTGAGTCCAAGCTGGGGACCAGTGCACAGAACCATCCAGAAGTGAAGGATTTATTTTTACACATCTGCCAGCCATCAGCCAAATAAGAACAGTTCTGCCCTGATGCCTCCTGGCTCCGCCCTGACCCTCTGTTCCTAAGCATGTATATAACAGAAAAGACAGGTTTTTTCCGGGAGGAAGAGAAGAAAGCTTTTGGCTTTGATCGAAGCTTGAAATGTTGATTAATTACTCTTACAGTGAACACTGAACTAAGACTTTAAAGTAACTGTAGTACCACAAGTTTCATAAGAGCATGGAATCATAGTAATTTCTAAACTGCCATCTAGTAGAAAGGGAAAATCTTCCCTATTAATTCAAACCAGAACTTAAAAGAAGTTAAAGAAGGTAAAAGTTCCTGTAAGTTGGAAACATTTGTGCTGTTCTCCTGTTAAAACAAAAGAGAAAGCAGTGATAAACTGAATATGCAGAGCATATGAATAAACGGGCAGGTCCCTGGTCTATCACAGTATTATCAATCAATACGTGGTAGGCTACCACATGAATTAAAGGAATCTTTAAATCATGAATTAATTTCTAATATAAATAGAAGAAAAAGGGAAATGACCTTAATATCTTCCTACCTTTATTTTTAAGGTTTATTTATTTGGAAAGTCAGAGTTGGGGGTGGGGGAAACAGATCTTCCGTCTACTGGTTCATGACCCAAGTGGCTGGAATGGCCAGGGCTGGGCCTGGCCAAAGCCAGGAGCCAGAAGCTTCATCTAGGTACCCAACAAGGCTGCAGGGGCCCAAGCACTTGGGCCATCTTTGTTTGCATTCCCAGACACACTAGCAGGGAGCTGGGTCAGAAGTGGAGCAACCAGTCCACGAACAGGCACCCATATGGAATGGTGGCTTAACCTGTTACATCACAACGCTAGCCCTATACTTTTCTGCCGTAAATGAAGTATGCCTTTTCTACACTTACTGAGCTCATCTGTACTCATTTAAGAATACATGATATTTTTTAAGTATTAAAATTATTTGAGAATATCGTTCAAGATTGTAACAATTCACAAAGTCTGTTCTCCATATACATAGTACATTAAACATCTTCATTTCTGGTTTCCATATTTTGAAAGTTCAATACCTAAGTGGAATATTGATTTAGACAAAACCTAGTGAGAAATGTTTATATTTATGATATTTAGCACAGTTTCTTGCACAAGAAAATATATTTTAATACCAAGTTTAAGTGAAATAGAAATACGAAGTTCACATACTTATGGAGTAGATTTTTCACTTAAATCGTATTGAACAAAGAACTCTAAAGCTTGAGTCATGAATATTTTCATTGTTAATAATTATTTCAAACAGTTCTTTTTTTAATATTTTATTCATTTGAGAGGCACAGTTACAGACACTGAGAGGGAGAGACAAAGTCCTCCATCCGCTAGTTCACTCTCCAGATGGCCACAACAGCAGGAGCTGTGCTGATCTGAAGTCAGGAGCCAGGAGCCTCCTCCCAGTCTCCCACGCAGGTGCAGGGGCCCAAGGACTTGGGCCATTTCCACTGCTTTCCCAGGCCACAGCAGAGAGCTGGATCAGAAGAGGAGCAGCCGGGACCAGAACCGGCACCCACATGGGATGCCGGTGCTGCAGGCAGAGGATTAACCCACTGTGCCACAGTGCCGGCCCCCTCAAAGACAATTCTTAATATCATACTTACAATGATTCATAATGTTTTTCATGGTTTCAAATTCTGTGTTTAATTTTAATGTAGGCATATTTTTCCTATTATAGTTGAATAGAAAATTAGTGCTTGAAAGATACAATATTAATACTGTCCATTGAAAAAACTAATATTTCAAGAGATACAAATAGAAAACCCATCTTAGAACAACAGAAATTTCAACCAGATTGAACTAACTTCAGCTTACATTTCCTTAATGTACCATAAAAGAGATTGGATGTCAAAAATTTTGTTCAGCAATATTAGTTTCTGTTTTATTGTGCTGTACACTATCTAAAAATATCTTCTTCGATACAGCTTGTAACTCTAATTGCAATTAAACCTTATTGCAATTCTATGAACAAAGAATTCTTTGAAATATTAAAGTGATAGTTCAATTTTAATAAATTTACAGAGGTTGTTAATCAATATTAGAAGAACCAATATTCCGGCACCATGGCTCACTAGGCTAATCCTCCACCTGCGGCGCCAGCACACCGGGTTCTAGTCCCAGTCTGGGCGCCGGATTCTGTCCTGGTTGCCCCTCTTCCAGGCCAGCTCTCTGCTATGGCCAGGGAGTGCAGTGGAGGATGGCCCAAGTACTTGGGCCCTGCACCCCATGGGAGACCAGGAGAAGCACCTGGCTCCTGCCTTCGGATAGGCGCGGTGCGCCGGCTGCGGCGGCCATTGGAGGGTGAACCAACGGCAAAGGAAGACCTTTCTCTCTGTCTCTCACTGTCCACTCTGCCTGTCAAAAAGAAAAAAGAACCAATATTAGAAGATCCAGTTTTAAGGAATAAAATTGTAGTCATGATAATGAGCACCTGTGCCTTACACAGTGTTTTAGATCTAGGTCTCTATATGGCAGGTACTTTCGCAATTTAATTTTACAAAAGGGGAAAGTAACTATTCAGAACCTCTAAGGATCTCGCCCAAAGCCATATAACTAGTGGATGAAGGAGCACAGACTCAGTCTCTGGTTTCCAAAATTTTTTTTCATTTAATATTTATTTATGCAGTTAGAAAACATGAACACCAGCTCTGGGACTTGATACTGATGTGTAACTGGAGTTACATTTTAAATTTCCAGTCCTCCTTCTGTATTATGGGGAGAGGATAAACTTACTTAGGGTTCATGTTATAAAGGAAACATTTTAATGTATTTTTAAAAACACTTTATTTCAGGCTGGTGCCGTGGCTCACTAGGCTAATTGTCTGCCTACAGCGCTGGCACACCGGGTTCTAGTCCTGGTCGGGGCGCCGGATTCTGTCCCGGTTGCTCCTCTTCCAGGCCAGCTCTCTGCTGTGGCCCGGGAGTGCAGTGGAGGATGGCCCAAGTGCTTGGGCCCTGCACCCGCATGGGAGACCAGGAGAAGCTCCTGGCTCCTGGCTTCGGATCAGCGCGGTGTGCCAGCTGCAGCGCGCCGGCCACAGAAGCCATTGTGGGGTGAACTAACGGAAGGAAGACCTTTCTCTCTGTCTTCTCACTGTCCACTCTGCCTGTCAAACAAACAAACAAACCAAAAAAAAAAAAAAAAAAAAAAACACTTTATTTCCTGAAGGTAGCATTTCCTAAATGAATCTTTTCCTATTGCTAGAAGTGCATCTATATAAAAGCTTTCAGGGTTTAATAAGTGTGAGAAATGATAAACATATTATTTCCCACTCAGGTTCATAATCTGAAAAATTTTTATTTGAAATGCAGAAAGAGACACGTTCAGAGAAAGAGTATGCCTGAGTGAGTGCAGAATCTACTGGCTCACTCCTCAAAAGACTCCAATAGTGAGGGCTGGGCCAAGCTGAAGCCAGAAGCTCAGAACTCAATCCCTGGAAAGGACACAAGTCCTTGAGGCATTATCACTGCCTCCCAAGGTGCACAGTAGCAGGAAGCTGGAACCAGAAATGAAGCCAAGACTAGAAGCCAGGCTTTCCGATATGGGATGTAGGTGTCCCAAACTGTGTCTTCACTGCTGGGTCAGATACTCGCCACAAGAGATTCGTAACCGTAGACCATTGAAGACTGAAATCTTTTTAAATTCATATATGCCTAAGTTTGCTATAATCCCTGACCAAAAACGTGGCCTCTTTTTTTTTATTTTTTTGACAGGCAGAGTGGATAGTGAGAGAGACAGAGAGAAAGGTCTTCCTTTGCCGTTGGTTCACCCTCCAATGGCTGCCGCGGCTGGCGCGCTGCGGCCGGCGCACCGCGCTGATCCGATGGCAGGAGCCAGGAGCCAGGTGCTTTTCCTGGTCTCCCATGGGGTGCAGGGCCCAAGCACCTGGGCCATCCTCCACTGCACTCCCTGGCCACAGCAGAGAGCTGGCCTGGAAGAGGGGCAACCGGGACAGAATCTGGCGCCCCGACCAAGACTAGAACCCGGGTGTGCCGGCGCCGCAAGGCGGAGGATTAGCCTAGTGAGCCGTGGCACCGGCCGGCCTCTTTTTAAAATTAATTTTAGTCCACAGAGTTGATTTTCCCTAAGCCGGACCATTATAAAGTACACTCTGCAAAGACTCACGTGTGTCACCTCATTAAAGTGGGACTCAAAAATATGGATCCCGTTCCGATTCTGACTTGAATTGCCAGTGAAAATGAGTATAGTTGGGTCAGTGCTGGGGTGTAGCAGGTAAAGCCGCCGCCTGCACATGGGTGCTGTTCAAGTCTCAGCTGCTCTGCTTCTCATCCAACTCTACTATGGCCTGGGAAAGCAGAAAGTGGCACAGGTACTTGGGTCCCTATACCCACATGAGAAACCTGGAAGAAGCTCCTGGCTTCACCCTGGCCTGGCCCTGGCTGTTGTGGCTATTGTGGGAGTGAGCCAGCAGATGGAAGATCTCTCTCTGTAACTCCGCCTTTCAAATAAATCTTGAAAGAAAAAAGAAAAATCTGTGTATAGTTAATATAAACAATTCACTTTCATTTTTTGACAGACAACTAAATCTGAACGACTTCCAACACGTAATAGGGAACATAATATAACTGATCCCTGTAACTATGTTGATTTCACAAATGTTAACATGTTACCTTATTTTCTTGATGTTATTCTCCCATACATGTGTATGATTATAAGGACATATTTTTAAGACTGCAACTTCTACAGTATATCTTAGACATAAGATTTTTAAATTTCCTATTGGTACAACTAAATATAGTTCACATGTAATACATAAATGTAAATATAAACTATTCCATTATTGGGATAGACCAGTTTATACATCCTTACCCGAAATGAGTAATGTTAGGCTTTTCCTTATTTTGAATAGGTAACTATGAATATCTTCATGGATGTATGTTGGTACTTGGGAAATGGTTCCTCAGAACAGACACCTAGAAATGAAATTTCTGACCTAGGGGGATTCTTCCCATTTATAATATTTACTTCTTCTTGTCAAATTTGTTTTCCAACAGGAGTGAACCAATTTACCTACCCATTAGCATGGTTTCTCAAATTCATCAGTAAAACTCGGTGTTTTTATACATGAGTATTCAACTATATTAAAATTGAACTAGTATTTTGTAGTTATTTGAGTACACAAAATAAGCATATTTCACTTAATCAACTCATCTCTTCTATCTCCATTCTTCCCACTGCCCAGCATTTTCCTGGGTACTAAGGTAGAGCTGATTTGAAACTAGAAGTTTGACTTCACAGACGTTGCTGACTGTTGGCATGCATGCATATATGACAAACAGAAATTTACATGACACACATACACAGCATATTTAAGAGTTCTTAGTATCCTGGACTCCATCCTTTGGCTATAGGAGTTGCAAATATCAATAGTCCATATTTTTTACTAATTATGACTTACTCATTGTTATGTAATCAAATTCATTTTTGATTCACATTTTTAAATACCTATCCTCATGATCATAAATCTCCAATATTATGATTTGGAAGGCAATTCATGGTCACTGCACATGAGTGGAAATAAAGGAGTCCGATCCCATAGCTTCAAGAAGTAAAATGATTTATTGACTAACTTACGCAATGCATAACCCCAGAGAACACTTAAAATAGCCTGTGTTGAAATTCTTGCTTAAAAAATATTGATAGATGTAAACTGTAAAAAAAAAAAAAAAACCACTATTTCAAATGATAGAACTGCAAGTAGTTGTCTATTTATTTTATTTTATGGAGAACAAATTCTTTGTTCCTCTCAAACAGTACTGGGTAATGTTCCAAAATAATTACAGGCCAGTTAGTAAATACTATCTGGCACTCTACTGTCTCACATGTAACAGCTATATGTCTGCCATTGCTAATTAATCAGCCAGAGAACAGGCTGACTTTGTTTTCTTTTTCCTTAATATGGGATAGGGAGTCCATTAAGGGCAGAATCTGTGTCTCAGTTCCTAAGCACATTTCCGCACTGTTTTCATTTCTAGGTGTATTTTCTTTCCTTTCAGTGTCTAGTACGGTGACAGTATAGGTTGCCTTGTTTTCACATATTGCTTCTTTACTTCGTGTCTTCCTCTTTTATTCAGTAGACTTGTCAAGCCATGGGAGATGAGGAAAGTTTAGGGAGTTAGAAATCACAGCCAATTTAATCTCATTTTCATGTAAACTTAACAGTAAATTATTGCATTGTAATAGCTTACCCCTTTGAACCTAAATCACAGAAAAGTAGTTTGGAGATCCCATAACAAAGATAGAAGAGTGCACTTGTGTAGGTATGTTTCTTATAGTCTGCTATCACTCTCAGCTGCAGCGCATTTCACATGTACCATTTTAATGTATTGGGTTGGAATGAGACAGTTGTATCTCTTGGGCTTTCTGCTTTTGTTTCTACCCTTAATTGCCGAAGCTAGTTAAAAACTCGTTTTAGGTTCATCTGCCTCAGCTGCTAGGATTACGTACCTTTTAGCTCAGGAAAAGTATAAACAGCTCTATGGCTGGAAATGAAGAGTTGCCATTGAATTAACTTTACTGCTTGTCATCTTATGTTGTGTTCCTGTCCTGATAATTAGATTCCTGCCTTGTCACTTGTGATCAGGGCTTCTCTTCATATCCATTAATTGGTCTCGACCTCTTCTTTGATTCTCAGCCTCGCCCTTTGTTCACTTAGAAAATTACAGGGAATTCTTTCCATAATCTCCAATGTTGCTACTTCCCCAGACACTGACTATACCCATCTTACCTAACCAAGTATCATATCATTCTGTTTGCAGGTGGTCTGATTTTATTTTCTCGCACTCAGACATTGAGGCATCCTGACTTGTGCTATACAGGGTTTGTGTGAACATCTTTATTGTTGGCTGTTACCAAATCCCTTCTGTGTCAGCTATAGAGGATATCGTTCACCCCCCTACCCAGATGTGTTTAAGCTGCAAGTAGACCTGTTTCTCAGCCCCTAGAAGTGTGGGGTTACAAGTCACAGCTGCAACCATCCTGTCTCAGGCCAGTGGTCCTCAAACATTAGTTTTTGTTTGAATGTCTAGACTCGGTTCCCAGAATTTCTGACTGAATAAGTCTATAGTAGGACCTGAGAATTTGTAATTCTGAAAACTTCCAACGTGATAGTAATCACTGGTCTGTGAGGGTCACCAATCTAGTCACAATAGGAGGAGCTTCTTTTTCCCAGGAGCTTATGTGTCCTACCTTCTCCGCCTCAGGGCAGGCCAGGTCAATGAGCTTGGATGTTTTACCTCAAAGTGGGACTATTTTCTTGGTTTCATTCATGATCCAGAGCTGGTGGTGTAGTGTCTATTGCTTCTGTGACTCTCCTTGTCCTGAAAGCACTCTCTCCTTAAATTACTGGGACAGAATCCCCATCGTAGACATAACCACAGCACTAGAAGATCTCTTGTTTCTAGTCTCTTCAGTTCAGTGTTTCCAACAAACTCCTACTGAATGCCTCAGCAATAAGTGGTATATGGAAGATAATTAAGATCCAGTCTCAATATTAAGTCTACCATTTAGTCAAAAATAAACAAGTAAATGTACAATTACAGCAGCATGACTGATGTTGCATTTCATGAGACTGAGGCCATAAAACATTTCTTCTGGGCCTTGGCAGGTATCGTAAGCTAGATTCCCTGGAGTAGACACACTGAGATGGAGAATTGCAGGTAGGAAGTTCACTGGGACATATCTTTGGGAATGCAAGTGAGGAAACCATAACTATGCAGATGGAGAGGATGGCCAAGGCCTCAGGCAAACCCATGGAGAGCTTTGGAAATGGAACATCCCTTCCCAGTTGTCCAGAATTAAGGGAATAAGTCAGTTGCTCAATGCAGGCTACACAGTGAGAGAAGTGCAACATTAGGGGAAATAGCTCTCTGGCTGAGGAGTGCTCAGAGAGGAACCACACAATAAGCTTGTCCCTGGAGACCCTTGCTTGTGATCATCTCAGTAACATTCCTTGGCTTCCCACCAGCCAGCCATTGATAGAAATTCACTCAGCAGGGATTCTAATTGAGTTTGTTCATACGCATTAAATTCCCCAAATGTCACAAATGCTCAAAGTAAGGTAAACCTGAGATCTCCTGAAAACATTTTCTGTGGACAGACCAAAAACTGTTCCAGACCTTCTTGAAACAACTCTGAAGAGCAATGTAGCAGGTAACAAATCCGGCGACAAGCAGAAGTCTTAACAGATGTGGGCCTAGAGTTCAGAGGCTAAAGTCAGTTTAATGAGAAAACTGTTGCTATTAATTTTTAAATGTATTCCAAGTAGGCAAAGTCACAGTCTAGCAGTGAATAGTCTGGCTACAGAAGCGAACATTTGTTTTATGGTGTTCAGGGTCACCTAAAGATGAATGTGACTTACCCGCACTGAACAGAATTCTATTCAGTGTGTTCTAATATGTGGGGATAAAACTCAAAAACCTGATTAACGAGGACTTGTTACAATGTAAAATTGTTTATTTTGCAGTACATTGATGCCAAATGTGGACATCTCCCTTTGATATAATAGCTTAGAATTTGTAAAGACAAAATCTTAATAAAGAGACAGCTACTAATAAGTCTTCACAAAATTAATTACACACTGTTATGACAATAGAAGATTCAAGTAACCTCATACCTATCCAGAGTAAATGTTGTTAATATTCATAAGTTGGATTTTCTACGTCTAGTGTCCGAGATCTAGCCCATGTGCACCCAGAAAGAAATATTCATAGGTCCACATCTCTTCTTGCATTCGTTGAAGTCTGTCCTGATGGGATGGCCTCTGGCAATGTTATGAATCGGCATGGAAGAATAGCAGACTTGGCCTGTAGAAACTATCTTGACTCTGAAAAGTGTGTTTAAACTGCCTCATGACAAGGCCACTGACACTCTAGGACTGGGAGTAAGGTTAGAAAAATGGAAATGTTTCTCTATTTACGGGAAGCTATTTTGTCTGGGCAACATTACATAAACAGTTTGTTGAAGAATGAGTAGCAAACATTAGCAGCCCAATAATTACGGAACAACACTTCTAGGCCCACTGTGCTCTAGTCCAAGAGTCAGCCATCGACTGTGACTTCCGGGCCAAACCTGGCCTGTCACTCAGCTTTGCAAATATGTACAGTTTTATTGGAACAAGGCTCTACCCCTTTGTTTACAGACTATGTATAGCTGTTTTTGAGTAGCAGAGTTGAGCAGTGCCACAGAGACCATCTGACTCTAGAAAGGCTAAAGTCTTCACTATCCAGCCTTTCAGGGTGAGCTCTACTCTGTTCCAGTTCCGAGTATCCCAGATTTACTAAGAATCACCTGAAACTACATCTGTATATATAAAATACATGAAAAGAATCACCTGTACAGCCTGTTAAACCTCAAGCATATCAATCTCTGTGGGGACTCCAATTCAGTGAGTGTGAATGATATGCAGACATTTCTATCGTGAACAAGTTCCGGGACTTTTGGAAAGCACTGCTCTAGGTAATTGTGTAGTTCTCTTGCATATATCTTTTTTATGTTCATCAAGCCCATATTCTTGTCTTCCAGTTCTTAAAGGCAAGGCCCAGAGCAGTGCACCACCTGAAATTGCTATGGATGGGGTTAGCTAAAAGTGGGGCTTGTGACAATGATTAGGGTGTATGTTGATTGCTGAAGAAGCACTCTCAGAAGTAAGGAAGTCACAGAAGTTGGATAGGGTAGGGGAAAAGCTAAGTAATATGGTCTCCACTAGATATATATTCAGTCAGATTCCATGGGGACCTGTAGCATGAACTGAACTACCGAGTTGACCCTACTCAGAGGCAAGAAGGCTGGCCTTTTGAATTTTCTCCACTGATGCCACGAGTCAGTCAGTTGAATGTATGGCACCCCGTACAGGATTCAACTGAGATCTGTAAACAGCAGTAACTAAGGCACGTAGGCACTGGTGGTAAAGGAGGATGGGAGAAGATAAATATCTTCTGGTGCAACAATTAATCCCTGAAACAAATGAAATTTCTACAGAGCTGGAATATGCCTCTGGAAAGTCATAAGTGTAATATTTTTTAAAAGGTAATGTGAAATATGTTTTTGAACTGATAAATCTTTGGAAGTAACAAATACATTTGCTAGGCTTGATCTCCAGCCTTCTATCATCTTTGAGAAGAAAATATGTGTGTCAGAGAGAGCTATGTTCTCCAGTAAATAATGATTGCTTGTTGATCAATGTCTTGGATACTCGGTAAGATCTGTCAGTATGGTCATCTCTGTTAGGGTTACAGGAGGTTCTTATGAATTTGAATGCAAACAGCATTCCACAGGCTCATTTAGCATGGGGCTACTATAAAAGAACATACTGTCTGTAGTCCCTAGCATTTCACAGATCCACCCAGCATTTTCAAAGAATCCTTCAAAAAAAGGTTCACTGTAGGAAAATAAAATGAAGTCCAGTCTTCCATAATGACGACTGACTTCCCAAGGAATAATAATTGCTACTGCTACGTAATAATTCTCCCAGCCTGTAAGTTAGGCAGCAATTTCTCATTCCTTGCTAAGAGTTATGTAGCTAGGCAATGGAAGAGTTAAGCATTCTGGAAAAATGGTTCTGTAGGTCCTGATACACACTTGTCTTTTTCCTTTAACCCAAGTTGTTTCAGAACTTACAGGTCTAGAACAGTGACTCTTCCAACCATTTCCAAAATAGTAATTCTTAGATTTTGCTACATATATGCTTTAAGTGCTTAGGGGAAGTTGGGGTGGAAAGTGAACACACTGTAGAGTTAGAGTTCTCTTATCATGCTTAGACTGATCGCTGAAAGATGAGTGAGAAACCAACTGTGACTCCCTAGAAGGTTGTGTGTGTGTCCTCAAAACCTCTACAGGGTCTTCACTGTAGACCACTCTGAAGACAGGAGCGTAGTTCAGGTGAAAAAAAAAAAGGTAGAGATTGTTACACTGGTTTATAGACCAGGTAGAATCAAGATTATAAAAAAAGATTTAGAATCTTATCTCACTCTGTTCTGCTTTTTTTCTCCTTGAGGTAAAGTTGGCCTAACCTTTTCTTGACATGAAAGCTATTTGAAGTGGGAGTATTCCTGCCAAACCACTTAAGGACACTTTGAACAACTTTTAAACAGAAAAACAATTAGCAAGACCTAGTTGTTCAGAGTAACGATTTTCGTGAGCTGATAAAGGAACTGATTCTTATCTCATACATATTCAGGTCAAGGAGCAAAAGGTTTTATGTGATGGTCAATGAAGAAAACAGATCTGGCAGAGTCTAGAACATGCTCAAGATTCTGCTGTGAACTTGGTATCCCAAAACAAACTGAGCTATCTCCAAAGTCAGTGCTCTCTCCAACTTGCTATGACATTTTCTTACTATTCCCATTAGGCTAG
Organism: Oryctolagus cuniculus; assembly: GCF_964237555.1. NCBI lineage: Eukaryota > Metazoa > Chordata > Mammalia > Lagomorpha > Leporidae > Oryctolagus > Oryctolagus cuniculus. The sequence continues at coordinate 16,174,635 of NC_091453.1, forward strand.
GGCAGGGTAAAGCACACTTGGAAATTAGCTTTGGTAGAGCATCACCAAGGTGGGTCTGGGTCTGGGGACAGTGAACTACTATATTGTATTAACACAAGGACCGATGTCTTCAGTGCAAGGTTTACCTTCTCCAAGAAGCCTTTCTCTTTCTCTAGGTGGATTTCTGTGATTCTTTTCCAAAAATCATTTTGTGTGTGTATGTGTATATGTCTTGTGAAATCCTGTTTTAGAACTTAGCATATGGTTATACTTCTTAACCTCGTTTGCAAATGCACTAGATGAGGTGTATGTTGTATTTAATTTTGTATGTTGAGCTCCACAAATCCACCCATTCATTCAAAAATGATATGACAGGCACTGTAGATGCTGCCGATCCAACAGTGAATAACAGACCAAAATTCTTGTCCTTACTGCTTACAATTTTGTCAGGGAGCCGTTACACTGGTATCTTCTACAGAGATCAGCACTGAGGTTTAAAAATTTGGCTACAAAGGCACACTTGAATGTTGAGAGGCTTGAAATTTTAGGCAGGATGGGGGCAAGCCTCATAGAGAAGGTGACATTTGGTCAAGTTTTTAGGAAATGAGGGGAGTGACTCGCAGCTCTCTGGAGGAAGAGATGTCCACGTAGGAGGGGAAGGTCATAGACCTGAAGGTAGAAATACCACGGAATAGGAAGCAGGCTCTTTAGGGCAATTATTGGATGCACGGGGAAGAAGAAGAATACAGGTGAGACCAGAAAAGAAGGATCGGGTAGGGGGCAGAAACTCGATTATTGGCCTTGGAAGGCACAATAATCGAGTTGGCTTTCAAGATGAGGACTCACTGGAGGATTTTGAACAAAAGGGTTATTATTATGGCCTTTTCATTTTAACAGATCACTCAGTTTTTTTCTTTGAGCACCATGTCCTTTAGCTTCTGAGATAATCTCCATTATTTTCTGCCAGCTGATGAGTTTGTCAATTGGTAGAACCACCAGTGTCCTTACTGGATTAGAGCCCAACATGACTCTCTAGGTCACTTGGATTCCCTGTAAGCTGGAATGTCTCTGGTTACCAAAGTCTCTGCTATACTTTCCATGCAATGTCCTGTCCAGCGGTCCACCACCAGTCTCATTTATTGGCCCAAATAATTCTGCCAGTACAGGCCCACAACAAATCCCTTGCCAGTGTCCAGTTAAAATTCACTGTTCTTATAAATATGTGTGTGAATACATGAGTATATAAATACATCTATACCCATACCTGTATCTGGATATTCAACTATCTAGTAAATTTTATTTTACCTGTGAAATGTTCCAAAGAGGAGATGTCTCATTCATTTTGGCTTTCTAGCGCCTCACCTGATAACAAAAACAAATATGAGCAATCAATGTGTACTGTTTATGACTGAGAAATGTTTCATTTTCACTGATGTTGGGTTTGTGACCGCTAAACATGCACACAAAATTGGCATGAATGCACAAAATATTGAAACAAGCACAAGTGGAAAAATAAAAACATTGAGGGAGGTTATAATACATCTTGGAAGGGTTCCCTGGATATATTTTGATTCAGCCTCTGAATTTGTAATGTAAAACTGGTATTTCGTACTCAGTCACTTCCTCTTGTCTGCAGAATTGTTGTAGTGATTCTGGACAAAAACTAAAAGAACTTAATGAGATTGGTGTAGTCTCCCCTGTTTTTTCTCTAGTCATTTTTATGTAGTGCTGAACACAGAAATGGTGCTTTTCAAAGTACAAAAAGGGATCAAGACCCTGCTCTGAAATATTTACATGGAGAAGCTTTAAAGATTTTTTTTAAGTTTCCTAAAAAAGGAAACAAACAGCCTCCATTGAAAAGGGAATGTGTAGGAAAGCAAGGAGGCCAGGGGTGGTTTGACGTTTTGAGGTTAAACTGTAACGATGCTTTCATTGCAATGTGTGGTTTTGCCACATGTCGAAGATGGTCCACAGTCATTGACAATGACTACATCCTCTCGGGCTTTGGGTTCGCAGTGCTTTGCAGTGCTATGTTATTCAGAAGTAAATAACTGTTGTCACTGCTCTATAATTTGCCCATGAGATATCTGGTTACTCTCAGACAAAAGAAAATGTCTCATAATAATGGGGTTTTGTAGGACTCTGCTTTTTGTTCCAGAATAAAAAAAAAAAAGGTGTCCTTAAGGATTTATATCTTCACATTGACGAGGAAAATAAGCTTTTAAAAAGTCTTCCTCCTCCCTCCCTATATTAATTCTTGTCTGGCCTTCCATCGGGGGGAAATGTGGTCCTCAGCATAATCTGTGTGTGAAATAGTGCCAAATATTTGAAATCGACACAGTTGTGAAGGATATGAGAAAGGAGGAGTCTTCCTACTCTGTTTCTTTTAAAGGTAGAGGGGAAAGCCCTTTGGGTACATTAGCACTTGGAGGATATAGTGAAAGTGAATTCACTATGGCACAGTCCCCGAACACACCTATCTGATGATCTTGCAAGTCTTACTCCCAGTTAGCTGGACTACTACTATGCTTTGGGAAGCCACAGGGCCATTAAAATGTGAGGCCGATTGTCTGGGAGAGAGAAAGAGAAAACAATGAATCTTGACTCACAGACAGTATGTCTTGCTAAATAGCATTGCCTTTGACTGGCCATACCTTTCCCTTGCTGCTATACTTCTCTCATATACTCATTTGAAAAAACAAAGAGCTGACCGTGAATTTCAACTGCCAAAAACAAAGGACCCTTGGAAAGCCTCTTCACAAGGAATTAGCAAGTGTGCACTCAAAAACTGAAGTCATTTTTATTTTTTAAATCATTATCAAAATCTAGCCATTATTATGTCATGGGGATACAGAAAGGAGAAAATGAAGGCCAGAACATGGGGTGACGACTATTAGAAAAAAAAATTTGAGCCACAATACTTAATACACAATTCCAAAATGCAAAATATTTCAAAAAATTAAAAAAAAAACAAATATCTTTGTGGTAACTCATTTGACCCAACTTCTGATTTGGTAATTTAAATTTACCTGACCTACAGTCATGTTATTGGTGTTTATTTACCTCTCTTGATGTGACTGTTGGCATGTTTCAGTGCAGAAATGTGTGTTTCACATTGGGCTGTCAAAGAATGTACAGAGTGTTACTTTTCTAAATCTAACCAATTTTGAAGTGTGGAACAGAAAACAGACAATATCTGATATGCATTGCTTACTACTAAGCGAGATCTTTGACTATGTGCCTTATAAACTGAAGCCTCCAACCTTCCTCAGAGTGAGACATTGCCATGATCTCCAGTGTATACCTAAGGACATTGAGTAGAGAGGTGAAGTAAGATGCTCAGGGTTATTCTTCCAGTTATGTGGTGTTGTGTAAAAAAAAAATCCAGGACTGTAGCAACTTAACAATGCATTATTGGTAGTGCACACATTTGGGTGGGTTAACTCAGATCATCTATACTATTCCATAGGCACATTGGCTCACATGTCTGTTACTCAGCTGGAACACCTGAAGGCTGTCCAGACATTAGATCTGTGTGTGTGTGTGTGTGTGTGTGTGTGGTGATATTCTCTGACAACAGTCAGACCTCCTAGACTACAGCAAATGTTCCCAGAGACAGGAAGGGTAATCTGCCAGTCTATTAAATATTGGGCTCTAAAGTTGGCACAATGTCACTCCTGCATATTCGCATGGTTGGATTCAGATAAATCACCTAGAGGGGACATAAACTCCAAATCTGAATGTGGAAATGGAGGCGGCTCAGCTTGCAAGTGAACATCTGGGACATGAATTTTGGTCTACTTAGTGCCACTGTCCATTCACAATGGACTGAAAGCCATCTCTTACCCAACACTTTCTCTGCAGGCCATCACCATCTTGTAGTGTCCTGTTGCATAATAGGATAGTTTTCTCCAGTCTTCTTCCTGTAATCTTCTACCTCTACCAGACTAGCTGGTAAGATATTACAAAAATGCTGAAATGTACAGCTGTGGCATATGTGAGCATTCAGGTAGAAGGAATTCTTTCTTCTTCACTCATCTTAATCTAACCTCAGTAATCCTGATGTCATCCCGACTTTTAAAATCTCCATTTCCATAGGAGAGATGTGGGAAATAACAGGGAAGGTATCAAGGAAGAAATAATGTGAGGAAGAGACAACATTGGCCAGCATTCCAACCACAGTCAGCAACTTCACTCCTTTCTCTACCTCCTCTCTATCCCAAAACTCAAATACATTTCTCCTATGAAATATAACACATTTATCTTTTTCTAAATATTAACCCCCAGCCTAGCACAAACTAGCACAGTGACTGGCCTATGCATCAGTTCTCATTCTTGAGGTAGAAGTCCATGCATGAAACTCCTTAAGGCAGTAGATAAACTCTCCAGACATTTTACTTAGACCTGTCTCTAAGGTTTCCCCACTGTTCAACCAGAAAGTCTTAAAAAAGGGGGGGGGGCAGGTCATGCATGTCAGCTGACAAAGTTTTGCCTTTTACTGTAATGAGACCTTCAACTGTTGCTGCCTTTCCGAATTGAACTTGGGGTCTCCGCGATAGGGCCTTGAGAATTGAGGTTCTGTAATGATTTGTGGAAGAATCATCTCAGAGCTCCTCCTAAGAAGAGTCGATGTACTTGATGGCTCCTTAGGGACAATCGAGCTTCGCGGGGTTTAGCTAACTGGCAGCCAGGACTCTGACCTCTATCCTCATTGGGCCAGTGCTATCACATGTGTCAGGAATGACACTGTTCTTTCATGGGACTTTGGGGAATGAGACCCACAGCATGGAGCTGTGCAGATGAAATCCCGCTGAATGGTAGCACAGCATTCCTCAGCCCGCTGTCCGTTTCCTTTCTCTCCCAATCTTCCTTCCTCGATGCTGCCCATCCAAGCAGCTCTCTCTTCTCCCAGTGACTAAACAATGTAGTGAAACTCCATAGTTTTCTCACTGCTCCCAGGTTCTCTTGTCAAATGAAAACTGGATGGCTACTTCCTTTAATTATGAGTATCATTAGAGCATTCTGGAAATCTGGTGTTATGAGTGCATGGTACAGGTATCAGGTGTAGCTTTTTAGGGCTTTACTTTCTTGAGTGAAATGCTTTAGTGGCTGAGAACGTTTCGAGGAGTAAATAACAGTCCTCAGGGCCCCAAAATACAGTTAGGCCAAATGATCATGGTTGCTATGCGACAAACACCAGGTGAAGGCATGATGCCTTCCCAGTACAATTGCTGCAATCAATGGGGGAGGGCCTTTGGAGGCTTCTTACCTAATTGCCTTATTTTATCTGGGAATGGAGACCCAGCTACATAAAGTCATCTTCCATGACACAGTAAGGCTCATGGGTGGGGAATATCCATGTGAGACCTGCAAAAATCATTTGGTCTGGGCTTGCCAAGGCAACCACAGGTGGGACTCAAAATTCAATACATCTAAAGCAGGCTAATTTTTCAGTTGATAGTTTTCTATGGACCCTGAGCGATGCTTCCAATGTCCAAATGGAAAACCTCCTGATTCTTTCAAATCAGTGACCTTTCTGCCATGCTATGTGCAGATCAGAATCCCTTCCTTTGCCCATCACTATATCCCAAGTGTTTTATCCTGTCCCCCACTTACTGTGATTTATACTGCTGTCACCTCAAACTTATTTTTAAATTTCTGGATCTCATTAGACAAGGTTTGTTTGGTTTCATTTTCTAAGAACATGTATGGACCTGCCTTATCAAAAAGGTGAGCTGGGGTTACCAGGGGGAGTGACATGCATTTTGGCCAACAGATAAAAGAACAGGGTAGGGTCTATTGGTTACCATAGAGCCTTCCTTTGGTCTCGCCATGCCAGAAAAATGGAGGATCGCGTCCTCAAATAGCAGAGACTTAGCCAATGAGGAAGGGTCTCTAAGCACAGAGTGTTCCCTTGCATAACCTCTGCCAGAATCTCACATTTAGGGCATGTGTCAGACATTTGATTACAGGAGATTATTCATCTGCTCAGCCTCAATGAGTGAGCTCCAAGGAGGCAAAAACAGTGCAGGCTGACACGGTGATTCCCAGGTCTTTACCCTTTCTGTTTAAGATAATCAACTTGCTTTCTCAGGACGAAAGTTGGAGCTAGGATCTTGGGTCACAGAGCTGGTCACGTGTTCTGACAGTAAAACTAGGATTTCATCCCCCACCTGGGAGCTGGAATCTCAACTAAAGAACTACGTTCTTTCTGGTTCCATCACCTGGAAGAATTAATCCCTTTCCAGCTCAGCTCTCCACCTACTTTGAAGAGGCCGCTATTAGAGCTATTACAGTGTGTATATCACTGCATGTCAATGCTTTCTTTCCTCCTACCTGATGAAAAGTCTGTAAAAACAAGGCAAGAACTCATCCTTAGTATTCCCAGCTTCTGGCACAGTTCCTAGCTCAAGTAACTGCTCAATATATGTCTATTGAGTGAACAGTAGCTGAAGAGTAGCTCCAGAGATTTAAACAAATCAAGGAAATTGATTTAACTAATTGGAGTTCTGTTCAAGATTTAGACTCATTCTCTAAATAAGACTCCTGACCTTCAGAACTTTATATGTGACTAGTCACATTCATATTTTTCATTGTACATGTCTCCAACCGACTTTCAGCAAATAACCTGCAGCTTTATTTAATACAAATCAGATCATATTAAATATAATTAAAAATCTCTCCATGAAATCGGATAAGGTCCCATTGGGGCACCACCAAACACAATTATACCTTCATGGCATATGCTCTTGTCAAGCAGATGCATTCGTGAATATTAAAGTCTGACAATCCTCTCTCAAACTTAGTATCCTCCGGTAGCACCACACACCCAGTAAGAATTTAGAAGCCATTGTATTAACTCTATCCTGGATTATTTCTCTAAGCACATTCATCAACATGGACAGACACCCAGGATATATTTACATTTGATGGCAATTCAGTTATATTGGTCTAACAATTAATTATATTCATTCTCTTTAATGGATGGAATTATACAATATGTGTTTAATGAAAGCATCCCAGTGAGCACAGGTTAGTCTCAAGCTTCCTTTCTATGCAAGTGGAAACAGGCTTGACCACTCAAGTTTATGTTTCATCCAAGTTTTTCAGGTCATTGCTAGGGCAATTGCTTGAAATGTCACTTACAATATTGGAATAGAAATAACAGTCTGAACAAAAGTATTGATTCTGATTTTCTCTGTTATTTGAAACAGGGACATGAGGAAGAAGAAAGAAGAGAGTAGTGGTAGCTAGAGGAGATTGGAGGGTTGTACAGATCATTGTTTGAGTTCATAGAAAAGGACTTAGTGATATCTTCAGCTGGACTTAGACATGTCGTCATTTAAATAATGGGACAAGCAAAAGTGATTGAACTTGAATACAGATATGTTGCATGTACATGCAGAAACACATCTATTGTGAGTCAGAGATGCCTCTGGTTAGAGTGTCAGTGCAGACACCAGCCAGAGTGCAGTGCAGGAAACCCACTGAACCAGCTCCAGCTCCTGGCTTGCCAGCCTGTAGCCTTGCAGTCAATATCTGGAGCAGAAAGAGTCTGGACATTCACTTCCAATCTATTTAACAGTTACTGCCCTTTCCCAAGATGTATCATTTCCTTAGTAAGGTATCGCATCAGTACCTTAACCACTTAGAAGTGTCTCCTTTCAGCCTAGTGTTCAGGCTTCTCAAAATAACAGCCCTTTCAGCCAGATCTGAGCAAGCAGCCCCTCTCCTTTACCTCCCTTCTCCCTTGGTTGGAGCTCCGTCAAAAGCTACAGGGCTGGATGATGGAAGATCACAACGTGAGAGGAGAAACAGAAGGCTGCGTGAGAAGTACAACCTTTCTTCTCGTAGGGATTTCAGGGGATGCCCCTATCCTAAACTTCTCACAAGGAGCCTGCTCTTGGTGGCATATGTTTGCTTTGCTTCCTTCTTTGGGCTCTGTGTTCCTGACACCGGAATCATTCTTCTGAAGTGATTTTTTTTCCCCGAGGCATTTGTATTCACTTTATGTTACTGTTCTTAACAAATCACCACCGACTTAGATAATTCTGATGTATCAGAAGGTCCAAGTTGAAAATGTAATTCCCATGTCTACAATCAAGCTGTTGGCAGGGCTGTATTCCGTCCTGTGGGCTTCCCTCTCTCCTCCTCATGCACGAATTTCTTCAGTTGGAGTCCTTCAGTCGGATTCCTTCACTCACTCGGGAGTTAAGAGGAGGCAGTGTCCCTTCTGGCTGGGGAGAGACTGCTGCTCCCCCAGGCTCAGCAGAGGCAGGGTGGCTGAGGGGCAGTTGTTCTGAGATCTTTGTCTCCTCTAGGATAAGAAATGAATCCGAGATCTCCGTCATCAGAGTTCCACCGAGATGCCTTCATTTTCTTGGCATTGTTGGAGGGTAATTGTTACAACCGTTAGTCATTATGCATTTCCCTCATTGGAAAATTAGGCTCCTAATTCAAAGAATTGAATTCTAACATGGAGAACATGCACCCTTCAGGGCTACTCAAGGTAACTTATTGGACTGTGGAAAGAAAATAAGCATCACTGTATCCTTATCTCTACTTTCAGTAAGAATTTAAAGTTTGCAGTATTTCAAATAAAATGCCACCATGCTCATTGTCTCTGCACCTAGGCCATTCTCGGATCTCCAGCATGAATCCGAGTTTTTCCAAGAAAGTGTGAGTATCACTCTGCACAGGGATTAACTAAGGTGCTTTCAGTCCATGTACTGCCAGCCTAGTCATACAACTGATCAAACTAGGTGTCGCTCCCCCTCTTCGTGGAGGAACGACACAGGACCCTGCGCTGTTCTTTTGTCTGCTCGGCCCTCCCCGGGTTTGCTGCTGGTTCTTCCCGGGTTGGCTACCGTCCCTCCACCTCCGTGGAAGGGCGGTTCCCCCTGCCACTTTCCCCACTTCCGCGGGGGAGTGGCACACCGCCGGCCGGCTCTCTCGGGGGCTGCTCAGGTGTTCCTTCAGATAGATGTTCCTGGTGCATGTTGTCTCTCTCCTCCTTTATAGCCCTCTTCCACCAATCCCAACTCTGCTACCCACACGCCGAGTATGCTGCTCTCCTCCAATCAGGAGCAGGTCCTGCTGTTTATTGGTTGAACTGGAGGCAGCTGTGTAGAAGCTGTTTCCTCTTCTCCCAGTGCCATATTGTGGGAGAGCAGATGCATAGAATAAGTCTTAATTCCAGTAACAGTCTAGTCCGAGTTGCTCCCCACACTAGGTAATACAATAATTCATTTAACTAAATTAACCCTCAGAAAATGGATAACTGGTTTAAAAATAGACTAGTATCTTAGCGATTCCTGTCAGAAACTATGGAGGAAGATATTAGTGAGACCGGCCTGGGTAAGCACCAAGAAAATCGAAGAAGTTAAATTTCTACAACCTCCTGTGCCATCTCTTCAGTCAGAAAACATTGTGAATCTGATGAGGTCTGACAAGTCACTTTTGAGCATAAAGTATTTTTGTACTTTTAAATTATTATAATAAAACAATTTATATTATTTCAGCATTGGCCCTGTTTAGATTTCCGTTTAGTATATATTTCATTATCCTTACAATATTTTAGTATCATAATCTATGCTTATACTTCATATTCTGAAGGTTTGCATTCCCATTTGTTTTATGGCTAAAGGTGCATCATCCTGTTTTTAAGAACATGTTTTTGGAGGGAGGCAGCAAATTCCAAAGGAATGGGTTGGCAAAGAAAAATGTCTATAAATTCACCAAAAGAAGGGTGTATGAGAGAGCCCCAGCGTAGGTCACAGAACTTGCTACACTAAGTCATGATTCTGTCCATATCTTGCATAGCCAGGAATGTTTTACATTGACCTTTGTGTAGTCCTCATATTCTATAATTGGCTCCATGAGATATTTGATGAGGAAAGTAAGCCATAAGGGTCCCAGTGAGAGCTTTGAAATTTTAAATTTCCACTGTGTTCGTAGTGCTTAGAAAATGAACTTCTGAAGGTTACAGCAAAATAAATATTTTCCTATGATTCAGAGACCTGAAGCATCTCAGATATATTTCAATGTTAAAATATCAAATCAATTTTTATAAGAAGTAGATTTAATTAGCAACTTAGCTGCAGCTAGCATACAATGAGTTCATCTAATAGGAAGTCTCCTTTCTGGACAGAGTGATCTTACATTCAGCTATTTTATTGATTTTTGTAAAAAAAAAAGTTACAATATACATTTTATAGCAGAATGCCTAGAGAATGTCAGCTACAAAATGCTTCTATCCCATGAAGGCTGATTACTTTATGGGCTAGGAGATTTTCATAACTTCTGTTCCAAAATAATACAGAAACATCCTGCAGAATGTTATATTTAAGATCACAGAAGCTAAGATATTTGATTTTTAAAGTGAATATCATCCATTTTCTGTTCATTTTTTAGCCTACGTACAGGCCGGCCCTCCGATGCCCTCATTATTTGTTTCAAGGTTCTAATTCCAGAATACAGAGGAGAGAAAACATTTTCTCCTCCTCCCACCGCAGGCTCATTTTTTCCATACATGATTTTTGTCTCCATTCAATAGATTCAGCAACCTGGGACTGGTACCTGTCCATAGCAGCGGCTTCCGTAGAGCTCAGCAGAGTGCAGAGAAGCCCTGTAATGCCCAATTAAGGCCACCAGGAAAGCCAGAGCTAATTCCAATGGCCTCTCCCCAACAGCGCAGAGTGGCTCTACAAACCATTCTTGGGAGATTACCATGAATACCTTCCTCTAGCTCTTGCTCCCAAGGAAGAGAATCATGGAGGATTTAAACAGGGCGGTCTGGGAGAATTGCTTCATTGTATACACCAGGACCAAAAAGATAATTTTTTCCTCCTGCCTAGGATGCTCTGGTACAAACTTCCTCATGTGCTTCCTCCAACAAGTTATCGCTTTAGTACTTGTGCTAGGGATGTTTTTGATTGTCCAAGTCTTTTGCTGTCATACAGTCTAATAGGAATGATAACAGCTGATCTGAACATTGACAGTTTCTCCATATTATCTCATTTCAGCCTCACAGATCAGAGAAACCTAACTAGGCAATATTTCCCTACTTCAAAGACCAGGGAAGGAAATTTCTAAGAGGCTAATTGATGTGCTCAAGGGCACATCATAAGGTACCAGGCACAGTCCCACATCTGGCTCCATATTCCCTTTTAATTCTTCTGTGTTAATGCTGTCCCTTCTAAATGCATTATTACATAGGTAATGTTACTCTTTTGAAATCTGCCCAACTATTGGATAACAGAGCATCCATTTAGGATGCTAAAATTTATCTCAGTTTTCATATAATATATAGTTGAATATATTCAGAAATTTTGAAATTCATGCTTCCTGATAAAACAAAACTTTCCCTTACACAGTGATTCCTCTCTATTTCTTCCTTAAATATTTTGTCTTTTAGCTATAGCAATCCTCCCTGCCAAGGTTGTTAACTCTTCTTTTATTCAGCAGTCACATGAAAACATTTGTGCAACATGTTCTGCTTATTTCAGTGTGATTGCTCACAAGTTGCAATAAAAATACAGAGTGTATTTGTTTGAATATTTAATTGCTGAAATAGCAGAATTTGTGCTCCTGAAACATCTTTCCATAGTTCTGTGGTTATGGCTCCATAAAGCAGCAACTGTGTTGGCATCCTGTGATTAAAAAGGGACATGTTGCAAATTTAGAGTACCTTGCTCTTAGCCAGTTGTAAATATTAATCCTGTAGCAATTATGTCTAGTGAATTGAGAAGCACCGTGGGTCAAAGCACATCCCTTGCCCTATTTCTCTGCATACATTAGAAGTCTAATGTGCTGGGGTCGGCATTCAGCTTAAGCTGCTGCCTGCGATGCTGGCATCCCACTTGTGTGCTGGTTCGTGTCCTGGCTGCTCCAGTTCTGATCCAACTCCATGCGCTGAGGGCCAGGGAAAAGCAGCGGAAGGTGGCCTTAAGTGCTTGGGCCCCTGACACCCACGTGGGAGCCCCAGATGAATCTCCTGGTTTCAGCCTGGCCATTGCGGCCATCTGGGGAAAGAACCAGTGGCAGGAAGATCTTTTCTCTCCCTTTAAGTCAGATTTATTTATTTGAAAATCATTTTTCAAAGTCTGATATATAGCAAATACTTACTCCTTTGGAAATATGATATACTCTGAGAATGAAAAAAAAAGTACTCATAAATCAGAATCTGTAACCCAGACAACTGTCTAGAATTTTAGTTCCTCATCTTTAGCTTCCTAAAAAAAAAAAAAAAATCCAACTAGATATCCCATCAGCCTCTCAAATTCAACTTGCCTAAAACACAACTTAGTATCTTTCCACGCATCATCCTTTGAGAATTTCCTTATTTCAATCTCCAATCCCTTCATTCTCTTAGTTCCTCAGGCTTGAACTTCTTTCCTACCATGACTTTTTCTTTCCCTGTTCTCTCATATCCTGTATCTTATAAATTATTCTGACCTTGTACTAATGAAATTTTCTGTTTCCATTGCCACCCTTGTTAACTTTGTGCTGAAATGGCACTATAGACACCTTTAAACAAGTCTCCCTTCCTCATTCTCCTTCTCTTTGTCTTCCCAAGGTTGATATCTCTAATCCAGCATTTTGCATGTCCCCTCACTCCCTCAAAAATACGCATTTCTTCTAAAGTTAAACTCAGAACCCCGTTCAGATGTTATTTCTTTAGTTTCAAAACAATCATGCCAGCCCCTACATTAACCCCCAATATGATGGCAGGAAAAATAAATTCGGTTCCCACTTGGTCTTCTCATTTCCAGCATCACTGGTACATTGGCGGTGATCAATACTGACAAAATCGCTCTGATCCCAAATAGTTCCATGGCTCTTCTTCAGGGGAAATCTCATGTATATATCTGCCTTATGTATCTGTGTTACATTGCTACTGTATCAGCTTTTGCTTAAAATAGAAATTTGTAAGTTGTACAACAGTTTTGACAGTTTTAAGTAATTCATTTACATCACGGTGATTACTGTTAGAATCTGTCACTTTTCAAAATTAAAATTCCACATCTGCCCATAAAAGATCATTTTTAGTTATGTTCATTTTCAAATTGAACTTGGTAAAATTTTTGGCATGAAGGACAGATCCAACTAACATTGTCATCCTAGCAGACATACTGGGCAATCATCAAGTTATCCTTAGACCTATCAGTTTATGCAGTGATTGGTAGATTTATTTCAATAGGTTTTTGCTTTCTCCCGCTGTTACGAAAGTAAAAGAGACACAGAACCCAGCACGTGAATCTTGCAATTCCTAACCGGAAGCGACTCTGAAAGCTTTGGAACTGTCTGCAGTCATAGATTCAAGGAGGAAAGTTTCACATTTCTTTGCTAGCCACCTACAGTCTCTTTCATAGCACAGTGCTGTTGCATTTCAGCCAGTTCACAAAACTGCACTTTTATTCTGAAATCACTGTATTTTTTTCAGAGAGACTGATAGACAACACAGCTTCATGTCCTGACGCTTGTGCGTTACTGGGGAAATTGTAGGAATGATACCCCTTCAAAACAAAAGCTATGTAAATATAACATGAAGAAGAAGGATGACCAAATGGTGCCTCTGAGAGTCCCACCTGATGTTGCCTAAACGTACATTAGAATGAAAATGCAAGTGAATGTATTTTTAATGACTGGAAAAAATTAAAACAGGAATGTCAGTGGATAAGTACTGAATTTATTTTCGAGTATGTTACACTCAGATGCACAAATAATGTATTAGCTAGTAGAATCTAATCCTGGTTACTAATTCTACCTGGAATTGTAGAAAAACAGCCTTGGCCCTAGCTCTTTTGCACTTTGGCAATTGACATGGAAAAAGACTAATTTCTCAAAAATGCCCTAAAATATCAAAACACGTATCTTACCGCTGGATAGGTTTGATACAACAGCTTCTATAAAATAACTGGAATGGAAAAAGTAAAAATCATGTGTTGACCCAGTGAAACATAGATTGGCTCAGCATTGCAAACAGAAGTCATCATAATAAAAAACCAGCATTTTTAGTTTAATGATTGATGTTAGTAAATATTTATTCACCACACTTTTCTCAATTACCATTATTCAGTCTGGGTTACTAATATTGAGAATCACTCTGTATTCATTCCCCTTTTCTAGGGTTGGTAGAGAAATGGTTATGTCATGGAAGAAGGTGAGAGGTCCTACAGAGTCTTTTCTTACTGTTTTTCATCTACTTGAAAGGCAGAGCGATCTTCCATTTGCTAGGTCACTTACCAAATGCCTGCAACAGCTCCTGGCAGAAGCTAGGAGTCTGGGACCCATCTGGGTTTCCTCCATGGGTGGCAGGGACCCCAGTACTTCAGCCATCATCTCCTGCCTCCCAGGATGCCTTAGCAGGACACTGGAAAAGAAGTGTAGCAGCTAGGATGCAAACAGGCACTGCAGTATGGGAAGCCAGCCTTGCAAGCAGAGGCTTAACCCACTGCCCCACAACACCCACCCCAAGAATCTCAGATTGAGATTTCAGTTCTGGTCCAAACCACTCAATTCTCTCTATTTACCTGGAAGTCTAGCAAAACGGCCTTGCATAAATGCTTGCTATATGAACATGCATATAGGCCATATGCAAGTAATACAACAATATTTGTGATAATACAATCTACAAGAATAGAATGTGTTTCTATTACATAAATGCACGTATGTTAGTTGAAAGTCAAATGCTGCTAGGGACACAGGCATGCTGTCCCCATCAGAATGCCTACTTTCCAGTCCCAGCTCTGCTTCCGATTACAGCTTCCTAGGAGTGGACACCCTGGGCGGTTGCAGGTACTGGCTCAAGTACTTGGGTCTCTGCCAGCCACATGAGAGAACCTAGATTGAGTTTCCAGCTCCTGGTTTCATTTGGCTCAGCCCTTACTGTTGAGAGCATTCAGAGAGTAAGCCAGCAGATAGAAGACTGATCTCTCTCAAGTAAAATGAAATACAGTGCTTCTCATTGAAGTTACATATATGCTTCATAATATGTGTGGTGCCATAGAAGAGTACTATCATTATCATGTCTAATGAGAACCTCACAATTAAAAGCTTTTAATAGACAGATGGAATGCCAAAGCCTTGTCATGTAATTTGCTTAAAAAAGCATTTGATGAGATAACAAAGTTCAAAAGAGAAAGATAGGTTAACAATACCGGGCTGAGTTTTTATGAGTTTATATTGGGTAGGCATTGATGTTTCCATTGGAACAGATTGTCAACAACTGCACACAGAAAATAGTACACTGGGGAAGATGCGGTGATTGCCTGAGTTCCTTTTCTGGAAGGTAATAGAGCTTTTCTCATTATAGAAAATGTATGAATGAATGAAGAACAAATGTTCTATATGTTCTTTCATCAAACAGCACCACCACTGCCTCAGTCCCTCTTTTCTGTTCAGCATTATTGATTTTTCCCACAATTGAGCTTGTTTGCATTAAGCTGAACCAGAGCATAAACTTCCACTAACTAGAAAACAATGCATGGGTAGTAGCTTGAGGAAGCAATAGCACTCCGTGTGTGTTTTCTAGTGCACACACAGGATGGCGTTTTGTCTTTTTCCCCTTATGACAGTGTTGTTGAGTCTGGGGCAGAAAAGTCTGAAAACCTTTTAGGTAACTTGTGCTCATTCTTGGAAGAAAAAGATGTGTCAAGGTCAGCTGTGAAAAGAAGCACAGAGGGCATCTTAGAATGAGAATCTCTGCATGCTGCTAAGCCTTTGTCATTATTTACAATTGTTTTTACATTCTCGTACATTTTTGAAAGTGAACACCCTTAATTATCTTGTTTTAACTACAGAATTTATAAAATATTCCTTGATTCATATTTATATGCCCTCATCATCATTATGAAATCATGTTGAACTAAGAAGCTAGAAAAGCATACATGTGTGATTTATTTTTTTTTTTTTTTACCATTTCTGGTCAGACTGAATTGGCCTATGCAAATTTCTTAAACACAGCCAAGCTTAATCATGTAAGTAATTTCAATTATATAATAAATAGAAGCTGCTTTGCCACAGCATATTCACAGTGATTAAAAGTGACTCATTTCTCTTAAACTGTGAAGGCTGACAGTGTTCCACGAATGAAATAATTTACGGTAGAAGTAAATTGAAAAAGATGACAGCTGAAACAAAGGTAACTTCCAATTTGGAATTACTGAGCAGAAATCAAAGTCTCTGTAAATGCAGAAGTCGGATACTGTTAGGGAGACTTCTAGGAGGAAAGGCAGCCGGAAATCATCGCAGCAGCATTAGTGTGAGATGTCACGCCAGTTCCTAAGCAGAATTAAAGATCAGAGCCCCACGACTCCACCATTCATAGGAAGGGGACTAAATAGAGAGTGGTCTCGATTCCGCTTCCTTTTGAAGAGCTTAACGTCATAGGCTAAGAATTTGGTGATGTATTCCTGGCTGAACAAAATGGGTTGTGATGCATAGAGCGCTGTCATTAAAGAACCCAAATGCTGATGGTCGGGATAAATGAATTCCTCCTCCAGTCCAGCTCCTCAGAGCCATCTCATTCTCTGCAGATTGTTGTCACGAACGGAATTCTGTGTGTGCCAACCTGATGGCAAGCATGTTAGACAATACTGGCCGCCCTATGAGGAGGAGGAGCAGGAGCAAAAACGATCCTTCTCTTTATTCTCCACAGTTTAAATAGCCTTGAGCTGCCTTAACATTACCAGGCTTATACCTGAAAGTTAACTGCTGATGCAGTTACATGCCCTATTTCAAATGTGTTCTTAAAATGACACATCTGCTATATCCTCATGCTTTCCTTTACTATTGACAATATAATCATCAACATAAACATAGTTTTCAGTATCAAAATTCCTAGTATATTATTTTATATCATGATAGCGCAATTGTGAAAGAACAATGGTAGGCTTTTCAGTTTACTTTCTCTTTATGTAATGCAAATCCCCTGGAAGAAAAAAAGGTAGCATGTTTTGGTGCTTCAAAAAACAAATTCTTCATATGCTCCTATTCTGCAAATTCTAATACTTTTCTAAGAAATTATATTGATAAATTTTAAGGATTTTTTCCTCATTGCAGAGAGAACTTTTGAAATATTAATGTATTAGCAAACATCACTAAGAAAAATATAGCAACTTGGAAATTTGATAATAAGCATGATTTTTTAATTTTTTAACTTTTATTTAATGAATATAAATTTCCAAAGTACAGAATATGGATTACAATGGCTTCCCCCCATAACATCCCTCCCACCCGCAACCCTCCCCCCTCCCACTCCCTCTCCCCTTCCATTCACATCAAGATTCATTTTCAATTCTCTTTATATACAGAAGATCAGTTTAGCATACATTAAGATTTCAACAGTTTGCTCCCACACAGAAACATAAAGTGAAAAATACTGTTTGAGTAATAGTTATAGCATTAAATCTCAATGTACAGCACACTAAGGACAGAGATCCTACATGAGGAGTAAGTGCACAGTGACTCCTGTTGTTGACTTAACAAATTGACACTCTTGTTTTTGGCTTCAGTAATCACCCTAGGCTCTTGTCATGAGCTGCCAAGGCTATGGAAGCCCCCTGAGTTCACTGACTCTGATCATTTTTAGACAAGGCCATGGTCAAAGTGGAAGTTCTCTCCTCCCTTCAGATAAAGGTAACTCCTTCTTTGATGACCCATTCTTTCCACTGGGATCACACTCACGGAGATCTTTCATTTAGGTTTTTTTTTTTCCCCCAGAGTGTCTTGGCTTTCCATGCCTGAAATACTCTCATGGGCATTTCAGCCAGATCCGCATGCCTTAAGGGCTGATTCTGAGGCCAGAGTGCTGTTAGGACATCTGCCATTCTATGGGTCTCCTGTGGATCTCACTTCCCATGTTGGATCATTCTCTCCCTTTTTGATTCTATCAGCTAGTATTTGCAGACACTATTCTTGTTTATGTGATCCCTTTGGTTCTTAGTCCTATCATTACGATCAACTGTGAACAGAAATTGATCACTGGGACTAGTGAGATGGCATTGGTACATGCCACCTTGATGGGATTGAATTGGAATCCCCTGGTATGTTTCTAACTCTACCGTTTGAGGCAAGTCAGCTTGAGCATGTCCCGAATTGCACATCTCTTCCCTCTCTTATTCCCACTCTTATATTTAACAACGATCACTTTTCAGTTAAGTTTCAGCACTTAAGAAGAATTGTGTATTGATTACAGTATTCAACCAAAAGTATTAAGTAGAACAAACAAAAAAAATACTAAGAGGGATAACATATTAAGTTGCTCATCAACAGTCAGGGTGAGGGCTGATGAAGTCACCGTTTCTCATAGTGTTCATTTCACTTTAACAGGTTTCCTTTTTGGTGCTCAGTTAGTTGTCACCTATCAAGGAGAACAAGTGGTATTTGTCCCTTTGGGATTGGCTTATTTCACTCAGCATAATGTTTTCCAAATTCCTAACAGGGATTACTTTTCAGTTAAAATTTAAACACCTAAGAACAATTGTGTGTTAATTACAGAGTTCAACCAATGGTACTAGAACAAAAAAAAAATACTAAAATGGATAAAGTATTACATTGTACATCAACCGTCAGGACAAGAGCTGATCAAGTCACTGTTTCTCATAGTGTCCATTTCACTTCCACAAGTTTCCCCTTTGGTGCTCAGTTATTTGTGGTCAATCAGGGAGAACATATGATATTTGTCCCTTTGGTAATAAGAATAATTAATGAATAATTTTCTGTGATAGCATCATTTCCTTGCAATTAAAAGAACTTTTCTCCTTTAGGTTCTTGAAGGTCTCATAATATCTCACGAATCACTGTAGGAATCCTTGTGAAGCATTTAGAAGTTCAGAAGAAAGCTTTCTTTAATTATGAAACTATACATATATACACTTTTAAAAAATAAACAGGAGGCCGGTGCCGTGGCTCACTAGGCTAATCCTCTTCCTGCGGCGCCGGCACACCGGGTTCTAGTCCCGATTGGGGTGCCGGATTCTGTCCCGGTTGCCCCTCTTGCAGGCCAGCTCTCTGCTGTGGCCTGGGAGTGCAGTGGAGGATGGCTCAAGTGCTTGGGCCCTGCACCCCATGGGAGACCAGGAGAAGCACCTGGCTCCTGGCTTCGGATCAGTGCGGTGCGCCAGCTGTGGCACGCTGGCCGTGGCGGCCATTGGAGGGTGAACCAACAGCAAAGGAAGACCTTTCTCTCTGTCTCTCTCTCTCTCTCACTGTCCACTCTGCCTGTCAATAAATAAATAAACAGGAAACCATTAGCTTGGTCTTATTTACTGATCTAAGCATAGCATCATAATTGCATGTAGAACATAATAGACCCTTAATAAATAATTACTGAAATATCTGTACCATTAGACTCCACACACCAAGGTTGTACTTAATTGAGGTAATTCAGGATGGAAGCCAGTGGCTAATCAAGGACCTGGTCTTAATTACGTGGCTGTTCCAGAGTCGAAGGGAACGAAAAGATACAAACAGCTTGGTGCTCTGGCCACTGGGCTAGTCAGATGGCCATGGGCTCTTTGCCTACTCTATTGTGGATTTTTTGGAAACAGACATAACCTAATTAGAGATGAAGCAGATATTACAAATGTACTGCTAGGGTGTATGCAAATGTTTCATACCAATTAACAGCAAATTCCAAATACTTTGTCAATAAAATTGCAAGTACAATTATTCCATTGGCTTCTCTGTGATGACATAAATAATGCATATCTGTTTATTTACCTAGAGGATTCTTATCAAACACATTGAGATTTCTATCAGTTATCTCCCTTGTGCAGTGTACCAGCTCATTAGGAAGATTCTACAAAGTAACAATGGAGTCATTCTGAAATGACTTCATTTCAACACAAATTCCATGTAAAAAGATTTTCAGTCAGCCATCTGTCCCTGCGGGGTTTAGGTTATCTTTTGGGACTTAGAACTAAATAAATGAGCAGTATAGAAACACTTTCATTTTTCAAACATTTTCTTAACCACCTCTAGTTATAAAAAGTGCAAATAGTGGCTTGAAGAAAAAACCAGTAAGTTCACTCACAAGCTGGTTCTGTGTGATACAGAAGGCATTTAGAGAGTGAATGAGTCTAGCTGTCTATTGTGAACACTCACCCTCACATTGGACAACACCGGCACATGGGAAACCTACAAAAGAAATTAGGCCATTTCAGACTTTAGTGCTCCACACTTTGTGTTTTTTCCTCCCAATCTTAAGAAGCTCTGTGAATATATTAATGTCAGATTTTACAATTTAACATATCAAGACATGATGACTAAAGACTGATCATCCTTGTTGCTGCAGCCTCCCTGATTTCATTATTGTGACAGACTCCTGGGACACTTCTAAAGCCAGAAACAATAACTGTAATAGATGCTAGAGTATGTGTTGAAGAGCTGCATGCCTCTAAACTTAATGATGTCTTTTTCCTTTTTTTTTTTTTTTGCTTAAGAAGTTGTCATTTATGGCAGCTGGCATAATGAGCAGATCATTCGATAAACATCAGATGCATTGCAGGTACCAAATACTTGCTGGGGACACATACTAGTGTTGAAATCTCACAAGAGGGCCAATGTGAGCATGTTCAACTATAATAAATAAGTTTCATAACAATCATGCAATTAATATGGGGCCACAGTTCACGTCATTCATTTTTGAGAATAAATCTAGTATTAATTACTGTGGGTCACATTCTCTTTGATTTTGAAAGGCAGAGGTATGGGGGCGGGGGGAGAGAGATCTCCCATCCATTGATTCATTCCCTAAATGTCTGCAGCAGATTCCAGGAGCCAAGAGCTTCATCCAGGTCTCCCCAAGTGGGTAGCAGGGGCTCAGGAACTTGGACCATCTTCCATTGCTTTCTCAGGCACATGAACAGGGAGCTGGATTGGAAACGGAGCAGCCAGGACTCAAACCAGCACCCACACGGGATGCTGGTGGTGTAGGCAGCAGCTTTACCCACTATGCCTCAACGCCGGTCCTGGTCACAGTCTCTAAGTGCTTTACGTACACTAACAAATATCTCTACATTTTTGGATTCTAAGGGATAATGCATTTTGTCCACAGTCATGGAACTAGTAGGCAGTGTAGCTAGGGTTCGAACTCAGGAAGTGTGCTCCGAAGCCCCTAGTCCAAGCTGCCTCTCAGTTTTCCTTAAGAGGAATCCAGGAAAAGGTCAGAGACAGGTTCCTGTTTGAGTTAAAAGCTAAAATATAGTGGTTAGTTAATCGTCTATAGCAAGTTACTTTAAAGCAAGGGGAATACAAGGAGCAAAACCAGGAAGAAATGAAAGGAAATTGTCCCCCATCTGAGTTACTAAATAGGTTATGTGGGAGAGTGTATGGGAATAAGATTGCAGTAGTAGGTAGATACCAGACTAGGAGTGACACGAACCAGGATTTGAACTTATCTCAGGGAACCCCTAACGATACTGTTATACTGGGTTCCTGGCCAGTTCAAAATACACATTAAGCTGCCAAAGAAACGTAGAGGCTTTCATTTTTGTCTCCATTTTTCAAGTGTAGCGTGGAACTGAAGCAGTCAGTCACCTGATAGAAGAAACCATTTTACTCTAAATATTCTTAAGCTGTTTGAACAATGAATGGTATAAATGTATTTCTTTGACATAAGTTACATAAACTCTTTGAAATGAAGTGTTACTTCAGTAAGTAATGTTCAAGTTAAAAAGTTTAATACTTTTAAAAATTAAAAGGATCTTATTGAAGCCTCCAAGTCATTCATACTAAAACCATCTGAGTTGAAAATGTACATGAGAAACAAAAATTAGACAATACCACCCCTGTGAGTGATATCAAAATTTCACTTGCAAGGGCTCACTTGTCTTGAAACTTACACAGCAACCAGAAAGCCAGACTTTATATTGAAGGCTTTCAACAAAGAGTGTTCAAGTGTGGTGGTGAGAATAAGTTTGAAAACTGAGACCTTTACAGTATCCCAATCTCTTGGAAGCACATCATGCATAGTAAGTGCTTGCTGGTTGGCTGGCTCTCTCTCTCATAATCAGTGTGAGAGTATGTGGAATCTTCTTGTCTCCAAAGCCAGTAGGCTTCCTTACTGATCCTTATCTCCCCATACCCTGTGGCACGGACTTTTTCTCACTCTTCTTCCCTTCACTGGTGGCTCTGTTTAGTTTTCTGGTAACTGCATCTCTTTTTTTTTTTTCCCCCCATAACACCTCAATTTCCCATCTGCTCACTCAAAAAGCCTCCTTTATGTGTCATTTTGGCCTCAAGTTTGCCTTTTCATTCTTTTCACATACCTGCTTTAAGAAAAGCTGGGTAGGGGCTAGCCCCATGGCATAAGTAGGTTAAGCCTCCAGCAGCAGTACCTGCATCCATATGGGTACCAATTCAAGTCCCCCTTGCCATTCAGCTCCCTGCTAATGGCCTGGGAAATCAGTAGAAGATGGCCCAAGTGCTTGGGCCCCTGCACCTGTGGGGGAGATCCGGAAGAAGCTCCTGGCTTCAGCTGGGCCAGTGCAGCCATTTGGGGATTGAACCAGCAGATGGAAGACCTGTGTCCTCCTCTAGCTGTAAGTCTGCCTCTCAAATATTTTTTCAAAAATAGAAAACCTGGGTAACATAAGAACATGACTTATCATGGAGCCGGATGGTCAGTTGCTTAGAGATAAGATAGTTCATATTAGCATCCTCTGGTTTTTTGCACTTCTAATTGCTGCTTCAGAAAGCAAGTCTATGGCTTTGCTCCACAGCTGGCTTTCACTTTGCATATCAAGAATCGATATTTAGGAAACAAATAATTGGGTGTATCAGTAATTGGTTCACCTCAAAATTTTACCATAAAATTTAAACCTGTTATGTTTAATTGCAATATGGGTTGCTGTAGTATAATTTTGAGAAAAGCAATTACCATTTTTAGTCATCACACATAGTTAGTGCTCCTAAAAGTGGACCAAGATTAGAAGCCTGAAAAAGGATGCATTTTGAAATTTGATGTGAGATGCCATATTTCATTAAGTGACTTGTCTTTCTCTTCTTAGGTACTGATATATCTAACTCTGAATTGGCAGGAGGCCATTATGATTTGCTACAAATAATTGGCATTCTCTTTGTAAACATTTTAATGAACTAGAATCTATTTCAATGTATTCACACACTTATATCAGCTTAAGACACCTGAAGTCTGCTATGTGTTGTTTTTCATGAGGAAGAGTGATAGGATTAGAGCCATAGTTAGCTTATCTAATTATGACCATGGAATTGAAGCATATGTGCATGCCATTCATTTCATGTGTCTCAGTGTAGAAAGAGGAAGAGAAAAACGGTCCAAGAGTCGGTCATGGAGCATCACAGATGTGTTTAGATTCAGTTCTCAAATCATGATTTTGAATCAGCAGAAACTCAATGCTTGTTAAAAAGTCTATGTGGAGAGGTAAAGTAAATTTTCTACTCACATCCAGCCTCTGCTTATGGAAATTGAACATGTGGATTAGAGTAAATCAAAGCAATTGAGAGGCCAAAGTTGGATTCTAGGTAATATTTCAACAAATTTGAATGAAAACCCATTTTGTGGTCAGAAACTGTTGATAGAGATATAAACAAATTAGGCATAACTCGTGTTAAAATTTGCAGTCTACTGTTGAGACATACTTGCCAAAATATCTAAAGGTTTATCACTATTGAATTCCTTATATTCTTGCAAAAACAACAGTTTGGAAAAATACTTATAGGATAGACTTGCTCCAGGTTATGTTGTTCATCCTCTAGAAAGAGATCTACCATAGTCTGGTCATGAAAATGTTAAAACATAGAAATATATATTTTAAAATAGATTAATATGTCACTCTAAATGTATATATGGAAACTGGTGCCTCATATCTAATATATCTTCATATACTTTTATTATAAGCAGCCAATACTGGAATTACCTATCAAAATATTACATTATTAAGAATTGCTACATATTAGATTGACAATGGAGAGAAGTCATCAAATCTAGTTCTTTAAATAGGAAGGATTTTGTTCCGCAAGGCACATTTCTTTGTGAATACTTCAAAGTTTTACACTTGCAACTATTCTACCTTAAGTGCAATTTCTTCTCCCTTTGGTTTAGAAATAGTGCAGAGGGGAGTTAATAAAATGAATCAATCTAAAAGGTGGGTTGTTATTTCTATCTTCTATCTATTTCTAAGGAAAAAAATCTGAAAACCAAGCAGTTGCCTTTACTCAGTGGTCTCAAACAAATGAGTCATGATACACCATCAAAGCTACCCATGAGACTAGTATGCTTTCCCTTAACATCATTGATCTAGTTAATGCCATTTTTTAAAAGAATTATTTTATTTATTTCAAAGACGGGGGTAGAGCCAGAGAGAGAGGTTTTCCATTCCAGTGGTTCACTCCCCAAATGACTGCCAGAGCCGAGCTGATATGAAGCCAGGAGTTTCTTCTGGGTCTCCCACGTGGGTGCAGGGGCCCAAGGACTTGGGCCATCTTCTACTGCTTTCACAGGCCACAGCAGAGAGCTGCATCGGAAGAGAAACAGCCAGGACTGGAATTGGGGCTTTAACCCACTGCGCCACAGCTCTGGCCCCTAGTTAATGCTTCTAAGGTTGAAGTGTGTAAGAGACACTATAGAGAGAGATACCAGACTCAATTGATGCAGCCATTTCTGGAGTTAACCAGCAGATCGAAGACTTTTCTGTATGTTTATAACTGTCTTTCAAATAAATAAAATAAATCTTTAGGTAATGTTTCCCCCTTTTTTTCTTTTAAATTATAATGTACACTTCTTGCTGACATAGTTGATTGATATGTTAACTGAAAATCAAGTACTTCTAGGTAATTGATATAAGCTGCTTAGGACACTCTCAGAAATTAAAAATAACTGCTTAGTATAATCGTGGGGCTTATGAACGTTACTTTATCAGCCAAGAACACATAGAATATTTTCAACCCTGTTAATATCTCACACAAGCAGGTGTTTCTCAAAGGCACTTTTCTCACTGGTTGCCATCTCTTCTAATTAATAAGTACTTGAGTTCATGTCATCGAAAATAACTGGCATGTCCTACAAAGACATGGGAAACTGACACAGGCACACGTCCACCCAACATGTAATAACCTTAATCCATCTCGGTGATTTCACTTTCTTTTTAGATAACCAACTTGGGGTGTGATTTAGTAAAGTCAATGTTTGCAGTATTTCAGCAAAGAACAGCCTTCTGTGTGAAAAGCTATAATATTTAGCTACTGAAAGGCCTACCATATTTCTCCCCCACTGAGAACTATTTGTTATCTAATGTCACTTATAGACTACATGTAAATCAAAGTATTATTTCCGGCTCTGCATGGTGCAATGCTGATTAAAAACTTGTCAAGCTATCAGAAGAATAAGGCCATTTCCCAGCATGGAATGATGTTGTTTATTCTAGGTTTGATGACTGCAACTAGAAATGACGCTTAATGATGAGGCCGGGTGGGGGCAGAGAGAAGGAGACATCATTGCAAATAATTACTCTTATCACAACCCTAAGGCATTAGAATTTCTGACAATACTCAAATAATTCTGTAACTTTAAGGAAATGTGTGAGGAAGTAGCTATATTCTCAGTAAATTTTCTGATGTCATCAGACGCTATGTAATACTCATCTCCTACAGCTTCTCCAAAGCATTGTTGACCATTGTCCTCTTGAAATGGTCTACCTGCTTTCCACTCTCTTGGTTCTCCAACTTTTTCACTATTTCTTTCCAGTCTCCTTGGCTGATAACTTCATAGTCTGTTCCACTTTAAATATTGTTGACTCCTATTATTGTTCTTGAGTTACCTTCTCCTCATTTTACTGTCATGAAAAATTCCTAATGTATGTTTACTGCTCCCGTACATACTCTTTCAAATAAAATTCACAGAAAATTTTTAAAGAGAGACAGACCTATGGCGAGCAAACTTCCATTCTCTGGTCCACTCCCCAAATGCCCACAATAGCCAGGGCTGGGCCTAGCCAGAGTCAGGAGCCCAGAACTCAATCTGTGTCACGCACGTACTTGAGCCATCAGCGGCTGCCTCCCAGAGTGCACATTAGCATGAAGCTGGATTGGAAGTAGTCAGGACCTGAACCAGATACTCTCACATGGGATGCAGGAGTCAAACTTAAACCTGGGTCGGACATCTTCCCCTGGTCCCTGGAAAGATTTTTCTTGACCCTCAGCCCCATACAGCAACAGACCGGGGGCATCTCCCACTGATAATTCAACCTGGATAAATCTAAACTGTATTTTTCTAATATGTGGCTCCCAAATTCATGACGCCATGCTGCAAGATTGCCAGTCATCATCATCCCTCACAGTCCTGTCCATTAAGAATTGAAGACTCAACCTTTTCAATAGTACTTCTCTCTGCTCTGGATCTCTCCCCCTCCTCCACTTTCCTAGTACGTGTTTTCACTGTACATTATCATCCCCCAAAGTCTCTTTCTTGTGTATGTTCAATCCAGCGTCCTAAGCATGTTTTCTAAAATAAAGAACCGAGGGTGCTGTTTAACAGTACAACACTGCCCAGAGTCTAAACCTAAGATACACTTCAAAAACTTTGTAGACAATTGAAGCTAAGTTCATTTTTGTGCATAAAGGTATCTTCAAAAATTCACGGAAATGATGTGTGACGCAAGATCTCTGCATGGATTTCTGACACGCGTTAGCATAGTCTAAGTAGCTGTCAAGGTCAGATTTCGAGCTGCCCTTGAGCTGGGCCACCTTTGTGCTCTGCGTTTTCAACAATACTGTACTACCAAGACCTAGTAATATGTTTCACGATCGTTTGTGTGTGATTGTGTGTGTATGCAGGGGCATGGGCACATGTTTCATGTAGTTCTGTTTATAAACCCCACTGTGTTAGCTACATGTTGTATAACACATTACCACAAATTTAGTGGCTTAAAACAGTCTACGTTTAGTATCTCACAGTTTCTTACTGAGTCTTCTGACTGAGAGAACCTCACAGGCTGCAACAAAGGTCTGAGGCCGGACTGGAGCCTCAGGCAGAGTGGACAGTGAGAGAGACAGAGAGAAAGGTCTTCTTTTTCCATTGGTTCACCCCGCAATGGCTGCTGCACCCGGCGCACCACGCTGATTGGAAGCCAGGAGCCAGGCACTTCCTCCTGGTCTCCCATGTGGGTGCAGGGCCCAAGGACCCGGGCCCCAGCAGAGAGCTGGCCTGGAAGAGGGGCAACCGGGACAGAATCCGGTGCCCCAACCGGGACTAGAACCCGGGGTGCCGGCACCACATGCAGAGGATTAGCCTAGTGAGCTGTGGCACCGGCCCTCAAGTCCTCAATTCTTAACTGGCTATTTGTGGTTCCTAATGACATGGGTCTCCATAAGGTTGCTACCTCAAACAGGGTAGTTGCTTCATCAAACTCAAAACCAGAGATTCTTCTAGTAAGATGGCATTCAAAACATCCCATCATTTTTGCCAAATTCTGTTGGGTACAAGCAAGCCACTAGGTTCTGACCATACTGAAAGTGAGGGAATTACACAAAGATGCACATGACAGGCAGAGGGAATTATTGGAACCCACTTCAAAAGCTGCCTACCATACCCACTAAGATCATCTTTCCCCATCCTCATCCAGTTGGTAACAGTGGCTCAAATTATTGAAGATTGCCCTGACCAACCCACCTTAAAGTTGATTACTCTCTTCATCATACTCCCAACATATCTCTAACATTATTTTTCAATTATTGTTCACACATCGATTTCTCTGTCATCATTTTCAAGACAAAAATTGTCATTTATTCTTTTCTAATGTCTGGTAAGATTGTTAGTGCATAGAAAGTACCCGTTAAATGATAATATTTGTGAAGCTATTTATTTTTAAAGATTTCTTGAGTACATGAAATTATGTGGAAACACTGTGTCCCCCAGGGATACTTGACAGCAAATGGTCTGTTTAACTTCTAAGTATATCATTTACTTTGGTTAGGGCATAAACGGAAATCTGTGAGTGACATCACAACATGAGAGATTCTCTATTTTTTAAATTCCTTCAAATGAGAAACTATAAAATGAATTGCCATGTGATTAATGTGATACAGTGGTTAAAATAATAGGCTAGAGCATTGTCTTATAGGATGGAATCCCAACTCAGCTACTTAGCAACTACACCACTGTGGCCATATGATATAACCTGTATGTCTCTCGCCTTACTGTGTGTGAGATCAGGACAGTAACTGGACCTACATCATCGCACTACTGCAAAGTTGAAAGAATTCATGGAAAGCAGTTGAAAGAAAACTGGCAACTATTGGACAATCAGTGTCATCTCCTAAAACACTGAAATTAAAAGATGAATATGGCATGTAATTAGTGAAAAAGGCAATTTGGAAAGACATGTACAGTATCCATATGTAGGTACATACTATAACACACAAGGATTTGTCAAAGTTCATGGAAAAATTAAAAGTTAATGTTGGTGTAACATAATTTTTTTTTGACAGGTAGAGTCACAGACAGTGAAAGAGAGAGAGACAGAGAGGTCTTCCTTCCGTTCGTTCGTTCACTCCCCAGATGGCCACTGTGGCCAGCGCAGCACCAATCTGAAGCCAGGAGCCAGGTGCCTCCTCCTGGTCTCCCATGCGGGTGCAGGGCCCAAGCCCTTGGGTCATCCTCCACTGCCTTCCCTGGCCACAGCAGAGAGCTGAACTGGAAGAGGAACAACCAGGACAGAATCCAGCGCCCATATGGGATGCTGGTGCTGCAGGCGGAGGATTAACCAAGTGAGCCACGGCACCGGCCCCAGTGTAAAGTAATTTTTGAATCCCCAAAAGCCTACAACAGCTGATGTTGAGTCAGGATGAATCCAGGCCTTCCACATGGGTGGCAGGCACCCAACCCACCCGAACCATCCACCTTTTTTCTCCCATAGGGCACATTAAGAGGAAGCTGGCATCAGGAGGGAAGCCAGGACTTGAATGCAGGCACTCCAGCATGGATGTGGGTATCCCAAATGGTATCTTAACTGTATAGGACCAAACACCTGCCCCTGGCAGTTTGTTTTCTCACCCCACACTGGTTACTTCTCGGGATTGGGGAAGGGATAATGGCAGACTTTTCTATTAATTGGATTATTCCAAATAAGCACATCATATTTATTAACCTGCTATGGATTCAATTGATTCCTCTAAATAATATGTTGAAATCCTAACCCCCAGTACTTCAAGGGTCATCATAGATGTAACTAAGATAATACTGTGCTGGTATAGAGTGGGCCTTTAATCCAATATGACTGATGTGCCTATAAGAAGAAAAGAGATAGAACTCCAGTTGATGACAGATGCAGACACTGGACATGGAAAGAAAACAAGGAAAGATTTCCCTGCAGATTTCAAAGGCATCAGGATAGTTCTTGTGACACCTTGATTTTGGATTTCTATCATCCAGAATACAGAGACAATACATTTGTGTTGTTAGGATGCCCAGTTTGTGGTTGTTTGCTACAGCAGACCTAATCGATCAATACATAACAAAGTAATTAATATTTTTAGTGTAAGCATAAAAGTAAATAAGTAAATACAAGGAAATATGCCTTTCATGTTAAGATCACTGGGATTATCTAATGAGACCAACACTGTCACTATATTTTCACAGTAGGTGATGTATGTTAGGTAGATTGCAAAACATTGAAAAGCAGAAAAACAGCACTTGCAATAGTCTCTGCTTGGAAAACAATGTACTTACTCCCAATTATGGCAGACATATTTTATTAGCCCTAAGCCTTAATGTCTTTGATTGCGAATGCTAGGTACCGACATATTAAATACACAGCTTGAAATGTATGCAGCACAATGAACAGAGAAGCTTACTTCCTAAAATATAAAAAGAATGTGGAATCAGTTTTTGATGATTACATTTAAATATTTTCAGAAAGGGTTATTTTCCACCCAGCAGTCGAATAATTGATAGATAATTACAAAAGAGACTATGCCAAAATTATTGCTAGGTCCTTTTTATTGAGCACAATGGTCTTTACACAGTGTTTGGAGGGAAATCTATCATTTCCCTTAGGGTAATGGCCAGTTCTTTCACTGCTGTAACAGCTTACATCTTTCTAGATTTCCAGTTAGCTGCACTTAGTAAATCTTGAAAATAGGGCAAAGAATAAAGTGCTAGGATGAACATTTATTTGGATGTCTCTAAGTACTGGGCCAAGTTTCAGCTTGGAACCCCAGCTGCCACTCTGAAACTAGCAAAGCCGTACTGAGTGGCAGAATGCACCAACAGTTACCTGAGTGGCACAATTACTGTGGGCTGCTGGGCATCCAGGCCTCCCCCCAAGTGCCTCAGACTTAATGGGTCCAGATCTGGAGTCTGGACATTTTCTAAATAAAATTTTCCAGGTGATTCTATTAGCCTGCCAGGGCTGAGGCCCACTGCACTCGTGAGTATCAAATCAATTGTCAAAATACGGTCTGCCTAGCATTGGTAGATGCTGTCAATGTCAGTATCCTGGTTGTGATATGTTACTATGTTTTCCTGAGAGGGAAACGGGTAAAGGAAAAAATGGTAGAATTTCTCTTCATTGTCTCTCATAACTGCATGTAAATCTACAATTATTTCAAAATAAAAAGGTTCATCTGAAATTTCAAAAACTGCATTTAAATCACCTATGACCTAAAAATGCAAATTTGTGGACCTCATCTCAGAGTAAAAACCCAGACTATCTGGGTGAGTCCTCTGTAGGTGATTTTGCTAAAACCGAGGAAACGCTTTTTTAGGTACTTTGATGTTGAGCAATACTGGGCACCTGAGCAGTTACAGGTGAGACTTAAACAAATGGGCACTCTCTGTTTCCTGCTCCATTCCATGTTTTCCTGCTATTCCCACTTGTGTCAAAAAAGGACATTTCGAATACCAAATGTTTCCTACCAAAGCAAATCAGTATAAAATATAAGCATCATTCAACAGTTTATCATGAGCATCTGCTTAGTATATGCCAGATACAGTTCTAGGCATTGCTTATAAGAGCAAGAGTAGAAGGGAGAGCATTTGACACAGTGGATAGGATGGCTGCATCCTATTAGTTTTACTAAGGCAGACCTTGAGTGGCAGCAGGTGATGGCTCAAGTACTTTGGTCGTTGCTGCCCATGTGGGAGACCCAGATGGAGCTCTGGGCTCCTAGCTTTGGCTTGGTGCAGCCCAGGCTATTGAGGAATTGGGGAAGAACACCAGCTAGTGGGAGATCTCTATCTCTGTGTATCTCCACCCCGCCACCTCCCTTTCAAATTCTTTAAGGAAAAGAATGACATTTGTAAGCCAGTCACCTCAGGCACTGTGATGACACCTAATGACCGCCTTGAAAGAGGACCCTTTTTGCTCCGCACTTTGTGGAAGGGTCCACTTCAGTACTGATACCAATCAGTTACTCATATGTACACGGCTGATAAGTTATGGATCTAGAAGTAGAATTCAGGATCTGATTCTACAGACTGTTTCTTTATGCTAACAGGTACTTAAGAACAGGTAAAGTGGTAACTTCTATGTATACAGTTCAGTAGCAGTAAGTGCATTCACAATGTTGTGCAACTACTACCAGCACCCCTCTGTAGGATTTTCATCTTCCAAAATGCAAACTCTGTACTCATTAAACAATATCTGAGCTTATTTTTCATAGAGGAAATATGATATCTTCCTCCTAGGAAGAAGTCTCTTGGGACCACCATGATACCAGCATCCTGTATCAGAGCACCAGTTTAACTCCTGGCTGCTCTGCTTCCAATCCTAACTCCCTCCTAACTCCCTGCTATTGCACCAGGGACAACAGGAGAGGATAGCCCTAGTGTTTGGGCCCCTTCCAGCCACGTGACAGACATGGATGGAGTTCCTGGCTCCTGGCTTTGGTTTGGCCCTGCCCTTTGAAAGTAAACCAGTGGATGGAAGATTTGTGTCCTCTGCCCTTTCTCTCCCGACCCCCCACCGCCACCCCACTTGCGTTACTCTGCGTTTCAAATAAATCACAGAAAATTTAATTTTATCTAATATATATAACTTCAGAAAAAAGACAAGAGAAGAATTTGGGAGAAAAGCTCCTTGCCAGCATTTCCCAGATCACACCATGGAAACAAGCCCCCGTGAATCCAGCCTGCCTGGATCTGCCTGTATTTTTATTGAATCTAAAAGAAGTAATTATCAGCTCTATTGTGTAGTAATCGAAAACCCAGCTGTAGAACCAGGCAGCCCAGTGTGAAAGCCAGGGCCGTCACTTGTTAGCTGAGTAACACGGGGTAAATGAGTTCAACTACTTGTACTGCAGTTACTTCTGATTTGTAATACAGGCATACTAATGGGGCCCAGTGAAAGCTTCCACGTGAGTATTAAATGATTCATGTGTTAGGAAACTGGCGCAGTTGTAGCCAGGTGGCCGCATGGCCCAGCTACCTGAGCCAGGCTCCACCCCCATCCTAATGGGATTGGCTGCTCCTGCTTCCCTGCCCGCCCTCAGGCAAAGTTTTAAAAGGGCCTGTTCCTGCACACGTGCTCTCTTGGCCCTTCTCTCCTGCTCTCTGGGTTCCTCTCTCCAGCCTCCTCCTCTGGGCTCTTGGCTCTGCTCTCCCCTCTCCTCTTCTCTGCTCTATCTTCTCTCCTTGCTAGCTCCTCTCCTCTCTGTCTCTTACAGTCTCCCTCCCTTTTTTCCTTCACTGCCCCTTCACTCCGGTCTGTAGAGTGTTCCCCAATAAACCCTTTCCTTACTCCGGTGTCCAGTGTGCTTTGCGACAGCTAACATTAAGATATAACATCATGGATGTGAAACAACGTCAACAGGCAGCTCCTCGGTACCCCACAGCCACACCCACTCCTGGACAACTGTTATTCATGATTATTTGCCCAGGTGTCGATTTTCTGTATGACAACTCAATGCACATCATTTCCCCACATCTTTTTCACTATGTATCTTGTAGCTCAGTAGTAAACACAGTATCTAACAACCTCAATTTATTTTGATTACAATTGTTTCTAAAAAAATTAGAGTAGAACACCCCCCACTGTAGGTCTCCAGCAATTTCACTTGGGCAGCTTTGCAGGCGTTGCATTGCCTCCTCAGAAAAACTAGCGTCCCCCTGTCCATAATATTGGAGCAGAAGAAAATACTGTGTTTACGAAGACTTGTTTGTTTTTATTCCACTTGATAAGAAAATACATTGTTGATGGCAAATCCAGGAGCAATCTAAATATATAATTGAGTAGAAGAACAAATTGAAATTGACCAAATCTCTCAAAGCTTTGGGGAAAAAAAACGACTTTGCAAATGGTCAAAAACAATGACTTAGAGCATCAGCATGCATTCAAATGCAAGACAGCATTCAGGGGTGATAGGCAAAGGAAACCAGGCTCCACGATACTATAAATGCTAACCCTGCTCCTGAAAGCAAACTAAAGTCTCTTTCTATTGTCAGTAGCTGTCTTCTAGGACAAATAGTTTGGTATTTTATAAAGGAGAAAAAAACTTATCAAAAACATTTCCATGAAATGTACCTCTTTTGAAAAATTACTCCTTGAATCTGAGTAAAAGAATTCTTTAGAAGCCAAACTGTTGAGATGATTCATCTGCACAAAAGAAAAATACTATTCAAGCAGCCTATTTGAAGATATGTCATTGAAAATCAAAGATGATTTTAAAAATAAGCTTCCAAAGGCGGAGGGAGGGAGGAAGGGAGAGGACTATGAATCTGTAATTGAAGTCATGGGTGATTTAAGTTTGAAAATTAACACGCATTCACTATTTTATTGTAATACAGTGGTAAGCAAAATAAATAATTACATCTGACTTTTTTCCACTGCCTAGGAGATAGAGGCACATTATGAAGCTTAGCCACTGATAGCCAATTTCACTTTGATGGTAATTATGTAACAAAATAGCAGGGTTTCACTCCCAGATACAGATGGACAATGAAGGTCAATTTCTGACCTGCCTTTTTGGATATTCAGTGCCAGCACAATTTAATTGGGATCAGGTAATTGCTCAGAAGGCTGCACTGAGCGCATTATCATCCCTCAGTGTCACTCCTGCACACCTAGTTATCCTGACGTTGTTTGTCAAAAACTGTCACAAGGGAGTGCATCTCACTGAGAAAAATAACTTGTATGTCATTGCTTAGAGCTTCAAGACCACACTCTGCAATGATGAAAGATATTTTTGAAGAAAACTCTCTTCTCCCTGAACTGATTAAATGGGTCCATCAGTTAATATGAGAGAATGGTTTTTAAAAGTAAATTATTTAGAGGAGGTCCATGATCTTTGCTCTTCAAGCTCTCTGTGTGATGTCAAATGTACCTCTTTCCCTCTCTTGGTATTGAAGGCTAATGTGTTAGTCTTGACTGTATTTTGTACATTTTTAGTTATGCCAACAGAAGACAAACATTGTTTTAAGGATTATAGCAATAGCATTGTAAGTTTTAATTCTATGGCAAACAAACATCTTTTTGTGACTTTTGTGCATTAGAGAGAAACAGAAATTCAGAAATTAACTAAAGTCCTATTTATATTTCTATACTACAAAGTAACTAGCAACTCAGGAAAGTCTAATGTCCACGAATTGAATACTTAAAACATTTGGGCCGAAATCGTTACATATGACAGATGCGTGTGATTTACTCAAATTAGAACATGATGTTTGAATTGGCCTTATTAAGTTTTAATGATCACTATCTATTGCTGTGATGACTGACAGGGCAGTGTGTACTAAGTATGGGATTTCCAATCAATTCACCATAGCCAGTGAATGAAATGAAACATTATCTGTTACCTTTCTTAGGACATGGTTCCTAGACAATGCTTTTTAATATAAGCACTCACATAAAAGCCACCAACATGATTCCTTCAGAATAGTATGCAATACCATGTACTAGAAGGTTTACAGAAATTTGAGTAACAATGGACAAGATAGGCTCACTACTATATTTAATAGGATTCACAACCAAAATACATTGATGTTAATATGCATCCATTCTGAATACATGAGAAAAAGGAAAAGACTTCAGAGTTTGCAATTATGTGAATTACGCTTTGGAAATATAAAGGCCCTTAAAGCATAGTATAAATGCGGTAGGAACACTCAAAATGTAAACTGCACTAGTATTAGAAACTTCTTTGCGGCCGGCGCCACGGCTCACTAGGTTAATCCTCCGCCTTGCGGCGCCAGCACACTGGGTTCTAGTCCCGGTTGCCCTCTTCCAGGCCAGCTCTCTGCTGTGGCCAGGGAGTGCAGTGGAGGATGGCCCAAGTGCTTGGGCCCTGCACCCCATGGGAGACCAGGAGAAGTACCTGGCTTCTGCCATCGGATCAGCACAGTGCACTGGCCGCAGTGTGCCGGCCATTGGAGGGTGAACCAACGGCAAAGGAAGACTTTTCTCTCTCTCTCTCTCTCTCTCACTGTCCACTCTGTCAAAAACAAAAACAAAAATTCTGTGCACGGCTTTCTCAAATGAAGTTTCTGAAATTTTCAATGTTATTCATTAGGGAAATGATACTGTTAGGAAAACAGTAGGATAATAGGTTTATGAAGCTTTAACATGGGTTAGAATGGCAGGACATTTAAAAAACATCTAAAACAGGAGATAGGCAGAATTATTAAAGGACCCCCAATCCCACCCCCACCCACCCACCCACCCAAATGCCTGATTTTTAAAAATGCATTTCCTTTGCCCAAGTCGCATAATTTATTCTGCATTTAGCTGCAGTTTTGAACTAGGGAAAAAAAAAAAAACCCTTCATGTTGACAGGTAAGTCCCTGCTCTGAGCTAGAGTGGATGGTCATAGCCCACATAGCACTGAAAAGGCTTGATAAAATGATGGAGGCTGTTTCATGTCCTTTCCTACCATGGATTTGCTCTCCCTGGCCAAGTCAGCTCCTGCCTTTGAACAGAAATTCAGCAGCATGCAAGAGAATGAGATACTAAACTAGGACAGGAGCTGCTGGTGAAAAGCTCCTGGCAGATATCAACTGGCAACTAATTACAATGACTATGCTAATAACCACTACACTCAGGTGACAGCAAAGGGAACAAAAATCATCCTTTTTGTTCCCTTTGTTGCATGCAATGGCTTATGTGTTTAATTCATTATAGTCTTTGTTCTCAAGTGGAATAAAACAGGCAAGTGGAAAAGGAACTTTTTTCTTTGGCTTTAAAGAGGCTTCTTTTTTTAACAGGTACAATTCAGTCTCAATTGTTTTTAGGTGTGAAGTTAGTAGCAGTGGCTCTAAGCCTTTTTTTTTTTTTTTATCAATGGCTTCTTATTATCATCCTGGTTATTTACATGTGAATATAGAGGCTGCATTCTCCCAGCTGCCAGGCCACCAGGGCATTGCCACTGATGTAATTTATAACATGACTAATTAAAATGAATTTGCTTGCAATAATGTTTGGTGTGCTATTTGTGGGAGAGAAGTTATTAAAATATTCAATACAGCAACAGTAAACTTGAATGCAAAGCAATAATAATCATACATTTTTAATTACATGTTTAATACCCATTTGGCTAATATAGAAGTATTCTGAAAATTGTTTAGGCTCAGCAAATTGTTTTTTGTGCTTAGTACCCCAAGGCATCCTTCTGGATGGGCTCAGTCTAAGTGCTGTCATTGAGATATGGCTGTTTAATAATGGACATGCAGTGCAGTCGTGATACGTAGCATAGGATCAGGTATGAAAAATGCGAGCTTGTGTTGCTTACTGCAGGCATATTCATTATCATATGTGATGTTCCGCAAACCACATTTTGGAATCAGTTGAATTTGTATGTTGCCTATCAGGCCTCAGAGGCCCCTCCTTTTCAATTTCCATGGCTTATTGCTACTTATTCTTACAGTAATGAGGATTTCCTTTATGAAAAAACAGAATGCAAGCTTACAAAGATTCATTTTTCACCAACTTTGAAGCAAGACTAGTCTTTTTCTTTCTTCCTCCTCTATATATGAGGGGGTTCTAAAACTGGAAAAATGGAGTTAACATTTTCCATGAACTTTTTGAAACTCCCACATGTATGTGTACATACATGGGTGAATTTAAAAGTTTTATTTAATTATGTAATATTTGCTGAACCATTTGAAAGTTACTAGCAGATGCCATGATACTTAACTCTTTTAAAATTGATCTTTAAAAAAAAAAAAGGGAACAGAGGTGCTGACACTATGGCATAGCGGGTAAGGCCGCCACCTGCTGTGCTGACGTCCCATATGGGCGCTGGTTCAAGTCCCGGCTGCTCCACTTCTGATCCAGCTCTCTGCTAAGGCCTAGGAAAGCAGTAGAAGATGGCCCAAGTTCCTGGGCTCCTGCCACCTGCGTGGGAGACCTGAAGGAAGCTCCTGGCTCCTGCCTTCAGATGGGCACAGCTCCAGCTGTTGCAGCCAATTGAGGAGTGAACCAGCAGATAGAAGAGCTCTCTCTCTCTGCCTCTCCTCTCTCTGTGTAACTCTATCAAATAACTTTTTTTAAGATTTAACAGAGAGAAAGATCCCTCATCCACTGGTTCACTCCCCGAACAGCTGCAATGGCCCACACTGTACCAGGCCAAAGCCAGGAGCTCCATCTGGTTCTCTCATGTGGATGGCAGGGGCCCAAACACCTGAGCCATCTCCCACTGCCTTTCCCATGCCATTAGCTGGGAGCTGGATTGGAAGAGGTGCAGCAGGGATTCAAATTGGCCCCCATCTGGGATGCTGGTGTCAAACCACAACACTAGCCCAGATACTTCACTTCTAAATACTTTAACATTTCTCTACCCAGGACAAAACACTCTCCTCTATGGCCACAGCGTAATGATCCCATTCAGCAAACTTATAATACAGCTGGCCAATATACAGCCCATTTCACGTTTTGCCAACTCTCCCAGCGACACCCTTTATGGTTCCTTCCCATGGCCCACGTTGCTCCTGGATCAAATCCAAAGCTCCACAGCACATTCAGAGCCATGTCCATTTGGTCTCTACCCTCAAGTCAGTTGTCAGTTTTTGTTGCCATTTGTATTTTTATGTTCTTCAGTGATGGAGTCCCCATTTTGAATAGTCTTATGTTAAGTCATCTTCCACAGGGGAATAAATTCACACAGAAAGAATGGCCATTGATAAGGACCTGACAATAGCAAACTCCAATGTCAAGCCCTTTGCTATTGTAGCAATAATATTGCAATTCGTTTTCCTGCACTCATTTGGGAGGTGTTTCAATTTGTATGTAACTAGCTCTTACTTTAGCTATTAATGTGG
Source organism: Oryctolagus cuniculus (assembly GCF_964237555.1). Taxonomy (NCBI): domain Eukaryota; kingdom Metazoa; phylum Chordata; class Mammalia; order Lagomorpha; family Leporidae; genus Oryctolagus; species Oryctolagus cuniculus. The sequence goes on from NC_091453.1 coordinate 16,212,844, forward strand.
TTACTGAAAGTTTTCCTGTATGTAGAAAAGTATCAAGTGGTATTAGTATTCCAAAGGAAATAATAATTAAATGGTGAAAGGAAATACAAGCGTAAGGGGGAGCCATACAATAATTGCACAGTTTAAATATGCAGTGTGGTATAGAAAGTCTATGTTATCTGTAATTAATATAATTGATTTTTATAAGGGTAAAACAATATTGCCTCAAAATGGACAAGAGTTCATGCTGAGACTAGTATAATCATTTACATAAGTGTACATGTGACTTCAAGGACAAGATGCTAGTGATGGCTCATGAATATTTATTTTTTCATTGATCCAAACTATGCCATAAATTTCTGGTCCCAACTTTGAAACCATTACACATTAAAATAATTAAGAAAATGGAAGCCAATAAGATTGGTTTTAAAACCTATCTTTGCCTGGTGATTCATCTTAGATCATTATGACAAATTTTTGGGCTAAATGTATTCTGTTTAACAGTTCTAAACTAAAAGCAAATTTACAAAGCTTACATTGTTTTCATCAAGCCATTCAAAGTTGTATTCATCACTTTGAGAAACTGTTTTATCTACTTCGTGACCACAGCCAAACAGTATACACTGCTTAACTGTAACTCTTTACTTATTATGACAAGTTATGTGATAAATGATCTTTTCAAATTCCGTAAGCTAAGAATGAAAAACTACTTTAGATTCAGTGATTCCAACGTCATGGATCTTCTGATGAGCAAGCTCTCTCAAATGTGTTTTAAGCAGTAAGACAATTGCTGAATATAAACTATGCTCAGAGAAACACTTTGTATTATGCAGTCTCAAACCAGAGCGAATGCACAATGAGCCCAGTCCTCTATTTAGTGCTCTGTACACAGCTGTGTATTTGCCCAGTGCCCTCCCCGTTCTAGTTCTGCAATTACTATTGATTGACTGAGAGACTGCATACTAATGTTGGCGGCCACTGAGGTATATCCACCTCTGTCGAAGGCCCAGCAGATCATTATGCATGCCTGGGACCTCACTGGAGACTAATAACAGGAATAATGATGGAAAATACGTAGAATTTCAGTTTATCAGTGGGAGAGCAGAATTACGAAGTAAAATTAAGTAACAACAGAAAGACAAAGATCACACCTGGGCTTTGTTCATGTAGCATAGCACTTTGCAGATTTGCCATATTCTAAGAATTATTTTACTGCTTTGTATTGCTAAATAATACTCCACTATATGGACAGTTCACATTGTATCCATCCACCGATTTGGAGACATCTGGATCACTGCTGCTACGAACATCCATGGACACCATTTCTGTATACATATGCTTTCAATTTTTCTGATTACACGTGTGATACCTGCAAGTGAACGTGCTGGGTCAGATTTTTGAGAGAGCATCACGTTGTTTCTCAGCCACTGCATGTTTTACTTTTCCATCCAATCTACCCCTGTATTTCACCTGACTGACAAAGTTTCAACACCATGCATTTTATATAGTTGTCACTTCAAGTTACATCTGAAATATTTGGCTGTGTTTGAAAGTAGATACTTGGGTCGACACTGTGGCTCACTTGGTTAATCCTCTGCCTGTGGCACCGGATTCTGTCCCGGTTGCTCCTCTTCCAGTCCAGCTCTCTGCCGTGGCCTGGGAAGGCAGTGGAGGATGGCTCAAGTGCATGGTCCCTGCACCCACATGGGAGACCAGGAGGAAGCACCTGGCTCCGGATCAGTGCCGTGCACTGGCCATAGCAGCCATTTGGTGATGACCCAGTGGAAGGAAGACCTTTCTCTCTCTCACTGTCTATCACTCTACCTGTCAAATGAATCGAAAAATATAGAATATCTACTTTTTTAAAAATTATATTTAAACAATGAAACATAACAGCATATTTCATTATTGACATGATTTGGATGGCAAGTACATACTAATTGGTGAAGCACAATTATGAGGGATACCAGAAATAAACCTGATAGAGACATGTGATTGAGCCTTCCAAAGCCCTTTATGGAACAAAATAGCAGATTTGGTCAAGTACTGATGTTGAAGCTAACATTTGGTGCAAGTCTTGTTGCCTCCTTCCTCCAATTCCCACATCAAAATAAAAATGCTTTCTTGCAATTTGTTTCTCAGCGTAAGGAACCAATGGTATAATATGAAAGTCAAAAGTCCCTAACACCTAAAGAAACCTGAGAATAGACACATGTTTGTTGTCAAGTATAGAACTATGTAGTGGGGAACACGGGCTACTCCCTATAATACACCAGACCCAACTGTAAGGTCTTTACTGGATTAACGCAAGCCTGTGAGGTAGGTATTGTTTTTCTACACATAGCCTATGTGCCTTCATTTCCTTGTCTGTGCTAAGTGTCAGTTCATTAGTGTTGGAGCTCGAATTTCTGACCTAGTCAGGCGGACTCACATCTTCAGTATAGTTATGTTCCTTACAGCTGGAAACACATTTATGTAACAAACGGCAACTTCACACACTATAGCATTCTTTTCTAGGATTTAAATTACCCACTATCTAACTTTGACTCAAGTTTTCAGATCTGCTATTGCTATCTAAAAGGCATTTTTGATCCAATAACAAATTATTGATCTCTAATTTAGCAAGCTTCCACAGAAAGGAACCAGGACTGATGGCCCAATTGAAGTTTAAGTTCCATGTCAATATCCACAGTTCAAGTCCATTCTTGGTTCCTATGAATGTTCCCTCTGCCGTTACTATACAAACTATGTACCAGCCATGATGTCCTTCCCCTCAAAAAGAATGCCGGCCTTGTGGTTTCTAAGGTGTTTGCTACTGCAAATGTCACCCCCAAGTCTGAAATACTTGAAACAGGAGAGAGAGTATGTGAATTTCCAGATAAAAATCTGCCCACCTTTGACATAGGTAAGCATGACTGTATCATATAGCCTTTTGTTCACTTCTGCTAATGTCCCATGTTTTCCCAAAGGTTCACGTTGCCGTATCACTTCCAATTTAAAAGGTTTCACTAAGTGACCTTTTCTTAAGGTAGTGAAAAATAATTCCTTCATGTTTTGAAGTCTAAACCCAGTCACTGCCAACACATCTGCACGTGAACCAGTCAAGGCTGTGCAGTAGGTAAGATTTTCAGGAGGGCTTCTCTGTTGCTTGAATTCCTATAATTGGAAGAAAAGTCTAAGAGACACAAAACAAATTTCTGTTTTCTCACCTGCTCCTCAGTAGTTTGGGGATCACTGTGTAGAAAGTGAAAATAGCTTCCATTGTAGCCTGTGCTATTTATCTATTGGCATCTACTGTCATTTTTTTTTTTGACAGGCAGAGTGGACAGTGAGAGAGAAAGACAGAGAGAAAGGTCTTCCTTTTCCATTGGTTCACCCTCTAATGGCTGCCGCAGCCGGCGCGCTGTGGCTGGCACACTGCGCTGATCCCTTGGCAGCAGCCAGGTGCTTCTCCTGGTCTCCCATGCGGGTGCAGGGCCCAAGCACTTGGGCCATCCTCCACCGCACTCCCTGGCCACAGCAGAGAGATGGCCTGGAAGAGGGGCAACCGGGACAGAATCCGGCGCCCCGACCGGGACTAGAACCTGGTGTGCCGGCGCCGCAAGCGGAGGATTAGCCTAGTGAGCCGCGGCGCCGGCCTCTACTGTCAATTCTAAGATTTGTGCCTTAGACCCTGTGGAAGAACCATTTTCCTTGGTCTTTGAAAGTAAATTTCAACCCTGCCTTCTAAAATGTCAAATTCCTTCACTATCAATTTTATTATATAGTTATGATGATAAGATAGTGTGTGATCAAATAGGATCTGTCATTCATAAAGGGAGTACATAGGATGGGACTATACAAATTGTTGGAAATATGGAATTAAAAGATATTCCAGTCAGGGGCTAGCACTGTGGCTCAGCGAGTTAAAGCCCCAGCATCCTGTATGGGTCCCAGTTCCAGTCCCAGCTGCTTCACTTCCAATCCAGCTCCCTGTTAATGCCCTCGGAAAGCAGCAGATGGCCCAAGTCTTTGGGCCTCTGTACCCACATGGGAGATCTGGAAGAAGCTCTTGGCTCCTGCCTTCCGATTGGCTCAGCTCTGGCCACTGTGATCATTTGAGGAGTGAACCAGTGGATGAAAACACCCACCCCTCCGTCTGTATTTCAAATAAATAAAATCATTAAAGATATTTTGGTGCAATGTTTTAAAAAGACAAGTATTTGAAAGGCAGAGTGATAAAGATCTCCCACTCATTGGTTCACTCCCCAAATGGCCACAGCTAACACTGAAAACAGGAGCCAGGAACTTGGCAGGGGCCCAAATACTTGTGGCATCATTATCTGATGCCTTCTGAGATGTATTAGCAGGGAGTTGGATCAAAAGCAGAGCAGCTGGGACTGGAACCAACACTCTAATTGGGATGCCAGTGTCACAAGCAGCAACTTTATTCATCTAATCCAATTGCAGCCTCATGGTGCCAAAAAACTGTAAAAACATCTATGACTGCTTACATGGATGGGTTTCACACTTTTGGTACTTTAGGAACATTTTGAAATGCCCAGTATTTCATTGTATAGTAATGATGATCTCACCATCCCAGACCATTTGAGCTTTCCCTTGTGTGTACATCTGTAAATGTGTATGCACGTGCATGTGTGGCAAGCTTTGAGGTGGGTGCCTAATCCCCGTACGATTCCCTCTTCCTGTCTTTTCATGTTTTGCTCTCCGTGTCTGTGGTGCAATAGCGAGGAAGGCCTTTCCCTTCATTCCTGTGCTTTACACTAAATTCAAGCAGCATTGCTTTATTGTAGATTTAGGTTCTAAATACATTTTGTAGACTATAGTGGGTAGATATATATTTCCATTTTTCACTGGAGCAGAGGATAAAGAGAAGGGGGGTGGCAGCAGAAATGAGTCCTGATGAGTTTCACCTCCTCTAGCTTTAGCCCTTGATCAGTAGGCACCTTCCCCTTTCATGTCCAACAGTGTTTATCCTACCGAGTGCAGCGCTCTGCTCCATCTTCTGGGGAGTCTTGTGGGTCATGGTTGTTATTTCCTTGAGTTCCTTGAATGGTATCCTACAATAGTAGCATGATTCTCAGAGTAGCTTTATTCCTTGCTACCTATTTAATGCCATTTCTAGTTTTAAAAAATATGTATCATATGGAAGATAATTGATTATATTACAAGAAAATTTTCTGCTCCAAATTTAAGAATTTGAAATAATAGACACAGGGAAGTGCAAGTACATATACAAGTAACTCTTAGTCTCTTACGTGACAGAAAGTGCAAGGAAGTATTCCAAGGCTGCATGAGGTGGAACTTCCCTCCAAATGACTGTCCCTAAGTAATTGATTTCTGGGTTCACTGTGTACATGGAGGTATAGATAGTTGGCACTAAAGATAAAAAATGTTTCATCCTTGTTTTCACTGCTCTTTTTCTGTTGCTTTCCAGCAGCGCGTGGGCTTTCATTATTTATTCAAGAGCCGGGTGTGCTGGACTTCCACTGCTGCTTTGCCTGCACCCACATATTTCTGTAGCTCGGGTATTTCCCTTTGAGTTTAGAGTGAGGATCTTTTATCTCACTGAGCAGTAGCTTTGGCATGATTGCATTTAGATTGAGAGATTAAAGCTTATAACTTAATTATGAATCCAACGACATAAGGAAGTTTAATTTAAATTTAGTATTTTAATTTAGCTCAGCTCATGTGTTCTTGTTGAATTCATCCTTGTCATTACCTTGGACATCAGTACTCTTTCAGAGTCACAGGCTGCAACAAAGTAACAATGCAGGCTGGACTTCTGCCTGAGCTCATCTTCAGAAAGGATTCAGGCTAATGGTGACACACACATTGTTACAGTTCATCTGAGTTAATAAGTATCTTTATGTGTCCATGCCTCCGTGTGTGTGTATATTCTTGTGCATATGCACATGAATGTGTCTTGCTATGCTGAGGCCTGAACAAATAACCTAATTTGTATATATGCAAAGCCAAACCTAAAAATACAAAATAGATGAAATTTCTCAGGGTACACGTGTGGCTTCTCAATTTTATGACCGATACACATACAACACTGTATACACATTTGTAACAGCACAATTACACAGGCGTTCCTATATGAGACTCCAATATTCTTAGGAACCCTTTAGTAGTATCTTACTCTCTGCTTCTTCCTTTTCCCTCCATCTGTTTTAAAGGAATGGTTTAGTCAGATACATTAATTCAAACTTTTCCTTTTAGGAAAAAATAAGCTTTACCCACTTGATCTGAGAAAACTGCTTAAAGGGCTATGGGGGACTGAGTTGCACATTTAAAGCTTCTCATTATCAATAGAAATTATTCATTTGTCAATTGCTGTTCATGCGTAGAACCCATACAATTCGTTTTCTTAAAGTCAGTGTTTGGGAACTTTGAATATAATTAGACAAAGTGGTCATTAGTAGTGAGACTTAAATAGGTTCCCATTAACAACATTAAAGCAGCAATAACAAACTCTGAAATATGAGACTGTCATAGTAAGGCTCCAAGTGCTTATTTTCTTTTCCTAGCTAAAATTCCAATGTAACTAGGATTCTAGTGGATATAATCCCATGTATATGTAAAATCCCACAATATGTAAAAAAATTTATTATAAATTAGAGCATTAGTCACTTCCCAAAGAAAAAAATGCAGTTCAAACTACTGTGCCAAATACTAGTGAGGTATCTGTGCTGGCAAGACATGAAAGCTGTGGTGTAATCTGTCTCCGACCTAACTTCACCCTGGGCACCTTCACTTTGATGTGCTTTGAGGAACCTGGATTTCTATTGATGTGTTCCTTAGAAATAAAATGTTTCCCTTATTTTGTGTGAAAATCATAATTTATGGTTAAATTTCCAGTTTAAGTATAGTTTTCGTTGTTCTATACATGAACTACTATGCTCTTCCAATGAAAATAGAAAATATGCTGCAAGAGTAAGTGAAACCTGAAGAAAATCACTAAGTGGGAATTTTCTTCTATGCTTCCAGCATGTTGCTTAAGGAAAGTGGATCTAATCAAGGAAATAGGACGCATGTAACACTTTGGTGGGAACTGTGAACATCCAGGGCATTTTCAAGGGCTATATGCTTGAGAGAATCTATCTTATTTCACTCTCCATGTCCTAGTTACTTTCAACACATCTACACTTACTAATCCAGCTGGGGAGGAGATTTCTTCTATAGTGCTTAAAGAAGCAAAGGACGAAAGGAAGGAGGAGATGGGAGAATGGTGTGCTTGTGTGTCCTGGGATGGAAAGTTACCCTTTGAGAAGCCAAAGAGTACGACAGACAGGTCATATACCATTGTGTGCCCCATTGTGGAAGAAACTCATCCGGCATGAAATCACTTACTATTTACATAACAGAACACATTGTATGAGCAGAGAATATTAGGGGAAGGGCATCGAATCCTGACCATGAGCTTCCTGGAGCTGTCTACCAGGATCACAAAAAGGAAACATACTTCATATATGCTACAAAGAGGTAAAATATACCACGGGAATCTACGATAAGGGCACCTACTTTAGTCTTGGTGCTGATGGAAGAGTTCCCTGAGGAAATACTTGAGCCGAGATCTGCATGCTGACTGGGAGTTGTGTGTTCAGGAATTCCTTGACTTCATGTGATAAAATTATCTTCCCAGTTACAAAACCAAGAACTGACAATTTTTGACCCTTTCTGCCTCCAGGTATCTGCTTTATCTCGCTCTAATCACCATTTCCATTTGTTCAACAGTGGTTTTGCTCCCTTTCTCCAAATCTGTCTCCATTCCTTCTACACTCAACCCTCAACTTAGTTCAGTTGTCAGCCACTTCCTGCTAAACTCACAGGTTTTTCACTTCTGCTTGAGTTGACTTTCCAGAGTGAGCAAAAATTTTGTTCAATGACATAGCCCCGCCTTCACAATAAAGCACAGCATCTATATTTGGTCATTTGCTAAAATCTAGTCGTCTTCCCCTCTCCTATCACTTTATTACAGTACTGCAAACTCCTTGAACATTCCTAAACATAGAAGGCAATCCGTGCCCTATTTTTTTAAAGGTACCAGCACACCCTTCCTCCCCTAATTATCAATCACAGTTTGTCTTCTGCAGCCTGTTGTTTTCCTGGGCATCATACTCAAAATCAACCTTGCCTTTTTCTTTGTCATCACATCACTTTTACCTGCTTTCTCTTGGCAGCATTCATTTCACCTTGCCCTGGGTTGTACTATGTCTCCCATTAGATTTTATGTTCCACAGCTGTCCAAGAATTTGTATTGCATTTTTACATTCCCTTACGCCTTGTTTTTCTAATTTTCCACAATTGGAAGTCTAAGTTTATATTGCAGACTTTTAGCAATGTCCTGGAACAAAAGCCAGGGGAGGTGGGGTTTGAAGAAGAAAGTTACTTAGATTGTTTTATTGTTTACATTCTTTTCTTCAGTAGCTCTGGGTACTCTAAGAATATTGATTGTTGGTAATCATCTGACAGAAGCCATTAAATACAGAGACTCAAACTTTGTATGAAGCCAAACACATTTTTTAAGCAAACATGTTTGGCAATGACATTTAAGCTCCTAGGTAGCTGGTTAGATGGTGATAGAGCAAACATCAGTAAATGCTTACTTTGTTTTTTAAAGACCCATAAAGGGGTCTTTACGACTTAAACCTTTAGAGTGGCTGGACTCTCTTGTTGGCTCCTTCTCTGACACTAACCACACTGTGAACCTGGAGATGGAAAGCTACCAGATTCCCACCCTTTATATTCACCCTCCTATTTTTCCTCAACTTGTCCTTTGTGAAAGTCCAAACACATTCAGGCAGCGTAACAACTGAGAATCCTTTTGAGTTTTTCAGCCAACAATAACATTTCTGTAAAAAAAATTTAGTATATAAGATGGCAGCCATCTGTTTAAAAATAGACCCATCTTTAAATCTAATCATCGTGTAAGGTTTGTGACTTGAAAGCAAGGGTAACACTGTTTATGATCATCAAAATGGGTTAAGTTTTTGTTTCCTTCATTGTTTTTGTCTATACTGAGATCAGGTAACTGTTGCTGACTGAAAGTAGTTACCCACTTTTAATTACAAACAAGATTGGTTGAAAAATTGCCCTTTTATTATTGATGAGCCACATGGACATGTCTGATTGTAAAAGTCAGAGTTTTCTCTATTTTGTGTGGTTTAAAATCCAGATGTTTCGGATCAAAATCCATAAATCTGTAATAATGTGAACTGTTCAGAGAATTTGATCTTGTTTTTCTTCTAAACGTTTGTGTCATAAGTAATAGTGATAACAGTTTGCAACAAATTTTTAGAAATAGAACGTATTCCATTGAAAAGTTAATAATTATTTACAGAGTGAGCTCTCTTCCACTCTCCAAACGCCTCCAATGGCTGGTCCCTACTAAAGCTAATAACCAAGAATTCAATCCAGGTCTTCATGTGGGTAGCATGAACCCAATTATTTGAGTCAGCACCACCACCTCCAAGGGTCTAATTGAGCAGGAACCTGGAATCAGGAACTGGAGCCAGCAATCAAACCCAAGTACTCCAATGTGAGATGCAGGCATCCTAAGCAGTACTTTAACTGCTGCAACAAATGCCCTCCCTTTATGAAGTATATAGATTTTTACAAAATATATTGTCATTAGCAATGTGTTTTAACTTGTTAAAATGCTTTCTATGCAAATTTGCTGTTATTCCAATTCTTGGTTCGTTTTCAATGTTTACTAGGGGATTTTTATAAATTAATCTTGTAAATGGTTTTCATTTATACAATTAAGCTTTGTGAATGAGATGTCTAGGTGTGACATTCTGTTACACAGGTATTAATATTGATATCACAGCAAATATTATAGAGGTCAGTAAACTTTTGCTCACATATGTATTTCTTAATCTGCATTGTCATTTGAAGATACATTATTCTGAATTAATTACCAACATAAACATCTGTGTTTCTGTACTCCTTTATAAAGTATGTGAAGGAAACCTTGCATATCCATACTAGGACGTAGACCACAGTTTCAACAGCGGAATGCCATTGTAAAATAATATACTGTGGTTTTTTTCATTTAAGATGACTCTTCTGATTTCATGAATGAAAATGTACCTATGTGAGAGGGCTTATGAAGTACTGCTTACAAATTTGGAGTATCCCAACTACAATGTTAGCTCCATGAAGGCAGATAAAGGCCACAGGTGTAGCCTCCAACCCTAGTCCCTGGCATATATGTGCTCAACAAACATTTTGCTGCATGGATGAATGAACACTTTTTGTCTTTTTCTTTCATCTCTTCCTGGTACTTGTCTCTCCTGTAATCCCTTACCACTCTAGTATTTGATGCCAGAAAACCCTCTTATATAACAATCCCCGTTCTTCACTATTAAACCTTTTTCAGCCTCTTCTCTATATTATCTTTAGTACTAACAGCCAAAAATTCACACCCTGAGATGTGGTTCAGCCAAAATTATTTATAAATTTAAAGGTTAAGCTATTAAGCTAAATGAATCCCTCATAAAACGTAGACTGTCAGATACTATTAAAGATTTTTAGGTGTGCAGAAGGAATAATTTGGGAAAAGAGTAATACTAAGCCAGTGCTTTTAGAACTTTAATATTCATATGAATCACCCAAGGATCTTATTAAAATACAATTGGGATTCAGTAGATCTGCAGTGGCTCCTGAGAACTTGCATTATAATAAGCCCTCAGGTGATGCTGATCTGTTGGTCCATGGGCTCAGCTTTGAGTCATGAGCTGTTAGACTACTTGAACTTTTTTAAACCTTACAATTTGAAGCTGTATATGCTAGAATGGACAGGTATTTGTCTAGCTGCTGGAAAAACTTAGACTCTTGAAAAGGTCCAAATAGAATATATACTTCGATTAAGAACTTTATAGTGGTAGACTGGAAGGAATATAATCTGTTGTCTTAATTTACACAGTGGAACACTGGAGCCCTAAGATGTTCGATGACATATATAGAATCCACAATACATTCATACTGTACCAAATTTGAATCCAGGTTTCCATGTTCCAAGACCTATGCTTTTTAAAATAGCTTATGATAACTTTTAGCTATTGAAATAGTAGTAGCCCTCTTTCAATTACAACATTGAAGAAGCTATTGAACTTTTCAATACATTTAATTTCCCTTAAAGTTTAATGCTTCACTAGTCAGACAAAATGAAAGAAAATAGATTCCGAGATGGGTGAACAGTGAAAAGACAAGCTGATGTTGACAAGGGGAAGACAGGAGAATAAAAGCACAGGAAGTATATTCCCAGGGGAGAGTTGGAGCGAAGTTTGCACTGGAAATTCTACAGAAAGAGGGGCACAGCAGAGCAGCATGGAAATAATGGACACACAGCAGCAAGTAGGGACGCCACACCTGACTCCCACTTCTGAGAGCAAGGTGAGAGCAGAATACGGCAGCCCGTGCCACTGTTAATATTGCTATGAGGTAGATCCTAGTGGACCACAGTGATATTGAGTCCAGACTGGGGCCCGGTACCCACCTAATTCAACAAAGAAAAAACATTCCTTTCTCCCCATCCCCCCATAAGGGCAATCTGCAACAGGTAGGGAGAAGCACCACCTTGACACCAGTAGAAGCTGCAGAGGCACAACAAGGGGATTTTAACATGGGGAAAAATCTGCATTTCCCATTGACTTTGAGTCTGGCTGGGAAGGCTGACAGGGGCTGGGAACCCACTTAACATTGTGAGGTGGCCCCATCCTCTATTCTATCACAGGCTCTGGTGCTCAACCTGCCAAGGCAGAACACCCCGCAGGGAGCTAGCACTGGAAACTCTGCTTTTGCCACAGACAAGGCAGGCTCATGGGGCAGAAGGGATCCTCTGCACCCTGTGATTGTGGGAACCTTACTCCCTGTGAGTGGGAATTTTGTGACCACATAATAGGGTATGTGGTATAGCTGGGTCTCTGGGTAATCACTGTGCCTGGTGTCACAGGCTCAGAGCTCCCCGACTGCTGGGGGTGGTTCACTATGGAGGATTCTGTGCTCACACTGAGGACTACACAGAACCTATATGCCATTCATGCACCAGTGTGGGTGACAGTTGACCCACTCTGGGCTAACCCTGGGCATTGATCACCTTGGAAGAGAGGAGGTAAGGTTGGGATTATGCCAACAGGTGAGATCATACCTTCCCCTCGGCTGACAACAGAGTACATCTGTCATGCCCAACTTAGGCATCACCCTGGATTCTTACACCACCCTTGATCGCTGACCAGAGCTCCGTGACCCTACCTAGCACAGGGCTCTGGGAATTTACTCCATTAAGCCACAAAGGCATAGGTTCAAATGTAAACCAATCAGTAGAGAAAACCAGCAAGTGTTTCCACAAATGCCTAGAAATAAACACAAATATAAGAAACAAGAACAAGGAAGACAACATGACTCCCCCAAAGGAGCACCACACTTCCATATTACAATGTGAAGACAGATGAACAGATTGATGAAATGACTGAAAAGGATTTCAAAAGAATGATCATAGGACTGATCAGAAGCAACAAAAAGCAAATTCATGAATTAAGTCCATAAATGACTAGGAAGAAAAATTTTCCCATTAGAGATTTTGAACAGCAATCAAGCTGACCTATTAGAAATGAAGAATTTAATGTCAAATAGAGAATACAGTGAAAAGTCTTAACAACAGACATGCTGAGGCAGAAGAATGAATATCTGATCTAGAAGACAAATGCTTGGACATAGTCAGACCAAAAAGAGAACAAATTGGAAAAATTAAAAACAGTGTTCAAGATTTATTGGCTACTCTCAAGTGACCCAACATACACGTCTTAGGAGTTCCTGAAGGTGCGGAAAGAGAATGGATTAAAAGGCCTATTCAGTGAAATGATGATATAAAACTTCCCTAATTTGGACAAAGGAAGGGACATCCAAAAACAGTAAGTGCAGAGTGTGGGGAGCAACTCGGACTAGACTAAGTTACTGGAATTAAGACTTATTCTATGCACCTGCTCTCCCACAATATGGTGCTGAGAAGGGAGTAAACAACTTCTACGCAGCTGCCTCTCACCAACTTGAGTGATGACCTGCAGGAGCTGATCCTGCTCCTGATTGGAGGAGAGCAGCGTACTCGGTGTGTGGGTAGCAGAGTTGGGATTGGTGGAAGAGGACTATAAAGGAGGAGAGAGACAACATGCACCAGGAACATCTAAAAGGAACATCTGGATAACATCTGAGCAGCCCCCGAGAGAGCCGGCCAGCGGTGTGCCGCTCCCCCACAGAAGTGGGGAAAGTGGCAGGGGGAACCGCCCTTCCACGGAGGTGGAAGGATCGGCAGCCAACCCGGGAAGAACCAGCAGCAAACCCGCGAAGGGCCGAGCAGCAGAAAGAACAGCGCAGGGTTTAGTGTCGTTCCTCCGTGAAGAGGGGGAGCGACACAGAGAACTCCTAATAGACATTATCAGAAAAGATCTTCACCACAACACATTGCAGTCAACTATAAAAATCAACACACAAAACTCAACAGCCTTTGTATACACAGACAATGTCAGGGCTGAGGAAGAACTTCTCAGAGCAGTCCCATTCACAATAGCTATAAAAACTTTTACCTCTGTGGTTAAATATATTCCAAGGTATTTAAACGATGTCTACACTGAAAATTACACATTATAAGAGGAAATAGAAGACACAAAAGGAAAAAATTTCAATGTTCGTGGATTAGAAGGATTAATATCAAATTGTACATATACCAAAAGCAATTTACAGGTCTGATGTGATCCCAAAGTACCAATGACAATGTTGTCAAGTCTAGAGAGAATGATGCTAACATTCAAACACAGTATACACAAGAGACCCCAAATAGCTAAAACAATCAACAAAAACAAAGCTAGAGACATCACAATGCCAGATTTACAGACATACTACAGGGCAGTTATAATCAAGCCAGCCCTGTACCGGCCCAGAAAGACACATGAAGACCAATGGAACAGAATAGAATGCCCAGAACTCAATTCACAGATCTACTACCAACTAATTTTGTATAGCAACCCAAAGTCAATCCCTGTAAAAAGGACAGTCTCTTCAAGAAATGGTGCTGGGAAAATTGGATCGCTGAATGCAGAAGTAGGAAACAATGCCCCTATCTATTACAACTTATACAAAAATCAACACAAATGGATCAGGGATCTAAATCTATGGCTTGATGCCATCAAATTACTAGAGGATATCATCAAATTACACTGGTAAAACTCTGCAAGACATTGGCAGAGGCAAAGACTTCAAGGAAAAGACCCAAAAAGTACAGGCAATCAAAGAAAAATTAGACAAGTGGGATAACATCAAGCTAACAAGTTTCTGCATTGCAAAGGAAACACTCAGCAAAGTGAACAGGCAGCACACAGAATGGAAGAAAATATTTGCAAATGAAGCAACAGATCAAAGATTAATTTCCTGAATATATCAAGAGCTTAAGAAACTCAACAACCACCAAATGAATCCAATTAAGAAATGGGCAAAAGACTTGAACAGGCATTTTTCAAAAGATGAAATCCAAATGACCATCAAGGAAATGCAATTAAAAACTATAAATGAGAGGGGCCAGCACTGTAGCTTAGTGGGTAAAGCCACTGCCTGCAGTGACAGTATCCCATATGGGCGCGGGTTCGAGTCCTGGCCGCTGTACTTCTGATCCAGCTCTCTGATATGGCCTGGGAAAGCAGCGGAAGATGGCCCAAGTGCTTGGGCCCCTGCACCCACATGGGAGAACCCCAGGAGGCTCCTGGCTCTGGATCCATGCAGCTCTGACCTTTGCAGCCAACTGGGGAGTGAGCCAGAGGATGGCAGGCCTCTCTGCCTCTGTTTCTCTGTAACTCTGCCTTTTGAATGGATAAATACATTTTTAAAATGGATAAATAAATTTTTAAAATAACAATGAGGTTTCACCTTACCCCAGTTAGAGTGGCTCTCATACAGAAATTAAAAAAAAAAAAATGCTAGTGAACATGTGGGGAAAAGGTCCCCTAATCCACTTTTGGTGGGAATGCAAACTAGTACAGTCATTGTGGCAGATAGTATGGAGATTCCTCAGAAAGCTGACAATAGATCTACCATAATTTCCAGCCACCCCACTCCTGGGAATGCACCCAAATGAAACAAAATCAGCATCAAACAGTTAACTGCATGTTTATTGCAGCTGAATTCACAATAGTTAACATATGGACTCCACCCAGATGCCCACAACTGATGAATGGATAAAGAAAATGTGTATATATACACTGGAATATTACTCAGCCATAAATAAGAATGAAATCCTTTCTCAGCAAAATGATTGCAAATGCAAACCATTATATTTAGTGAAATAAGCCAGTTTCAAAACAACAAATAACATAATTTTCCTGATCTATGGTAAGAGTACAAAAATATGTAAATAAGCACAATTTACATTTTAAAATTTATTGTTTACAGCCCTTGTCTGTTGTTGTAGAATAGTTTCTTTCCTTTTGTTGATTTATTTACTTAGGGGAGCGTTAATCTTATAAACTGAAAGCATGTCATTGTAAAAATTAGAGTAAGAAAGGAGGGGGACCTTGGGAGCATGGGCGGGAGGGAAGTATCACTATGTTCCTAAATCTTACCTTGTATAAATTTGAAAAATGTTGATAGGTGGGATTATCTTAAATTTTTTGTATGTATCCATAAACTATTATGTTCAAGATATAATACAAACACAATAACTTTTGAATAGGTGAATAAATGGATAAATTAGAATAAACCTTGAATCCACAAAAGAAATGACATAGTGTGTTTGTTTTATAAAGAGTTGTACCTCTCAGGAATGTTAATTTTATTATTATCATCAATTATTGCAAATAATGCCAGAACATATAGAATGTCTTTTTAGGAATTAGATGTATAACTTTGGTGGCCTAGTTTCACAAATAGGTAAAAATTTAGAAAAACAAAGCAACACATACCCAAAATCAAAATTACTTTTTCTGAAGAATATGTTAGCTAAATTTTTTTTTTAACTTTTATTTAATGAATATAAATTTCCAAAGTACGATTTATGGATTACAATGGCTTCCCCCACATACCGTCCCTCCCACCCACTACCCTCCCCTTTCCCACTCCCTCTCCCCTTCCATTCACATCAAGATTCATTTTCGATTATCTTAATATACAGAAGATCAGCTTAGTATACATTAAGTAAGGATTTCAACAGTTTGCTCCCACACAGAAACATAAAGTGAAAAATAATAGATGATTTTTTTTAAATGATGATGAAATCAGATCAGACCTATTGTCATGTTTAATCCCAGTGAGAGTCAAGTTGGGAGTTGATAATTTCTTTTTTTTTTTTTTTTTTTTACAGAGGATCAGTTTAGTATGCATTAAGTAAAGATTTCAACAGTTAGCTAAATTAATTTTTCTAATTTGCTCAAAATTCATATGCATCCCCCTGTACTCAAACTTTGTTTTATCCAGAAGTCTTTCACATCTCATCAACAGCTGGCTTGTTACTGTGTGTGTGTCTCAGCGCCCCTATTACAAATGGTTTTTTTTTTTTTTTTAAATATTTGAGAGGCAGAGTTACAGAGAAGTCTTCCATCTGCTGGTTTACTCCCCAAATGGCCAAAACAGCTGGATTTGGACCAATCCAAAACCAGGAGCTAGGAGCTTCCTCTGTGTCTTGCACTTGGGCCATCTTCCACTGCTTTCCCAGGTGCATTATCAGAGAGCTGGATTAGAATATGAGCAGCCAAGAATCAAATCAGTACCCTATGGGATGCCGGCACTGTAGGCAGAGGCTTAACCTACTATGCCACAGTGCCAGCTCCTGCAAATTCTTAAAAATAGGTGAAAGATAATGATGTTCCCCTACTATGGTATAAAATAAAATCAAAAGTGAGATTGCATAATTTGCACAATTCAGACACTTTACATTTCATTGGTATTGTTATTATACGAGACATTTTATATCTTCAGATTTTGTCACGTTACAGCACCAACTTAGAGCCTATGTGAGTAGAATGAACCCCTTGGATTTCCATGGAAAAATGCGATTATTTTCATGCAGAGCCGATTTCATCACCCACTACATCCTCCATTCTACCCTCAGCCTTCCATTTCCATGACCCACATTAGCACTTTAAGAGCAACAAATGGATGCTTCTCCTGACACAGGTTGTAAAAGCATGTTGGTATTATGTGGGGGGCATAAAGGGAAAGTCAGGCAGCATAACAGCTGTGCTGATAAGGCTGAGCCCATTAAAGATCTTAGAACATCCATATTGTTGTTGCTAATAACACCTGAACCTTGACTCAGATTACAAAAACTTCCTCATGCATTACTTTCACATCCAAGATTATGAAATGCTATCATTAAAAATCACAATACTCTTAAAGTATTTTAATATTACATGGAACTTTAAGTGATGGCACATGTTTCCACAGTGACTATGAGTAAATTGCTATAGATTCACAAACAGCATTTTCTTTAGAGAGCTGACAACAGATGGTGGCATGTTAACAAAAGGTAAACTAAACAATCTACAGCATGCTCAGAGAATTTAAATGGTTACTAAGAATTTTTTTAAAACAAATAATGATGCTTGGTGATGCCTGGAATTTTCAGATGCCACGAAGTTTTTAAGAGGGCCACACAAGACTCTTTCCTCTTTACCTGGTCATCACATGGATGCCTTTTGACTACAGGTTGAGCATCCCTTACTCAAAAATTCAAAACTTCTTGAGCACTGACATCATGCCACATGTGGAAATTTCTACACCTGATTGTGTGACAGATTATGGTCAAAACACAGCCATAGTAAAAAATGCATGAAATGACCTTCAGGCTGTGTATACTAAGGTAGATATGAACCATAACGCAATGTCATGTTAAGACTTAGGATCCTCGAGTCATCTGGGGAGTGAACCAGCGGATGGGAGACCTTTCTGTCTCTTACTGTCTTGCTCTGTCACTCTGATATTGGGAATGACCCCCTACAATCTATACAGAAATATGGTCCCTTAGAGTTCCCCAGAAGTGCCATCTGGGATGCCACATATGCTACCAGAATTTGGATGCCATACGCTATCACCATATGCTTATTAATAAATCCCCAATATTAAAAAAAAGACTAAGACCCTCCCCAAGAGAATTTATTCTATATATGCAAATACACAAAAAGCTGAAACATTTCAGATAAGATTCTTAGCCTGTATTAGGTATTTCTGTCTCTGAGCTAATCATCATTCCCTTTTAAGAGCATTAACATTTCAAAAAGTATGGACACTATACCACATTAAACTAGCAACTCTCATTTTGTTGTGATTTTCAGTCCAAAGTATGAGCCAAAAGTGGCCCAGAGAACATCTTGTATATAGTGAAAGAGGATCGAACTGCAGAGAAGTGGCAAGTCCTGGGTACTGAGAGGGGAATATCAAGATGTGCCAAGGAATAGAAGGGTAGCCTCCAAACCAGTTATGTGGGGTCTCTACTTTCCTTATGCCTGAATATAAACCCCAATTCCTGGATAAAGTCTTACTATAGTCAAACAGTAACTCTGTGTATGGAATGATGAACTGCTAAAATTCTTGTTACAGTCTTTGTCCCATGTGCCTTCAATAATTGTTACAGTATGCCAGTAAATCCCAGGTCTTCTTGCTGTTACTCAGAGCTCTTCCAAGATCACTAATTTTGAACCTCTTCAGCACCCGTAAAGTCCTATTAGGACTGATTGTTGCTGATATGTATGATGTGAAAATACATTGTTTATAATATGTTTCTTGTTCTTGGTCAGTTGGCTGCCTATATTGAAAAATTCAAAGTTCTACCAAAATCATCCATTTTCCTCTTTAAACTGAAGATATAGAATTATTGGACCCACATTATGCTTCAGTTCAGCATTACTGCCTCACAATAATGAAAAGAACAACCCACACTCTACAATATGCTGTGTTTCTGAAGCTAGTTTATTTGTAGGTATGTTAAATGCATTTCATCTTAAAATAATTTCAACTTAGGAGAATGTATCGGGCTGTACCCCCATGGTAACTCAAGGGGCAACTATATCTACTGAGAGAATGTAAATCACATTGTGTCAATATACTTTTAATGAATGTGTTTACCATTATATAACCGTAAAGGCTACACTGAAGTAGTTTAAGATTTACTTATACATTTATTTCAAAGGCAGAGTTACAGTTAGATCTTCCACCCACTGGTTCACTCCCCAAGTGACTGCAATAGCAAAAGCTGAGCCGATCTGATTACAGGAGTTTCCTCCAGGGTCCCTCCCCCACACATACACCATGTAGGTACAGGGACCTAAGCACTTGGGCCATATCCCACTGCCTTCCCAGGCACAATAGCAGGGAGCTGGATTGGAACTGGAGCCCATATGAGATACTGGCGCCACAGGCAGTGGCCTTGTCCACTACACCTCAGCACCAGCCCTGAAGTAGTTTTAGGGACAACTGAGAATGTATCTTTCCATGTAAAGCTGCATGTCGGTTAAGTATGACATGGTCCACACATATACCCATTTTGCTTGTATTAGTTGCTATAAAAGTGTAAATGTTGCATGCTTAAGAGTCATTCATCAGGGTTCGGCACTGTGGCACAGCGGGTTAACGCCCTGGCCTGAAGCGCCGGCATCCCATATAGGCACTAGTTCGAGTCCTGGCTGCTCCACTTCTATTCCAGCTCTCTGCTATGCCCTGGGAAAGCGATGGAAGATGGCCCAAGTCCTTGGGTCCCTGCACCCGCATGGGAGACCCGGAAGAAGCTCCTGGCTTCGGATTGGCACAGCTCTGGCCGTTGTGGCCAATTGGGGAGTGAACCAGAGGATGCAAGACCTCCCTCCTTCCCTCCCCCACCCCTTCACTCTCTCTCACTGCCTCTCCTCTCTGTGTAACTCTGACTTTTGAATAAATGTATCTTTAAAAAAATCATTCATGAAGTATACAGACTTTCTATTTTGTGCAAATAAATAAAATATGTAAGTGTGTTCCCTAGTTCTCTTCCCATCAGTCAGGTGAATAAAAATTGAAATATGATAATAATTAAAGCAGAAATAGGTGATTAAGGTTTTCATATAGCTAAGTACGCAATACATGGAAGGTCTGGGAAGTAGTTCTGCCTCCGCTAGTCTGGGAAAGACCCTCAGAGGTGATCACCAGGCTGATTCTTGGAACAATAAGGAGGGTTTTATCTGATAGATTAAATAGGAAAAACTCATGAAAGGAAAGGCCATGAGACCCAGACGTATGAACAGTGATTTTACATCTATAAACATCTGACTCAAACGTGTTAGAGATAGGCAGGGAGATGGGAGATAGAATGGGTTGATATTTAGATTTTAAAGGGCTTTTTATTCCTTTCTGAAGACCTACAGTGTTTTATTATTACAGATAAAGGAAGTAGGCAGCTGCTTGGGGGTGGATAGGAAATGGCCAGAACATCAGCTCTGGCTGCAGTGCAGAGAGCCCTGATTCTCAGGGGGAACAAGTGAGGTCCACAAAGTTGTCAGCAGGCTTTAGGGAAAGATACTCTAAGAACGGAAATGACTGGCCACAAGGAGGTACCATAAGATAAGTAACTGAACTTAGTGTTAACAAAACTGTCCTGGTTGGTAATAAATGCTCAGAGGACAAGATGAGTTGAAGGGAAGTAACTTACAGAACTTGAGAGAGAGTGGAGAAACCATGCCACAACAAAACATTTTCCACAGCATGGATAAACATTCCTGGGAAACGCAGAAACTCTATCATCAAATACTATGCCCCACAAATGTTACTTGACATGTAGTAGTAGTAGTAGTAGTAGTAGTAGTAGTAGTAGTAGTAGTATTTGGGAGATGTGAGCAATCTTATGCTGTGGTTCACACTAGGGATAATGGGAAACCTAAAAGAAAACAAAACAACAAAACCTTTATTTAATGCAAAAAAAAATGCACACTGCTTTTTAACTTGTTTGGTTTTTGTTACCCTAAAGAATCCTGAGTCAACATAGTTTAAGAAGTCCAAGCTGTTGCCATCCTGAGGAATAAACACATCAACTACATACAAGTAACCATGCATGGAATACAGTTGAAATGTGCTGCTGCTCTGGTGAATGAAAGCCTGTTTCTCTTACGTGCTCCTTGAGGCTCTTCCTAATCTTATACATCACGTGGCCGTGTTCCTGTCAGACTACCTGAAACATGCTTTCCAAGTTAGTTTCACATCTTTGTAGCCATTTGCACTTAATAGAGAACTTAGTTGTGTTTACATAGATTGATTCGCTGTTGGTCTTCCTGAGTCCACTTTGACTAGAGTAGATACCCCATGTGTTAATCCTACTTGATATCCCATCACTAAAACAGAAACACACTTTTCACTTTTCAGTTCTCTGGAATCCCATTATGTTGCCCTTATGTATGTTTCTAATGCAATATACTGAGCATAGTGTGATGATGCATTCCCAACTTGCAGTGGCTACGGATGTGCAGGTGCATATCTTGTATTCAACATGAAGTAACATTTTATTAGGAGCATGCTAATTTGAGGGCCCTTTATTGTAGTATTAGCAAAAAAATTAGATTAATTAGATTGTGCATTGAAAAGTATATGTAGAAATGAAGTTATGAGGACTGTTATACTTTATCAAAATTCAGAATTAAAATGGGATTTAAACAATTAAAAATAAAGGTCTTTTAGGATTACAGACTTTCTTATTATCTTTAAAAAAAAAAAAGCAATAGTAGGGTTTCCAGCTGAGAGGAATGGTTGTGAAAAACATTTTGTTCCAGTTAGTTAATTCTTCCCTACATGTGCTATATTCATTGTATCCATTTTAAAAGCAAATGAGCCATCTCTATCCCTTCTCACATTTGTGGCAAACTCTTGCTGTGCCAATTTCAGATTACATGCATCTTAGGGAGAAAAAGATGTTCTAATCTTGATTGTAATTTTAAGTTAAAAGAATGAAATTAGTTCAATACAAAGAGAATGATAGGTTGCACTAGTCAGACTGCTGTTGCCCCTTTCAACAACATAGAAAAACATGTCTATACACACGATAGTAAATTCTTGCACTAAACTACCTAATTCCATGGATGCTAGATTTCGACCCAGTCAATCAGTTCATGTAAGCTGAAATTAGTTGACAAACATGCTGTTACTTGAGGGTTCAGCCAATCTGCAAATAATCATGGCAAACTTTCAATGAAATCATTCTTAAATCAGCAGATATTTCACAAATAAGGATGCTAATAATGGATATTAAACCCATGAAAAATATGCTCAGAATTATTTGCCAACAGGTAAATGGAAATTAAGCCACAATGGAATACTATTATAACACACTTATTAGAATGGTTAAAATTTAAAATACTGATCAAACCAAATGTTGTAATGATATAGAACAAGTGGAATGCTTCAAGATTGCTGTTGGGAAAGAAAAACAGCATAATGACTTCCGACAAATTTGATTGCTCCTTATGAAGTTACATATAAATCTGCCTGCCCATAACCGTAAACTACTCCTAAGTTTTTAACCAAGATAAATTAAAACTTGTATCAATAGCAAAGAACTGCTCACAAATATTCACAGCAGTTTTATTCATAACATCCCCAATTTTGGGATGTTAAGTGTACCAACAGGTTAATGCATAAATACATAGTGGCACAACCACACAATGGAAAGCAACTTGGCAATAAACAAGGCAACAAACTGCTGCTACACATAAGAAAATGGACAACTCTCAAAATTTGACATACAACAGTGCATACACATGAATAGGAAAACTAAACAGTGTGATTGAAATCAGATCAGTGGAATCTTCTGAGTAGATGGGAGTATTTCAGACCTTGTATCTTGTTAGAAATGTTATAGACTCCAACACCTGAGCACGGAGAAGTTTAAATATGAATTGCTGTAACACAATCTGAGCACTAAGACTGCAGAAACAAATAATGAAGTACATAGTGTGGGAATCCTGTACAGTTGGGACTCCATGTTCCTCGTGAAAATGATAGAGCTGAATGATAAGGCATTCACTCGTTTAATAAATAACCTGATAGTCCTTAGAGTGTAATTGATGAGCCAGATTCTTCTAGGCACTGGGGATACCGATAAGTATCTGTACTTGAAATAAGAGCACCTTGACAGGAAGGATAGCACAAATCCATTTTTGGAGAAATCCTGGAGATTGTGTACCAGATAGAGGAAAGGGTGAATGCACAGCCCCACCCCCTACCCCCAAATGAGAAAGCTCTCAATTTGAGGACCAAAAAACTCAACAGTGTATCTGAAAGACCGACAGACTTGTATGATTAGTGGGGAAAGAATGGAAGAGCCTGTTTATTTTGGAATTTACAGGTCATAGTAAGGTATGTGTATTTTATTCAGAATGGAATAGGAAGACATTATGGAATTGCAAGGCAGAGAGTTGCATTACCTATTTGGGTTAAAAAAAATCTCTGGACCAATGCTGTGGCACAGTGGTTTAAGCTGCAGCTTGCAATGCCAGCATCCCATTTGGGAGTGCCAGTTCAAGTCCAGGCTATTCCACTTCCAATCCAGCTCCCTGCTAATATTCCTGGGAAAGCAACAAAAGATGTACTTGGGCCGGCGCCGTGGCTCACTAGGCTAATCCTCCACCTAGCCACACCAGCACACCGGGTTCTAGTCCCGGTCGGGGCTCCGGATTCTGTCCCGGTTGCCCCTCTTCCAGGCCAGCTCTCTGCTGTGGCCAGGGAGTGCAGTGGAGGATGGCCCAAGTGCTTGGGCCCTGCATCCGCATGGGAGACTAGGATAAGTACCTGGCTCCATTGGATCAGTGCGGTGTGCCGGCCGCGGCGGCCATTGGAGGGTGAACCAACGGCAAAAGGAAGACCTTTCTCTCTCTCTCTCTCACTGTCCACTCTGCCTGCCAAAAAAAAAATATACTTGGGTCCCTACCACCCATGTGGGAGATGGATGGAGTCCCTGTCTCCTAGCTTTGGCCTAGCTATTTGGGAAGTGAATTGGCAGATGGAAGATTTCTCTCTCCTTCTGTTATTGTGCTAATCAAATAAATATGTGCATAAATCTTTGGAAACATCTGTTTTCTTTAATACATTGATTGAATGAGGGGGGAAGAGTAAGAAGTAGCAAATAAGCACCTAAAGGAGTTGGCACTGTGGCATAGCCAGTTAAGCTAAAGCCTGCAACACCGGCATCCCATATGGGTGCTGGTTCATGTCCCAGCTGCTGCACTTCTGATCCAGCTCCCTGCTAATGGCCCAGGAAAAGTGCAAGATGGCCCAAGTACTTGGGCTCCTGCCACTCATGTGGGAGGCCCAGATGAAAGTCCTGGCTCCTGGCTTCAGCTTGGCCCAGTCCTGGCTGGTGCAGCCATCTGGGGAGTGAATGAGTGGATAAAAGCTCACTCACTCTCAAAAAGGAAAAGACTCATCTAAGGAGTGTTGCATTAAAAAGTAGAAAAGTGATTTAGGAGGTTATTGCAATGCCCCAAGTGGGAAATAAGAGTAGCCTGAAATAGGAAGATGATAGTAGAGATAAAGAGAAGCAGACAATTTAGAAATCCATTGTACAGGTAATATCTGACAGGACTCACTACCAAATATTACGCGGAGGAACAAGCCAAATGCAGAAGCCAAGGTGATCTTTGCTTGAGCTTTTTGCCGTTTACTAAGACAGAGGCCTATTTGTACAAGGCAAGGTAGTGGCATGGGTAGTCCACATCTTTATCATTCAGAGGTTTAGTAGGAAGCAGATGCCATTTCCAGATCAGGTTAAATGAAGAGACTGTTCACAAGGGTGAAGAAAATATGTACGAACAGCATGGATTGAGCTGTACCCCCAGGGCTAGTACTCCTAGGAATTCATTAACTTCCTAGGGTAATCAGGAGTAAGGGCAACAGTTAGGGCAGGTGTATGGAGAGGCCTCTGACAGGCGATGTTGTCTTCAGTAGAGTAACCTAGCAACCCCACTGAAACCTGCGAGAGAGGGAGATGTGCTTGTCCTTGTGGATGGAGAACATTCTCACTGATCAAACCCAACAGGAATCTAGAGAGATGCGGTGGATGCAGGGTGATGGGCAGTGGGAGACGGGGGTGAGGGAGTGGCGATCACCGTCATCAGTATTCACAGCAATAGTCAACCTGAAAGGGCCAAGCAAGATACCTGCTACAATGCTCATATTCTGAAGTCTGTATAATTTAAAAGCACACTAAACTTTCCCGAACAATTCAAATTACAGCGGATATAAAAATTTTACAATAACATAGGACTATTTGTTACCATGAAAATTAATTTGGAAGGCATTGCTAGTTATTAGAGGAAGCCTGTCCCCTTAAAAGTATCCTTTTAGGTAGTTATTACTTAAAGTAGCTAAGAATGGCATCAAGGAAACACTGGAGAAGGCTTATGCCATGCACAAAATCTGAAGACAACTTCGGAGTTAAAGAGGATCGTTTGAGTACCTGACAGATGGAATTGAAGAATGCATCCGTTTCTTTACCATTAAGACCTTGCATAGGTGTTTGACATTTGGAGCTGGGGTAAGAAAACCAGGTTTTATTCCATATGCTCAAAATATTATGTTTCTCAGTATAACTTATTCTCCTTAGTTATCACATGTAACTCTTTCTACATTTTGCTAGAATTGTAAAACAAAGACAGCTTCTTTGTTTTATTATGAAAGCTAGCTGAGGGTCACACTGGCTATTATAAACGGCTTTGAAAATTTACCTAGTCAAAAGGCACTATTGCCAAAGACCTTATACCAATTTGATGAAACCATGATTTAAAACAGACATTTAATGTTTGCCTATTTGTATTTGTTGCTCTGTGATACTTTATTTTCTGTCGCCATTCACCGGTTGATTACTGACAGGTAATGGAGGCATTTGAAGACAGGATTTAAATTATATGCCTACGCATGCATGTGTACAAATTATTCAGTGAAGCAATGGCATTCGAATTCAGCCACTCCCTAAGAACATGCATTAATTCCACAAAAGATATGCTGGGCGTCAGACATTTTCTTCTAGGGATTTGGGCTGTGTCAGTGAACAAAACAGACTAAGATTTGTGTTCCTATAGCTGTGATATTATAGTGAGGGAGTAAAGGTGATAAACAATACATACAATAACGAGAAACCAGATAGTATGTTAGAAGGATGTATACTATGGAAAAAAATAGACCATGCACAAAATAAAGCAGTATTCAAAGTCATGAAGCCACATGAAACCCACTCTAATCTGATCTCCTCAATTTGAAAGAGAAGCCTGTGCAGTTTCATTAACACTTCTTAAATGGTCAAGCCCAATTCTTTATTACAAATAACTGATATATTCATGATTGATGTATTAAAGTTTTGGATCACTAAATATATTTAAAGTAGTGTGTCTTATTTTTCATTCATAAGCTTGTCATAAATGACTGTTTATGACAAAAGGAAAAATAATTTAGGTCATTTTACAATAAATCAATTCAGGATATGTTTCTCACAGCCATTTATTACTGAACCATTTGTCGTCTTTATGAATACACTTAAGGTATAAGAATTTGAAACATAAAGCAGGCATGATTTATTTTTAAGGAAATTCTGTTCACACAAGTTTTAATCCATATTAATGTCCCTTTCTAGTCTTGAGTACAAAGAGAAATTATCTTCTGAGCCTATTGCTAGGCTTGAAATTATATTCACATGAGGTTTAAACAATCTTAAAGTTTCCTTTTTATAAAGATTATGAAGAACTGCTACAGTAAAGTTACATGATGCCAGGTCACTAAGCAGAGCTCCCCAATTTAACAACATTAGAAGAGTAAACCAAGGTCAATAGTCCCCTCAGGCAGTGGGCAAAATGCCCAGTTTATGAACCCTGAACTCATTCAGCCAAAAAAACTATATGATGGTGGTGTCTATTATATTTGACTTGCTTTTAAACAGCTTTTCTAGTTAGAGTCTCACTTTTATTCCAAGGAACACTGGAAAATAGAAAAAAATAATTTGTTTGGGGTGATCAGTGTATTTGGAAAAATTAAATTTGTTTGATATTTTTCTTGCAAAATTTGAGGTAAGAACATTGTTTTTCAGCAAAAGAGACAACTTCCTTCAGACCAATACAGTTTGCATTTGACATCATATTACTGGTTCTTCTAATTTGTCAAGGCTTTTAGCACACTACAGTGGGAAAATCTCATTTCATTTATTTTCCATCTTTCTCCATGAGATTTTTTTTTCTTTTTTTTAACTCTCAAGGTGTTCTCAGAGATTTGGGGTTTGGCTGTCTAGCTCAGAATAAGAAGCTAACAGGAACATACCATTCACATTGGAGTTTGTCAAATCAAAGCCAATATTTAAGACTAAGTTAATATTATTCAAGGTTTCCTAATCATAAAGACAGTAACTCTGAACACAATGTTTCTATCTGTAAGCCACTCCATTAAGATTCATAAGTGTGATATTCATAATGAACTTTCCACTGGTATTTTTCTATCAGGAGTATAATTCATGAGGCACAGGCAGTATCATATCAGTGTCAACATTTTAACACATCCATATATTTGGTAACTCTGTTTCTTTAGGGAGAATAAAATTGCTTTTTAATGTTTTGGTAAAATTTGTTATTTCTTTGCAAACATTACCACTAGGATTCACCATGAATTATAGTATACTAGTGCTATTTAAAAACCTTTTATCCCTTTTCATGTTTTTGTGTAGGTTTATTTATTCTTAATTTATTTTTTAGACTAACTCAAATATTCATAATTTATTACAAGCTGTAAAATATATACTGAAAGTCATCAGCCTTGCCTCAATCCTTAATTTAATCAAACATGTTGCCTGTAATCACGTTTAAAAACAAATTGTCAAAAAAAAAAATTGTCACAACTCCAATAAGCCAAAATGCCTCAAGATCTTGCTTAACAGTATGGCTTTTCCCAATGGCTACATCATTTGTTTTATATAATTATGTCATCTAGCTTGTAAAGTTATATGTGCTTATTGTATTTATCTAATAAAATCAAACCAGCATTTGGTTGCATTTTTATTAAAGAGTTATTATTATTTGAAAGCCAGAGTTACAGAGAGAATGAGACAGTGATTTTCCATCTGCTGGTACACTCCCAAGTGGCCACAACGGATGGGGCTAGGCCAAGCCAGAGCTAGGAACTTTATCTGGGGGGTCTCCCATCTAAGTGGCAGGGGCCCAAGTACTTTCACACGCACATTAGTAGGGACTCAAACCAGTGCCCATATGAGATTTTGATGTCACAGGCAGTGGCTTAACCCGCTGTACTACAGTGCCGGCCCATAGATTGTTATTTTTTTTTTTTTTGATATTTTATGTATTTACTTGAGGGAGAGGAACAGGCAACTCCCATCCACTTATTCACTCCCCAGATGTCTGTCATGGCTGGGGCCAAAGCCAGGAGTCAGCAACTCAATCCAGGTCTCTGTCTCCCACCTGAGTGGCAGGGGCCCAAGCACTTGAAGGATAACCTGCTGCCTCTCAGGTTGCACACCAGCAGGAAGTTGGAATCAGGAGCTGCTGTCTTGAGTCCCACTCCGGCACGCTGCTCTGGGATGCAGACTTCTTGCCAGCATCTTAACTGCTAAGCCAAATGCTTGCCCCAGATATTGCATAGTTTTAAAGCTAACAGTCCTGATGCTCTTGGTTTTCCCTTTCCTTTTCTGTTGCCTGTGATATCTAATCTATCAACTCCTACTGGCTATATTTTACAACTAGCCCTGTATCTGTCCATAGATCTACTGTCAAGTCATCCCAATTTTTACTGGTATATCTATAATCCATTCTCCATGTAACAGTGAAAGTCATTACTGTAATGGAGCAAATCATCTTCCTGCTTACAACTTCTGATTTTCTGGAATCAAGGTCCAACTCCTGGTGTAGGCATTTGGCCTAGTCATTAAGATACCTGCATTCCCATACCAGCAGGCTTGAGTTTGAGCTCCCAGCTCTGCTTCTAATTCCTGCTTCCTGTTAATGTGCACCCTGGGAGGCATCCATGATTGCTCAAATAATAGTCTTCTCAATCCATGTGGAAGACCTGGATTGAGTTTCAGGCTCCTGGATTTGGCCTGGGCCAGCCCTAGCTGTTGCAAGCTTTTGGGGAGTTAACCAGAAGATGGAAGATCAATCTTTCTCTGTCTTTGAAATAAGTAAAATAATAATTCCTTTACATGGCTTACTAGACTGCATATCAACTGACCACCGCTTTCTTCTCTGATCCCATCTCCTGCCACTTTTTTTTTTTTTTAAAGATTTTTTTTTTACTTGAGAGTCAGAGTTACACAGAGAGAGGAGAGACAGAGAGAGAGAAAGAGAGGTCTTCCATGCGATGGTTCACTCCCCACTTGGCCGCATCGGTTGGAGCTGCACTGATCAGGAGACAGGAGCTTCTTCCAGGTCTCCTAAGTGGATGCAGGGGCCCAAGGACTTGGGCCATCTTCCACTGCTTTCACAGGCCATCGCAGAGAGCTGGATCCGAAGTGGAGCAACTGGGTCTTGAACCGGCACCCATATGGGATGCCAGCGCTTCAGGCCAGGGCATTAACCCACTGTGCCACAGTGCCGGCCCCAAGCCACTTGCCTTTCTGCTCACATAGCCAACTTGTTTCCATCTTAGGGCCTAGGCTCTTGTTCCTTCTTCTGTACCACCAAACACTCTCAGCTTCTGCATTTCTTCCTTTTCATCCTGCAGATCTAAGCTCAGATATCAGCTCTCATGGAAGCTTTCTAAACCTTGCCCAGGTAGCCCACATGAATCAGTCATGTATGTTATTCTATGATTCATTTATGCCAAAGTCAGAAAGAGTGAAAGGAATCTTCCATCTGCTGGTTCACTCCTCAGATGGCTGCAATGACGGGGCTGGGCCAGGCCAAAGCCAGGAGCTTCATCCAGATCTGCTATATGGGTGGGCAGGGCCCAGGCACTTGGGCCATTTTCCACTGCCTTTCCCTACACATTAGCAGGGAGCTGGATCAGAAGTTGAGCAGCCAGAACACAAACCAACACCCATATGGGATGCTGGCATTGCGGGCAGTGGCTTTACCTGCTATACCACAATGCCAGCCCAAAGGTTTTATTTATTTTATAGCAGTTAGCTCTATCTAAATTACTTGTCCTTTTATTTTATCTCTTCCTCTCCAAACCTCCTCAAAATTTCCAAGAGAGTAAGACTTAGTGCAACAGGTCAGAACCTAGTATATAGTTAGTGTTCTTTATAGGTGTACTTCACAGATAACATATTAACATAATAAAATTCACATCAAGTATTAAACCTTTTCTTTTTTTTTTAAACCTTTTCTTTCAACATTGGTTTTTAAAACATTTTCCTTTTGTGAAAATACTTTAAGAGGCTGCATCTTTACTCATTCTCATTGTATTTGAAGGAGTGACACAGGTTCACACCTTAAATGCCTCCAAAAGCCAGGGCTAGGCCAAGCCAAAGCCGGGAGCCCAGAACTCAATCAGGGTTTCCCACATAGGTGGCAGGGGCTCAGGTACTTCAGCACATCCCAGGATGTGCATTAGCAAAAAGATAAATCAGAAGTAGAGGAGTCAGGACTTGAGCTAGGCACCCTCCATATGGAATACAAGCATCCCAAGCAGTGAACTCACTGCTAAGCCAAATGCCCACCATTCGTCTCGTGAAAATACTTCGCTTCCTGGAGATCACCTCCCTTTTCATGAATACTCTTCCTGAAAACTGTCTCAATGTTCTTGAGATTTTCTGCACATTATAGTCACATTTCCTACAAGCAGAATTTAACTTCGATAAGATCTTCAACAGGTCTGGGGTTATATAAATCACACTTAAACTTCCTTGCAATTAGGAAACAAAGGAACTGACCATGTGAAGATTCAAGGACTGAAAAAGATATTTTAAGAAAGGTAAAGGGCAAAAATTAGACTACCAGGAAGCAAAACAATTCCAGATAGGTGATTCCATACTCCATAATTTTACCCACAAGCAACCCTTGCCACTTCTCACAGAGACTGGAACTCTCAACAAAGCTGATGTAATTATCAAAGCTAATGTGACTTCTAGAAATACAACATGGATCAAAACAATATACCCTTAATTCACTGATATGTATTACATTCCACATATTCATACACTTGAATGCACTAACAAACCAAAATACATGTGTCACCTCCATCACTGAAAACAGCAGCACCATTATCCATTCCAAGGCACCAACTAAGAAAAGAATGACACAGAATGTACTTCTGTTATCCAATGCTCAATAAAGCCATTCCATGTCCTTTCTTCAATATGCTTTATTTTATTTATTAAGATTAGATTGAGCCAGAATGCATAAAATCATAGCAGATTGGGAGGTTGGCAAGACATCGTCTATGCCTTTCTTCAACTCCATCTCTCTTCAGATAACTCAAAAAGAATTGCCAAAAATGAGTTTACTTCTCCTTTCCTCTTATATACTTCCCTAATAGAGTATTAAACCCCTTCTAATCTATTAATATAGGGTCCCCTGTAAGGATCCGGGTAATAACAATTTTTGTACTAACAAAATGATTAATATTTTGCTAATATTTTATTTCATGACTATACTTGTTACATTGTTACACTTAGTACATTCCTTACATATTATGTTTATGACATTAGTCATGATAAAAAGAATGGATCGTTGATTTTGACTTTCGGGATGCATTCAGTTTTTAATCAGTAATTAGTAAATGCAATACTGCAATTAAAATATACTCTGAAGATTTCAACAAAACACTTAATTACAAAGCATGGGGTAGATGAAGCAGAGGTTGGAGTCCATATCCTGGAACAGTTATATATTTTTCCATAGCATGAAATTTTATCCTCATTGAAATGCATATAATGTGAAGCTACTGCTCCAGGACACCCTGCTGTGTCCTGTTGAAGTTAACCTCACCATTCCAAGGATCAGCCAGCAGTAGAGGACACAGCAGATGTTCGTTCATGTGTATTTAAGTAATGGAAGAAAAAAGTAATGGACGTTAACATCCTGCTTTTACAGGTTTGAAATGGGCAACTCTATCTTTAGTATAATACATCTCTGCATTATGAAAGAGATGTTTAGGTCATGCTTTTGCTCATTTTCCAGTGATATGGAATTGCAATAAACTCATTCAATTTATGAGTGAGGTTCAAAACTGCACTTAAAATAAAAGAGAACATTATTGATAATGAGTATAAATCATAATTTTACTAATGTTCAAAAAGATAGTTTAGCAACATATTTAACTTAGTCTGTTATTTCTTCAACCAATGCCTTAAATGTGTTATGCTTCTTCAGTAAAAACTGACCTAAGCAAAGTTGGCTATTCAGCAATTTTCAATTTCTTAAAGCAAACTTTGGTAGTTTTCTAGAGACAGGTGGGTGATCCATGGCAACCTTCTCACTACAATCTTACTATCAGGTGCTATTTTAAAATTAAAACAAGTCTTAGCTTAAATGGATTCTGACAAATGTACTAACTGATTAACAAAAAGGCAAAAAAAAAAAAAACCCACCCAGTTATTGAACTAAATCCTTTAAGATTTCATTCTCAATCTGCAGAAACTTCCACATGTACATTACAAGCAAGATCAGCCAGACTTCTAGTCATGTCAGGGACAGAACCTTGCAAAATGTCTAAGAAAGTTTAGACCTAGTTCTAGTACACTTTCCTCAAGGTATTATACTTCTGGTTTATGCCTCATTCATTGTAACATGTTATGAAATCTAACAGAATGTTTAGGATACCACTTATTTCATCAATGAATAATTAGTTTAAGCATCTCTTTTGTGAATTAAAGCTCTGGGGTAAATTTTGATAACACTTGTAGTCAGAGTATGGATTCTTGATTAAGGAACTGAAATTTCTAGCTACCTTAGGAGTATGACTCACAACTAAAATATAGATATATAACTCACAGTGAAGTGTTTTAAAGTAAATCACCATGCATATAACATAATAGCTTCATAAATAGATTCACACTTTAATATCACATCTATACCAAAGAGATACCAACTGAAATAGCTAACATTTCACAGATATCATAGACATTACTTAACATGGCCAAATCTTTTTTTTATTAGAAAGAATTAGAGGGAGAAAGGGAGAGAGACAGACATACACACACATATACCTTCCATCAGCTGCTTCACTCCTCAGCTGGCCAGGGCTGGGCCAGGCCAAAGCCAGGAGCTAGGAGCTTCATCCACATCTCTGACATGGGTGCAGAGGCCCAAGGACTTTGGCCATCTTCTGCTTTTCTAGGCCATTAGCAGGGAGCCTGATTGGAAGCGGAGCAGCCGAGACTTGAACTGGCGCTCATGTGGGATGCCAGTGCTGCAGACAGCAACTTAACCCAATGCGCCACAGAACCAGCCTCCCATTTCTATATTCTAAAACTCTCTACACATACATGCATACACAATGGTATGACAAAGTTTTCATGGGAAGGAGAGAGCATTTAGCCTAATACTGAAAACACAAGTTAAATTACTAATGTCCCACGTCTATAGTGCTCATGTTTGATACCCAGCCCCAACTCCTGATTCTAGCTCCCTGCTAATGCAGACACTAGGAGGCAGCAGTAATTGTATTGCTGTCACTCAAATGGGAGATCTGGATTGAGTTCATTGCTCCCACCTTTGGCCTGGCCCAGCCGCAGGCATCACAGGCATCTGGGGAATGACCCAGCAGATGGGAGCATTTTCTATCTCTCTGCCTCTCATAATTAAATATTTGTAAAGTTTAGATGTAAATGGAATATTTTGCACAATTGTCTTTTGGAAATGCACGCAAGAGGTCTTAAAAACTTCATCTTATAGAAAAACTATGCATGGATTTCAAAACTTTTGGCACACAGGTATCTTTTATTTCCATTTTCAATGAGCTTTAATGCCCTTTGTATGTATACCCATATTATACATGCAATCATAGGAGTAAGAATCCAAAAATTCATTCATTTGAGCCAACAGCCCAGTTGTGTGCCATTTATATGAACTTAGATTCCAACTGTATACATTCTTAGATGTTCAAATAGAACACATTCTACATGTGTCTGAAGTTATCTCTCCCAACTTCTAACTGTTGAGTGCACCTAAGTTTCTCACATTAAGAAACTGTTTGCTGGCGGAGACAATACTTGAACCCAAACTGAGTTCTGCTAAAACTTCAGAAGGAAAACAGGAAGTTAAGTATCTGCCTCTTTCCAGAGGGGATCTACCTGGAAGGGAGAGCTTGGTCAAGTTTCTATCCCAAAGACAATTTTAAAGATAGGAAACAGGGCCCTAGGGGAAGTTCTGGTGCTTGCCTAAAAGTGAGATCTAGAAGTAGACTAAGTTTCAGGAAACCTTTCGTATCCAGCTGGAAAGACAGTTCAGGATCCACTGATGGCGTGTTTCCCACCTTTCACAGTTTACCCTTCCTGATTAAGTAGCTTGCTGTTCATCAGCATATCCACTTGCCCTCAGGAAATCCAGCTTTACTCATATTCCTGGATCAGCTGTTTTCCTATAGTCAATTATGTATGAGGGCTTTGGAAATCAACAGAACTTTCCATTGCACCTTTCATGGAAAAGGTTGAGAATCAGTCTACAGCAGAGTCAGTGCTCAGCAGGTGGAACCAAGTCTTATGCTACCTACCTATATGCCTATGACAACCAAATTTTTATTTCCCACTCAGACTCTGCTGAACAGACTTATATATCCAAATACTGACTGGAAAACTGAAAATCCAGCAGGCAACTCAACTGTAACATTCAAAGCAAAAGTAATTTTTTGCTCAGCCTCCCAACTGACTCACCCTCCATTATTCTCTATCTCAACTTATGTGCCTAACACAGTTGGCCATGTTATACACCTGAGAGTAATTCTCCTTGTCCCTCTAGCCCTTTTACCCCACAGCCAAGTCTATCATCATTTACCTGTGGACTCTACCTCACCATTTCTGCTGTTATTCTTCCACTCCAAATCGACATCAACTCTCACCCAGGATGCTGTGTTTGCCATCTATCTCAGGTCTCCTTTCTTCTACTCTAGTTCTGCTTAATCAACACAGCAATTGAATGATAATTTAAAAAAAGGTTCTATCTCTCCCTTGTTTAAATGTCTCTTATAGCATCTATTTAACCACTGAATGAAAACAAACCTGCGCCAATGACCTGTCAATCCTCCACATGATTTCTGGCCTGTTAAATCCTACCAATCTCTTGTTCTCTCTAGCTATAATCTGTACCACTGTTCCAGAGAGAAATACAGCAAAGCTCAGCCTCAGGTCCTTTGCTCTCACTGTTGATTCTGCTTGCAAAGTTCAGGCTGTTTCCATGATATCTAAGCCTCAGGTCACATGTCTCATTTACTGTAAAGACATTCCTATTACCAGCCTTATCTCAGATTAGTCAGCAATGCTCCCAGCTAGGCACCGTTTAACATTCTTACTATATGCCTTCCATTTTCCAGATCATTTTTAAAATTTTCTTCTTTATTTTATTGGTAAGTTCTGGTCCCTCTTCTCTGATTATAATGTAAATTCTGTAAAAATCAAAAATCTTCTCCTCTACTCTATTTGCCTTGGCACACCATAGGAACCTAATCTGCCAAATAAATGAGGACTCACACCTGGCAAAATTCTTTCAAAAAACTGTGGGCTTTCCCAATGTGGTTGATATCTTCAGTATGCACTGACTTAGACCTGTTCTGAAAGCCCCAGAAATTGGACGACCAGTTTTAAACCCAACTCTGAATGTGTCATCTGCTCAGGGGCTACTAGCATTGATCGGATTGCTAATCATTTCCTAGGGCTCCTTATTCTTCTGTTTGATAAAGTAATGCAGGAGGAAGAGGGGGATCATCACATTCAGTGACACGGACGCCCTGTGATGATTTGCATCTTCTCCAGAGAGAACTGAAAGGCACTTACTCAATCTCAGAGCTCTGGGGTGGTGTTCCTTCCAAGTGTGGTCCCTAGACAAGCAGCATCAGCAAACCTGGGAACTTGTTAGAGATGCAGATTCTCAGGGACCAGCCCAGACTTGGCAAGTCAAACTGCAAAAATCTTTGAATAAGTCCTCTGCTAAAATATGAGAACTGCTGTGTTAGGACAACCCTACCCAACCTTGGCTGCACTTTATAACTACTTGCCAAGCCTAAAAAATTCCTCATGCCAGAGCCCTTCTGCTAGTTCTAATTTAGTCTTCCAAGGGCCAGAGCTCTCTGCTTTAACTTTTCCTAGGTGATGCTCATGGGTATCCAAAGTTTAGAACCACCACCTTACAGAGAGGAGAGCAATTTTAGGCAAAACCAGGTACTTCGTAGATACCTGTCCTGGAAAGAAATTTAATTTGAAATTCAAAAACTGTTTGCCATTCAGTTTTACAGTAGGGGAGAAGGGAAATGACTTGGCCTAAAACATAGCATATGGTTATAAATGCTAGTGTTGTATAGCCTCATCCAAAGCATCAATTTATAGAGAAGCACATTAAAGCAGTGTAATGTTCAAAACCAAGTTCTGCAGTAAGCATCTGCTATAATAGAATGACTTATTCCAGAAGGGAAGTTTCATTTCAAGGGAGCTTATCATGATATCAAATATGTTTTGAGTTAATGAAAACGCAGGAAGCACCAAGTTAATAGGGCAATTTTAAACCATAAAACCTAATTTAACTGCACTGAGAATGACAATATAATGCTCCACACAAAAAGAAGTTTCACAACCTGATTGATCAAATGGAGAATTACTAGGATGCTGCATGGCATCTCCTTTGATGAGGCTAAGTTGACTAGGAGTCAGACTTCTTTAGGATATGGCTGTTTACTTCTTAATTAAACATAGAATAATTAAAAAGAGATTTTCCTTTATAAGGCCACAGAACAGCTTCTTTGATAAAATTGTTATAGTCCTCCAGACTCTCATTTCCATTTTATTCTTGATTCCTTATATTTGTGTTTAGCAATATTTAAACTGAGGTTCTTGGGATTCTTGTTTATATGATTGCCTTTTTAGTTGTTAGTAAAGTTTGAATGTCAGGAGAAAAGATGCTTATTATGAAAAGCTTATGTTGGGTAATACTGAACCTATCCCTTCTGATATAGATAGCCCAATATTTTAGTTGCTTATTTTGTAAATGCATTTAGTTGAAGAATTAAAAATCAGTATTAATGAAGCAGAGATACTCTTAGTTTATGAATGTTTCATAAAATATAAGTTGTTTTCTCATAATTTTTCTGCATTGTTCACCTTAAGGGTTTTATTGAACTCATATTTGATCAATAGGTCTTTTATAACTTTGCCTGTAAGATTTCTAAGTACTATTTCCTTTACTACAAATATTGATTATTGTTTTGTGTTTAAGAACTTTTCTTAGGTCTATGTAAATTCATTAGAATGCTAATATTATGATTAGCAAAACCAATTAAGCAATTTGCTAAACAGAGAATATTGGAAACATGCTACCTACAACACAACATATTGCATTACAAGTAGTTAAACTTTCTAATTTTGAAATTAGACTAAGTATAATACATCTAGAAAATGTAACCAGTTAATACATTATAAATTTAATTCCTCAGTCACATCATTAGGCACTTTCCCCAGACTTAAGAGTTGCATATGGCCAGTGGCTTCCAGATTGGACAATGAAGATACAAAATACACTCATCATCACAGAAAGTTCTATAGGCTAGCGTGTGAGATTTTTAAAAAGCATATTTTATTGTACACTATAGAATAAATTTAAGAATTCTCTTTAATTAGAAAATCTTATACCACATTTGGACTATTTCTTAAAATAGCTGACTCTCTAGAAAAGGAAGCCCAGGTGCAAAATACACACATTTCCCATCAGAGTGGATTACCTGAAAATGCTATGTATGTGCATTCCTTAACCAGGTCACTGGTGTTTTTCAAGCAATACCCGGTATTCTTTCCAGTATCCCACAACACCAAGGAAGGAGGGATTGATGTGCCTAACATGGATCTGCAGTGCTTCATTACTAAAACCAAGTATTTTGAAGAAAGGAGGGACTCCATAGATGCTGACCTTGAACCTGAACAGTACTTTGTGACTCTTGACCCAATACAGCACTCCACAGAAGGGTACTTCAAAAAGTTCTTGGAAGAATGGAATTGCAGTTTAATGCAAAAAAAGATAAATTCTTCTATAGTTCTTTCACAACACATTTTGCATGAACTTTTTGAAAACCCCTCATATAAACACTAATAGGCCATGATCTCCTTCTGAGTCAGATGCCTTATGGTAGAATCACACAACCAAGTATCCCCTCAACTACTTCCTGAACTAGATGCCACCTATACCAACATAGAGCTCCTATCCCCAAATCTTTTTATGTCTGGTCCCAGAAGAGCCAACACAGACTGCCTCTCTAGGCTTCTTATGACTGAACTATCCAGCTTGAATACCATGTGACTCCATGTAACAAGTTACCTGTCTGGGATTCTATTTCTTTTTCATATTCTAGGAGTCATACTCTAAATACATACATATGCAGAAAAACCAGTGATGAAGTTCTTTCTGCCAAATCAGCAATATTGTTTCATTGCAAAATATTTGCAGTGCATAAATTCCATAAGGTACTATGACCCTTTATTGAACACTTAATAAAACCCACATTATTCAGAAAAATCTTTGCATATTAATTCAAAACTGAAGTGCACAAAAGAGCTTCATTCCTAGGTTCAAGAAAGCCAGGTATTTCCTTTTCCACAAAATTGTGCATAAAGTTATACAGATTATTGGAAAACGTGGCGAGCCATGAACTATTAACACAGCTGTGGTCTGAACATTTTTCCTTAATACATGTGTGCTTTGAGACAGATGTTTGGAGGACAGGCTTTTTAGGGCAGAACCAGCACAACTGTAAAGCTGTGCCTGGACACCTGTTAAGCACTTCGTGACATCTGCTTATGGGAATATACACCTGACCTTAAAATAGTTGCTGCTTTTGGAGATCATTTTACTAGAGTTGACACTAAACCTCCCCCCCAACCCATAAGACTTAGAAAGACATTTATTTCAGAAGAACACTGTTTGTCTCCAAGCATACACTTCATTTTTATGAGCTGAGCTTGAAGTCCCTGACATTTAGAAATGACAGTATGTCAATGTGAGGTTCTTTCAAATAATCCTTCTATGTTTTATCAGCTTTGTAAAATGTTAGCTAAGTACCATTATTCAGTTTATGAAATGTTTTAACTATTGAGAATGTGATATTGGCCAGAAAGGGTAGAGTCCTTAGCTAAGACTGAGCTAAGATAGTTCCTAAGTGACTATTTTTCAAGTGAGATGGTGGTGGTATGCTTCAAAGGTTTTGGAGAGGAACCATAAAGGGTTCCATATTCTGGTTTTTGGTTATATACAATTTTATGCCCATTTTAAAGTTTTTTATATACTATGTTTTAAAGTTGCCATTTGATATTACATAAAGGAAATATTTAGAAAACCATTCAGTTACTGGAAATATAATTCAGCTATTGAAAAATGAATTTAATGATTTAATATATGTTAATATTGAACCTTTATATGATCATAATACTTGGAAATTTTACCAGTGCCCAAAATACGTGCATGTTTATATGTGCATGAAGGTATATATCTGTGTTTTAACTTGGGAGCTGTGGGCCAAAATCTGTCCCATTCATTTGAAGACCTTGCTCAATATGTGCATCAATGTCAGAAAATAATCATGGGACTTCTTAGTAGCTAATCTACAAGAGTG
Organism: Oryctolagus cuniculus; assembly: GCF_964237555.1. Lineage (NCBI taxonomy): Eukaryota > Metazoa > Chordata > Mammalia > Lagomorpha > Leporidae > Oryctolagus > Oryctolagus cuniculus. The sequence goes on from NC_091453.1 coordinate 16,252,555, forward strand.
AAGGAATGACTTAGCTTTTGAAATTTAATATTATTAATAGCAGTGAAGTAAACCAATGTGTCACAAACTATGAGATAAAAGACCAAATTTTTATTTTGTCTTGCTGTAATTTCAGGCCCTACATGACCAATACTTTGGTAAAATATCAAAAATCAGTAACTAGAAACAAGTTATTACAAAACAAAGAAAAATGAAAATATAAGTCAGGGGTTTATATTCCTTTTTTGAGATGGCAAATTTTATGTTATGTGTATTTTATTACAATTGCAATTTTAAAAAACCTTTTAACCAATTTACAATTTCAGATTAAACAGAACAAAGTGAAATCTAGTAAAGAATACACAGCCTGTATTTTGGAGTTAGGTGAACCGAGTTCTTGTCTGTCTTTAAGGCGTGCTGTGGCCACAGGCAGGTCATTCCTTGGGATCTTGGTTTCTTCATCAGGAGAACCTACTATTTCTAGGCACCTCCATCTTACAGGGCTATGGTTGGAGACAAGGGGAGGGAAATTTAAGGTGCATCATCTAAGTCGTGTGGACATATGCACTTAGTGTCTCATTGTTAAGAAAGCTGTTAATAAAGCATGGGATTAAATCTGAATACATTTAAACCCATTCATGCAAGTCCAGATTTATCAAAGCTCTCTACCAGAGAAAGCAATTATTTGCTTTATGAGACAATTCTGTTTTTATTTTCATTGAAGTAACAGACATTATCAAATTGTTATCAATGTTACTAAAAGTTTATCTTGATTTCTATACTTTTATTAGAGATTAAAAGCAATTCATGAATTGGCTCTGCTCTGTGGACTCTTAAAACGGAAGTGCTGTATGTCACTGCATATTAAAACTTGGCACATGAATATATTCTCAGGGAGCTTTGAGTATTCTAAACAAAAGATTTTAGATGCCTATATGTATTTGAATTTTGTGTTTTTAATTTTTGGTGATTATTTTAACAACTAAAGTTTATTCTGCATCACATTGCTAAGCAAAATGTAAGGTGACATGGTATAAGTGCCCATATTTGTGTGTACAATAAAGTTGGCAACAAAGTTAATAATTTAAACATCGAGATCTAATAAGTGAAGACAAGAAGCTAGAAAATCTGATACTTCGAACAGTCACCTCTATCTCTAGCAAACAGAAAAGCTGGGCCTTGGAGCCAAGTCTCTTAATTCTAACTTTAACATGCTTTATTATAGTTTTAAATTAACACATATGATAAATGAATTTACTTATGTAAGCTTTTCCTTTTTTTGAAGCTGGTTTGACTGCCACTGGTTTTCTGTTCTGCCATAATTTAAATAACATTTCCCCTGTGCATACACTGCTTTGTTTATGTGGACATTTTAATGCCAAATCTGAAACATGTGAAATCCACCTTGGACTCTGAGTTTGGAAAGTCTGCACTTCTTCCTGGTTTGATCTTATAGAGGCTTGCTGCTATCGTGGGCTAGGAGTGGAGGTGTCAGGGCAGCATAGTAAGCGTCCATATATTCTGAAGGTTTTATATTTTCATTCTTTTGAGTAAAGAGCTACAACCATGTAAACTGCAGAATAAGATCCTATGTATCAACGTGCCAGCTTGTGTGTTTTGTAATTAAATACACCCGGGGTTCAGAGAAGCAGCAGCTCAGTCAACATGGGCTGGGTTTATCAGCGCTAGTCTCACCAGAAGCATGAACCAAACATCAGAATGAATTATGTTTCCCTCTTTCTTAAAAGCAATTAAGCAGTCACTTAAACAATGCTAAGTTGTACTTAAACACCCAACATTAATTGTGATGGAAAAAAATAAAATTAAAACCTTTCTATGTCCCACTTGCTTAGGAAGAATGACTATGGAAAGTATTTCTCTTAACCATTGCAGTAAGCCAAATATTAAGTAGCAAATCATATTCAGTTGTCAGTATTCCTACTTTTCCTATGATGTCATTCTCCAAATGACAGAATAGTACTTATTGATGAATTTCAGAACAGATTAAAAATATTTTAACATGCACTGCAGATTTGCACTATGACACATGTTCATCCATTATTGCAATATGTCATTCATCATTCTGCTTTGAAAAAGGGAACATTAAACATTTTAGCAGCTCGAGGATTTAAAAGGTCACAATATAGGAGATGAGTTCAGGCTGGTAAAACTTCTTCAAACTCCCCATTACAACAGTCACACACAAACATGTGCAGGCCCACTCACATACACATACATAAAATCATTCAACTTTGGAAACTTCTCAGTCAATACTGCTGTTCAGGGTGAAGAAAAAAAAAAAAAACATTTAGCTCACTTTGGGCATATTCCAGACCTGAAAGTATGTCTTCCCACTGGAGAAGGAAAATATATATATAAATTTTCTACACAGTATCTATTAAGATTATTCTGCATTGCCAAGGAAAGAAACCAATTTTCCTTTGGGTTCATAGTAGCAATATATTTGTGAACATATATTTCCACTAAGAGAGATGAAAAGTTTAGAAAATACTTCGGTGTCCTCAAAAATGAGCCAGAAAACATTTTCACTATTAATTAAAAGCTGGGAGCCCTACAAAGGAATGTTGGAGATGAAAGGCAGAGATGCAAAAGCATTTGTGAAAATGAGAAAAAATGAAAGGAAAACCAAATGCAATCAGGAATCCGAAAGTTGCACTGCAGTGCATTATAATCTGACATAACAGAAAAAGCTGAACAAATTACCTAATGGTAAATGAAAGCAATCTCTCTGGAATATAAAATGGAAACACAGAAGATTAACAAAGTGTTCAAGTTGAAGACAGACGCTAGGGATCAGAAATACAGCCAATACAGATGAAGAAACCAGAAAGTAGGAAAGGATATTTGAAATAATTAAAAACACGTAATATGGGGGCCGACACTGTGGAGCAGCGGGTTAATGCCCTGGCCTGAAGCGCTGGCATCCCATATGGTCACTGGTTCTAGTCCCAGCTGCTCCTTTTCCAATCCAGTTCCCTGCTATAGCCTGGGAAGGCAGTGGAAGATGGCCCAAGTCCTTGGGCCCCTGCACCCATGTGGGAGACCCGGAAGAAACTCTTGGGTCCTGGCTTCAGATTGGCACAGCTCCAGCCATTGCAGCCATCTGGGGAATGAACCAGTGGATGGAAGCCCTCTCTCCCCGTCTCTACCTCTCTGTAACTGTCTTTCAAAATAAATTAAAAAATTCAAAAAAAAGCATGTAATAGGAATTAAAATACAAAGTCTGTCTTGCTCTCACTCTTGGTGTTGCTATACACACACGTACTTGTCGCCCCCACACACACACGCATGCACACTTAATTAGGAATTTTTAAAACATGTAGAAAATCACAACCTTGTATCAGGGTAGTATGTGAAGACTACAATAATTCCTCCATGGAAGAGTGAATTGAAAATCTAAGAAAGGCATCAAATCCTGCCCAAGGAATTTAAACAAAACTCAAACTCCAGTTGCATCCAATTTTGGATTTTCTTAAGCTTTACAAAGTTCTACAGTTCATCAATATACATAGAATACATTCAAACTTTTAAAGCAATCCTGGAGTACTTTCCTTACCAAATATATATTCTAGTCATTAAAACAATGTTGGGAGGGGCTGTCATTGTGGCACGCAGGTTAAACAGTGCAAGACGGCCAAATTACTTGGGTCCCTGCTAACTATGTAGAGGAGTGAAGTAGCAGATGGAAAAGCTCTCTCTTTCTCTCCCTCACTCTGATGCTTTGCATTTCAAGTAAATAAACTTCAGGTGAACAGGCTAGTCAAAGGATGGGAATGACTAAAATTGACTGTATCATAAAGATAGTATTTCAATTTTAAAACGTATCATTAACCTCTTAGAAATGGTCATTTAAAATATATGTATGCATAATATATATAAAACTTTGAATACATAACCATTTCATATATACAAAATAATTTATATATACAGAACTATTTAAATATATACAGATTATATAATTGCTCATTTCAGATGATTTAGAGAATTTGCATTAAAAATGAAGCATATGACCCACGGGAAAGCTATTGTTGATAGTACTATCAATAGAAGTTTCTGAGATTTTTTTCATTAAGAAAGGAAAGGGAGGCTCCTCAAAAAAGAAAAAAATGCCTCTGACTACTAGAGCAGCAGGCATTGTGGTGCCATGGGTTAAGTCCCTAATTGGGATGTCTATATCCCATATTGGAGTCTCCACTGTTCTACTTCCAATCCAGCTTCTTGGTGATGCTTATCCTTGAAGGCAGCACATGATGGTAGAAGTACTTGGGTCTGTCCCACCAAGATGGAGCTCCAGGATCCTGGCATCAGCCTGGCCCAGTCGCTGCTGTTGTGCACTTTTGGGGAGTAAACCAGTAAATGGAACTCAGTCAGTCAGTCACCCTCCCTCCCTCTCTCTTCATCTTTCTCAAGTAAGCTTTAAAAAATAAAAAAGGAAACCATGTTTTAACAAAAGTCATAAAACTATTGATAACTAGGTAAAATACCTTCAACAGCCATGATATAATGTAATAAGAATTCTACTTTAAATCCATTTTATAAAGGCCGAAAAGCAAATGACTGAACTATACAAGTAAGAGGGCTAAGAAGCATACAAAAACATACTCAACATCACAAGTAATAGCTAATCAATTAATTGTTAATTAAAATAAGGTACAATTTTCCCCAAAATTTTCATCAAGAATATTAGGCAACTGGAGAGGCTCATACAGTACTATTCAGATTATATTTTTTTTGCAAGACAGATTGGTAATACCTATAGGGAATCTTGGGCATAATTTACAACCTTGATCTACCAATTTACATTCTGAGAATACTGCATAGCCTTAATAAAATAATCAGATTCTTACAAAGAATTGTATAATAAGAATGTTCTAACACTGATATTTATGGTTTAGATAATTATTTTGCTACCATAAACAAGAGGATAGTTATCCCTGACCATACAACGAAAAACTATGAAACTTTGAAATTATGAAGAATATAAACTTCCTCCTCCCCCTCTCCAGTAAATCACCTATCTCTGTATTTTGAGTTTGGCTTTTTTTAAAATAAGGTCTTATGTATAATTTTACTATAGCAGATAAAAGCAACATTGTGTTAAGGTAAATATATTTAATGATATCAATTCTTTTACATTCATAGAATTGCAATAAGGCCCAGTGTGTTATTAATTCTCCTTAATGTTCCATGTATAGCTGAAAAACTACTGGGTACAGAAGATCAAGTGTATTAATTGTATTTCTCAAGTCTTATACTGATTTTTGGCCTTTTTTTGACATTTTGCAGAATGAGTGTTGTAAACTTTCCACTAACATGGTCAATTTATTAATTTCTCTTCATAATCTGTTAAATTCTCATTTATATATTGACATATGAGGGTACTTTATAAAGTTCATGGAAAATATAATTAAAAAGGTTTATTTTGGTGCAAAAAAGTTGAAATTCATATAGTTTCCTAATACCTATCTCCCATGAACTTTCCAAAGATCTCTTATCTATGGATTGCAGAAATTTTTTGCATGAACATAATCTATAATTCTGTTCTTCATGAACTTTTTGATTTACCTTGTATTCTGTTCTTATGTATATATTTATATTTTCTCAGTATTTATCTTTGGTACAGCTTCCCGATAGTGAAACTCAACCATTATGCCATGACCTTTTCTCTACATGACGTTTTCTTTAACATAACCTCTACTTTGTTGCTATTTTTCATGTATAAATCTTTTTACATTATATATTTAAATGTAGATAGAAAGTCAGAGATACACAGAGAAGGAGAGGCAGAGGGAGAGAGGTCTTCCATCCACTGGTTCACTCCCCAGTTGACCACGATGGCCAGAGCTGTGCTGATCCAAAGCCAGGAGCCAGGAGCTTCCTCCAGGTCATCTCCCACGCAGGTACAGGGGCCCAAGGACTTGGGCCATCTTCTACTGCTTTCCCAGGCCATAAGCAGAGAGCTGGATCAGAAGTGGAGTAACCGGGACTCGAACCGGCACCCATATGGGATGCAGGCACTGCAGGCGGCGGCTTTACCCGCTTTACCACAGTGCTGGCTCCTCATTGTCCTTCAATTGGAGATTCCATTTTTAATTGTAATGACTGGTACTTGGTATGTCTACCATATTTTGTTTTCTATATACTTGACTTTTCAAGTTGTTTTCTGATTTATTGCCTTCTTTCATAGTGACTGGTAATTTTATTCTTGATTTCATTATTTTCAGGATACCATAGAAAATTTATAAATGTGCCTAACTTATAAAAGTAATTTTGTTACTTTTCCACATGTGGGAAAAAATGCACCCTTTGAAAAATATCTTCCACTTTTCAGTTTCTTTTTTATACAAGTCATCAGCTGAACAAAGATCATGTATAGTCCTTCATGGGTATCCATAGGGGATTGGTTCAGGACACACTCCTACACATGCAGATACCGAAATCCACAGGTGTTGAACTGTCTTGTATAAAACAGTGGTATTTAGGGCTCCCACTCTGGTGTAAGTGGGTCAAGCCGCTGCCTGCAATGCCGGCATCCCATATGGGCGCAGGTTCAAGTCCCAGCTACTCCACTTCTGATCCAGCTCCCTGTTAATGGCCTGGAAAAGCAGAAGATGGCTCAGTGCTTGGGACCCTGCACCCATGTGAGAGACCTGTAAGGAGCTCCTGACTCCTGGTTTCAGACTGGCCCAGCTCTAACCCTTCCAGCCATTTGGGGAGTGAATCAATGGATTGGAGGATCTCTCTAACGCTGCCTTTCAAATGAATAAGTAAATCTTAAAAAAAAATGAAAATGTATACTTCTCATCCACCAATTAAAAAAAAAGGTGTGGTATTCGTATAACCTGTGTCATCTTCCCATATACTTTAAATCATCTCTAAGACTTCTTATACTACCTACAGCAATGCAAATGGTACATAAGTAGTTGTTACACTACATTTTTAAGGGAATAATGACAAGGAAAATAGTTTGGTCATTTTCACTGCAAATGGAATTTTTTTCCCCAAGTGTCTTCAACAATAATTGGTTGAATCTGCTCATGCAGAACCTGCAGCTGACTGTCATGGTTAGAGATTACAAAGTTGCTGAAAAAAGTTAAGTAACTCAAATGCTGCAAATTAGAAGTCAGGTAAATAGACTGTGAAGAGTGAGTGAGTGAGTGAGTGTGTGTGTGTGGATTATAATATAGAAAAATCTGAATCAACAAGATAGCACAAAACTTAGCTGTTTACAGTATGATTATAATCTTAAAGATTCAAAGAGGGAAAAAATGATAAACCCAAAGTTTACTCATTGTTACCTTGAGAATTGTGGATGATTTTTGTTTTCTTTTTTATGCTTTTCTTCATATTCCAAATTCTCTACCATGAATATGCATCACTTTGCTCATCAAATTTACTTTTTTTTTAAATTGACTAAAAGGAACTTTCCCAAATAATTTCCCTTTTATCTTTCACTGAAATGGCTTTGAAAAGAATCCTCTCATAGAGGATTTCAAGCACGTCAAGAAAATTTTTCAGAACTGCTGAGACTCTTATGGTGAATGTGACAAGGTTACAGTCCAACTTTTGACATGTTCATTATTAACGTTTGGCTGGTCCCTAGCCTGTCTGAACGGATGGAGATGAATTCATTAGAGATGAGTAAATAAAAAAGTGATTTTCTCTCTAAATTAATGTAATGACACACTTTCATGATGAATTTTCTAAATCATTTCAGGTTATACCTTCCTCTCTGTGAGTTCAATTATCTTTGTCATAAAAAGCTTTTTTTCCATAGACAACCTTTACCCATTTTTCATAGCCTAATTTAACTATAAAGCTGTTAACATCCCATTTTAAGCTTATGATAAATTGCCTTTTAACCTATTTGAAATTTTTGAAATTAGGTGGTATAATATTCATGGATATAACCTTACCAATTATGAGGAGAAAAAATATCCTAAAAACAAATATGGTTTTATCCTTGAAACATGACAGGCATTTGAATAAGAAAGGGATGAGCCATTTCGTGTATTTTAATTCCTCTAGCCTCCCAGTTCTTTGGGTGTCACTGTTTTCATTAGGCCTTCACACGTATCTTCTAGCAATGTGTGAAAAACATATGTTCTCCAGTGTTATCTCAATAATGTTTTACTCAACAATTTTATAATCTCAGAAAGTTTTAAAATTTCCTGAGTTATCTATGTATATATATATATATATATATATTTAACACATTTCGCTTTCTAGGTAATCAAAGCAGTGTCAACACTCAGACTGTCGCTTAGAACACCACTCTTTTATGTACAATCTCTCTAGTAGAGTCCCTAAAGTAAATCATAAGATGGTACTCTATCTTAAATTCTAAATAAATACCTTCTAACACTTTTTATTACATTTTACCATGTTATCTACTAATCAAATGATAGATTCCGTGGTAACTCAGTAAATAACTTGTAGAAACAAAGAGAACCTAAAGCAATCAATTTGCTTGGGGCTTATTTATTTGTGCCACTATTTTCTAGCATTTTACCAACTCGTTTATATTTTCATTATCAATGATAGCATTTTTTAAAAGCAGCCAGAGTAAGAAAATGTATTTAATGAGTCTCATTATCTTTTACCACTCTCCTTCCCCCATCTAATTCTACTTCCTAATTTCTGTTGTATGTAACACTGAACAGGTGTCTTAAGGAACGACCTAATATAATTTTGTAAAAGTTCTACAAGAACCTGTGTTAATATCATTTATCCCCCTTTCTTGTTACAAAGATAATGAATTTTTTTGAACTTTTCTGTTTCATTCTCTGACTCCTTTAGCTCTAGTGATGAATATTCAATCCCTATAAAACAGGAAAGATTTGACTTGAGGAAATTAAAACCCCAATCACACATTGCAATTCGTACATGCCACCTCAAGTCTAGTTTTGGAACTGTGGGAGTATAATAATGCACTTGCCATTTCTTCTTGTTTGCTTTTGCACAATAGCTTTTGACTTGGAGGGAGTTTACTTCTACTTGCTGCACAATTAGCCTGACATGCAGCTCCATTTCCAGGGTCCCTTGGTTCCTTAGGTGGTAGTATTTGACAGCATATTGGCATTGCAGACTCTAATGCATTCACATTACCTATCTGAGTTGTCCCAGCATAATTTTGCTGAATTTCCGCTCGTTTCCCAGTTTTCTTGACATGCTTCCCAGTTGATCTGTATTACACCTGTAGCTTATTTCCCTATGTTGGCAAAACCCGATGCTGGAAGGAACATGGAGCAGAACACTATTTCCTAGCACATTCTTGGGAGTAAGTTGGCTCTAAATGTGCTAATGCATGTAGTATAGTTCTGCCATGTTGTCTCTCTGTGAAACCCCACTTAACTAGAGTAACAAGCAGCTAAGAGAAAAGCAAGAGCATGAATCCAGCTTTCTTAGAACTTTCTAGGATGAAGATCTCACACCAGTTCATAAACGTTAAGATGATTTTGGCTACAAGCACCAACTCCAACCGACTAAAATAATGAAGAATGGTCTCACTTGACTGGAAGTTCAAAGATGGGATAGGCTCTAGGGAAGGCTGATTTAGCAATGTTTTTAGCTGTTTTCTATTCCTCTGCTTTGTAATTCTGAGTGTGCTATTCTACATTTAGTAGCAAGATGGCCACAGAAGTCCTAGACATCAAACAAATATCCAGGCCAAGAAGAAAACCTGTATCTTCCTATGGGTATTTCCAAAGAGCCGGGAAATGTTCCATTAGTCCTCAGATGTATTACACTTGAAATTAAAATTTGGGGTCACATGCTAGTTCCATAGTTAGTCTTAGACAAGATTACTCTTTACATGATCAAGCCCTTCTAAAACTGGGCTGAGTTCACTTTTGCCCTGGACTTGGGAAGGTATATAATCACAACTGGGGTTCTAATAGCATGAAGAAGTGGGGACATGAATGCTGGCTAGGCAATAATGTCTACTACCTGGTTGTGCCATCTTAATTGGACCCTGCAAAAATGCATAAGGCAATGGGAGCCCCTGTTGCCAGTTTTCTAGAAACAGCATGTGTTCCTAAAGCATGTGTGAAGGACAAAAGAAGATAATGAGAATGCCCATATTATGGCCTGAGGCTAAAATAATTAATAGAATTCCATGGTGAGCAGATACTAGATTGTGGCTCACTCAGCAGCCTTTCCAACCTTCTTCTGTTCAGTAACAATTGGAAAGTAATGTCCTTGACTGTACAGCCTTTCTGGTAGTTTGGGTTGGTCCTGGGCAGAGTTCTGGTCAGTGAGATTCAGCAAGAAATCCTTGTAACAGGCTTCATTTCCTGAACAAATGCCAAATTTGGGTGTGATATTTGGAAGCATAGTTTCTCTTTTGAAATCAGGAAGATAAGTCACCTGTTAAGGATGGTAAGGCAAGAAGGATTCTGGGCTCTCAATGGCATCACTTAGCTGTCATTCAAGTCCTGGACTATACTTCCAAACCTCCAGCTGTATGAGAAAACATAAACCACAGTACTAGCTGAAGGCCATGCTGGTGATTATGGAGTACCCAAGTTAGTTACATTAATTTTCTCCTATTTTATCCCATGTAAGCTAGTCTTTTTATTGTTTCTCAAAGGCCCAATTTTGGAAATGCCTAAGGTAGTATTTATCACAAGTATATTAATTAATATGAACTCAGAAATGCAACTAACCATACTATCAGTGCCTAAACAGCCATGACTGAATCAGGAAGTCATGACTGGCATGGATAAATGCTGTACCCACAGTTAGTATCTGAACTACCATAGGTTTCACAAATTAGCAGTTCAGTCTGAGCACCCCATGTCAGTCTTGGCAAAACATTGAATTCAACTTATGTAAACTGGCCCTTAAGTTGACCTTACAATGTTAACAGGCATGAATAAGGTTTTATTTTAGCAATGAAATATAGATGTATGCTAAGGAAAATTCGTTTACCAATGATTTTTGAACTGCTAAATAATCAAATAGGTAGCAAACAGTATTTTCTTTGCCTCAATGAAAACAAAGTACAGACTTCTTAAAAAATACAACTTTTGACTGCATGCAACTAGATGACAAAAGCTATTAGATGAAATTTTCCTGTACCCATAAATATAAACAAACACCAAAAGGGTTGAACATTGTGGTAGTGGGTTAAGCCAGCCCTTAGGACACCTGCATCCCGGTATCAGAGTGCAGGTTTGAGTCCTGGATACTCTGCTTCAGATGCAGCTTCCCGTTGATGCATCTTGGAGAGCAGCAGCAGATAACTGAAGCACTTGGTTCCCTGACACCAGTGTGGGAGACCTGGATGGAGTTCAGGGCTCCTGGCCTTGCCCGACTCAACTCTGGATGTGGCAAGCATTTGAGGATTGCACCCTCAGTTGGAAGCTCTCTTTCACTCTGCCTTTCAAATCAATGAAAAGAAACTAGCATTTTCAAAAGCAACTTACAAACACCACTATGGAGAAAGAACTATTCTAGTTTAGAATTACAAATCCCTCAACTGCTTTAATGCCACAGCTTCATTTCTTGCTGGGGCTTCTGCTGCCGTCTATTGACATGTATAAGAGTTTCCATTACATTTGCTAAACAAAACCAGCAATCATTTTTCAAAACACATTCATGTTTTCAGTACATAATTATTGTTAATATTAAGCAGTCATTATGTTACTGCAAGCAATGCACAACCTACCTACCTACTCTCTGGGACAAATGCACATTTTCAAAATAGAAAATAAAGCTATTAAATTAAGATTTAAAATACTTTTCCAGTACAAATATGCTCTTATTTAAAGTTGGGATAAAGATGTCCCTTTGAGATATTTTGCCAAACTATTTACATTAAAGATAGAGCTTCAATATCTTTAAGAGCTAGTTTCTAGCCAAGTACCTCATAATTACCTAGTTGCCTACAGGTGAAACTGGAATATATCACTGAAGACTGATATTAATGAATACAAAGAGGCTTTCATAGGTGCCCATCCAAAAAATGTATTAATATAAGCTGCAATATGGAACATGGATAGTTAACCCTACGTGACACTGACTACCTGCATTGTATATTACACAAAAGAGAGGAAACGTTTTTGGTTCAGTAACATACAGCGATATTTGTCACTAATAAATGTTTGCAAAAATGCAAGACAGTGACTGTAATTTTTCATGCTACTGTCTTAACAGGATTTTTTGTTTAAGCTGTATCTCAAAAGGCAGTCCAGTATATAATGCACATAAAAATAGAGCTGTTGGTTGAAGCCGACATCATGCATGTCCTGAGTGGACAAGAGGTACCGCTCAGAAACACTGGAATCCTTCCTAGGGTCCCACAGAGACTTGGGACTCTGGTGTTTTCTCCTATGTGCTAATAGTGAAATCTATTTTAGCTTCTCTACGTGGGCAATGTAAGCAGCCAAAAAGTTGTGAAGAGGGAAGTAGGAAAGGTCCTGAGCTTCGAACTCCTTTTCCTTCTGGCCTTCCAAGCCCAATAGAATGCTTAATTGCTTAAGAGGGACTTCATAGAGCTCCTTGGGATTTTAGTTTTAATTAAACTCACACTAAGACTGCACGGACAGCTTTATAAAGTTAACACTCCTCTCAGACTACTCTGTATTAAAGATTTTTTCCTCATTTTCTTCTGTCTTTTCCACTTGTATTATACAAAGGGTATTCCAAAAAATCAGGAGAAAGGCTTATTATGAAAAAGTTACACATGAATTTCAAAGTTTTTTGTATCCAAGTAAAGTTATGTCCATTTTGAAGTACTTCTATATAGCACTGGAAATTTTCCTTGTCGGTTTGTGTGTTTCCTGAACTCAAGTTTACCATCATCCAGGAAGCTTCAGGCAAATTCTGAGAAGTCCACAGGAGCTTTATTAATGTTGCTCTAAAACGTCAATGGCGGGGCCTCTATCAGCAGACTGGACATTAGAAATAGAACAGGTTTGCTATTTTGTTCAGAGGAGCCAAGTTCCTTTAATTAAGCAGAGAAAGCAGCCTCTATGGCGTACACCAGAAATGGCAAGAGAGACATCGCCACAGCAGGTATTTTCACAAACTCTTACATTTCAAACCCTTTCCATAGCCTCCTTTTATGTCCTTTTGTAACCCTTCAGATTGTGCTTAAGCAGTCGTCTTTCCTGGTTACTACTTGGTCTTCCCCGGATACATTAACCTCTCTGTATCAACAGTCTCCACTTAGAGTCTTATGTGTCAGTGTGTATCCAGTCAGGAAATAGGCAGCAAACTCAATGGTGCCAAGAGAAATGAGAAAATAATATAGATGTAGGAGAGGCCTGCCCAAATTGAGCTGTGGCCTATTATAAAGGATTCAGCCTACCAGAGGACACCCAACAGGGAGCTAGAAAAGTAAGTATCTCGATTGCAATTCTAGTCCATTCTTCTGCTAGGGTCTCTCATTGGTCACACCTAAGTTCAAGAAGACACCTTCCCTTTTTACCCATGAGAAGAATGGGAAGTACAGAGCTTGTCTAAGTTTCTAGCTAAGCATTAGAGCCAGGCCTCGGACCCACGTGTGACACTACAACTCTTGCTTTTAATAAATTTTTATGCAGTTTTCTGTTGATTACCCAAGTGGCAGTCTCAGCCCACTCATTTGCATATCACTACTGGATTTTGAATTCGCTGACTACTTTAACAAACACTCCCTTTTGAAATTTTAGCCATACTGCCACTTAATGCTGACAGCATGGGTGAAGAGTATGAAGTTTTTCTTTGCCTTTGGTGGGAAGACTGTAACAAAGTTTGGGGAGAGGGTTTGGGAAGTTCAGTAATACCTGCCGATCTAAGCAGTTAACAGTCACAATGATGAATAGGTGACCTTCCAGAAGTGGAAAACAATTTTAATTCCCATTCATGCATGGAAATAATGTGACTAACCTAGTATTGCCCCATTAGTAACTCATCATTTCTCTTTGACTTGGGTACTATGAAGAATGGATATTCAAGTTACATTCTTATTTTCCCCAGATCACTTACAAGAAACCATTTATTCATGAGATCTGTTTTATCATGACATGGCCTGTGTCATTAGCCTGGGATTTACGAGTCTAAATTCAGGCTCTTTCAATTCAAATAGCTCTGTCAACATTCATTTAGAAAATTTGACTTTTTAATTTCTAAAACTATTTTCTGTAGAAACAATTATTTTCCATGTCAAAACACAATGTTTTAATGCCTAAATATCAATTTTAGTAAAGTGCAACAGATAACACTTAAGCATTTTGTTTCTATAGTGTTCCAGTTTTCTATAGAATTACAGTGAAATGTATTATGGCTCTGAAGAGGACTTCATTTTCTGGTGGAAACAAATTGACATGGATCTGAATTATTGTACATTCTTGTTGAATGTACTACATAGCATTCTATCAATGTGCAAGCACAATTTATGAGTTTCATAGTGAAGAAAAGTTATCTTAGTAACTTTCTAACCCTGATAACTATTCGTAAGAGAATAATTAGTCAAGGGCTTTAATAGTCCCAGTTATTGGCATAATTTTAGTCAACAGCTTGGATACTTAACTGATGTTCTCGTTTAAATTCAAATAAGTTGATTGAAGATAAATGTATTGACAGCATAGTCTTCATTTAACTATTACTGTCTCTAAAGGAATCCAGTTTAAAAGATGTGTTGTAAGTATGACAGAAAAGTAATGTCATTGTGACGACAGAACCAAAAGAACTAACTGACTCTAGAGTTGACCAGGTATGAATCACAGAAGCAGATAATCAGGTTATTAATACTAAAACAGTATTTACCTGCAATTTTTGCTAAATCGACTTTAAATATTTTCAAACTTGATTTTTACATGTATAATTCATTTTTACATCTGCATATTTAACATTTAGATATGTTGAAGATTCATCTGGTACCATCTTCTTCCCGATGATGATTTTCTACCAGGTTATTTTAAAAGAGAATATGTTATCATAAGTGAAATAGGTCCCTCCTTTACATATGCCACAAATACCTGTTCAGTACGAACAGGATGAGGGTACTGAAGGAGACAACGGGAAGGCAGATTGGGTTTATTACTCTTGGCAGTCTCCTATTATGTCTAACACATTGTTGACAGTTTGTAAATATTTATTCAGAAAGAATGAAGAGAAGGTCCTTCACTGTGGAATTACATATGCATGTGATGACAACATTGTCTTACAATAGCAGCATAGTTTAACATTTTTAGAACCCAGAAGAGTTTATTGTGGAAGGAATGCTGAGTTTCCATGGAGGGGGAAAGATGGTGCCTTGTCATTTGACAAGTACGTAGGAATCTGATAAGTGGATGTGGCGATTAGACGTAGTGTGGCCCAAGGCACAACTTCAGAATAGAATGAAGTGCCTATATTTGACAAATGAATTGTATACAGACCACTAAGAAAGTCTCCATATAAAGGCAATAAACTTGAGAAGGTGGTACATGTTCTCAAATGAAGGTTGAAAATTTTATCTTTATTTAGGAGCCACTGAAGGCTTTTCAGCCTAAGCATGTAACACTGAAGTATCCTCCATGAAGATTAATGCAACTTTAGTATGTAGGATGGATTGTAGTAATGGGAGATAAAAAGGGGGAATTATGAGATTAATATAATTGTTCACAAGGAAGGTGAAAAATAAGTCTGTGGTCAAATAGAGTTCCATAATCGAGATTGACCTCACTTCTCAAATGCTAAAAACAGACTGCCAGAAATCTCAAATTTGTAGCAATCACTGCTACTCTAAAATAGCAACATGAAGCTACCTTAGTTCTGGATATCAGGCATCCTAAAATGTACACAACACTGGAAGACAACTGCAAACCTGAACTTCTGCCAGTCTCCATTAGAGACCATCTTAAGCCTTCACCAAGGGTCTACTCAATCTTTTAAGCACAACCCAAACTATTACATTGATTTCTGTAATATATGTTAGAAAAAACTTGCTATACTCTAGGCCTCAGAATCAGCCCTTAAGGCATTTGGATCCGGCTGAAAAGCCCATGAGAGTATTTTAGGCATAGAAAGCCAAGACACTCTGGCAAGAAAAAAAAATGACCTAAATGAAAGATCTCTGTGAGTGAGATCCCAGTGGAAAGAACAGGTCTTCAAAGAAGGAGGTACCTTTCTCTGAAGGGAGGAGAGAACTTCCACTCTATGACCTTGTCTAAATATGATCAGAGTCGGTGAACTCAAAAGGCTTCCATAGCCTTGGCAGCTCATGACAAGAGCCTAGGGTGATTACTGAGGCCATAAACAAGAGTGTCAATTTGTTAAGTCAACAACAGGAGGCACTGTGCACTTACTCCTCATGTAGGATCTCTGTCCTTAATGTGCTGTACATTGAGATTTAATGCTATAACGAGGACTCAAACAGTATTTTTCACTTTGTGTTTCTGTGTGGGTACAAACTGTTGAAATCTTTACTTTATATATAGAAGATCACTTTGGTATTTATTAAGAAAATTGAAAATGAATCTTGATGTAAATGAAAGGGGAGAGGGAGCAGGAGATGGGAGGGAAGTTATGGATAACAATGGCTCCCCCCCCCTTTAAGCTGTACTTTGGAAATTTATATTCATTAAAAAGTTAAAAAAAGAAAACTTGCTATGACTTTCTGATTAGCTATCAAGTCACAGGCCATTTTGCATGGGCACTGCAATATCTTGATAAATTCTGATTCCATCAGTGCACTTTGGTAAATATTCACAATGCTGCAGGTAATCATAGGAAGTTTAAACTGTATTTTATAAACTGTTTAAGTAGGCTAGAATATTCACATTGGGAAAACTAAATCTGTATATCTTGTTTTTGCTTCATTACTGAAACCAGTGCCTTGAGGAATAAAAATTGTAGTTATCTAGACAGGCAAATAATATAACACTTTCTATAAATTAATTACATTTTTAAAGGTTCAAATCTTAAATGTATATTTCAGCTTCCTGTAAAACCTTCCCAGGATGGAACTTATTTTCAAATAATGATGAATATGAAAGCATTAATATTCCATGTTTAATGGAAACATTCTCTCCTTGCATGTTCCTTGACATAATTTGAGACCTAAAAATAAATTTGCTTTTGATATCATTTAAGCTCCCTATGTTTGTATTTTGCTCTGAAGAAGGGCTGCTATACACTACAGTCAATATTTCTTCCCTTGGGACAGCTCTACTCCAATCGTGTGTGTGTGTGTGTGTGTGTGTGTGTGTACCCTGCCTCCCTTCTCTTTCTGACATCCCCAGACACCCCTGCTTTATGCCTGTCACTGGTTCCCAAGCTTTCAAGTACACAAATCACCAGAAACGATTCCTAAAGTTCTAATTCCTGGTCCTATACTCCCTAAAGATTCAGACTGCATAGACATGGGGAAGTTGAGGACTCTGCATTTTTTAAAGATTTGAAAGGCAGAGTGACAGAGGGAAAGAGGGACTTTCCACCTGCTATTTCCCTCGTAAAACAGCCTCAGCAGCTGGGAGAGCATGGGCAGGCTGAAACCAGGAGCCGGAAACTCCATCTGGGTCTCCGGCATGCTTGGCAGACTCTCGAGTACTAAGGCTATCACCTGCTGCCTCCCAGGTACATTAGCAGCAAGTGGGATGGGAAGAAACGTAATCCCAGGCACCTTGACAAGGAGTATGGGCATCTCAAATGGCACTTCATCCCACTGTGCTCCAATTCTCTCCCCTAGACTCTGCATTTTGCTAAACCCCAGTAGGTATTTTGAGGTATGAGTTTCAGGAATAATACTTTGGGTACAACTTAAGTTCTTGCTCCCCTTTCTTGCATTGGCTGTCATGGTCCTGACCTTAAGTAGCTATTATGTAACTGTTGAATGAAATCAAATAGTGTGGATGGCAGGGAATGTCCACTTCTGAAATAGTTTGAAAACTGGAGTGCCCTACTGGAGTCTGATCACTGGTAGCATCATTCCACATTGAAAGCTACAGTTTTATGAGATGTTTTATAGCAAATTAAATCATCTAATTTATAGTATGTGCTGAAGTAGTTCCAGAGAAATATCATTTCCTAGCACAGTATCTTTTATGCCTTTAATTACACTTGGGTTCCAATCCAATTCAAAACCATGTCTACAAAGGCTGGCGTTCAGTCAACTAAACGTTTGAATGTTTCTTTGTTCCTAAGGAAGAAAGTTTAAGACTAATTTCTCTAACAATTGCAAGGTTATGTTTGCAATTTTAAAAAAGGAAGTGTCTGAGGGAAAGGCAAAGTAAATGGCAGGGTTAAATACATGACCTAGAAGTGATGTTTGAGTCACCTGTGCTTTTCTGTTCCAGTTTAAAATCCATCTTTCCTATAAAGGTGGAACATCTCCTGTAACTTGGCACCTTTTCTAAAGATATTTTCATCTACTTGAAAGAATCACAGAAAAACAGCCAAATTCCCACAACAGTCAGGCCAAAGTGAGCAGCCCAGAAATATCTATGGGTCTCCCATATAGGTGACAGGGGCCCAAGCACTATGAGCCATTATTTGATGCTACCCAGGGTGCATTAGCAGGAAGCTGGATAGGAAGCCGAGTAGCTGGGACTCAAACTGGCACTCTAATGTGGATGTGGATGTCTTAAGCAGCAGCTTAAGCCACTGTGCCACAATGCCTGCCCCTGCAATACACTCTCATAGGAGGAAGTGGAGGGCTGAAGAGAGGGAGAAAACGTAATTAGAAAAATGCCAGTATAAGGACACGTTAAATCTTTTTAAAGAGTAGGAGGCAGTTCAAGATTTACCGAGCGAAAGGATACATAAAAACATGTGGTAAAAATCGAATAGAGTGTTTTTCTATCCAAAGACAACCAAATTGCATTTTCCTTTGGTCTTTCTTTGCTCAGTTCACTTTGCAATGAACTTTGTCAGCTGGAATTCCATGTCACTTTGGTATTGCTTTTGTGGTCAGTAGGTATTTGCAGTATTTTCTGAGGAAAAGTATGAGCATTGTTAGTTAGCGTGCCAGTTACATAGAGGCCCTCTTCCCTCCAAGGGAAGAGGCTGCTGGATGGTGCAAGCATCTTGATCTTTTCAGTTTGCTGCCCTTCGGTATCCAGCAGTAATCCACCTTGTTGGCAAGAACTGTCTTCCATGCCCATCTTGTTTTATTCATGAGGTCATGAACTTCAAGAGCTACTTTTCTGAGACTTTGTTCTTCCTCTCTTTGATGTCTTCAGTTTCCTTTCTCCGAGTTTCTCCCAATTCCATCACACTTTCATGACTGTCTCCACCAAAGCCACCTATAAAGCTCAATTCTTACTGTGTGCAGCAATTAGATGATTTGATGATGGAAACATAACAATTGCTGTGTATTAAGCAGGGATCAGCATATTTCTTCTTCTGTGAATGAACTGTGACAATTATTCAGGGGTGCCATCACTGTGCCAAAGCAGCCGTAGACAATATTTAAACAGGTTTAATTTATTCCAATAAGTTTGTTTATAGACCCTATCATCCCATGTAATTTTACATGCCTCTAAATATTACTTTTAAAAGATTTCAAAGGCAGAGATAGAGAGAGGGAGAGGCAGATCATCCATCTACTGGTTCACTCCCCCCAAGTATTCACAACAACATGAGCTGGGCCAGGCCGAAGCCTCAAGCCTAGAACTCCAACTGGGTCTCCCACATGGTTGGCAGGGGCCTAAGCACTTGGGCCATCTTCTGCTTTCTCAGGTGCATTAGCAGGGAGCTTGCTCAGAAGTCCAACAGCCAAGATTTGAACTGGCACTCTGATATACAATGCTGGCATTTCAAGTAGCAGCTTAACCTGCTGTGCCACCATGCTGCCCCCCCCATATAGTTCTTTTGAAAAGACATTTTAAAATGTAAAAGCAGTTGCTGGCTTACATGCAGTTCAAAAACAAAAGGCACAAGGGAGCATTCAGCACAGTGTGTAAGTCACTGCTTGGGATACCATATCTCGTGTCAGAACACCTGGGTCAAGTCCTGGCTATTCCACTTCCAATCCAGCTTCCTGCTATTATGCACCGTGACAGGCAGCAGACGATGGCTCAAGTACATGGGTCCCTGCCACCTACCTAAGTGATCCGAATGGAGTTCTGTGCGTCCGGTTTCAGTCTGGCTGTTGCAAGCATTTGGGGAGTGAATCAATGGATAAAAAGGTCTATTGTTCCCCATTTCCCCCTCTCTTAAATTAAGGCTTTTTTTAAAGGGTGGATTTGCACTGTCAGATGTAACTTGCTGCCCTTGCTCTCGAGTTGCAGTTTTCAAAGGCTCCCCATCCTGTAATATAACTTCAATATCGTCACAGTCCTTTGAGGAGGTTAGTAGCTCCACCAATTTATAAATTAATAACTTGAAATTAGAGGATTTTGACTGTGCTATCTAATGAGTTAGTTAGTAACCTGTGGTTCTGGGAACTGAGCCCATATTGTGACACCTCCAACCCTGTGTTTTCACGTCCACAATAAACTTTATACTACTGTTACATCTGTAACTGACAAACATGGCTCAAGCCTCCAAAGCAAGCAAACTCCACTGAGGAAGCCAGCTTATCAAAAGCTGGCCTGTAACAAGAAATTTATCTAGGATGGCAATTTGACGTATGTATCGATCACCCAGAAGGCTTCCTAAACTGCTAGACATACCCCTAGGGTTTGCTTTGGTGGATTTGGGGTAGGGCCCCGAAACTTGCACTTTTTAAAACTGAGGTAGGGGTGGGCTGTGGTGCAGTGGGTTAAAATCCCAGCCTGCAGTACCACCATCCCACATGGGTCCCGGTTCGAGTCCTGGCTGCTCCACTTCAGATTCACTTCCCTGCTAAAGTGCCTGGGAAAGCAGCAGAGAATGGCTCAAGTCCTTGGGCCCCTGCACCCATGTGAGAGAACCGGAAGAAGCTCCTGGCTTTGGATCGGCCCAGTTCCGGCCATTGCAGCCATTTGGGGAGTGAACCAGCGGATGGAAAACCTTTCTTCTTCGTCTGTCTACCTAACTCTTCCAAATAAACGATCTTTAAAAAAACCAGATAATGCATATACCATAAAAATCACCATTTTAAGTTTACATAGTCCTCATCCATCACTGTATTATTTCGGAACATTTCCATCACCCCAAAAGGAACCTTGAACCCATTAGCATTTACTCCCAGTTCTCCCCCCTTCTCCATCTAGAAACCACTAGTCAACTTTATGTATAGTCTATGGATTTGACTACTAGGTGGAATCCTATGTGCTTTGTCTGGCTTCTTTGACATAATTTAAGTTTTTCAAGGGTCATTTATATCGTAGGATTGTCAGTATGCAATTCCTTTTTATGATTGAACAATGTTCCACTGCATGGACAAACTACATTTTGTTTATCTGTTCATCAATGGATATGCATTTGAGTTGTTTCTACTTTTGAACATTTATGAACAAATTTTGGTGTGAACCTCGGCTCATACCTAGGAGTGACATGGTGGAGTCACATGGAACAGGAATTACCAAACCATTTTCCAAAAGCAGCTGTACCATTTTACATTCCCACCAGCAGTGTATGAAGGTTCCAATTTTTCTTCTATCTTCATCAGTACTTGTTATTATATACCCTTTTGATTACTGGAATCTTCATGGATATCAAATAGCATTTCATTGTGCTTCTGATTTGCATTTCCTTAATGGCTAATGGTGGTGAACATATTTGCATGTGGTTAAGAATTTGCATTTGTATTAAGCTCACAGGAGACGCTGATATTGCCTGTCCATGAACCACATTGTTGAGAACCAGTGATCTAAAACTTAGAATGTACTCCTAGTAAATACAGGATGCTGCGAAAAATTACTTTCTTAATAATCATAGTAATTGAGCTATTCGTCAGATAGTGAATATAAACGAAGAACTTACGAAATTCTCTTCATACCTTTCAAAGTGTTGGCATGTTACAGGCATTGGGAGATACATTTTTAAGAGACAACAGACTTTACATTCTGGTGGATGTAAACAAACACTAGATGATAAATAAGCATCTAACAATTTAAGTGGTGATACAGGCTATCAACCAAAATGAGAAGGCATAGGGCTAGAGAATGGACATTGGGGAAAGATAAGGTGACCAGAGAAAGCTTCTCTAATGAGATGTTTGATCAAAGTTTTGGAGGCAGTTAGAGACCAGAACATGCAGATTCAATGCACACAGTTATAGAACCGGAACCAGGCTCCGGAACCAGACTAAGTGCAATACTTAGCTCTGGCTCTCTTCTAGTTGTTTGACCTAGAATAAGTTTTTCTTAACCACTCTCTGCTTCAAATTTGCAATCCATACAGTGAGAATTAAAAATATCTTCCCCATTAAGATCGTTACAAAAGTTAGGCAAGGTAAAATAAAGCATTTTGAAAAAATGCATAGCACACAGTGTTACATAAGAGGCAGATTCATATGAGGCTAACAAAGCTAAAAGTTGAGTCCCTTCGTTTATATGGGACTCTTCTGTGGCCCACTATTTCATTTCACATGCATAGTGTCATTATTTAAAAGATTCCTCAAACTGTATAAGCTACAGGCCCTCCATTACCTAGACCTACCCCTGACCTTAGCAAGTGTGAGATCTTCTTCAAGTTTCTAAAAAACAGTACAAGGAAAATATATTATGAAAACTATACATGGATTTTACAATGTTTTGATGAAAACAAATTATCTGGTCCTTCTATTCTCTACCAACTTTTTGAAGTGCCCTCATATTTATTAATCTCTGAAATAAATCATTCCAGAAAAAGGCAACAGGAAACACAAAATGCCAGAGGCAAACGTTGTGACTGGAAGAGAGTTAGTCAAAGGACACAGAGGTTGGAGTGAGATCACAGAAGATGGGGAGAGTAGATTACGGGCATAGATGGAACCGATCTTGGTCAAGTACTTGTTATTTTGAGTGAGACAGGGAGACACTATAGAGTTTGGAGACATGAATTTGTTCATATTTTAATAGCAACACTGTGGCTGACAATTAAAGAATAGACTGCTGGGGTGGAAAAATTAGAAGCTGGTAAAACCATAGGGAGACAGTGGTCTAGGGAGAACAGTTCCTGGGACTAAAGTAGAAGTGCTACAATACTTATAGCTTGTAAATGTATTTCAGTGGAATAAGACATGTGCATGAATTAGATGTGAGGTTGAGAGAGATTTTAAGAATGATAGGAAAAATGTGGTGTCTGTGTAACTGACATGAGGATAACGATTGGGTATACATGTGGAGTGGAAATGAAGTTTCAGAAATGTTAGTTTTGAGAAGTCTATTTGATATTGCACTTGTGCTTTATCCCAAGGATGCATAGCCTTGATAAACATTTTTCAGAAACGTCACCATTTCTTCAGTCACGTGCCTATTATATAATTCCATGCAGAATGTACCACATGGACTTTTTAGAGCTATAACAGAAGTTTAGAAGTAGGACAGATGTAGCTTGCTCTTAATAAAAGCCTTTATTACATTTCTCATTATACCTTGACTTTCTGGACGTCTCCAAAATATTTCTTAGTACTTTACCACCTAACATGAATTTTTTAACAAGATTTTTAATTATTTGGAAGGGTGAGGGAGAGGGTAGGGGAAAGGGGGAGAGTGAGAGGGAGGGAGAGAGGGGGAGAAAGGGGGAAGAGGTAGAGATGCTGAGGGAGAGACAGAGATAGACCATGATTCACTAGTTCAATCATCAAGTGGCCACAATGGCCAGAGCTGGACCAGGTGAAAGCCAGGAAGCAGGAGCTTCTTCCCGGTCTCCCGTGTAGGTTCAGGGGCCCAAGGACTTGGGCCATCCTCCACTGCTTTCCCAGGTGCATTAGCAGGGAGGTGGATCAGAAGTGGAACATCTGAGTCTCCAACCGGCACCCACATGTGTGGGGAGCAATCCGGACTAGACTAAGTTACTCGAATTAGGACTTATTCTATGCATCTGCTCTCCCACAATATGGCGCTGGGAGAGAAGTAAACAGCTTCCGCACAGCTGCCTCCAGTTCAACTAATAAACTGTAGGACTTGCTACTGATTGGAGGAGAGCAGCGTACTCGGCGTGTGGGCAGCCGAGTTGGGATTGGCGGAGGAGGACTATAAAGGAGGAGAGAGACGACATGCATCAGGAACATCTATGGGGAACATCTAGCTGAAGGAACACCTGTGCAGCCCCCGAGAAAAGCCGGCCGGCGGTGTGCCGCTCCCCTGCGGAAGTGGGGAATGCGGCCAGGGGGAACTGCCCTTCCACGGAGGTGGAAGGGATAGTAGCCAACCCGGGAAGAACCAGCAACAAACCCGGGGAGGGCCGAGCAGACGAAAGAACAGCGCAGGGTCCTGTGTCGTTCCTCCACGAAGAGGGGGAGCGACATAATGGTGCCGTGACTCGGATAGGAAACCTAGGACGGATAGCAAACTTAGGAGGGAAGAAACGGGAAGAAGCAGGAAAATACCAAAGAGAGAGACTAGCAAACAGCCTAGGGAAAAGCCGGATGAAAAGAGGTGCCAGAGGAAGCTATTGAAAGCCTAGGCATAGACTCGGATACGGACTACGGGGGGAAGCTGGGAGAAATCTCTAAGGGCGAAAGCGAAAGTGAAAGCTAGAACAAACAGACTCGGACGCGGACTGTGGGGAGAGGCCAGGAGAAATGAGGGAGGAATATCGTTGGAGGAAAGCTTGGGGAAACATACCGGGTAGAGAAAAATGTTAGGGAAATTGAAGCCGCGGGGGGCAGGCCGAGGCGGAAACGGAAGCCACTTTGGGGTTCTCAAGTTAGCCCGGGAATAGGGGGCGAAAAGTTGAAACCAGAAGCTGAAACGTGAGCCAGGTTGGGATCCGTCTGATTAGCCCGGGGAGCAAAGGACGGGGAAGCCAAACCGTGGGGCGGAGACGTACGCTGGGTTGAATTCGCCAGGCTAGCCTGGGGAACTTAGATTGAATGCTAGTGGCGGACACGTAAGCTACGCTGTGTTACTCGCGGAAGCCGCCGCGTGCAGAGAGAGCACAGGGCGTGAGTAGATAGGGAACGGGGCTGGCGAGGCTGTGGTTCAGACGCGAAAGGGTTAAGCGTGGAGACCGCGGAGCGCGCGAAGCCGAGCCGCGCAAAGCCGGGAAGCTGCGCAGATGAGAGAGGCGCGGGCTGAAGCGGCGCAGAGCCGGGAAGCTGCCGGCAGGGCGAGGCGCCGGGAAGCTGCGGGGATAAGAGAAACAGAAGTTTAGAAGTAAAGTGAGAGAAATAGGAATGTTGGCAGACAGAAGTAAAATGGGAGAAATAGGAATGCCCGGAGATAGAGAAATAGAGAAAAATAAGGCCTCCCCTCAACATGGCAATGAGAAAGCTTGGATTCGGCCTGCCTGATTAAGTGAGGCGATGAGCACCTGGGCGGCTAGCAGCTTATGCGCCGCAGGTCACCGAAGACAGGCACGAATTAACATCAGTAAGGCTTCCCCACAATACAACCATTAGGAGGCTTGGATTTGGTCTGCCTAATTAAGGCGGTAAGCGCCAGCAAGCAGCTCGACCAGAGTATGAGCTGCAGGTCACCGAAGATAGGCACAAACCAACACTAATAAGTCTCCCCCACAATACGGCAATGAGAAGGCTTGGATTCGGTTTGCCTGATAGGTTTTGTAAACACCTGCAGGCAGTTCTAGCAGAGCAGAGCATGCGCTGCAGGGCACCGAACACAGGCACGCATCAGCGCCTAAAAACCTCCTCACAACATGGCGAAGAGAGGACCCGGATTCGGTTTGCCTGATAGGACTTGTAAGAGCCTGTGGCAACTCTAGCAAGTAGAGCAGAGTGTGTGCCGCGGGACACCGAAGACAGGCGCGTATCAACGCTAAAAAATAAAAAGAAAGGGGGATCTGTGGGGAGCAATCCGGACTAGACTAAGTTACTCGAATTAGGACTTATTCTATGCATCTGCTCTCCCACAATATGGCGATGGGAGAGAAGTAAACAGCTTCCGCACAGCTGCCTCCAGTTCAACTAATAAACTGTAGGACTTGCTCCTGATTGGAGGAGAGCAGCGTACTCGGCGTGTGGGCAGCCGAGTTGGGATTGGCGGAGGAGGACTATAAAGGAGGAGAGAGACGGCATGCATCAGGAACATCTATGGGGAACATCTAGCTGAAGGAACACCTGTGCAGCCCCCGAGAAAAGCCGGCCGGCGGTGTGCCGCTCCCCTGCGGAAGTGGGGAATGCGGCCAGGGGGAACTGCCCTTCCACGGAGGTGGAAGGGATAGTAGCCAACCCGGGAAGAACCAGCAACAAACCCGGGGAGGGCCGAGCAGACGAAAGAACAGCGCAGGGTCCTGTGTCGTTCCTCCACGAAGAGGGGGAGCGACACACATGGGATGCCCATGTAACAGGCAGCAGCTCAACCAGCTATGCCAGCCCCTAAAATGACATTCTAAGTCCGCTGCTTTGCAAACTTCAACACATTCTACCTCACTTGGATTTAATTCTACCTGCAACAGGCTTTTATGGTTTACCATAAAAATGGAACTTCTAAAAATGCTAAGGCTGGGCCAGCACCGTGGCATAGAAGGCTAGGCCTCCGCCTGTGGCACCAGCATCCTGTGTGGTCAGCAGTACATGTCCCGGCTGCTCCTCCTTACAGTCAGCTCTCTGCTGTGGCCCGGGAGGGCAGTGGAAGATGGCCCAAGCACTTGGGCCCCTGTACCCGCATGGGAGACCAGGAGGAAGCACCTGGCTCCTGGCTTCGGATCTGTGCAGCTCCTGACACTGTGGTTACATGGGGAGTGAACCAGTGGATAGAAGACCTTTCTGTCTTTCCCTCTCTGTAACTACTTCTCAAATGCTAATGCTTTTTTAACATTTAAGTGAGTAAATTTATTGGTGTTTAAAATATTTTAGAAGATTTGATCATTAAAGCGAGATCCAAGGGATAGCTCTTTAGAGAAATGTCCACTGACTCTTCAATTTAAAGAAACATTAAATGTAAACATGTAAAGGCTCAAAGGAATAGCATGCCTGTGTTCTCATTTCTCTTAGCTTGTATCAGTTTATCCTCCATGACACTATGAGCTTGTTCCTTTTATGTCCTGACATGGGAGGATTCCATTTAAATTCTTTTATGTAACTAGATAGCATCATATCTTACAAAATATTTTACTCCCTTAGACTATGCCTGTGGCGTCATGTTTATGCATCGTGATAAACTGCTGCCTATCCCTATGCCTGACCATAGTCAGTCCTAGTAACATTACATGAACCAAAATTATGATCATGTGCACAGGAATGAGGGTTGACTATTTCATCTTTGCCTAGAAGATCTAATACTGATAAGGAGTTGTGGAGAGTTGATGACTTAAGGCAGGATGGTCTGGTCAAAGTTCATGAATTCAAGTTCTAAATCCACCCATTTTTGGCTTTCTCTATTTTGTTATCTTAATTTTTAATTAATTTAACAGATTCAATGTAATTTGTATATTTGTTCTAAGAACATAATATTCCCTCTTAATCCTTCCCTCTTCCCTTTGTCATTTGAGATAACATTAAGTTTACATTACAGTAAAAAGGCTTAATACTTCAAATATTAAGAAATAAAAACTAAAAATGCCCTAGTTTAGTGGGAATATAGACAATGACTACAAATAATTGAATTTGGCAAGTCACCAAGTTATCTGAGCATTGTATATAAAATGGGATTAGTAGTTGTCCTATTTTACAATTTATAGTCCAAATTGGATAAAGTAAGAAAAAAATGTTCTATGAAGCAGCAAAAAAATTCCATTTTGATCTAATTTGGAGTTTTTATTTACAGTGTCTCATACTCCATCTGAGAACAATATACTTTGCTATGGTTTGCAAACATTTTTCACAAAGTTTGTAAAATGGACTTTAAAAAGCTCCATTTCATTTAACTTCAGCTACCATTAAAATATAAGGTTGTTTGCATGCTTAATTAGTGCTCTTTTGTGATTCACACATAGAAAATAATCCAATACAAAAAGGCTTACTGCAAAAATCCTCTGACATTTGATTTTCAATTTGACATTTCAATTCAATTATTCTGAATTTGAGGTTTGTTAAGTCAATGAATAAATTTGGGGGATAATATGTCCTTGTACCTTTTCATATGTTTATAACCTATTTCACATTACCCTAACTTAGAGAAATAATCATCTTTTCTGCCCTAAAGTGAAATAGAAAGATTGACACATTTAAACAAATCATGGGAATGACATTGATAAAAGTTATACTGAGGCATCAGGAATTCATGATAGCTCCATTGCATGATCTTAAGTAAATTTTCATGCTGCTACAATTAGGATAAAGTGTTCAATTACATTACCAGAGTCATTTTTTTTTAAATATCCTTATTTTCCCATAACTCAAGTATGGAGCTGAACCAGCGAGTGCAGGTCCCCAAAGAGCAGAAGTTGGGACTACCTTTTATCTAGGCATCAAGCTCTACGAAGGCAGGAAAACAATTGGGTTTACACGAGTTTCAGGCATTAGGAGTAGAAAAGTTGGCTTCATCTAAATGGTTCTCTCAGCAAGGAAAACATGAAGCAGAATTTAAGAGTTACGTTTCAGAAATGGGCTTAAAAACTAGGAAGAAATTAAGTTTAACTGTTCTAAATGAGATTAAGAGGAAAATTAGAGACAAGGTCTCAAGAAACCAAGGACAATTTTTGTCTCAACCACCAATGTATTCTCTGCACACAGTACTCTGAGTATGTATTTGTTGGCTGGCAAAATGCTATTGATAATTGTGTTGGCTAACTGTTCTTGCCCAAGTATATGTAAGCAAACTAGATCCAGTGAAAGAGCTCAAGAAACAAAGAACAAAGCGCTGGTAACAAGAAAATAAGCAAGTTAGGTATGGTTCTTGCCCTTGAATACCAGAGAATTAAGTCCCTCCCTGCAACTCGGCTTTGAGGAAGCAGTACTCACACTGGTAGGAAAAGATCTCAAAGGATGATGAGAAACTGGCCAGGAGATGAGTCAGTAGTGGAATCACAGATATTCCAAGATGGCTGAATATGGAAAAAGACGTGCTCATTGTGACCACAGGAAGAGAGCAGAAGCAAAGAAGAGGAAGTGTATTCACAATGGAGAGTTGGAGAGAAGTCTGCAGTGTAGATTCTACAGAAAGAAGAGGGATGCTATGGGACAACATGCAAAGTGAGGCTGCACAGCAGTGAGCAGGGACACCACTCAAGACTCCCACAGTCAGGAACTGAAAGAGAAGCTGCTCAGAACAAGGTGAGAGCAGACTTCAGCAGCAGGTGCCATTGGTGATATTACCTGGCAGATACCTTGCAGACCACACTTTGAGTCTGGCCTGGAGCCCTAGCAGGGGGCAGGGTACCAACAGAGACTGCAGTGGCTCTCACATGCACAACCAGAGGATTTTATAAGAGAAAAATCACGTTCCCTCCTTACTTCAATTCTGGCTGGGAGGGTTGGGAGGGGGATAGACACCCACATAGGACTGGGAGGTGGTCTCAACCCCTCTACCTATCACAGGCTCCAGGGCTCATACTGAAGAAGTAGAGCACCCTCATGCAGCTGGCTCTGGAACATCTCTGCTCTCCCCATGGATGGGGAGGCATACAGCTGAAAGGGCAAACCCTGCACCTTGTCACTGTGGGAATCCTGTGCCTATCCCTATGCCTGACCATAGTCAGTCCTATGATGGAGCGTGTGGTGGAGCTGGGTCTCTGGACAATTACTGTGATTGGGGTCAGAGGCTCAGAGCTCCCTGATGGCCTAGTGTGGATCACAGCAGAAAGTTCCTTGTACACACCAAGGACCACATGGATCCTTTGTGTGGTTCATTCAGCTGCACGGGTGGGGGGTTGTACATACTGTGGGCAAAACCAGGCATTGATCACCTTGCAAGAGAGGAGGCAAGGTTGTGATTACGCCAACAGACCTGATCATTACCTTTCCCCCAACCCTCCAATGACAATAGAGACCTACCAGGCCCAATTTGGATGTTACCCTGGATTCTTACCCCACCCTGAAGCACTGACCAGAGCTCCCTGGCCCCACATAGCACACACCTCTAGATATCCACTCGAGAAGCAGGCACTCCACTAAGCCAGAGAGACATAATTCAAAGGTAAAACCTATCAGATGAGAAAACCAGTGTTTCCACAAATGCCTTAAAATAAACTAACTCCATTTCTTCTCAAACTATTCAAAACAACTGCAAGAGAGGGGATCCTCCCAAACTCCTTCTATGAGGCCAGCATCACCTTAATTCTAAAACCTGAAAAAGATACAGAGCAAGTAAACTATAGACCAGTATCCCTGATGAACATAGATGCAAAAATCCAACAAAATACTAGCTAATGGAATCCGACAACAGATCAGAAGAATCATTCAGCTGGACCAAGTAGAATTTATCCCTGGTAAGCAGGGATGGTTCAACATTCACAGATCAATAAATGTGATACATCACATTAATTGTAAAACAAAAACCACATGATTATCTCAACAGATGCAGAGAAAGCATTCGTTGAAATACAACATCCTTACATGATAATAAAAAAAAAACCCTCAAGTAAATTCGGTATAGAAGGAACATTCTTCAACATTATCAAGGCAATACAGGAAAAACCTAAAGTGAGCATCTTATTGAATGGGGAGAATTATGAAGTATTTCCGCTAAGATCTAGAACCAGACAACGATACCCAATTTCACCATGGCTATTAAATACAGTTCTGAAAGTTTTAGCCAGAGCCATGAGGCAAGAAAAAGAAATCAAAGGGTAACAAATTGGAAAAGAGGAAATCAACTATCCTTGATTGAAGATAACAGACTCCACTAAGAGACTATTAGAATTCAAAGAGTTTGGTGAAGTAGCAGATATAAAAATTGACACACAAATCATTTCTTTGTAAACACAGACAATGCCATGGCTGTGAAAGAGCTTCTAAGCTCAATCCAATCATAATATCTATAAGAAATTTAAATACCTTGGAGGTGAAAGATCTCTACAATGAAAATTATAAAACATTAAAGAGATAGAAGACATAGAAAATGGAAATGGAAAACTCTTCCTTGTTCATGGATTGGAAGGATTAATATCAAAGTGTCCATCCTACCAAAAGCAATTTACAGATTTAATGTGATCTGTCGCTCCCCCTCTTCGTGGAGGAACGACACTAAACCCTGCCTAGGCTTCATATCCGAGTCACGGCACCATTATGTCGCTCCCCCTCTTCGTGGAGGAACGACACTAAACCCTGCGCTGTTCTTTCGTCTGCTCAGCCCTCCCCGGGTTTGCTGCTGGTTCTTCCCGGGTTGGCTACTGTCCCTTCCACCTCCGTGGAAGGGCGGTTCCCCCTGGCCACTTTCCCCACTTCCGCAGGGGAGTGGCACACCGCCGGCCGGCTCTCTCGGGGGCTGCACAGGTGTTCCCTTAGATGTTCCCCTTAGATGTTCCCGGTGCATGCCGTCTCTCTCCTCCTTTATAGTCCTCCTCCGCCAATCCCAACTCGGCTGCCCACACGCCGAGTACGCTGCTCTCCTCCAATCAGGAGCAAGTCCTACAGTTTATTGGCTGAACTGGAGGCAGCTGTGTAGAAGCTGTTTTCTTCTCTCCCAGCGCCATATTGTGGGAGAGCAGATGCATAGAATAAGTCTTAATTCCAGTAACTCAGTCCAGTCCGAGTTGCTCCCCACAGTGATCCCAATCAAAATACCAACAACACTCTGTAGATCTGGAAAGAATGATGCTAAAATTCATATGGAAACACAATACACCTGAACAGCTAAAGCCTTCTCAAAACAGAGCCAGAGGCATCACAATGCCAGATTTTGGTATCTACTATGAGGCAGTTGTAATCAAGACAGCCTCTTACTAGTACAATAATGCAGACCAATGGAACAAAACAGAAATCGATCCACATTATCTATAACCAACTGATCTTTCCTAAAGTTAAAAATCAATCCCTAGACAAAGTACAGTCTCTCCAACAAATGGTGCTAGGAAAATTGGATCTCTGCCTGCAGAACTATGAAACAAGACTCCCACCTTACTCCTTATACAAATATGAACTCAAAATAGATCAAGGATCTAAATCTTCAACGTGATACCATCAAATTACTTAAGGAGAATATTGGAGAAACTCTAAGATATTGGCATAGACAAGGACCTCTTGGAAGAGAGACCTAGAAACACCGGCAATCCAAGAAAAAAATAGACAAGTGGGATTACATCAAACTAAAAAACTTTTGCACTACAAAGCAAATACTCAAAGTGAAGAGGCAGCTGACAGATGAGAAAAAGTATTTGCAAGCTGTGCAACTGATAATGGATTAATATTCAGAATCTATAAAGAGCTCAAAAAACAAACAGTCCAGTTAAGAAATGGGCAAAATATTTGAACAGGCACTTTTCAAAACAGGAAGTTCAAATGGCCAACAGACATATGAATGAAAGGCTCAGGATTACTAGCCATTGGGGTAATGTAAATCAAATCATATTAAGGTTTCACCTCACCCCAGTTAGAATGGCTCTCACACAGAAATCAATGGATACATGCTAGTTAGTATGTAGAGGAAAAGTTACTCTAATCCACTGTTGGCAGGCATGCTAACAAATACAACCATGTTGAAGACAGTATGGAAATTACTCAGAAATCTGAAAGTAGATGTACCATATGATCCTATCATCCCAATCCTGGGAATTTACTCAAATGAAAGGAAATTAGCATACAAAAGAGTTATCTGTACCTCCATGCTTATTGTGGGTCAATTCACAATAGCTAAGATGTAGAATTCACTCAGAGGCCCATCAACTGATGACAAGATAAAGAAAATGTGGCGTATATGTACACAGTATGGAATACTACTCAGCCATAAAATAGGATAAATCCTGTCTTTTGCAACAAAATGGATGTATCTGAAAACCATTATACTTAGTGAAATAGGCCCATCCCCCTCCAAAATACCATGTTTTCCCTGATCTGTGGCAACTGAGGACAAAAAAATAATGTGTATGAGCAAAGTTGACATTTTGAGGTTTAATTATTATTTACTGTATTGTCTCTGTCGAGGAACAGTTTTCCTTACTATTTGTTGAATTCTTAGTGGAAAGTTAAGTTTATGATCATAAAACTCGGGACTGGCACTGTGGCACAGTGGGTTAATGCCCTGGCCTGAAGTGCCACCATCCCATATGGGTGCCAGCTCAAGACCCGGCTGCCCCACTTCTGGTCCAGCTCTACTACTATGGCCTGGGAAAGCAGTAGAAGATGGCCCAAGTCCTTGGGCCCCTGCACCCGTGTAGGAGACCCAGAGGATGCTCCTGGCTCCAGACCAGCACAGCTATGGCCGTTGCAGCCAATTGGGGAATGAACCAGTGGATGGAAGACCTCTCTCTCTGCCTCCCCTCTCTGTGTAACTCTGACTTTCAAATAAATAAATCTTTAAAAAAAATAAACTCAAAGTATTCCATTCCATTATAAAAATGAGAAAGGATGGAGGGTGGGAGCATGGGTGGGCAGGAAGGTAGGGTGGGAAGTATCACTATGCTCTTTAGTCTCTGTATATGAAATATGAAATCTGCACACCTTGTATAAATAAAGTTATTGAAAAGGATGGAATCCCAACAGAAACAAAAGTATAAAAACATGTGCAAAGTCTTTGGGCTGTACAAAAGGATGACTTCTTTGGAAGATGTCTTGCTATTTGAGTGTGATGGATAAGAAATGACATTAGCAAAATAGACCCAAAATCAGATTATAAGGGTCTTCAATGTTATATAAAGGAATTTGGACTTTAGTCTTTGAAGCTTAGTCTTAAAGTCTAGTATAAAATATGACCCAAATACTTAAGTCTTTTTATAGGAGGATTTCATTTATTACTAATAGTATAATACTGACCTAAAAGAACATACTTCATTGAACATATAGAGCCTTTAGACTAAAGAGACAAATACATATTGTCAGAAGCAATGACAAACCAGGTACCTTTCCCCTTCCCAGCAGTTTAGTCAAATGATCTCTTATGTCAGCTTTATGGACATTTAATATACCTGCATATAAAGTTATTAATACCTCCTTGTAGGTTTCTGGTCATAGTTAATATACAAACATGATTAAATTTATCATAGTTAAATCTATTCACAGGGTTTTTTCGAATTTTCAACCAGCAAGGTCACAGATTAGACTTTTTCAGGAACTGATTTCACACTATCATGTGATATAAAAGTAATGGAAGTCATGAAATGCTATTTTCAGTTATAGTTTCCAATGAAAATTAATTCTAAATATACTTGGTATGATTTCATGAACATATGCCATTGCAAAGGATAGGATTATAGAAAATGAAATTAAAGCCATGCTCTTTCTGCCTTCAAATGCCTATGTAACTCTCCATTCTGAAATATCTAACATCCCCATATGAAGAAACTAAATCCCTACCTATCCAAACAATTTTAAGCTCTACTTTCAGTCTGGATAACTAATGAATGTTTATCAGCAATAACTGGGGATGGGGATATGAGTAGGGAATTAGGAACAGGGAGGGTAAAATATGAGAATAGAAATTTTTATCAACACCTGACTTTCTATGCCAAAGGAAACTGATCACTGCTTACATAAATCTAGATTTATTTTGTTAGGCAGCATATGACCCCATGAATGGAGTAGCAAATATCACCCACCACCAACTGGGAGAGGGAAAATGTGCTCAAGTGAGTCAAGACTTCAATGCCAGAAGGATTTTTCTTATTTCTCCAGTGAATACTTCTTTGGTGGAGGGGGACATGCCAAGTATATACATACATACAACATTATGGAGAGCTTCCTCCCAGATCTGGTTATTCTTTAAAGTCCCCACTCATGATCCCTGAAGTGAGTATCTGTTGGCTTTGATGTTCACTACTGGAAATAAATTTCCCAATGTTTGTTTTGGTACATGCTGCTCAATCTATGAAACTGAAGATGTCACTCAGTAATAAATGGTAGAGAAGAAGTGCAAAAATTAGTAAATGTCACCATTGCTGATGAAATCAACTACAGGATGACAACTGCAAGCACAACCGTTGGTATTTTAAAGTACAAATAAGGAAAAATAGATATTTATGATCTATTCAGTCTATTAAAATCATTCAGATATGAAATAACCATAATAGTCTTCAGTAAAAGGCTCTTATCCTATAAATTCATTCAGAATTATCTAGTAATAAAAATATTAGTGTTTTATACACATACATGTGAGCATATGCATACATGCACATGCATATATATAGTGGACATAGATAAATCAATTAAGTGATAGATTGATCAATAGCTAGATATTCTTCTCCCTATATTAAAAAGACAGGAAAAGTTAGTTATATTTAAATAGCTGTCAGGTTTTATTCATAATTCTCATGTTTTGTTTTTACATTTGGGGTTCCTGACTGTTTTGACCCTGTCTTATATTCTCAGCATTCCAAGTTGCCTAAGTGGCTGTTAAAGTTTCACACTTTCTTACATGAATCCCCTATAAAGCACTTTTCTTTAGAGTGCTTCTGAACACTTCCAGGATACTCAGACAATGCATGCTGCTTCAACACATTTGAGAAGTAGACTCATCCATGTGGGTCTGAACCCTGCCTCTAGAACATCTGAGTTTATTTTACCTGTAGTTCACTTCAGGAACTATATGTATTTCAGAAATAAATGAGTCTCATCTCAATAAAATTCTGATTAACAATGACTAACGAATGTTAATGAACAACCCCAGGGTATTTTCTATCTCCTTACAAAAAGAGCAATGATCCATTTGTGATGCCTGTTATGGGCAGTGTGGAGAACTACTCCAGTTTTGGTTGAGTCCACTTCTACCTCTCCATAAGAATTCCTCCAACATGTGGGGAAAAAAAGCAGCCATGGTCTTTCTAAGCAAGATCCTCTGCCCAAATCGAACTCTTCCAGCTGCCTCACAACACATGATCTAAATCCGGTCTCACCTCTTGGCATGCTATAGCTTGTTCATTGAAAATCACTCATTAGCATTTCAACCATTAACCCCAGAACTATCGTGTGTTTATAAAAATTGCATAAAAACTTTTTGTAGGATTACAAATGAAGCTTGAGTGCTTCCTTCAAGTTCCTTCAAGCTCCTATCCATACACTATTTAGTGTGCTCAAAGCAAAACATTGTCCTGTCATTAGACTCCGTAAATTGCCATAACCATCAAAAACTTGTTAAATGTATTACTGCCTACCTTGCTTTTAAAGGGCACTGATAATGAACTCCATACTCTGCGCCTACTTTGAAGACTGTGTCTGCCTATATGCCTTTGTGGCCATACCTAAGAGTACACTAATGATTCCAGTAATAACAGCAAAGTTGAGACAAATGCAAAAAATACTTATATTCATTAGAGATCTAGTTATGGAACTATCACACCATAATCCTCCAACCTTAACCCTGCCCAGAGACTTTGGATAAAGGTGATTTTCATGTATTTTGGGTGATGTTCTTTTAAGAGCTAGTGTTACAAAGTAGAATGCTATCACTTATAGTTCTACCCAAGATCCAGTTCTGTGTCCTCACATAAGCTTCCAGACTAGCCAAGTTTAAGTCAATAGAACATCAAATATATACTTTGAATACAAATCAATGTAACATTTAAAATTGAATATCCACCATTCTTGCTATAGATCTGGTTAAACAAAAATCATACTGACAATCATGATAGACAACTCCAGCCATGTTTTATATTTTTATGTACTGGTATAGAAATTCTTCCTTTTCATTTTATATGTTGGGTTATTTTGTTCCAACCACGTATATAAAACCATTCACATTTCCTATGACAGCTGTACAAAGTCTGTGCCTCAGAGCTGTGTATCAAAGTGGCAAACATAATAACACAACACCGATCTGTTTTGACACAAATATGGATTTCATGCCCGAGTCACAGCCCCTTAGCCCAACATTCCAAAACATTGTAGTAACTAGTAAATAACAGTCCAGAAGCAAAATCCATAGCCTGTGTCTATTATTTCAAGCACAAATTACAAGATACAAGAATATATAATACTTTTCTACAGTTTGCATTTTATCCTAGTTTTTAGTGTTGAAGTACTTCATTCCCCAAATTCAAAACAAGACTGATGGTGAAATGCAGCTACATTAGAGGCTTCTCTTAGTTTTAAAACCAAAAAATCATTTCCCAGCACTTTTTAATTTCTTTTTAGTTCACTATATGCCAGGCAGCTATTCCTTCATGCAAGAATTAGGTTAAGTCTTACAGTGACGCTCCACAGGTAGGCTCTAGGATTATTCTCTGTCCTAAGTGAGGAAATAGCACTCAGAGGATAAGTGATGTACCTGAAAATCTAAGATTATTCATTCATCAGATGGTCAGAATGTAAACCCATGAAGTCTGCTTCGAGCTCCCACAGTTAACACCACATCATGCTGCCCACTACATGAAAGTTAAGATGAAGGTAAAGGGTTGAGTAAGGTACTAACATTTCTTGATCTATTTCTATCTATTAGGAACTATTCAAGATGATCAATATTGACAAGTCTTCATAGCAGTCTCATTAGTTAAGACAACTTTTTAACTATAACTTGAATAGTAAGAAGCAACATAATGACAAGCATAAGAGGACATTACTTACTCAGCTGGTAAGATAGGAGTCTACATTCAACTGTTCTATCTGCCTACATCTGAATGAGATATTCTTTCTGCTTTCATATCATCCCTATTCTAAAATAAAGCCTAAAGTGATCGACTACATTGCCTTACCTGTTTTTCACGTCCATTATCGTTCTGCATTGAAGTACAAAAAGTAAAGGGTTTTGAGTCAAACACTATACCATGGTGTTTGCAATGTCTTCAAGCTACACTGAAGTCATTTTAGTGTCATCTTGTGTTAATTTTTTTTTTGAAAATAGAGTGTCATTGCTAGCATTTTGAAAGGCAGAAAATATAACCACATATTATATCATAAGAATAGACAATTATAAAGAGTAGAAGATGAAGTACCTTTGCACAAGCTGTAATTGCAGCTGGTAATTAAACTGAAGTGTTTCATTTTCTCAGTCAGCTCATCAGTGACACTAGAAAATAAACAATTTGAAAGTGAAATCCTTAGGGGCAAACGATAACAATTAACTGCATTTTCCAAGGGGAAAAGCATACCTAAAGCCTGTTTGGAGTGACCTCTTGAGTAGAATACACAGTGATTTACACTGTGAATAGGAGCGTGGGTTCACAACCAGACCTGATTTAACTTGAATATGCATGAAGTCTCTAGCATGATTTATACTTTAAATCCATCTCCATTGTCAAATTTATCGTCTCCTAGGTTAAAAATGAAAGCCGATTTATATTCTGAATAATTCATATCACACAATGAGATGATGAGCATGGAAAGACTTTACCATGGTAGAAACACAGAAAGTAGGGCTGTTATTAATTCCTCCCAACTTGGAATCTCCTCAAGTATTAATATTTTGTTAGAGATCTTGGGAGCTGAGATGAAGGCATTTGTGTATATAAATTTGGAATCAAATTTCTTAAGCCTATTGGATTAGAAATATAAAATTCAAACAGTACGGTTTGCCACTGCTCATCTGCACAGAGAACTGTGTTGGAGCTATAGCAGTTTGTTCCATGTGATTAGAATAGCACAAAAAGATGTGCAATCTCAAACTATGCTGTTTGAGATCTGGCCTGAAGTGGGCTTTACTCTTTCTCGCTGTATTTCATCAAGAGCTCTCGATCTAGACTTAGATCAACATAGATATCAAGCCCAGTCCCAAAGCTTACTAGTTCCCTATAGTAGTCTACTATCTAAGAAAGAAGCATACATCTTAGTGCGTTAAAACAATAATCACCTATTTAGCTTATGATTCTGCAGGAAGACAATTTGGGCTAGGCTCAGCTAAGTGACTCTCCTGATGAAGGGCAGGCTTCTGTGATCTCAGCTGAAGCTCACTTATGCCAGGTTGGGTGGGTGGGCTGGACTGTGGAGGCTTCCGCTGGCCATTACTACAATGATGGACCACATACACACAGAAACAACTACGGGCTAGTTAATCCTACAGTTCTGGTTTCAGCATTGTCTCCTACAGTTGCTGTGGGGATTACAGATACGCATATATGTAACTAAATGGGTACACTGCCTGGGACATGGAAGGCACTTGGTAATTTCACATTTTCTCTTTCAGCTTATCTGTACACACACTTATTGATTATACAAACCTGGTATTTTAATAGGAGTACAACCTATTAGTGACATTTCTTTCCACTGACCCTTGGAATTACTCAATTATTTAGCTGGCAAGGCTAGTATCTCCTTAATTTCATGTCAATGTGTTGAAGCTATTCATTAACTTGGAGGATAAATTACTACCAAGAAACATATTCCTAAAAGTGTGTATTATGCTGAGAGTTTCACATAATGCATTTCCATAAAAACCAAGTAGTCATTTGATTATTTCTTTAGCTTTTTTTCTTTTCATTCCTTACAACTCAGAGGCAACTCTGTGCTGACACAGTCCGTACATTGAATTACAGGTCAAGAGGGTAGAAGACATCATAATGGCTGAAGGTTTCCCAAATATTGATCATAGCCATTGAAGAGGCTAAGTCTGACATTATAATCAAATAACCAAATAATCAAGAGAGCCCTAAAATTGAGTTCTACCGTGGCCCGATTATCTTTAAAAGCTGGCTCCAACATGAATGCACAAATGTTCACATCTTTAATTTGGAACAGGGCCACTGACCCAACAGAGTAGATAAGCTTCCATAATTCAAATGTACACATGCTTTCTCCCATTGATCTGTGGATAATAGATCATTTTATTGGATCTCCGCAGCATTCAAATACAATCTGCCTAATTCAAAACTGGTCAGCAAATGGAGCACTCAAGTACTTTGACCTGAAGAGCATATAAATGAAAACACATTATAAGAGATCCTAGGTCACTGTACTTGTCATATTCACTCCGCAAAATGCAGTTTACTTCACCAAAATATTCTTATACATATATTATTTTATAGATTAGAATACAGAGCATATGAAGACTATTACAATTTGCAAAAAAATCTTCCATGTTTCTTTCTGCGGTTTCATGACTGTCAAACCAGCCTGTATTTACTGGCGTTTAACCATAAAAAGAATGCTTTGTTAACATGGGTTAAGACAATTTGACAGTCCTTTGATATTTTGCCTTTTGTTGGGGGTAGGGGAGAACAAAATGGCTGATTTCTTTGGGATATGTTAATATGGGAAAAGGTTAAAACTGCTTTAAAAAGGTAGTACTGTATCAAAATACTGTTTTCTGTCATTACAATGACAACATGGGTGTGTAGATATGTATGTCTATATGTATGTGTTCATATATTCATACACATAGTTGTTTGACTAATTTATTATAGTGAGTCCATCTGATGGAAAGCAAAGTAATTTCCTTTCTAAGTTTTTTGAGGTCAAGAATTTCCAATTTGAAATTCTTTTAATCATATCTAACCAGATACAGGATTCCAAATCGTAACCATCTTTGCTGACGTCTCTTTCTTACTCCAACCCAATTGGCTCAAGTACATGAAAGGTCTACTATGAGACATTTATACCAGTTTTAGAATATTGTTAAGGAGCTTAATTGAAATATTAACCAGGTAATTCTGCTTTGTGAATGCGAGAAGGCCCAATTTTTAAGTATAAAGCCATATATGAATTTGCTGAAATCTTAATACCATCTGAATGCTACACGATTCTATCAGGTATGTCTTGGTAAGTCCACTGTCTACAGCAAAACAGCCTTTCTGCAATGTACACAGCCCTTCTGCAATGTACACTATTCTATTTAAGCGGAAATGTGGGAAAAACACTGCTTTATAAAATAGGTACATTTAATCACAGAAGCTCAAGCATATAGCAAAATAAGGTGTTAGTTGCAAATTATTTCCTAAGTTCAAATTGCTACAACATTAATTCTAGGAGTACAAGTCAAAATTTAAGTCTGTGTGGCCAGAATATGGCCTTTACTTATTTGTCATGTTTTGCTTTATTATACAGTCTATTTATGTGCTAAATTTGCTTACGTCAAAAAGATCATCTATGCATATTTAAAAAGTTACAACATAGGGTACAAAAATTCACACTTCATGTTATGTTTAGCTATTCAAAATTCAATTCACTGTTTATGAGTTATATCCCTGATAACAGGTAAATGGTTCTAGTTTAATTGAGCAATTATTTAGTTCACCTTCCTAGAATATTGTGATGCAAACGTTAATAAAACATGATCCTTGTCCACAGTGGAAATGGATGTATACACAGCAAATGTAATCTAGCATATAAAAACTATTTAAGTGCTATGAATTAGGTTACTCAGACCAATCAAATGAGTCATTTTTCAAGGGTGCCAGGATTAAGAAGCTTCACAGAGAAGGTGACTTTGGAGCCGAGAATGCAGGTAGACTAGGGGTTTCCACGGCCACCCTTCAGGTTCAATGAGTGACCACGGCAACTCACAGCACTCAGTACATAGTTGTAATCATGGCTATAATTTGTTATAGCAATAGGATACAAAGCAAAACTAAGAAATTGAAAAGCCCAATGAAGTGATTATCAGGGACAAGCTTTGAAGAGTCCTCCCCCTAGGAAGTCACTCAGGATGCACTTAGTTCTGTAAACAGAGTAGTGACAACATGTGTGAAACACTGTCCACTAAAAATGTTACTTAGGCAATCAATGCTTCAGGGATTTTACTGGAAGTCAGCCATTGCCTGGCACACATCAAAAATTTGGAGTCTCAGAAGGAAAGCAACTGTTCAACATACACCTTGTTGATTGCATTGACACTTGAAGCTCAGTGAGCCGTTCTTATCAGACATGGTGTACACTCCTGAAATCCAAGTTCCCAGATGCTGGCTGAGCACTAGCCTTGCAATCAGGCCTGTCTAAGGATAGCAATCTCAAGCCAGCTAGGTTATATCCTCTGCACAGGTGAATTGCATCTCTCCAGATATAGTCGGCAGAGAGATGCATTCAGTCCAAGAAAACATTAAGAACGAACTCTGGGATATGAAAGATGGCTGGAAACAGTTTATTCAGGAACATGTTGAAGCCTCAATGTTACTAAGGTTATAGGCCATGTCAAATCCACACTCCTGAGGCCCCAGACGATTCCAGCATCCCTGATCTGGCATCATCTTACAAAGAGGATTAAAACAGTGATTGTATTAATATAAAACTGTTTTGCTTAGATTATGTACTTCATTTTATAAAAGGTGTGTTTCTAGTTTGGATTATTTGGGTATCTGTCTTGGTTTGGTGTTTTCCCAGTGTATCCAGTTTCTGATTATTATACCTTTGAATAAGGTCTCTGTTCCGCCACAGTGGGGAGTTTAGTGTTGTTCTAGGGGACAGTATCTACTTTGAGATGGCATGTCACAGCACAGTACATGCATAAAAGTGATCAACACAGAACATCACTTGTCACCCATGCTTACTGCATGAAATATAAATCATGGAATTGCTCTCATTTTGCCCCAGATGAAGACATGCTTCAGTGTCTATTGGGTCCTATACATCTACATTCCAAAGCACAACTATCCCTGTATTTCACTGGGAGAAGATGAAAATTGTTCAGGTTATAAATATTTCACTACAGATTGCTATGTATTAACTGCTCACTGTTGAGCTGCTGCGAAATGCTGATAATTCTCTGCTGAGGGCTTGAAGATAACCTCCATTTCAGTAAATATTGTGTCTCATCCCGATTTATGAGATCCATGCATTCAATGACAAAAAGTAATGTGTTGGCCTTATTAATGCAGTTGGTACAATGTATTTAAAATAACTAGGCTTCCATTTTAGGCATTTAGCCATTTTACATACATTCAAGGTATAGTACACCACTGTACCATGAATGGTCACTGC
This sequence comes from Oryctolagus cuniculus, assembly GCF_964237555.1. NCBI lineage: Eukaryota > Metazoa > Chordata > Mammalia > Lagomorpha > Leporidae > Oryctolagus > Oryctolagus cuniculus. The sequence continues at coordinate 16,295,369 of NC_091453.1, forward strand.
GTAAAGCAGCCATCTTATAAAATATTGTATAAATGATCTATCTGCTTTGGCTTGGAAATATTGGGACATACAGTTTGCTTATCTTCTACTTTAATAGTCTGAAAACATTATAAGCATATTTCAGAACTAAGAAGTCAGTAAAATAGGGGATTCTTATCTTTTTAGATCATCTACCTCATTAATAAATTAGGACTTTGGGGAAAAAAAACTGTTAGGGCATGTATTAGTTCCCTATTGATGCCATAGCAAATTACCACTAACTTTGTTGCATTAAAAAGCACACATTTTGGGCAGCCAGCATTGTTGTGCAGTTAGAGTCCGGCTGCTCTTCCTCCCATCCAGCTCCCTGGAAAAGCAGCTGAAGATGGCTCAGATCCTTGTGACCCTGCCACGCACATGGGAAACCAGGATGAAACTCTGGGTTCCCGACTTTGGCCTGGCCCAGGCCTGGCCATTTAGGGAGTGAACTAGTGGATGGAAGGTGTGTGTATGTTTATGTCTCAAATTGTCTTCTAAAAAATAAAGGCACTTTTTTTCTTACAGTTATGGGGGTTCAGAAGTCCAAAATCAGCTTTTGGGGGGGCACCAAGGTTTGGGCAGGGATGTGATCCATTTTGGAGGCTCCAGGAGAGAATCATTTCATTCCCTTTTTAGCTCCCAGAAGCTGCCAGTATTCATTCCTCCATCTTCAGAGCCAGCAACAAAGCACCTTTGAACCTCTATCACACTCTCAAGCTTCTGCCATCACATATCCTTCTAGGACACAGACCTCCTGCCTGCCTCCCTTTTTGTAAGAATCCTCGTGATTACCCTGGGCTTGTTCAGGTAACCCAGGATTAGCTCTCCATCTTCAGATCTTTAATTGTATTTGCAAAGTCTTTTGTCACATAAGGTGACACAGTCCTAAGATTCAGAAAACAGGAAGTGGACATCTTTGGGGGAGCGTAATTCTGCTTTCTACAACTCCCACATCCTGATTAATGAACTTATGCAATTTATATTATTAATTATATTAATCAATGATATTCAACCAAATTTTGACCATGTCTATCTATTCATCCATTCAGTAAATATTTGAGAAGCTATTCTTTGCCAGGTAATATTCCACATGCTGAGGAATAGCAATGAACAAAAAGTCTTTGCTGTTTTGCAGCCCACACTACTACTACTATGGGACACATAGGAATTCTCTATGTTCTGAATATTCAGCACTTTTAAGAAATGCAGAACTAGGTGGCAGAGTATGATAGTATATGTGCTATTTTATCATTAAGTGCGGCCACTGATATGTGAAGAAACGATAGAACAGGTTGAATAGTGATGCTGAAAGCCTATATTCCAGTCCTAACCCCTGGTATAGGTAAACATGATCTTACAGGGAAATAGGATCTTTTGCAGATACAACTACATTAAGGATCCTAAAGTGAGATTGCTGTGAATTTAGGGTGCGCCCTGCATGTAAATCCTTGTAATAATGAGAGCAGGGAGGAACCACAATGATACACAGAAGCAAAGGTCATGTGCTACATCTGGAAGCCAAGGAATGCCAAGAATTACCAGCAACCACCAGAAACTAGGACGGGGCATGGAAGGGATTCATTCCCAGGAGCCTCCAGGAGGAATGAACTATATATGCACTTTGATTTTGGATTTCTGGCCTCCAGGAATCAGAGAATACCTTTCTGTTATTTTAGGGTACCCAGGTTATAGTAATGTGTTACAGCACCCTAGGTTACAAGATAGGCAGTGTCTGAGCAGAGACCTCTTTGAAATGGGAAAATTATTAATGCAGATGTTCAAAAGAAAAGCAGTAAAGGCAGAGGCCACATTATATGGAGGACTCTTCATGATATCCAAGTATCAGTAGCATTGGAAAGTGTGCCCAAAACCCAGAAAGCAAGGAAGAACAGTGTTTGAAGATGATGCCAGAACTATAGTATGAATCAGATCTGGTAGGACCGCCTTGTGGGTCTCGGTTAGGATTTGGGGTTTTATCATGTATATATTATCCATATAATACATGTAGGTATAGTTGTGTACCATTCAACTGTAGATTTCAAATCAAATACTTTAACTATGATCTTGTGCATGACAATTTGTAACTGTCAGAAGTAACTGTGACAACTATTATAATACATGAAGGCTACCTTCTGGTAGACTGATGTATTCTAGTGACGTCATCACATTCTAAGTCATGTTGGCCTTGGCCTGAAATAACATACATTGGTTCCTCCTCTTCCTCCATGCAACTACATCTTGCCTTTTGTGTCTGTACCCATGAAATCCACTGTGTTCAGCACTATCCCGTATGTTAGTTGTACATGGAAGCACACACTGACACTGCCACAAGAAAAACCTGGCTATTAGTGAGAACAGAGGCCACAGACTACAGAATGAGAATTCAACACAAAATCTAAAAGCCTTACTTCCTCATCCAAATTGTGAGCAAACAGTAAAAACAACAAGTTCTACTTTCCCTGTTGATCCCTGCTGACTCCACAAAGCCATAAAATTTTATGAAAAGACCAGAGAAATAGACTCAGAAATAGTAAATGGCTTATTAAAAGTTGTAATATATTTGCTAATAATCCTAAGAACTGTTAGAAATAAGAAAATTGTAATGGATTATGACATATTTCCAGCCTGGTAACTTTAAGAAACAAAGGTCAAATCCTGGGAGATGTAAGACAATGTCTTAATGGCTATGCAACTGTAACAGGTAGGATTGTCTCAAGGAAATCAGTGATGTGCAGATATACAATCAATGCAAGTTTCTGAGGGAATCATTTATTTGCTAAGTTCCCCCTCCCTACCAAGTAAAATCTAAGTATTTCACAATGTATACCCATCTATCAAAGTAAAACTTACCATAGTCCATGTACTTTTTTTTTTTTTTGACAGGTAGAGGTACAGACAGTGAGAGAAAGACAGAAAGGTCTTCCTTCCGTTGGTTCACCCCCCAAATGGCCGCCATGGCCAGCACCGCACCTATCTGAAGCCAGGAGCCAGGTGCTCCTTCCTGGTCTCCCACGCAGGTGCAGGGCCCAAGCACTTGGGTCATCCTCCACTGCCTTCCCTTGCCACAGCAGAGAGCTAGACTGGAAGAGGAGCAACTGGGACTAGAACCCGGCACCCACATGGGATGCCGGCACCACAGGCAGGGGATTAACCAAGTGAGCCATGGTGCCGGCCCCTCCATGTACTTTATATGCCTATGCAGGTACTTCAAGAGTTTTGTGGAGAATTGAAGTTTTAATGCAAAAAAGTTTTAGAAATCCATGCATATGGGTTCTTCAAAAATTCATGGAAAATATTATGAAAAACTACATATATTTCAGTTTTTGCATTAAAATGTTTTCCAAACTTAAAAATATATTATTTGTAAGGTAGAGTTACAGATAAAAGGAAGGAGGGAGGGAATGGAGGAGGGAACTATCTTTCATCTGCTCGTTCACTCCCCCCAAATGGCTGCAATAGCCAGGACTGGGCCAGGCTGAAGCCAGGAGCCTTTTAGAGGTATCCCCACACGGGTGCAGTGGCCCAAGCACATGGGCCATCCTCTGCTGCTTTCCCAGGAGGTGCATTAGCAGGGAGCTAGATGTGAAGTGGAGTAGATGGAACTCAAACCAGGAACCGTATGAGATGCCACTGCGGCAGGCCATGGCTTTAACCTGCTGAGCCACAGCACCAGCCCCCACAAACATTTTTAAAGTACCCTCATATACATAGTGAATCTTAAATAACTATAGGGAGCAAAGAGCATCGAAGATATGCATTTTTATCTCTGTTCATTTTCCCATCCAATGTTCATTTCATTTTGTCTCAAAATGAAAATTAAAATGTTTTCATTGACCAAAGAATTTCAGTTGTGGAAAATTAAACATAACATTCCAAAATCAATATTCAGCTTATATCTTAACTGTTACTTAAAAAAATTTCACAGCCTTTTCAAGGGAACACCTGCAAAGTTTGATTCTGATGTGGAAATCTCCATAATTTGAGCAGATAATCTGAAAATAAGGATATGAGCAGAGGAAAGAGTTCCCTGGAATCAGTAAGTTGGAAATATGCTTATAAAAACTCTTGTTTAAGGGCTATCTTAGTTCAGAAGAAGTCTATCCTTATCTCACCTCACCGAGTTATCAGACAGGTGTCCAACATTGAATGGTGGAAGGACCAGATTTGGCAGCAGAAAGCTCACCTCCCAGTTCTGCCCATGTTATTAGAGTGAGCTGTGACCTCACACTGGTTGCATAACTTCATTCTAACTCGAGTTCTTTAAATTGAGCTGTTTGGAGATTGAAAAAAATTAAATTTTTCAACAGGACCATTTTAAGCTATATAAACTGGAAAATACATCACTTGTAACTATCACCAATGTTATGGAAGCCAGATATGCAGATACATAAGGCATCTAATTGCAACTTACCATAGATAGCATATATCAACTTACACGCACTCATTATGTTCCTTATTTTAAATGCAAAAGGATTAGCCATATTTATACATTTCATCACTGAAGAAAGCTAATGACTTAAGGAAAATACAAAATCAGTCTTTCTAATTATAGTTTTATTTTTGTATCTCCTTTGTCTTTGATAGAACTTAAGATTTTTTCTAATTTGCAGAAATAAAAACCGTAAGATCTAAGTTTGCTTCTTGGTTATTTCCCCATGCTTTATTTTATTTTAGTGTATTATGTAAAGAGGCTTTAGAAAAGACTTGTCAAAATTGTCTATTTTCAAGCCTCATTCTGCAAGTATGATCCATTCTGCTCAGGCTTGCTCTTATCAACCTCACTGGGTTAACTGCCAGGGAAAAATGAGTTAAGCTACTGGAAATCCTAGTATTTCTAAAGAAATCTAATTTGCTGGTTTGGGCTGTATTATGAAATTCTACCTTATGTTTTGACTTACATTAAAATTCAACAAATGTAAATGCATATTGCTAATCTGCCTTGAGGCCCATCTATTATACGAAGAACTTGAAGGGTAGTCACAATTTTACACACTATATATTCTGAAATGTACTACAAGGCCATATGCTTCTAGGTGCTGGGATGCCTGGTGACCAAGTCAAACCAGTTCTGCTAGAACTTTATATTCTAAGAAGTAGGCATGAACTACACAAGTAAATCCAATTAAACAGCTTCTGCGGTTACAAACAAACAAAAACAACCTAAAGCCAAGGAAGGGAACACTGTCATACAGAGTTAAGAGAAGGCAAGGCCTGTCTGAGATGACGACACAGGAGCTGAGACCTGAATGCTGAGAACAATTAAGTCATCCAAAGTCTTATACATAAACATTACAGGCAGAGAGAAGAACAAGGTACCAAAGGACCTTGTCACAATGGAGGAACTTGATGGACAGAAGGGTGAAAAGAGCATAGGATTAGGTTGAAAGGGCAGCCAGAGGCTACATCATTCAATGCCCTGCAACACGTGACAAGGAGTTGGTATTTATTCTCAGTATGAACAGAGGTCATGGCGGAGGGATGCTAACTGTTCAGTGTCCTCAGTATTACAGAATTAGGTCAATGGATGTTTCCTGAATGTATTATCTCAAGACTTGTTCCCAGATACCTTCTAGATTTCTCTTCTCCCCAAAGTCTCCCACACGTAAGTAGCTAAAGCCTTAATCTCATTGTATCTGTCTCTGTAGAAGACGGGAACTTCTACATAGCTTTCCCTTTGGCACTCAGGGGCCCCTGCTCTCCACCATCTTGGCTGAATGTAGTCCCTTGGGGATACATTTTTTTCCCCTCCTCTTTCAATAGGAAATATCCTTTTCAAAAAAAAATCTATTCTGCATTCCCTCTCATCCACCTAAACCTTTGCATTCAACTGTCTGGAGGGTGCAAGATTTTTTTGTACATTCAGGAACACTTCCTCTTCATGCTCTCATTGCCTTCCTCCTTTGGCTTTTTCAAGAACCTTTGGAAATGCTTCCAGGTTAGGGCACGGCCAAGTGTTTCAAACTTCTGTTCACTGGCTCTAGGAACCAGGACATAAACTACGCCCAATTTTCCCATTAGGAATTAAGACCCCTCCAAGATCTGAGCAGCAAGAAGTTGTGATTAATGGATGAAAGGCTTCAGGGTACAAAGCTGACACAGGGAGTTCAGGTCGATCACCCTCTCTTCTACTGAGGTCTGCAAGGCCTAAGGTAGATGGCAACTATTGAGGACAAAGTGGGAATGTGCCTGTTTCCCAGAGGGAATTCACCTTATCAATGCTCACTGGGGCAATGCTGGCTGGGGTTCTCTGGCTCCAAGGAGCTGAGGCTCTGTACAATTTGTTGTCAGCCCTTCAGCTTTGTTTTCCCATCTTTAAGAAGCTTCAGTGAAAATGTAGCCCACGTTCTTGCATTAAAAGAAGATGATTCAATACATGGCTGTTAACTGTTCCCACAATGTGTTTCGTGTGGAACTGCTGGCCTTCCCAATTCAGTGTCCCACGGCATCCTGAGTGGCCAAGCCTTCTTGAATATTCTTACTATGCTTTACACAGACCAGGAACTTCCCTTTTCTTACTGTCTGTGGCAAGGTAACAAATTTAACACCGGAATCCCAATGTCTGTCCACAAGACACGTTAAATCCTACTGTAAGTCAGTTTAAAAAGTGCCACTTCAATAGCCTTTGTATTAGTTTCTAGTGGGGAAGGTGTTTAAGTGACCTGAAGGAAAATCCTGAGAACTTCTCTCTCATGTAGACAGCCTCAGTAATCCAACCTTAAAAGTCATCTCAACCCAGATGTTTGTATCCCTCTGGTTTTATTTGCAAGACCAGGACTCCCACCTCGTTTATCCTGCCCCATTCTATCTTGTGTCCATGAGTTAAGCCAGCCATCATGAAAATATACAATTAGCTCAGTTTTTTATCCAAGTTGTAGCTGAGTTTCTTTGGGACAATTCTGAAGAAACAGCCCCTACCAGCACCCGACTATGTAGTACTGCCCTTATAGATTCCATTCATTCAACAAAACCATGAAGCATTTACCCCATTTCCATAAGATCACTTAGATTCCTAAAATGGCAGTGTTTATAGGCTTTTCATCATTTCATCACCCTGAATTTTTAACAGTAATTCCTTAGACATTTATTGGTTTCTCAGATTTTACTGTTCGAGGCATTCACCATGTTCCTACACTTTGTCACCCATAATGCTCCCACAGCCATTCCCTTCATCTCATTACAGTGATGCTCAGCCAGCCAATGATCGGCACACATGTCATCCTCCAACATGAATAGACACGTGGCAGCAGTGGATCCTCTGCTGTTCTAACTGCTTTTCTTGTAGGCTCTATCTTTTTCCATTCCTCTGCCTCTAATCCCCATAGTTCTGGTGAAGAAAATAATGAGAAGCCATCTTTGATGGTAGCTTATTGATAGCAAAAGTATAGACCACCTACTGAACATTATGGACTATAATAATCAGAATAACAGGACAACAGTTGTACTCTTTAGCATGAGCTGTCCACTTCGAGTCAAAGTGACAGGTTGCTTTTGGAAGTTTTCCCAAAGGCCTAGAGGCCACTCCTCAGAATTACAACACTGAGAACATAAATGACACTGCTCACTTATGAGGGACCAAGCTTTGGACAAGTGATGAATGCTGAGCAAACTTGCCAGAAACTGACTTACAAACCCGAAAGTGGAATCATTACATGAAATGGTAGATGAATCTGGTAAGATAACTAGCTTCAATCATTTTAACAGGGCCCTCTCAATGTCTAAGTCCAGTGAAGAGACCGAATTGCCAATCTGAAGGATTCTTGGTATGGGAACTAGGGAGGAGAGAGTCATTAAAGGGGCATTCCCTCAAACTCCAGTTGCTCAATTAGTGGTCCTTCCCATTCTGTAGGTCTTACAGTCTCAGAGTCTGGCAGCAGACACTGGAATGGTGTCACCCTTGGGCACCTGTTGCCCTTCCACTAACTGTTTTTTTCATTTAGACCACCAATCTTGTTTTAAGTCAACAATGCCCCAATGTTATTACCAAAGAATTAGGTCACAGTTTATTTTGCACTCAAGACATCTAGTCTCCAGTGCCTTAAGGAGATAAATGAGAAATTCCAGGAAAGAGATTTAGGAAGTACCTTAAACTCATCAGCCATCCTTTATGTAAACCACCTCTTATAGTGAGTTGTTGCAACAGATGAATAACCATGTCTATTTCAGCTTAATTATTATTAGCTTTAATTTGCCAGAGGTGACAGTTTTCCCCTTTCAATTTAGCAACTACTTACAGAGCTCCTCAAGAGCAAGAAAACTCTCTAGAGGAAACTGAAATAAACAAAGCAGTCTTCTACGGAAGTTTGCAGTCAGATTTGAGCACCAAGTCCAAATAATTATGGCATGCAATAAATTATATAAGAGTCTATTCCAGCAAAATGAGGATTTCACACAATATACTGAAATAAACAGCCTTTGAACTAGACCTTCTTCAGTGTATAGTGTTTTTCTAATAGATAAATGTAACATGCTGGTCCATGTAGTTCAAGAGATCTTGACATGCCACAGCCTAGAGGAAGAGAAACCCTAGCCCATTTCAGAGGAAAATGACAGAATGGACCCTACTTGAAGGCTATAAAGGAATACATTTAAGAAACCCGATCTGCCAATTCTACTATGGCCTTAAACTGAAATCAAAGCAACATAACAAAACCCCAACTCTACTTGGAACCACAACTGATCAAGCTAGATGTTACATTTTTACTTCCTTTTCTAGATAACACTTGGATTTGAAAAGCCATGGTAATTAAAAGGAAAATCATTAAGGCAGGAAGCCTAACATTTAATGTTTATTACAAAAAAATGGTTATAAACCTTTATTGCAGTGGTAACCAGTCATCAATTGCTGGTCCATTTGTAACCATTTGTTCATGAATGGTGGAAAAGGAAATTTGCAAAGTTAATTCTTTAATTTCTGCACTTTTGGCAATCCACATAAGTTCTGGGGTATTTGATCATGTCATTTCCTAGTGTATGAATTCAGAGTTGTTATCTTTTGTGGTATTGTAATTAGTAAAATATCAATAGCCAACAAAAAGCAGTTTGAGCTAAGTGACAAGATCGTATCTAGTTCATTACAGTATTTTAGCTAATTCAAAATGACTAGCATATCCTTCCTGGTATCATCCATGAACCCAAGGAATAAAAGGAATCTCTACCTAGCTTCTTTAATTAGTCCCTCTCTCGTCCTCCTTCCAAATTTGAACATACAAAAGGCAACTTCCTTGCTTCACAGACTGCCAAACATGTTTTTCTATAGTTAGAGCCATTTTCCACTTACTTCCAGGAAAAAAAGACACTATTCACACACTGTTCAGGCTCTTTCACTGACATGAACAGTTTACAACATGGGGAAGGATGTAAGATTTATCAGACTTTCACTTTATGCCATCTTCCAGAAACACACGCACTTGCACCTAAGCATTCAGAGCCATGAAGAAGGAGCAGTCAGATCTGGTGAATTTCACTTATGGGAACAAGAGCTTGCTACTGCAAGCAGAAAAGGTAATGGTGAGCCAAGAGCTGCTTTAGGAATAAATGATCTACATGAATTGTAGTTCATTCTTGGTTTACAAGAATTTTTCAACGTGTTCATTAGAATTGACAAACCATGCAAGGGCAGGATGGTGGCTTCTTCTGGCCCTGGAGTCCGATGCCCACACCTGAAAGCCAACTTCCAATTTTCACCAACTGTGACTTGGGGCAAATAACTTGCTTCTCTACCATTAGAGAAGTTTTCTCTCCAATTCACTGGAACACTAATAATCCTTGCCTGCCACAATGATAGTTATATAGTGTGCATTTAAGAAATAAGCACAGTGCCAAGCACAGAGTAATCAAGAAACAAATAGCCTGGGGGCTGGTGCCATGGTTCAGTTGGTTAAATCTCTGCCTGCGGTGCCAGCATCCCATATGGGTGCCAGGTTCTAGTCCCGGTTGCTCCTCTTCCAGTCCAGCTCTCTGCTGTGGCAAGGGAAGGCAGTGGAGGATGGCCCAAGTGCTTGGGCCCTGCACCCCATGGGAGACCAGGAGAAGCACCTGGCTCCTGGCTTCAGATCGGCACAGCGTACCAGCCGTAGAGGCCATTTGGGGGGTGAACCAACGGAAGGAAGACCCTTCTCTCTGTCTCTAACTCTGCATGTCAAAAAAAAGGCAAAAATTACAAATAGGTGCAATTTTTTCTCTATTACAACATCTCCCTAAGGGTATTTGTATGCTTCTCTTTGTTATGTATTCATAAACTATAGGATTCCCCTGACAGTTACTGAAACACATGCCCAATAAGGAAACAAGGAGAAATTGGGAGGATTGGCACCCAAACAATTGAATTCACAAAGAGTGTTGGTACAGGGATTCCCATCAAGTAACCTAGATGGCAAATTTCTTAGTAGGAAGGGTATCCTTTCATTTCAGGGTAGGAGAAGATTTAATAATCATTAATGCTGTAATGAGAAAAATGGTAGGCATTTACTAGATTTCATTTATGGAAGTAGGGCTATATTGTTTATGCACAAAGTACAAATTCATATTGATGTACACAATAAGTGTATGTATATCAAAGACTCAGTAGTTGATTCTTTTCAATTTAAATACACACCTTTGAACTCCAGTCACTCTCACTGAATGGGAATCTTATTTTATAGTTAGGACAGATATAGTTCATTCAAGACTCAAGGTAAAAATTCTGTGACTTTAAGCCCACCTACCAATATTCTGGTGCAAATAGTTATTTATACCAGGATATGAAATAGGTACAATCTTGAGAAATACAGTTTTAACATTCCCTTTTTCTACAGCAACAACTAAAAGGGGTTGCAGCTTCTTTTTTTCTTTTCTTACTTTTTCATTTCAAAGTTGCTACCAGTGTATTCAGTGATGGACAACAGAGGGACATGCTGTAGAGTGTTTTATTGCCTAGACGACAAAGCTGCTTTTGAATGCTGGTGGTTATATTCCTTTGACACTATGCACTTTTATAATATGTGTTAATGCTATGTGACAAGATGCTCTGATTCTTAGTGCCAAAGGTTCAATTCAGTGTATATAACTGAACACACTCATCCATTTGTGTGTGTGTGTGTGTGTGTGTGTGTGTTTTTAAATTGTGCTTAAAGTAAAGAGCCCATCCTTGGCAAGTCATCCATGTGGTTCCTTAGGCATTTTATCTTTGCTCAAACTGTTGAAGAATGGTGGCTTGTTTCATGGTTTTTGTATTTGTGTCTAATGCACATTTTAACACAATAGATGCAATGCATTGTGTAGCTACAGTTTTCTGGAAAAGTTGATCTTTTAGGAATTGTTTTTCAGATCTTCAATAAAGTTTTTCTTTAAATTTCAAAAAAAAAACCTACATGGGTGGCAGAGGTAGGGTAGGAGAACTCTTCTATAATTGTTATCCCAAATTGCTGCTAACACAGTTGAATATTCAAATAATAATAAATTTAAACCCCAGCCATATTATTCATCTTTGCCTCCTTATGAATTTGTTGGGGAGAATAAAAATAGTAAAATATCTGTCTATATAATTGCTCCGGAAGTGGTAGCTACTATTATTTACTGTCCGAGACACTACTTGGGGGATTCCCAGCCATCTACCATGTGTTACTGTCTTATCACAACCTTCTCAGAGGCAGGTTCAGTCTTTTCTGGGTCAGATCCCTTGGGGAATTCCATGAAAGGTATGTTAACTCTTAAAGGAAACCACACTTATCTGTGCATTTGACATACACAATTCAGAAGTCTATTTTAGGAGTTTCCCCTATTCCATGAATTCAGTCTTGGCAAAGCAGCTTAAGAACAGATACGAGTTGACAAACTGCTCTTTAGTATTTTGAAAGAAATATATTCCAAGTCACCTTGGTTTGGTTTTAGATAACCTTGGCAGATATGCTCCAAGCTACGTGCTTGAATACTTTCTTATGGGTCCTCAGAGCCCAAAGTCCCTGATGCTCTGGTAACTCTCCAGATACCTCAAGTGCATTCATAGAGGGGAAGGGGACAGGGAAAGAAAGGAGACGTGATGTAGTGTGGTATGATGTGCTGCAAAGAGGAGTGGAAGGACTTGCTGGGCAGAGCAAACATGCTGTGGGGTGCAGAGAGGAGACAAAACATGCAGGGCAGAGGGGACATGACCGCCAGACATGGGGGAGCCGAGGGAACATCAGAGCAGTGTGGGAGTTGGGGGCAGAGAAGAGATAAGGCATGCAGGTCAGAGACGACCAGAAAGGAGACTCGACTTGAGAGTCAGATGAAAGGTGAGCCCACTAGACATGTGGCACAGAAATGAAGGACATGTGACAAGGAGGGGGGCAGAGGAGATGGGACAGGGCTAGACATGGAAGGGGGCAGGCAGAGGAGATGCGTTGTGAAGGGCCAAGGAGACGCCATTGTGGATGGAGAAAAGATGTGACATTCTGGGTAGGGCATATGCAGGGTTGGGTAGAGGGGACAAGACAAAGACCAGACAGGAAGTGTGGGTTGGGAGGTAACACAGCACGAGATGGGACTTGAGGGTCAGGTGAATTGTGACAAGCAGAGATGTGCAGACCAAGTGAGACATGACATGGGGGGGGGGGGACAGACGGGACATAATATGAGAGCAAGGAGGAAGACATGATGGCAGGGGAGCCATGATGTGAGGGTCAGACATGAGACAGGCTGGGGTGGGAGGGTGGTGGGCACAGAGAAGACTGACGTGACATGTGGGGAAGGGCACAGAGAACTCAAGAGGGGACATGGTGGGGGTGGGGGTGTGCAGACACAAGACAGCACAGGGTAGAGACAAGACAGACAGCCACGCCATGATGGGACATGTGGGATGGAAATGTGATGAAGGGTCAGAGCAATGTGACCCGACATTGGAGTTGGAGAAAGAGGACACGTGACATGACACAATGCTATGTGAGGGCCAGAGGTGACAAAATGAGACACCAGGGCAGAGTGAGGCAGCGGAAATTGATGGGATGTGCTGGGGAGGGGCGGGGGCGGGGCAGAGAGGAGAGAACACATGCAGGTGTGGGTACAAAGAGGGCGCAAGAACCACAGGACAGTAGAGGGGGATTGCAGAGGAGACTGATGGAGATTTGTGTGTGAGGGGTGGATCAGAGATGGGATGCGATGTGCCCGGGGCGGGGGGTGGATGAGATGGGACATGCCAGGCAGGGGCTACAAGACAGGACAACATGTGACAAGGGTCAGATGAATTGCGAGAAGAGACATTCAGGGTAGCAAGGAGATGTGACAGGATGTGCGATGGGGAGGTAGCGAGGGGACGTGACCTAAAGGGCAGATGGGATGAGATTACACGTGTGGGTCAGAGGAGACAGACAGGATGTGACTCAAAGACAAATGTGATGTGACATGCTGAGGTGGAGGGTGGTGCAGAGGCAACTCATTTTTCCATCCCCTAGTTTCCTCAAATGAAGACACCACCAAGGCTGAGCCTAGCTGAAGTCGGGAGCCAGAAACCCCATTCATGTCTCCCACGCAAGCACTTGGGCCATCTTTCACTGCCTTCCCTGGAAGGCAGGGTAGAAGCAGGGTGCAAAGTGGAGCCCTGAAATTCAAAACTTTCCAATGCCTGCCCTGCAAGTGGTACTTAGCGCACTGCACCAGAATGCCTGCCAGTTTTCAGGGTTTTTAGTAATTCAGGACTGCACATAAGCAATTGTGGATTTGTAGCCGAATTCCAGTATCCAGGCAATCAGAGTAGAACACTCTCATCTAGTACTCCCCACCACCTAAAGGATTCTAAGTTATATACTAGAAACAGCCACGTATGTTCTATAGTTTACCAAGAATTCTTAGATTACATACAGAAAAAAACACAAGTCCATAAATACACCTAGTTTTAAATAAATGCTCCTTAAAGAAATATGTAAGACATCCTAGTTCTATCTGAACTAATATAAATTGCTTGCACAGCCTAATCAACATATCAACTAGTAAGAACTTTAAAAAAAATTCACAACTGAAAACTACCAATCTCGATACTTTTTACACCAAGAGAAAATGACCGAGTACTTGAATCTGGAGTCTCTCTCGGCTTCACTGGAAGTAATTTTGCCCGCAAATTGTGTAACATTAGTTCATGTGAACTCTTGAGTTTTATTTTAATAAGTGTCTAAATTTAAAGATTTCAAATGATACAATAGAACATCCTCAAAGGTTTAAGAAAGAAAATTCCAATTAAGTCAAACTCCATGTCTGTATACATACTTCTATCTTACTGTAGTCAATCCCCTGACAAAATAAAATCTTATCAAGGTACAGATGCCAAAGATTTTTCCTTCCACTCAAGGAAGAATCTGAAGATGGAAAATGACACGTTTGTATCTCAACTATCAAGAATTGACTGAAAACCTTGCAAGGGAAGCAAAACTTTATTCTTTTAGGGTCTTCAGCTGTGCCTGAGAATGTGATTGGTATAAGATAAACTGACCAGAGAAAAGCATACCAATGCAATATAAGTTGTACTTCACACAGGAGCCTTCAAATAAAAGGAGACCAAGAACTTGTAAAAACTAAATGATTTTACTCTCAACTGCCCAAGAAGACACTGGAAAACTACCTCCAATATATGGGGAGGGTTAAGGAAAATCCGTTTCAAGGGATCTTGAAATAATTCTTGGAAACCGTGTGTTATCTTTTAATTCCATGGCCATCAACTTTTCTTAGCATCCTTTTACTCTTTTTTTTTAACTTTTATTTAATGAATATAAATTTCCAAAGTATGGCTTATGGATTACAATGGCTTCCCCCCCATAACGTCCCTCCCACCCGCAACCCTCCCCTCCCCTTCCATTCACATCAAGATTCATTTTCGATTCTCTTTATATAGGAGGAGTGTTTGTAGAGAATTTCTCCAGGCCTTGAATCTCCATCTCTGGTGCTAACAGCATTTTCTCCGGGTCTAAATGAAATGGGAGTTTCACCTGCTTTCAGAAGAAAAGGAGCAGTCACAATGCTCTGCCCGTACCTGCCATTTTTCCGAGTGCTTTCAGCTCAATATAATCATTATGCTCAAGTGGTGGCATATTGTTGGGATGGGAACTTCTGCCACCCTTCAGCCTACTGGTATTCCAAATTTTACACTGTGCTTTGAAGGAATCTAAAAGGAGTACCAGAAACATACTTCCAAAAGAAATTACAATCTGGTTAGAAAAGATGGCGCTAGGGTCACATGGCTAAAACAGTACACAGTATGGCAAAGCATTTGGCATTTAAGGACTGAATACATACCTGTTGCTTCATTGTCAAACATTCACTTTCTCAGCTAGCACTGCTGAACCGTTATTTTTTCAATTTAGTGTCTTCACATCCTGGGACCACAAATACCTTGCAGTGTGTGTCGGGGTGGGGGTGACTTACTGCATTACAACATAGGAAACTGTCACTCTGTAGGCCTAAAATGGCCAAATGATTGCAATTTCATGTGGTTCACTGCAGTGTAAGAAAACTTCAGTTAGGATCTATCGCTGTCATCAGTTATTTCGTTCCACCTCGAACCTGGATCTTGCATTTCCTGTCATAGAGCAACAGCTACCACCATCAAGTAGTCCCTGAATCTATTTGTGTCCAGGTTGTCCTGGTGCTGTTTACTCTAGAGCTTGGAAGTTGCCCTGGAATTTGGCTAACTGGCTTTATATCCACTTGCTTTCCCGTTCAGGTCTGCACTACCCTGTAAATGCTTTAAGCTCTGTTCCCTAGACTCCCTGTTTACATCATCCTAATCCCCACCCTGTGTAGCATCATACTTGATAATCAACACAGAGCTATTTGAACCTAACCATCCAAATTGAACTGAAATGTTCTTTCCTAAGTATGTATTTTTCACCCTGGTCTTATTACTCCCTCTGCTGCATTTGACACTATGAGTCGGTTCTTCCTAAAGCTTGTAGCTATGAAGCTACTGCCTTAGTTCTGTATAATTGTACTTCTAACAATTACCACTCACCTTTCCAATCTATTGAGCCTTAGTCACCTGTTATCTCATTTTCAATTCTCTGGGTAATTTCATCCCTGAGGGGCTTTTACTACCAACTACTTCCTGATGGCTCTCTAAACTCTACCTCTAGCCTAGACCTCTGGATTTTTTATTTAATTTTACTTATCAGAGAGAAAAACGAGCACAGGCATATTCACCCCATCTACTAGCACTTGCCAAATGCTCACAATGGCCAGGGCTGGGCTTTGACAAAGCCAGAAGCTGGGAACTCAATTCAGGTCTCCTACTTGGGTGGCAGGGACCCAACTACTTGAGTCGTTATCTGTTCTACTACCTCCTGTGCATTCAGAGTGCACATTAGTAGGAAGCCAGAATCAGCAGCAGAGCTGTGCCTCAAAACTGGGCCCTCTAACATGGGAAGACTGCATCCAACATCTACCCTCAGACTTCTACCTTCAACTTCCATCTCAACCTGGAGGTGCCACATG
Source organism: Oryctolagus cuniculus (assembly GCF_964237555.1). Classification (NCBI taxonomy): domain Eukaryota; kingdom Metazoa; phylum Chordata; class Mammalia; order Lagomorpha; family Leporidae; genus Oryctolagus; species Oryctolagus cuniculus. The sequence continues at coordinate 16,311,818 of NC_091453.1, forward strand.
GGTCAAAGACTCAACTGTTCTTCACCCAGTTTTAGTTGGTGACACTGAGCCACTAAGTCAAAGTTTTGTAATTTTTCTAATTTCTGCCTTCCAATCGCCTCCCCATTACCAGTCTACCACCCAGTATTGTTTTTCTAAAGGCCTAGGCTTCTTAAAACTCATTCTTCCCCATCTTCTGTGCACTCCCAAAAGAAATCACCAAGACAAGGACTTTTAATAAAATCTCGTACCTGAGATCACTGTGATAAACATTTAAAAAAACCAATGCTACAAGAGCGTGAATTATTTTCATTCAGCTTTGTGTTTAAGTTTCCACATAGAAGCTTCCCTATCCTGTTTATTTATTAAACATGTTAAGAAACAATAATCTGGGGCTGCCACTGTGGCATAGGTTAATCCTGTACCTTTGGCACTGGCATCTCATATGGGCACCGATTCGAGTCCTGGCTGCTCCACTTCTGATCCAACTCCTTGCTGATAGCCTGGGAAAGTAGAAGATGGCCCAAGTGCTTGGACCCCTGCACCAATGTGGGATACCTAGAAGAAGCTCTTGGCTCTTGGCTTCAGATGGGCCCAGTTTTGGTCACTGTGGTCATTTGAGGAGTGAACCAGTGGGTGGAAGATTTCTCAGTCTCTCCCTCAGTCACTTTGCCTCTCAAAAAATTTTCCAAAGCAATAGTATTTTATGGAGAGTATTTCTAGAAGAGCTAGCGTTAAACCCTATACACCGAGTCCAACTGCCATTACTTTTTACAAAATATTATTGGTAAAATTCCTAGAGTAGAATCAAGCATTAGTGAAGATTCTTAGGGGAAAAAAGCACCATTTAATACTTTCAAGTTTATATCTGACAATGAAATATGCCTACTTTGTTCTAGAAGTTGATTAAAGGACATTTCCTATAAGTAAACATAAATAATACACATGAATGATGAGGACTGAAAAGTGGTTTAAGATAGCAAACCCTCATATGGATGCCATTCATGAGCTAAACTTCTCACAAATGGAAGAACCTGGTTTGAACACTTCAAATGTGTAATTACCTTAATTCATCGATACAAAAGATACCCCAAAGCTAAGTAAGTATGCCTTTGTATCTCAAGTAGTTCTCCAAGGAGGTATCACTTAGGGACCTACTATGATTGATGTAAAAAACACCAGGACACTGATCTGTGCTGATTCCAGCAAAGTTTTTAACTTAGTAAATGAAGCATAGAAATAGCTATACTACTCCAGCAGCACGCAGTATGTGTTGTACAAATTGGTCACAGAGAGTTGCGTAACATGACATCCACAAATATCACTCTGTCTCACTGGTTTTGGAAAATTCTTGAAAGTTTTCTAAATTCCTGCCCAAAAATGTTGTGGAAGGAGGAAGATAGGAGTAGAAAGAGAAGGCAGTAAGCTCTGGCGAAAGATTAAAACTATGCCAGAAGAGAACTTGAGTGGTTAATGTAGAGCCAATCATTCACTTTTTAGGCAATAATGTATGGAAATAACCACTAGAAAGTATGCTTTTTAAGATTAGAAAAAAGTGTCCTGAGAAAAAATAAAGAATGCTATGGTCAAATATAGAGGTACTGAAGCAAAAACAAGGCCAAGAAATACTGTGTAATAAGCAGACTTCATTCCCTTTTTCTGCTTATTCTTTTTATGAAGAGGATCTTCATATCTGAATCATCCATTGGCGCCATTAAAGAATTCCTATTCTTGAGCCCCAGCTGAGAAATTAAATCCAAATATTTAGGGATAGAACTCAGGCATCAGTATTTTAATAAACTCCCCAGGCAACTTTAATATACAGTCACAACCGATCTACACAAGAGAAGCCAAAGAGGAATTTCACAAAGAACTTGAGAGACGGGAAGTGTTATCACCCTCAGCTAGTGCCATCTAACTGATCCCGTTAAGAACGGTAGGAATATAGTACCCAAAACAAGGCGAGCCGCCTCTCTGTAGTAGAAAGGTGATAGGGTTAGATTGGATGACCTCCAAAATAACCATTCGCTTTAACATTTTGAACTGACCACAGCTGAAGAAATATAGTGCAGACAAAAACAGTTTCCCCAGCTATGAAATCCCTGTAATAGTGCTTCTAGATGAAATCTGAAATATTGGGTCTTGGTCTGCTAATAAACATATACTGAAACAAATTAAATATTGTAAAATACTTTTGGAAGATGGTTATATGGAAAATCAAGTGTGAGGTCAGTATGTGGGTAAATGATTCCAAAGGCTCTTATCTCTTGATATCTATGTTATGTTTTCCTCTTAGGAAATTCAGGTACTATTTATCACATAACTATTTTTGGGTGCGTAAAGGCACCTCTCACTCGTTATCATTCTGAAAATGTGCCAGTTCCTTGGTGTATGAAAAGGAAAGCTAAAGTTGGTTATAAAAATGTGATGGATGATTTAGGTGGCTGTATTCAGCTGTAAGCAATAAACGCTGAGCTCGGCAGAAAGTACTATGGGCAAAAACACAAGTGATTTACTAGCTATCTAAAGCACATGAGATTTATAATGCATGAGCCCCTCAGGCCCATCACTTCTCTTCAGTAATGGGAAACAATATTTTGGTGAAAAATGACACATTTAATTTCAACTTTGCATTGTAAAACAAAAAGGCAGCCTAATTTTCGTTTTATTATGTTTCTTCCCCTTTCATCAAGGGCCTTTGCATCTTACTGCAAGTACAAATGGTTTCTTAAGAAGCAGGAACAATAGAGTATGTTAGAAACAGTATCTATGTGTAGACATTCATTATTGGCTGCATGTACATGGTTGGTGGGATCCAAATGAGAAACCGGGAGTCCTGTGACAGATCCATTGTATTCTGATGGACTCTCCCGAGAACTGAGTCTAATAGCTTAGTGCTGTGTGAGGCAGATGTGTATTCATGTGATTGCCATGGTTACATATTGATGACTGAAAACAGTCTTGGCATCCTCAAAAAAAAAAAAAAAAAAAAAGCCGGGGGGGGGGACCAAACAGTAACAGACATGCTGTTACCCACTGAACTGAAAGTTAAAAAAAAAAAAAACCTAGTCACAAACGACCATGAACTCAACTCTCAACTCTGTTAATGATATAGTGTGAATGCTACAGACTTTCTATATCTCATTGCATCATCCTGTGAAATACTGACCTGTTTTGCAACTGCAATGTGAGATAAATAAAATCTCTTTCAAAGCTCTTTAAAAATGGGTTCCGCATTTCAAAATAAATGCAAAACAGTAATGATGATGGAATAGCTGACACAAGGCAAATTTTAAATAGAGCAGAGTAACTTACTAATTATGGGTTACATTTTATTCTTTGTAAGTGTAATTAGAAGGCTACCATGTTCCTTTAATTAGGAAGTTAATTAGATTGTGACCTCTTTCCCTATCTTATTGTCTCGGACTGCAGACCAGGACTAAATTACAAATCCCACAACCTACGTGCATATAACACTTCCGCCCCACCCCCCAGTATCAGACTGGTTAAACACAAATAGGATTATAAGCGATCATATTAGAAATTACAAGTCACATGGAGACTTCATGGGCTAGGCTGTAGCTCTCTCATTATAGAAAATTTTACACGGAGAAATGAATATTCTTTTCGAGATTAAGCCTTGCCCTGCTAATTACACCAAGTGCCATGCTTAGGGAGCCTGAAGTCCGAGAGGGCTTGCACATAACTTCCATTAATTCCAAGGAAAACCAGCCGAAACTCCGGTCGGGAGAGACACTTACCTTCACTCACGCAAGGAATCGATGGCGGAAGCACACGATAGCAACACACACGGACCGGCCGGCAGCAGGACACGACGTTAAATAGCGCAGGAGTAGACAAGCACCATTGGTTGGTGGTCAAAAAACAGGGGGGCATGTTCCCGGGAGCTCTATGAGCTGCCGCTGTGTTAGGTTTACCTTGGTCCTCTCTACCAGGTTCTATTTAAGGTGTTTACCTTGGGGATGCGGTGGGAGGGAGGAGGCCTAGCCCAGAGGGCCTAGAATACTCTTTCATGGGGGAAGAGCAGTGTAGTGGTCCTTGGCTACACGCCTATGTAAAGTAAGGTCCCTAAACAAAGTTCTTTCAAACGCTGGTTCCTTTGTCCAGTTGCTCTCATACTTGAGCATGCCTGCATGAGAATTAGCGAAAAAACGTTCAGACCCAGATGCGTGGACTCCACATGTGGATCTTCTAGTTTGATGAATCTGGGACTTGAGGACTTAGATTTGTAACAAGTTTCCAGGTTATGGTGATGCTGCTGACAAGATACCACACTTTGGGAATTACTGCCTTAGAATACTAACAAGTGTTAGGATTTAGTAGTGTTTTATAATGCAATTTCTTTGGAAAGCTTACGGTTGAACAAAGTTAAGCAAGTTTCTTTATGACATCTCAGACCCTTTGAATATTAATATGCTTTGGAAGGCTCCAAGGAGAAGGATAAACTATACATTAATGCCTCAAATGTGTGTGCATTTGCCTCCCCACCTTTTAGAATGTCTGTACTTTAAAATATTTCAGTAGTGACAGTATGACAGGCCGATTGTATTACTTAATTGAAGTGAGACTAGAGAGGAGGTTGCCCTTATTAGTGATTTCTAAGGTGGTCACTACAAGCACTTTGGCTATCTTTGGTTCAGAGCTACACTGGAGGTTTTGCTATTGCATAGTGTTAGTGTTAGATTGGTTCACGAGCTAGTATTAACTATAGAATGTTAAAAATCAGTGTCCTCCAGTGCAATGAGTGGTTTTCCTATGTGTGTGTTGACTGAAACATTGTAGAGACTTTGTCCACACATGTATGAACAGGATACACAGATCTAGTAGACGTCACCATGTAATGTGAGGCATAATCCTGAAAGTCTCTCCATTGCCTGACTCGTACTAGCCTAATTAGCTGAGTTCTTTCTCTAATATTATAATATGTGCCATGGCTGAAAGTTGCATGAAAATTGTGTTGGATCATTTAAAGAGATTTGTGACTTCCTAGAGTTGCCTGGTTATTTTGTGCCTGCTTGCTAATAAATGGCTAACGAAGAATTTTCTCTGAAAATTGTTTGCATTGCATTGCAATCCAGAAGTAGAATTTCTAGAGGGAAAGGCTAACCTTCTGCCACCTCTAACCAGGGGCAGTTATGGATACCTACAGAAAATATCACAAAAGACATGGAAGATGGGGTTGCCTTAGGTCAGATCACAAAATTGACCCGCTCCCGACTTTAGTGCTCCTTTGAGTCTTTGTGAAGCATTGCACACAACCAGTGCTCTTCAAAAACACTTGAGGAAATTTGTGTTTATTTTCAACGTTTTAAACAAAGGCGGCCTATTTCACAGGAAACCAAACAGCATTAGTAAACTGGTCTGTAGCATTTCAGTTGCACTCTATATGAAAATTCCATGCAGAGCAAAATATAAGCAGGAAAATCACACAGAAGCAAACAAGTGGAGAAGTGGCAATGATTTCATGTTTACATTCTTGCTAACAGTTTCCTAGGGAAATAATAACTTGGGAGAAATAGTCAATTTGCCTTTCTTGGTGATATAAATTGTAGTTTTTCTGGAAAAACAAGTGCTTAAGTGCAGGCAAAAGCACTTTGTCTGAAAAGCTGTGTGCATGAATGATATTGGGAAAGCCTGAGACATCTTTTGTCTGTTCCCATTTTTGCTTAATTGAAAGCAAGATGCTCATTAAGTACATGATATCAATTCTGAGTGAAATTAAAATCTCTCATCCTCAATATGATGTAGCTAACAAAATAGACACTCAGTAGATGCCTGCCATTTGCACTGGGATCATTTTTGTTCTGGTACTGTTGTACTTTCCATTTCAACATATTCTATGGGCTTAGAATGCATGGACAGAAACAGGAATTTGGATGGCACAGTGAGCCAGAATTAATGGAAAACACTCAGGTTTGGAATCAGATTAGGTTCAGTTGTTGCCTGTATCATTTACCAGTTTAGCTGGGAGAGGAATACCTTGGAACATTTGCTAATTTATTGAAATTTCAGTGTGAGTCCCCCAAAATTTGACTGATAAATTGCTACATTAGGGGCAGGCATTGTGGTGCTTATTAAGTTGCTGTTTGGAACACCTACATCACCTACATCCCTATCAGAGTGCCTGTTCAAGTCCCAGTTATTCTGCTTTTAATCCAGCTTCCTGATTGTGCATCCTGGGAGAAAGTAATATGACAGCCCCAGTACATGTGCCCCTGCCACCCATATGGGAGACCCAGGTGGAGTTCCTGGCTCTTGGCTTCAGCCTGGCCCAGACCTGGCTGTTGCAGACATTTGGGAGTAAACCAGAGGATGGAAAATATTTCTCCATATGCCTCTGTCTCTCTATCTTTCAAATAGGTGAAAATTTAAAAACTAACTTTAAAAAACTCCCATTTTAGATGATTCATTCAACAAAACATTTTATGAATGTCTACCTATGGCAGGTGCTGCTCCAGGACTAGGGGCCAGCAGTGAACACACACACTAGTTGTTCTCGTGGAACCCATATATGGTCACAGAAAACAGGAAAAACAATTGGGTAATAAATATGTGGTATAATACCTGGAAGTGATGAGCAACATGCTGAAAAAATAAACCAGGATAAAACAGCAAGAGAAAAGTGTAAGGGCACTATGTTATTACGAATAAAGCACAGCCTTTCTGCTAAGCAGACATCTGAGAAGACTTGAAGATTTCTGAGATCAGGGATAAAATGAGGTAGAACATATGTAAAATATTTTGTAAAATATTTGATTGGGGCCGGCGCTGTGGCACAGTGGTTTAACGCCCTGGCCTGAAGCGCTGGCATCCCATATGGGTGCCGGTTCGAGACCCAGCTGCTCCTTCTGATCCAGCTCTCTATTATGGCCTGGGAAAGCAGTAGAAGATGGCCCAAGCCCTTGGGCCCCTGTACCCACGTGGGAGACCCGGAAGAAGCTCCTGGCTCCCGGCTTGGGATCGGCGCAGCTCCAACCGTTGCGGCCAATTGGGGAGTGAACCATCAGATGGAAGACCTCTCTCTCTCTCTGCCTCTCCTCTCTCTGTGTAACTCTGACTTTCAAATAAATAAATAAATCTTAAAAAACTTTAAAAAATATTTGATATGAGGTAAATATGCAGCAAATTAGACATTCTATCCTATTCTGATTACTGTTGCCAACATTATCACTGCTACTGATGTGTTTCCATAAATACCTAACTCATGTTCATTGAGAGGAAGAGGGAGACAGAGATGGAAGAGAGACAGATGGAGAGACAGACAGACAGAGACAGAGCTGCCATCTGCTGGCTCACTCCCCAAATGCCCACAACTGGTAAGTAGGGGCGGGTCTGAAGCTGAGTTACCCACATGGGGGTGTGGCAGGAACCCAATTACTTGAACCATCACCACCACTTCCTAGGTTCTGTTTTAGTAGGAATTTGGAGTCAGCAAGCAGAGCCAGGTGTTGAACTAGGTACTCCAATGTACAATATGGATGTGACATGCCTACCTCACATGTTCATATTTAGTTGACAGATCTGAGAAAAGCATGCCTAACACGGACCCTAACAAATGAAGTACCGGTTAAGGAGGAACCTGACTCCTGATGCCACTACAACAGAAATCTGACCTCTCATCACTGCTTTAGTGAGATCACCGTGGTGATGACTGCAGTCGGTTTAGCTCCTGGGATTATTGACAGAGAAAATGTGCATGATAATGGTATAAAAAGTAATACCACCCAGGGCCATCAACTGCTGACTACTTGTTATGCATTATACAATGTGCTTAGTGCTTTCTCTTCACTATCGCTTCTATTTATCTCAGCAGTCCTATAAGGTAGATATTGTTAAGCTTTTGCTCAGGATCACCCAGACACCTAGTATCAGATCACGGATTGGGGACTGCACTGGTGTGAAAACAATGTCCATGCCCTTAATCACCATATTCATAATGAAAAATAGAATGGCAAAAAAGAAAATCCTGGAGGAGACGGTTAGGTAATGAGGGCAGAGCTCTCACGAATGGGATTAACAAAACCTTCGGCCCTTTTTGCCCTTCTGCCACGTGACCCAGGTTTTGCAGGCAGAGGCGTGGCCCTCCCCACACACATGCCACTGCCTTGATCGTGGACTTCCTGGCCTCCAGATCTGTGAGAAACACACTTCTGTTGTTTATAAAAAAAACTCCCTCTGTTATTTTGTTCACCTTGGAGACCTGCTGCGGACATGGGTACGGCCCGGCGTGAGATTTACACCCTCTCCCCTGGATTTTCAAGGGCCAGCGAGAGCTCACCCGAGGCCACCAGAACCACGACGCTTTCCTAGGCCCGGGCCCCTCTCTCTGGGCGAACCCATTGCAGGGCGCCCTGCCCTTCACAAAGGAAAGAGAACTCTTGCTCTCGGTTATTTTGTTAAAGCAGCACAGAGGGGCTGAGACAAACAACAAACATCCAGAGAAACTTTTCAAGAACATATTTGTGCGCTCCAACTCCCCGCAGACACAATTCCTGGGATCCTACGCACTGGGAGAGGAAAGAATTTACTTTGACTTTTTAAAAGCCAGGGTCAGCACTGTGGCACAGCGAGTAAGGCCGCCACCTGCAGTGTCAGCATCCCTTGTGGGCGCTGGTTAGAGTCCCAGCTGCTCCACTTCTGATCCAGCTCTCTGCTGTGTCCTGGGAAAGCAGTGGAAGATGGCCCAAGTCCTTGGGCCCCTGCACCCACGTGGGAGACCTGGAAGAAACTCCTGGCTCCTGGCTTCGGATCAGCACAGCTCCAGCCATTGCGGCCAATTGGGGAGTGAACCAGCAGATGAAATACCTCTCCCTCTCCGCCTCTTCTCTCCCTCCCTCTCTCCCTCTCTCTTTCTCTCTCTCCTTCTCCTCTGCGTAACTCTGACTTTCAAATAGATAAATAAATGCTAAAAAAAAAAAAAAAAAGCTGTGCAACCTCCCTTTGATTCCGTTTAGCCTTTATCTGTCTACTGCTTTGGAAATCCTGATCAAACTCCCAAATAGAATCATTCACAGAATTCAAAATCATCACTAAGACCTATTCAAGACATATGGAGAGTTTATCATTTAGGTGTTGTTTGAGAAACCGAATACCTAACTAAGACAGCTTATTTGATTTTTGAACTTTATTTAGTGGGATGACCTCTGGCGGCACAAATAACATAAATTGCTTTTGAATTATGATCCAAGGTAGCTTGTGGCTGGCCATGAATAGACAGACAATTAGGTAGCAAATTTATTACAAAGTAAATCCCCAGTGACCCACTGCTTTTCTCTTCTAGTGAAGAGCCTCAAAGCATAATCCTATCACTTTGGGCTTGAATGAGCTAGTCACTGTCTTCCAAGCTGCACTGTAATGTCACAGGGAAATTTAATTTTCTTTTTACTTAATTTGACCTTGAATAAGCTGCATCATAAAAAGGAAATCCAATCTCCTATTCTAAACTTTAAGTATCTTCTGACTGCTCTGCCTGGTAATGATTCCCAAGAGGCCTCTGAAACTTTAAAAAAAATCTAATTAGCCACCTCTAATTCTTATTCTCCCAGATATTTTGGCTTCTCTTTCTTCTTGTCAGTACTTCTTACACTTTGGTGTACCCAGTGCCTATTCCTATAAATAAAGGAGATATTCATAATAATAAATCCCAACCATTATTTTCTATGGTGGGGTCACCTGCTCTAATGTTTAATGCAATGTTTAGCATGTAGTTGGCACTTACTTGGTGTTCGTTGTTTGAACCATTGATTTAATTAATTAATTATCAACCAGCCAGCAGAGGAACAACACAAAGATGACTTTCTACTTTGTCTCATTTGTTTAAAGTTCAACTCAGGGACAGAGAACCAAGCAGAAAAAAAAATACTACATAGTGATACAGTAGCAAATACTTACTGATTTCCAATTCTTGGAAACATTTATGTCCTACTCAGACATTTTGTAAATATTAAACCAAAGGAATGAACTGGAAATTTTAGATTCTCATTGGGAAAACTCATGAGGTAGGGGAGAGATTTTTGTGTAAGTTTTTGCATCCTTTTAAACATCTAACATCTGAAGAGTGTACAATTCCTGTTGAGATTTCCACTCTATCTGCTGGAATTTCAGATTTTGTACTGTCTTCTCTATTCCCTCTTTAAACTTTCAACTGTAGATAAGCAATTTACTTGGAAGGCATAACATGAGCATTACCTCACATAGAGGACAAAGGAAGCCAGTAAAAACAATTTGAAATAATAATTTCTTAATCTGTGCACTGGCACCCAAAAATTCATATCTCTTAGAATTTTAAAGTAATAACTATATTGTGATAAAACAATGTTAGGTGATAAGACACATTCCAGAATTTTAAAATACACTGAGAATAATTGGTGCCTATTATTTGATAACTGGGATTAACCTGCAACCAAAAATATCCTTGGTATTTCAGTGTTTCAGAGTGTCAAATCCTTGTTGCTGGTTGAGAGATATTGACGGGCCCACATCCCTATTTCTTATTGAAGGGAGACCTCAAGAAGGGCAGGAACTGTCCTTAGGTTTCTGGGAAGAAGGCCTGGTGACAGTTATTGCTGTCCATGAACAGAAAGCTTGCAGTCACAAGGAGCAGTTCCACAAGCTGAGGGGAGCCAAGCCTTGTGAGCAATAGGCTTTACCAGAAGCTAAGGATTCTCATCACGGCAGTCAGAGAATCAGACTACCTCAAGCAAAAACTATAGCAGTGATAGGAACTGCTTGCTTGCCTTAGTCCCCTCCCTACTAGAAAGTTTGCTTGACTACAAGGAGCAGGACTGCAATGGCTGCCATTCTGTGGACAGCCAGCGTGAGCTCTATATATTTTCCATCAACTGCCATGAACAATTTTAGAATTTTTGATTTAGTTGAAGTTGAAAAAAGTTATAACAAGGGTCCCATTTTGGCAAAGTCTGGAAGAAATGGAGCAGCAAAATAGGAATTAAGCTGGAGGGTGATTTATAGGATTCTCCTAGTACAGAAGGGGCACACAAAAGAGTTGGAGTATTGCAAATATGGTAACAGTACATTAATGTGGCTTCTTTGGCTTATTGTACGAATGAAAGACAGAGTTGGCATGTATGAGAAGTGACTGACAAGATGACAGCTACTCAGGGAAGCTGCCTTTAAAGGCAGCCAGTCAGGATCATTTCTGGAAAGTGACTGATAGAAGATATGAGGCACAGTAAACGGACATGGCTTAGTGGTAGATTGGATAATGAGAGCAAAAAGATAGAGTGGTGTAAAACATTCAGAGCTGAAGAATTTGCTATTGGCAATGACAGACAGATGAATAGGAGGGAAGGCATGTGAAGAAGAAAAATATGAGGAATGTGTAAATGATTATTTTCAGTTCTGCATTTTTTTCTTCTGCTTTGGAATCTCCCAGCTCCACATAGCTTTGGGCAGAAATTTTCTCACCTCAAGGATCCCGATGGAGGCTGAAAGCACCTAGGTTTCTGGGGCCCCTCCCATTCAATGCAAGACTATTTTTTTCTTTTTTCTTAAGATTTAACAACTTTTACCATTTTGCCATGCTCACTCAATATGTAGCTATTATATACCTATATACTATTTTTATAGAAAACAGGAATACTATAAAAATTGGGGATTTATGACAATGATGATAAAATAGGAAGAGTATATTGTCAGTGAATCAATTTTTATAGCTACATACCAAATATTATGACATCCACATAATTTTTATACTCTAGGTATATTACCTTCCACAAATAAGAGAAAACATGTGATATTTGTCTTTCTCAGTCTGGCATATTTCACTCAGCATAACGACCTACAGTTCCATCCATTTTGCTGTAAAGGTCAAGATTTCATTCTTTTTTATGGCTGAGTAATATTCCACAATACATACACATCCACACAAAATTATCTTTGTCCATTCATCAGTTAATGGGCATCTAAATTTATTCAATATTTTTGGTATTGTGAATTGAGCTGCTATAAATACTGGAGTGCAGGTATCTCTTTCATATGCTACTTTTAATTTCCTTTGGATCTATTCCCAGAAGTGGGATAGCCGAGTCACATGGTAGATCTCTTTTGAGTTTCTTGAGAAATCTCCATACTGTTTTCCATAATAGTTGTACTAACTTTCATTTCTATACAATATGTATTAGGGTACCCTTTTCTCTACAACCTCACCAGCATTTGTTATTTTTGGATTTCTGCATAATAACCATTCTAACTGGAGTAAGATGATACCACATTGTGGTTTTTATTTATATTTCTCTGGTGACTAGTGATCCTAAGCATTTTTCATGTGTTTGTTGGCCATTTGTATTTCTTTCTTTCTTTTTTTTTGACAGGCAGAGTGGACAGTGAGAGAGACAGAGGGAAAGGTCTTCCTTTTGCCGTTGGTTCACCCTCCAATGGCCGCTGTGGCCAGCGCACTGTGGCCGGTGCACCACGTTGATCCGAAGCCAGGAGCCAGGTGCTTCCTCCTGGTCTCCCATGCGGGTGCAGGGCCCAAGCACTTGGGCCATCCTCCACTGCATTCCCTGGCCACAGCAGAGAGCTGGCCTGGAAGAGGAGCAACTAGGACAGAATCCGGTGCCCCGACCGGGACTAGAACCCGGTGTGCTGGCACCGCAGGCAGAGGATTAGCCTACTGAGCCGCGGCGCCAGCCGGCCATTTGTATTTCTTCACAGAACTAGAAAAAACAATCCTAAAATTCATACAGAAACACAGAAGATCCCAAATAGCCAAAGCAATCTTAGATAACAAAAACAAAGCTAGAGAGAAGCAGTAGAAAATGCCCCCAAATGTTTGGGCCCCTGCCACCCACATGTGAGACCTGGAAGATGCTCCTGGCTTCAGCCTGGTCACTGAGGCCATCTCGGTAGTGAACCAGCAGATAGAAGCTCTCTCTCTGTCTCCCCCTCTAACTGTGACTTCCAAATAAATAAAGAAATAAATCTTTTTTTAAAAGCCAGAGGTGTCACAACACCAGATTTTAAGATATATATTACATAGCTGTTATAATCAAAACAGTATGATACTGGCATAAAAACAGACATATAGAACAGTGGAAGAGCATAGAAACCCCAGAAATTAATCCATGCATCTACAACCAACTCATCTTTGATGAACATGCTAAAAATATTCCCAGAGGATGAACAGTCTCTTCAACAAATGGTGTTGGGAAAATTTGATTTCCACATACATAAATTTGGAACAAAACACCTGCTTTACACTGTGCACAATAATCACCTCAAAATAGATCAAAGTTCTAAACTTCAGGCCTGAAACTATCTCATTACTAGAGGACAACATAGGAGGAATGCTGCAGGACATTGGCCTACCCAAAGACTTTTTGGGTAAGACCCCACAAGCACAAGCAATAAAAGCACAAATAGGCAAAGGGAATTAGATCAAACAAAGACGTTTCTGCACAGTAAAGGAAACAATCAACAAAGTGAAGAGATAACTGACAGAATGAGAGAAAATATTTGCAAACTATCCATCCAATATAGGATTCATATCTAGAATATAGAAGGAGCTGAAGAAACTCAACAATAATCAAACAATTCAGTTAAGTAATGGAAAAAGGATATGAACACAAATAGCCATCAGTAGAAGGCTTAAAATCAGTTATAAGATATGGGATCCAGAGGCAGAGATGGCACACCTACTCTCGCCCCTAATCCTCCCAAATCACAGCTCCACCAGGTGCCATGCATCACAGGACAGAGGCGACCTCTGGTTATCCTGGCTTCAAATAATCATGATTGCTGCATCTCCATCTCCTTGTGTTCTGAGCGTGGTGCTACCTATGGACTGCCTTTTAATTCACAACCCTCTGCTTACCTTGTTCCCCAGGAAAATTAGCATGGATTTCCCAGGGCTCTGTCTCATTTGCCTGATCAGAACTCACTACCTCACTTTTTTTTTTTAAAGATTTATTTTACTTATTAAAAAGCAGAATGAAACAGAGAGGGAGAGACAAAGACAGACATCTTCTATCTGCCAGTTCCTTCCCCAAATGGCCACTACATCCAGGGATGGGCCAGGCAGAAGCCAGGAGCCTGGAATTCCATATGGATCTCCCACATGGGTGGCAGGGGCCAAGCACTTGGGACATTTTCCACTGCTTTTCCAGGCACATTAGCAAGGATATGGATCTGAAATGGAGAAGCTGGGACTCCAACCAGTACTCCAATATGGGATGTCAGTGCCACAAGTGGTGACTTAGTCCACTATGCCCACAATACTGGGTCTTCTCCCACACTTTGGATTCTATTCATGCCAAGGCTTCACAACTCAAGATAGTTCTATCCTTCTGTTTAATTTAAAAATTAACAAGATATACTCTGAACTTGATATTCTGTAAGAATATCAGTGAAATGAAAAAGCGGGTACAACCACAATACTAGGCTATGAACTGGAGACCTGTCTACCTGCAGTTGGCTTTAGATTCCTATTGTGGCTGTAACAAAGGACCACTAGCTTATTAGCCTAACAGGAAACAGATTCATCATCTCCCATTCGGTAAGTCAGCAGTCTAATATGGGCCTCACTATGATAAAATCAGGATTTCAGCAGGGCATAATCCATTTCCTTGCTCTTTCCAGATTTTGGAAGTTGCTCACATTTCTTGGCATGTTAACTCATTTCTCCATCTTCAAAACCAGCAAGGTTTTGTCTCTTTGACCCTTCTTACTTCCTGGTATATCTCTTTGACCATGTGATTTGAGTGGACTCACCAGGATAATCTCCCATCTCAGAGTCCAATAACCTTAATCACATCTGCAAAGTCCCTTCTCCCATCTAATGCAAAAGACTGGAGAATTCATATGTAGCCATCATTCAGCTAAAATAATTTTGTCTTCTGGACAACTGAGAAAAGATGACTAACAACAGGAACTATCTTCATACACAACACAGCCATTGACCAAGAAGCCCTCTGAGATACTGTAGACTATGATATTCTCCATGTTTCATTCCATGGAAATACATACTTCACTTATTTAGTAAATTATAACTTAAGCAATGGTGTCTTGTCCAAAGATAACAGTGACTCACACCTTGCTAAATAATGTCACACACTCCAGTTTATTCCATATACCCACTAGAAGTGATTTATTTAAAAGGATCAAAGAGATTCCTATCATTTTCTGTTGTTACTTCTCCAGAAGTAACAACACATGATTTTGTGGTCATTTGAAATCTAGAATTTTTTCTGTTATTAAAGTTTTTACATATTTCTTCCTCCTTTTAAATGTCCTCCCACTTGGAGAACCATCAACTAGAAGAAGAAAAAGTACCATGCACTAAATCTTCTACCAGTTAGGTCTACCAGAGAATGAGTATGGGTGGTTTCTTCCAGGCTCTGCCAAATAAATGGGTTAGTCATTTGACCGGATTATCCATGACATCAGTTTGGGGTATTCTCAACTTCATCTTCATCACAGATCATTTCTCAGGAGTAATAATACCACATCAGGTAGCTTTTCAGTACTAAACCTACAAATAGGTTACATTATGTAATAAGGAAGTTTGCAACAAATGCTAATCTGATGTCAGCAAGCATGCACCAAGCACGTTTTGCCTGTAAATTATCTTTCACCAATTATTTTTCTAACTAATTACCAGATTCAGGTAACACTTTCTCCTTTTAGCCTTACTGTGCCACTTTCACAAGAGTGACTCCCATGTACCTACACAGAGCACAGCACAGCATTCTTCTGGACACTCAAACTAGGTCAGAGTCAATTCAGGGCCTTAATTACAATATGCTAAGCACTGCTGGATATTACTATCAAAACCAGAATTCCAGTTCCACTCCATATGGCTGATATGACACAATGTCCTATTTAATATAAAGTGGGAGAAAGAATGAACAAGTAATAATATGGACCATGAGCAGCATCTGTATTTGTTTCTGCTTCCTTTCTTTGACTCATTAAGACAGGTAACAATGAGCTCTTTGGTCACAATCCCTGTCATCACAAGTGGTTGTCTTAGATGACATGACATTACTAGAGGGGATGTGGGAATAGGGAGGTGAAAGGAGTCCAAACCATAAGAATAAATCTTAACAGTTCCACTACTTATGCCACTGACTGAGATAACCCAATCACCATGTCCTTTAAATAGCCTGTGTCTTCTTTTATGCAGCATGGGGCGAAAAGCATATACCAGTCTATACCAAGTGATTCTAATTCAGTATCCATGGTTACCAATAGGCACGTATTGCCTTCATATTAGGGTGGTTTAACTTGGTCCTTAGGTGGTATGCCAAGACATTCACCCTTGGTGGGCTTCAGTGATACTATGGTCTCAATGTTTGTGTCTCCCCATAATTTATATGTCAAAACCTACCCAATGCATTAGTATTAAGAGGTAGGTGTTGAGAATGTGATTAGGTCATGAGGGAAGAGCCTTCTAGAATGGGATTAGTGCCCTTATATAAAAAAAAATCAAGACAGCTTGTTTGCTCTTCTACTATGAGATGACACTGCAAAAAGGTGCCATCTATGAAACAGAGAACAAGCTATCACCAGATACCAAAATGGCTGGTGCCTTGATCTTCAACTTCCCAGCCTCCAGAACTACAAGAAAGAAATTTCTGTTACTTGTAAGTCACCTAGCTTATTGTCTTTTTGCTAGAGCAGCCAAATGGAGTCAGACAAGTTGTGATGTCTTGGAAACTGTGGTTTTTTTCTGTCAATTTATCATTAATCAGGACAAAAATCCAACAGTGGATCAGTTCTCTGACTCTCCTGTGATACAGGTCTCCTTTTCAAAAATCGTTATAAATATAGGAAGCACAGATAAATACTGAGGTTACCCATCAGTGCCTATCCAATATTGCCTGTCTATTAGGGGTACTCTTCCTGTGCACCATGGCCTGACCATCTTTACAAAAGGAATGTACAAATTCCAGCCCCTAATTTGCTTGCACTTCAAAGTGTGTGTTATCATCTCCCATGTCTCAGATTCCTGGCATGTGTATCCCCCTTTAGATTTCCTCATTTGGGTGAAGACATTATCCTAGTCATTAATTGCTTACCACAACCCTATGAGACATAAGAAGGTACTTCAAAAAGTTCATGCAAAGTGGATTGAAAAGATACATTTATTTTGGTACAAAAATATTTTTAAATCCATGCAGAGTTTACTCATAATACACACTTTCCATACACTACTTTTAAAAGCTTCATTTATTTATTTGAAAGGCAGATTGACAGAGAAATCTTACATCTGATTCCTGGTGGTGTGAGTCACTTCTTTTCTAACTATCTTCTGCTTCCTTAAAGTGAACAAATTGCCTTGGAAAAGAATACATTGAAGCAGTCCATACAGATTCTAATATACCACAACTCCCTACTGTACATCAGATACAGAGGAATACTGATAATAAAGCCATGTTTATCCATATTGTGCAATGCTGGCCAATCTCTATCATCAAGTGATCTGAGGACCTCTTGAATAAGCTCCTACTGGGGTGCTTGTTACCAAAATGCATTCTTTGTTCCTGAGCCTGCTACAGACTCAGTTAACCCTGGAAGTCTCTGAGGATGAGGCCAGAAAAAGGGATCTGTCTACCCCAGAGATTTTCATGCAAACTCAAGGAGGAAAACCATTGCCCCTCACAGCCATCAGAATTTGAGTTTGCATCAAGGTAGAGGTCTTCTATCCACTGGTTCATTCTCAAATGGCTGTCATGGCTGAAGCCAGGAGCTTCTTCTGGGTCTCCCATGTGGGTGCAGGGGCCCAGGGACTTGGGCCATCTTCTCCTGCTTTCCCAGGCCATAGCAGAGACCTGGATTGGAAGTGGAATAGCCGGGACTCGAATTGGCACCGATATGGGATGCTGGCACTGCAGGTGGCAACTTTACCTGCTATGCCACAGTGCCAGCCCTAAGTTCTATGACTTTGATGGCCAAAATTTCACACAACACATGAGCATATGTGTGTGTTGTGGGAGGAAGAGACATATAGAAGCTCGTGGAAAATGGAATTGAAAGATAAGTGTATTTTGGTGCAATTTTTGAAATCTATGCATAGTTTTTTCATGGTATGCATTTTCCATTAACTTTGAGACCCCTTTATGTATACATCTCTTATAGTGTAGTGAGGGTTAAAATACTGATGCAATCTTTCCAGAGGGATAGACAGGTAGCAGAACCCCACATATTAGTTACCTTTCCTGTTTTCATCACTGCTACCCAAAAGGGAAACTTTCAAACTTTGAAGCAGATCCAGTGGCAGAGTCAAAAGTGTCAGACCATGTCTCTAGGTCACTTGGATACAGTTTGCCAAAACTGTAGTCTGTACAAATCAGAAAATGGGGAAGGTGTTGAGGCATAGCAGGTTGAACTCTCACTTGGGATGGTCTCATCTAATATCAGATAGTGGATTTGAATCCAGGATCCTCTACTTCCAATCCAGCTTCTTGCTAATGCACCTGGGAAAGCAGCAGATCATGACCCAAGTGTTTGGGTTCCTGCCACCCAAATGGAGTTCCAGGATCCTGGCTTTGGCCTGGCCAGGTCATGAAGCTTGCAAGTATTTGAGGAGTGAACAAATGGATGGAAACCCCTATCCCCAGCTATATCCTTGCCTTTCAAATAAAAGTTTAAAAAAATGAACACTTGGGGCTGGTGCTGTGGCATAGCAGGTAAAGCCACAGCTTGCAGTACTGGCATTCCATATGGGTGCTTGTTCAAGTCCTGGCTGCTCCACTTCCAATCCAGCTCTCTGCTATGGCCTGGGAAAGCAGAAGATGACCCAAAGCCCTTGGGACCCTGCACCCACATGGGAGACCTGGAAGAAGCTCCTGGCTTCGGATCAGCACAGCTCCAGCGGTTGAGGCCAATTGGGGAATGAACCAGTGGATGGAAGACCTCTCACTCTCTGTGCCTCTGCCTCTCTGTAACTCTGTCTTTAAAATAAATAAATAATCTTCATTTAAAAAAATGAACACTAATATGTTTTACCAAACAGCAGCAATGGTCTAATAATTTGCTGACCTCTGGGTGGGGCTCTTGAAGGTTCCCAAGTAGATGGTCACATAAATAAAAGGTCTGTATCTAACGAGTGAGCTGTACAGAGTACAGTCTCTGAGGAGAAGACATAGGAGAAGACAAGTTCCCTGTTGTCCTTACAGTTGCTTTCAGGAAAGAGAAAAATGTAGGAGAGTACAGTGAAGAGCCTTATAAAATTGCAGGAAAGTCAGCAAATAGGATAAGAGAATCATAAGCAAAATAATAGAATGCAAAGAAGCTAGGTTAGCTGACAACGCATGAAAAATGGTCTTATTTTGATTCCTGATTTTAGAATCAGAATCTACTAATAACAAACTACTAAATAAATCAGCCAAAATGATCTCTTAGCATCCCTCCTCCATTAACAGTGCAATGTACGAGGCAGAATGACCCAGCAGTAAACAAGGCCCCATCCCTGCTTCTAGTGTTTTACAGAATAGCAGGAAGCCTCAACAAATTTGGCACAGGAAATGGGTAACTAATCAGAAAAATTTAAGCTTATACCCATGCACTTAAGCTGCGAAGAAAAAACCCCATACTTCTTGTTAAAAATAAATGCAGTTTAATTGCTCAAAGGGATCCCAGTCCACAGATTATCCCAGTAAATAATTGCACACCCATCTCTTTCATAAAGCGCAAAGCAACCTGCCTTGTGTACCGCAGATGCCTTTCCAAATCACCACAGAGGGAGACTTTGAATCATTGTAGCAACCAGGGCACCAGCTTTGTTCTCAAACAATACTGGGAGGTTGCTAACACTGCACTATCCATTGTGCTATACCCTTTGGTCTCATATAGGCATTAATTTTGTTTTGTTGGTGGGTTGGTGTTGTCATATTCCAGAAACAAGACAGTCTTGCAAACTAACATTATGGGCCCAACCATGCATATCGTCTCCTCTCCCAATCTCCTTCAGGCTTGATTTGGACAAGATGACTGGAGACCGACCCTTCTGTCTGCTTTTTCAAATCTCAGTTTAGGGAAACTCAAATGAGCCCCAGCTGTACCACTAAGTGCACACAACTGCTTGGTGAGCAGCATTGCTGAGGGCTCAGCATCCTGTCTTGTTTATCCCTAGGAAATATGACAAATTATACACAAATTAGCATCAATATGAACTCTTGTGTAAAAGGGCCAAAATACCAATACAAATTCAAAACACAAATACCACAGCAGTGAGTCTTTTTAATCACTACACTTTCAGAAGCATTCTGCTGAAAAGAGTAATTAACAAATTACTATGTAACCTACAAAAAGGACATCAACACTATATAATCACTAAGACATTAGATACGGATAAATAACTAGGTGTTTGCATGTTGACACACACACATATTCTTGTCTCAGGAATCTGATTCAGTAACCCATAAAATGAGCGAGATGTAAGCTAATGGGTGAGTTCATGCCATGACAAATATCTGATGTGAGTAGCTCTGATTTTCAAAGTATTTAAACAGAAGATAAAACTGCCTTTATAATTTTTTAAAACATTTCAGCATTTTAGGATTTGGGGTGAAGGCTCCACCAAAACCATCACTGACAAACACAAGCGTCTAGTACTAAATTATTTTGACTTATGTTAGAATGTTACCTCCAAGGTAACAGGCATTTTTTTGTCTTTTTTTTTTTAAATCACTAGTGTATACACAGTGCCTAGAACACTGTCTGGCACATTTTAGGCTATTAAGAATTAGTTGCGGGGCCAGCGCTGTGGCACTGCTGATTAATGCCCTGGCTTGAAGCGCCGGCATCCCATATGGGCGCCGGTTCTAGTTCCGGATGCTCCTCCCCCAATCTAACCCCAATCTAACTCTCTGCTATCGCCTGGGATAGCAGAGGATGGCCCAAGTCCTTGGGCCCCTGCACCCGCGTGGGAGACCCAGAAGAAGCTCCTGGCTCCTGGCTTTGGATCAGCACAGCTCTGGCTGTTGCGGCCAACTGGGGAGTGAACCAGTGGATGGAAGACCTCTCTCTCTCTTTCTGCCTCTCCTCTCTCTGTAACTTTCTTTCAAATAAATAAAATAAATCTTAAAGAATTAGTTGCAAAATAAACAAATGAATAATGCTTATCTGTGTCAGTATATTCTCTCTGCCAAAATGGGCCAAGGCATTGGTCAAGGCCGGGAACAGGTACAAACATCTTCTTTGGGAAGTGGTTGCCACAGGAAGACATGATGCTCTTGCTAGCTCATGGAAACCATGGGTTAAGGAGTCTCACAAATGTCCTCTCTCATAATGGTCCCTACATGACCATAAACTTAAACTGGAAAATTAGGACAGCCATCTCCATGACGTTTCTCTAGCAGCTTCCACACCCTGTTGCCTTGCAGACATAACAGGAAACGCCCCTTCCCATTTTCCCTGCCCTTTGCTTTCTCTCTTGAGAACTATTTATCCTTGAATTTAAGAGAATTAGGTTTGTTGTTCTTATCACCTATTTTTGCTGTTGGTCCACAAAAACGGCTTTAAAGACATTAACATAAATAAAAACTGAGCCGATTGTCTAAATTTATCCACTCTTTCCCAGTCTCTTTAACCTTTCAGATTCTTAGGATTTATGAGAATTTAGATGTGGCCATGAGGAAAAATCCTGATGTAACCATTCATGGTTCTGTATTATCTACAACCATAATATTTTACATTAGCTAATGAGAGAAACATTTTTTATCCTTTGTCTGAAAGAGATAATTATAAGGTAACCATGGTTGTTTTTACGTCAGTTTCTATAATTTTACTTCTAAGAAATGGTATTAAGATATATCAATTATCAAAGGTTTTGATTTTTTCCTTTTGGTATTTTAACAATATTTATCAATTAATGCTTAAAATATCATCTTGTGTCCCAGACATTTAAGTATGCATTTACCAAGTGACCCAGCAACCAAATTCCTGGGTATTTATCATAGACCAGTGAAAACGTTTACAGAAAACTTGTATATGAATGTTTATAACAGAATCATTCATAACTGTCAAAAACTAGAAATAGCCTAAACAGCCTTTAGTGGGTAAATAAATGATTAAACTGTGGTACAGCCATATAAAGGAATACTATATGGTAGGAATAAGAAATAGACAATTGATACACACAGTAAGTAACATGGATGGATTTCAAAGACTTTCTGTGAAATTAAACAATCCAGTCTCAAAAGCTTACATACTATATATATGGAATTCTGAAAAGGCAAAATTATAGTACTGGAGAATAGAGCGTTGGTTGTCTGGGATGGAAAATAACACTTCAAAGGAATAAGAGTTAAAATTTGGGGACAACAGAATCATAATGTACCTTGGTTTTGGTGGTGGTTACATGTATCTATAATTGCATTAACTTATGTAGAACTATACCAGAAAAGAAAAAAGTCAACTTCACTGTATAAAAATTAATAATGTAAAACCTTCAAAGCTTAAATGCCGCCACACTATTTTCTATGACTCAGAAAGCAAAAGTGGTGCCTGGAAGGGTGCTGACCAAAGTGCTATCATCTGTGTGGAGGAACTTCAGAACAACAATCTATTTCTTATTTCTTTTGTCTTTTTTTTTTAACCTGGCAAAATTTATTTTTGTTTAGAATTGGTGAAGGTGCCTTTTTAAGAATTCATTCCTTGGAGATTCTGGTTAATACAGACACAAGTAATGAATGGCTATTTAATACAGTATTTTTCCTGACAGCATTAACAGTATTTGTGTGTTGTGTTATATTCTTCCAAGCTTAGAAACCAAAATGACAAGTTCCATAAAAATGTTAAAAATCTATAAAATTAATAGTTTCGTGCCTAAGAGCCTTTTTTTGCACTTAAGACTAGTACACCATTCTCATATCCATTTCATAGTATAATTTGCCTCTTCAGAAATCCTACTTTATTCCATTCAATTGCAAAGCTGGAATGGTTGATAGGCTTATAATACATTTAGAAAATTAAGTTATCATTGCAATCAAGTTTTTCAAAATTCCATCCTCTTACAAATATCTTAGCCATAATTTCCATAAGAAAGGGTAGAACTATAGATATCATCAATATTTCTCTTCCTTCCTGCAGTTCATCCTCTTATGCCTTAGAAATGAGAGCATGCTATATCATATATGCATGCATATGTGTGCTTCTAAGAGAAAAACAAGCACCTGTGGTTCTAGCCATCTTTTTACTCTACACTTTAATTTCAGAATATTTCTTGTGTAGAATTTCAGCAAAAAATTATACAGCCTATATAATGCTTCCTTTTTATCCCACAGGTTTCTTCCTGTGCTTTGCATAAGATGTAACAGCACTAGTTTGTTACTATTGTTTATTTCATTGATAAATCTTTAAAATGATCATGAATGATGCTCTCAATAACTGTATGCAATGTGCAAGTCAAAGTAGGAAAGAATCAAAGAAAGCACTGAAGTGTATACTGAGCAGTGAATGAATTCGTTATGTTCATCTTATGACAATATCCAAATATTTACTATTTCCGTTTTCTATCAAAAGTTAAGCTTTAGCTGAACAAAAAAATTCCTTTCTCAGGAAAATCGGTTGACTTAGCTGTTTTATGCAGGAATTCATGCTTTCAGTCAACATATTTTTTTCTGTCAAGTTTCCCTTTCAATGAGAAAGTCTGTGCCTAATTCTTTTTTTCTTAAACATCATTGCAAAGAATAATAGAAGAGTACCATTGTTGTTTTTGATTAAATGATTTTTAAAGGGACACCACAATAACCATTTATTTTCTTGTTTGGAAGCTATCTTTATTTTTTAAGAAAAGGCTATTTTTATGCTGGAATATGCCATTAAAACTATGTCAGCAATGTTTCACTATAAATCATGATCACACACAATGTCATTGTATAGGTCAGCTTTTTATTTCTACAATGAAATACCTGAGACAAGCTACTTATGAAGGAAAAAAGTTTATTTTGTATTGTAGTTCCAAAGCTTCACAGCCCAAGGTTGGGTGGCCCCACTGGTTTGGTGTCTGATCAGAGTGCAGGATGGTGGAATGCTTGTAAAAGCAGCATCACATGGAGCCAGGATGCAGAAAGACAGACTGGTCCCCTGTTAGGGTTTAAACCAAGCCTTTTGTGGTAACTACCTTCTGATGGCACACTTCCAATGACCTAAGGATCTCTCACTAGGCCCACCTCCTAAATAGCATCACTGGATTAAGTTTCCATCCTCTTAGTACCATCAACTTATGACTTCGGGGTTTAAATGGTTGTAATGGGTTGAGAGCCACATCACATAAGTCATAGCAGTCATTGTGTATGGCAGAACTGGGAGACACTTGTCAGTAACCATTAATTTCCCCTATTTTAATATAAAAGATCACTTTCTTTTTCCCTTCAGAGTATTCCCTTGTACCCTCTCTCATTGTTCTCAAAAAATGATAGAGTACTCTCTGAGGCCAGTGGCCTGTGAACGCAGAGTGCCTCTTTGAAGGCACTTCCAAAATTCAATTCCAGTATTTGAATGATCATGGCAGACCACAATATAAGGCAAAACAAAAGTGAGAATTGATCATAAGCATGACCAAGACCACCCAAAGAGGCTGTTAGGGAGAAAACCACTGAGTTGATGCGTGCACCCAGAGGGAGGCCATTTCATCTGGGAGTCATCAGCAAAGGCCTGATGAAGAAAATTTTCGACTCTGCTTGTCAAGACACAAGATGAGATTGTAGAAATAAAATAAGAAAGCTGATTTTACTATAACATGATTTTCAGCAGTTACTTATGCCTTTTGCTAAAATACTAGCCATCACCACTCCTTTGATTATAACATTAACAATCTGTCCCCTTTATATGTAAAGCACTGAGTACACAGGAAGATATTTGGGTTCAAATACTTCCTCGGCCACCAGCTACTTGGTGATCCGGTCAGGTAATCAGAGCCTCAGCTCTGAAACGTTCACATACCACGTTGTGATAGGTAAGTTATTTCATAAAGGGAAACCCTTGCAAAAGGTATAAATGGCCCACTAATATACCACACTAGAACTGCCGGTAGATTATTTCATTTATATACCATTGATGACAGGTGGGGTTTTTCCCTCTACGCAGCTGAAATTTCTTACTCAGAAATTAATCATTCTTTGCTGCTGAAGAAAATAGTAAATATGTCCAGAGTAATCCTGTTCGTCTGAATGAAAGTTTTCCTACACCATGACACTTGCATTACTTCTACTAACACAGTGACCTTCAGATCTGATCGGAAGGCACTGTACATGATAGGTAAGACTGCAGCTTTGGGAACGAATTCTGGATTCAAATTGTGGGCCTGCCACATTCTAGCATGTAAACACTGCCAAATGAATTTCTGTGAGCTACAATTCCTCGTATTTCATAAACTGCACTAATAGTAACTCAAGGCTTGTGAAGAAAATCTGTATTAAGGGTCAACCAACATTTTTCTATTTACCAATCATATCATATAGTCCTTCACACCTACTCAATTTTGTCTTCATAATGTAAAAGCAGACCCAGACAACATGGAACTAAATGAGTATGGATGTGTTCCAATGAAACTTTATTTACAAAAACAACCAGAAACCCTAGGTTAGCCCACTGGCTCTTATTTGCTAACCCCTGATCTATATTAATGTCTAGCATAGTTCTAAACATTAATTAGTATAAATTTTATCACTTCTGTCCCACTGTCCCATTCTTCAATCATATGTCACAATTTTGTGGGGCTATTATTATTCCAGAAACTAAAACCACTAGATCCTGAAGGAAACTGTCATGGCTTGAAAATTAATGTTGGTGAGGAATTCGGTAGAATGTAGTGATTCAATGAAAGGAAAATAATCAGTAAACATTTTACAGTGCTTTCAAATCAACTGAAAAGATAACCAATGCTAAGATGAAATTTACTACAAATTATGGCCATATATTTATCTTCTTCAATGTCTTTATCCTTTGACTAGCATTTCCTTCTTACATATTGCTAAACATATGTACCTCATAGAAGCTTACTGTGCTGAACTTGTAACATTATATTCCTATTCCTTGTCTTCTCAATATAATGAAGCTGATTATATTCCCTGTTTTCTAATATCCATCCTATTACGATGGGGAAATTCATTGGCTACTGAGCACAACCTTATGTTCATGTTCTTATCATTAACACCACTCTGGCTATAGAGCTGTCAGCATTTTCAGCCTAAATACTGCTTTCAGGCATTTGCAATTCAGTCATAAAAATTAGCTGCAGGCAGAAACTTGACATATGAAGTTCAGACCCAAGAGAAAAATTTTATTACATTTTTAACAGGGAGGGAGAAGTACATTTGGCCACTATAAAAAGCATAAAAATCAGTGTAGTGAACTTGCTCTGAATTCTTTTCTGCCCTGGCATAATTTAAGATTGCATTCATATTCTGCCTCCTCGATTTTCCATGTAAGCACGTAAGAATCCTATGGACTTCCAGTGTTAGACAACTTTACAACAAGTTCCCTTAAGGCTACTGTTCTATTTGAGATTGGACCAAAGCAGATTTTTGAATCTCCATTTGTCAATGGGAAAAGGAAATTTCAGCCTCCTACTATAGCCTTCTAGGAATTGAAAATTGCAATCATTTTTCTGCTATAATGCGGCAACACAGGGTATGACCCACATCAGTCTTCATGTTTTTTTGATTGAGCTTTGAGAACTGGCTTGTGTGCACACGACATTTCTTTGATGTGAGGTTGAATTAAGGAAGCTTAATTAACATTTTCTAATTAAATATTGCATCGTGAACTCAATCACATTGTACTCTGCAACTCTGATGAGATTACTTTGTCTTTAATTTAAATAAATAAGATGGTTTACAGACTTGAGAACTTGGGTGGCTGACTGTCCTTTCCCTTACTCACTCATCATCCATTTTCAAAAACATTTTTGGGCACTCATCTGATTGCAGGAATTTGGTGAACATGCTTTTCTCCAAAATGCTCAAACATATTAAAAATCGCACCTGATCTCATGACTGAGAGTGGAGTTCTACCTATCTGATACCTAATTCAGGATTATTCTATTTAGAAAAAAGCTTATTTTTGCTCCCTTTCAGCTTATTTCCTACATGCAATATGATTATAACATGTGTCAGGTAATGCATAATATATAATGTACACATGTGATTTCCAGTAACCACCATATCATTTAACAGTTAATGCACCATCTTCACCATGCTTGCCTTTAGAGCTGCATTGGACACAGCACTCTCTCCCTCTTGCATGATACTTTTTTTCCCATGGTTTCCAGGAAGCTACACTGTCCTAGTTTCCCTTTTGCCTCTCACTCTCCGTTGCTGATTAGTCCTACTCCCCTTGATCTCCTAATATTGTAATGCCCCGCAGCTTAGTCCTTGGCCTTCTTCTGTACCATCATTCCATTGATGATCTCATCCCATTAATATGCCAGCAACTCCTAAATGTATGTTCATAGCCCTGACATTTCTCTCATCTCACATATTTAACTGGCTACCCTTCTCCACTGGAGTAGACACCCCAAACTCCATGTGTTAAAAACTAGGCGCCTGACTTTTCCCTACAGTCCTGCACTGCCCATGTCTCCTCTATCTCAGGGACAGTAACTCCATCCATTGCTCAGGTCAAAAACTTAGGAATCATCCCTGATTTTTCTTTTTCTTACACTTCATATCCAACCTATCAGGAAATCCTGATGGTGCCAACTTGAAAATTATCCCACTTCTGACCAATTCTCACTCTCCTCCCCTAAACTCTTAT
Organism: Oryctolagus cuniculus; assembly: GCF_964237555.1. NCBI lineage: Eukaryota > Metazoa > Chordata > Mammalia > Lagomorpha > Leporidae > Oryctolagus > Oryctolagus cuniculus. The sequence goes on from NC_091453.1 coordinate 16,339,541, forward strand.
TACCCCAGGAGAAGGCACATACAATTTATCTACTCAAGAGTTCCCCACTTTACATTGTAATCGATAGTCCTACCCATGGCCTTGAAGACCTGACCCAGGTGAGCCATCAGTCCCCTGACAGAGAACATCTGCACTTACTTCCGCATGTCATGACAACCACCATTGGCTTTCCTGCTGTCTTCTAACATGACACTCTCTCCCTTCCTGGGACTTTGTACTTACCACTGCCTGTTTGTACTTACCACTGCCTCCCATCTCACTCACCTCAAGTCTTCTCAAATGCCACCATTTCAGTGAGTGCTAAATTGATTCCCTAAACTGCAAACTCATCCCCTCTGCTGGCATTCCTAAGTTCTAACTTTCCTTCTTTCCCCCATATATCTGATCACTTTGGACATATTCTATAATTTTTGTCCACTATCATTTATCTACTGTACAAGGATGCAAGTCCTGTAGGGATAGAAATCCTTGTTCTTTTTCATATCCCAGGCACTAAAAACAATTCTAGACACATAGAATTCACTCAGTGAACATGTGGACTATGAAAAGCACATATAATCATTGAAAAAAATTATAAATATAAAAATTCAAGTATTCATAATAGTACAAACCTTAATGATTTCTCAAACTGTTTAATTTACATATGATTTTTTACAAATAATAAAGCCGGCCTTCCAAATATGTAGGAACTATATCTGTGGATTCACCACCAACCATAAATCAAAAATTAGAGTAAAACAATTTGTACTGAATATGTACCTTTTTCTTGTCATCATTCCCTAATCTATACAGCATAACAACTATTTACATAAAATTTACATTGTATTAGGCATCATAAGGAATCTAAAGATGATTTATAGTATACTGGAAGATGTGCACAGGACTTTGCCATTTTATATCAGATACTGAAGCATCCTTAGAGTTTCATATCTGCAGGGATCCCGGAACCTACTCCCTGCAGATACTGAGCAAAGACTGTATTTGACTGAAATTATTCTTATTAACATTTTAAAGATTGATTTTTCACATGATAAAAGTTGGATGGTGACATTCTACATTAGGTATATTTCAAGGAAAAGTGATTACATTGCCACAGAGTTCTAAATACAATTTGCATATGGAAAATTAAGCATGTAAAGCAATTGCATCCTCATGATTTAGTTAAAATGTCCAAAAGCAATAAGCTCAGCTGTAGATTTAACTAAGTGGCTGACAACTACAGTCGTTGGGTACTTTGGCAGCAAAAGCAGGGACATTAGAAGGTTTTTCTCCTAAGTTTTTAGATGTTGTTTTTCCTTCCTAAAGCACTGTAATTAATTTAGCTACACATGCTTACTAGAAGTGAGCAATAAGCTATCATTTATTCCCTTTAATCTCTGGTTTATAGAACCTTCTGCTTTGTGGATATGTTTTACCCCCATGTTCTTCTTTCTCTGCTTCAGAGGGTTTGATCATATCACATATTTCCTAATGAAGATGATTAAGAAGTGAAAGCCAGTAATAACTTGGGGGGGGGGGGAGCGGAAGGATCCCTTTGGCATTGCATCCTAGCAAAATTAGGAAAAGTTATTATTGACATTTATTCAGAATTCTACATTAGATCACTGAAAATCTTTGAGTGATTATTAATAATAGTGACAATGACAACACAGTATGTTAAGTGCTTTAAACAGATTAGATATGGCAACTCCTGAGTCAAATAATTTTTCCATAATCACTATTCACAGAATATAATTTAGATAGAAATAAAACTGTTAGATACAAGTGGTATAGACCTAATAGCACATAGAATTCTGAGTGAAACTGAAAATCATAGCTCTAAATTGTGCTGCGGAAGTCTATCATGAAAACTATAAGCCTTGAAGTAAATTTATGTGAAGTTCTTACTGAAATCATTTTTATACCCTTGTTTGGATGATTTACACTTCTAATTTCACATCTTTAGTGGAGTCCTAAGCAAAATTATGAAAACATGTTTCTCATTATAAGACTTGGAATCCCCTGTGTAGAACAGACTTCAACCAATGAATGGGAATTTCTCTTCTGCAATAAATATAGCTGCTATCCCATAATATATCTTGATTGTACATAAATATACTTCAGCAGAGATAAGAATTGATTCTTCAGATATTAATGAAGTCTCTCAACTCCCACTTGTGAAAATAGAAAAATTATTACAATCATCACAAGCTATCTCTACAAATTTTAAAAACAGAAAAATTGAAATGTTAAAATTTAACATCATTCAACTGTTTTTCTAAAAACAGTTAAGAAACAATTAAGGAACAATTTGTAGTTTGAACTACATGCATAAGAACTTAGCCTAAAGACACCTTATACCTATGTTTCTTCAACTTTCTAAACCAGCACACTAACAATGGAACCAGTTTGGTCCCTTTAGGCTTATTTCAACATTGTAATTATTTTAGATATAATCTACTATTGGAAACGTATTGTTGCATTGGTTGATGAGATCTAGTTACATTGAATTTCTCCATTTGAACAGTGTGGATTGATATGCATTTCAAGACTTCTCTGATGTGGTTTCGTAGTACTTTTTTTGAGATTTAAAAACCAAGATTTATTAGTCAGAGACCTCCAGCCAGAGTGGCATGGAGGGGGGTTCCAAGAGAGGCAAAACCCAAAGTGGCTGGTGGTATAGGGTTTTTTTTTTTTTTTTTTTTTTTTTTTTTTATTTTTGATAGGCAGAGTGGACAGAGAGAGAGACAGAGAGAGAAAGGTGTCTTCCTTTGCCGTTGGTTCACCCTCCAATGGCCGCCGCTGCAGCCGGCGCACCGCGCTGATCCGATGGCAGGAGCCAGGATCCAGGTGCTTTTTCCTGGTCTCCCATGGGGTGCAGGGCCCAAGCACCTGGGCCATCCTCCACTGCACTCCCTGGCCATAGCAGAGGGCTGGCCTGGAAGAGGGGCAACCGGGACAGAATCCGGCGCCCCGACCGGGACTAGAACCCGGTGTGCCGGCGCCGCAAGGTGGAGGATTAGCCTATTGAGCCACGGCGCCGGCTGTATAGGGGGTTTTTAAACACAATTTTGGGAAGGAAAAAACATAGCAGTTTCACAGATGGGTTAGGAGAGAGTCAGGGGATTCTAATGGAATTTGGGGTGTAAAATATTTGCTTCCTTCCCCCAGAGAACAAGAGAACAGGCCGCCCTCATTCCTTTGCAATCTCCAAATTTACCATGGGAATAGCAAGGGAGCTCCTCCTGAGCTCACAGCTCCTTGTGAAAACAAGTTAGCTACCCCACCCTTAGCAGGCCAGACAGGATGGAGAATTGTAAATGAGGTCTTTTGCTGGTTTTTGTCCCTGCCTGGTAACTGAATGCCAATCTGATTGTTTTTTCCTTCAAAATTGTACTTAAAGCCAACTGCCACCAGTCCCCTTTGGGTCTTCCTCTCTTGGAAGCCCCCCTCCATGCCCCTCTGGCTGGAGGTCCTTGAATCTAATAAACACTTCTAAATCTCTTTGCCGCTTTGCTGTCCACTTGGAAATTCCTCTGTGTAAGACAACGAACCGAGGTAATAATTTCTCCCCGTTTTCTCCTAATACAAGGCGGGGACACAACCCACCAAAAGACCTGATTTGCGATCTTATTTGCGCTGTCTGGATTGCTCATAAAACAAAAAAAGCCATCCAGAAGGGCAGGATAGGTCACTTGTTTTCACAATAAACTGTGAGCTCTGGACTCCCCCTTGCTATTCTCATGGTGAAACTGGGAATTCCTAAGGAATGGGGCAGGCACTTTTGAGCTTGCTAAAAGATAACTTTTGAGGAAAGCAAGCATTTTGCACCCTGAATTTCCACCAGGACCGCCCTGTCTGCTATTAAGCCATCTGACTCCTCATACTCCCTCCCTAAGAAGAATGGACCGTAACTTCTGTGGGGAGCAACCCGGACTGGACTGAGTTACTAGAATTAAGACTTATTCTATGCATCTGCTCTCCCACAATATGGCGCTGGGAGAGGAGAAAACAGCTTCTACGCAGCTGCCTCTTGCCAACTTGAGTGCTGACCTCCAGGAGCTGATCTTGCTCCTGATTGGAGGAGAGCAGCGTACTCGGCATGTGGGCAGCCGAGTTGGGATTGGCGGAGGAGGACTATAAAGGAGGAGAGAGACAACATGCACCAGGAACATCTAAGGGGAACATCTAGCTGAAGGAACACCTGTGCAGCCCCCGAGAGAGCCGGCCGGCGGTGTGCCGCTCCCCTGCGGAAGTGGGGAAAGTGGCCAGGGGGAACCGCCCTTCCACGGAGGTGGAAGGGACAGCAGCCAACCCGGGAAGAACCAGCAGCAAACCCGGGGAGGGCCAAGCAGACAAAAGAACAGCGCAGGGTCCTGTGTCGTTCCTCCACGAAGACGGGGAGCGACAACTTCTATTAGGGGTACTACTGAGCAATGACCATTCTGGTTGCTTTGTGCTGAAAAGGGGCAGAGTCAAAATAGGGTTCCAGCAGGAGGTGGCTTCTCCAGGGGGACGCAGTCCACCATGCAGAAACTGCTTCCATCCAAGGTTTGATGTGCATAGTCATCTCAAATTGCACTGTTTCAAGTCTGTGGAAAAAAATCTAACAAGCAGATTAAACTCAGTCTAAAACAATGGGCAGAGTCATTACTAGAGGGCCTAAGAAAGCAGCTGTCTAAACCGTGAGGAAGATTTCCCACTGAAAGGCAAATAGAAACTGACAGAAGGGGCCTGATAATAATCAGGTGGGCTTTAAAGCTTGGCCAGGTATGAGGCCCAGACCTATCTATCTCTTCACACAGGGTACCAGGAGAGACATAAGGGAGGTGTGAACCTCCTTAGGGAAGGCACTCTGTTGACTTCCATTACCTAGCTGGCCTGGGAGGAGAGTTGGCCTGAACATAAGGCAGGTGGCATCTGTAAAAAGAAATTTACAGTTCTGCCTGCAATGTTACTGATCCTACTTGGCCATCCCCTCAATAGCAGTGGTTACTTTTTTTTTTGAAGGTTTTTATTTAATCAATACAAATTTTCATATCTTATGGATATAGTATTTCTTTCCCCAATTCCAACCCTCTCACCCCCACTCCTATCCCATCTCCCTCTCCCATTCCACTTTCCATTAAGATTAATTTTTAATTGACTATACACAGAAGACCAACTCTATACTAAGTAGAGATTTCAACTATTTGCACCCACACAGATACACAAAGTATAAAGTACAGTTTGAAGACAAGTTTTACCGTTAATTCTCATAGTACAACTCCTTAAGGACAGAGGTTCTACATGGGGATCAAGTGCACAGTGACTCCTGTTGTTAACAACTGACACTCTTATTTGTGACATCAGTGATCACCCAAGGCTCTTGACATGAGCTGCCAAGGCTATGGAAGCCTTCTGAGTTCACAAACTTCGTCAGTTTTTAGGGCCATAGTCAAAGTGGAAGTTCTCTCCTCCCTTCAGAGAAGAGTACATCCTTCTTTGATGGCCCCTTCTTCAGTGGTTACTTTGGAAGCTGGACTGAGTGGAAGGCCTTTTCAGCTTAGAGCCAACAGGGTCTGTGGCTCTGACCCAGGGGTCCTTCAACCCCTAGGGCAATTCCATCTGCCAGGGCTCTTCATAGGCTGACTTCTGCTGAAGCCCTGGCTTTCCACATTGACAACCAATGCTATTTGCGGTGGACGGGCCTGCTGGGTGTCCTTGATGGCAGATCACTGTGTAAAGCCGCCCTTCATCAGCCTGCCCCCATCTTTACATTGCTTCTGCTGCCTAGCTTGCTCCTCTTCCTCCTGGTTTCTGGTAGAGCAGACCAGAGGAAACCTTTAAGAGGATGCAAGTCAAGGGGGTGCTCAGTCCCATTCCTGGTCTTTGGTGGCCTCAGCTAGAAATCTATAGTCACAGCGTGTTCTGATGGTGGGTTTTCTGTGAGGGAGACAGTGCTGCGAGGAAAGCTAATTAACAGACTTAAATAATTACGAGGATACAAATAACCAGAGATTTTTTTTTTTATGTTTGGGGCTAGGTTAGAATGATATCTAAGCATGGATATTCAAAATACTACCAAGAAATGTAAAAAAGCAAGTTTTCCAGGTATTTGTTTTGGATATTTTAATAAGTGCATTCTCTTTTGAAAATTCATATCACCTGTGTCCAGCAATAGATGGGCTCTGACCCACTCCTTTTGTCTTCCTTGTTGTCTCCAGGAAAAACTAAAGGGCATTTTTAAGGAAAAAGTGACTGCTGGAGTTCTATATTTATAACTAATAGTAACATTTCGATTTTGTTAATCAACCAAAATTCCCAAACAATTCATAATCATCATGAACTCTTTACCCAGCCTTCAGTATTCATTTTCACTGTAGTGATCTTGTCAAGAGTATTAAGTATACTCAGATTTGTCAGAGTTGTCAATAAGAGGGCTCAATTTCAGACAAGAATTTCAACCACTGTTGTTGACAAAATTGACGATTTTTTTTTTTTACCAGCAACTGGAGCGCCTTGAAAAAAGTCAAAAGATGAATTGAGATGAAGTAGACTTTGTGAATAATGCAGCAGCCGAGGGGACTGGGGTGAGAAATGGTCCTAATGAAGGCTGCCATGCTTCAGCTCTGCGTTGCGATGTGACCCTTTCGGTGCACACATCCATCTGGTTGCGTTTCCAGTCAATTCATGCTCACACACACACAAAATATATACCTCGCTGAAAAACTGCTCAGCAACAATTTCCTTTCAAGAAATTTTTCGTAGGTCTTCACAGGGATCATCATTTTCAACATTGAGAGTCCAGGACTAATGCAACAACCAGATCATTTACATTTTAATAAATAAAACATGATAAATAACAGGCCTATCCTGATTCTTCTACCGGTTGCTCCACAATGTTTCTAAGCAAAAGATGTCCCTTATTAGTGTCAGTAAATACAGGCCTGTTTTTTTTGACTACCTTTTAGGGGCTCAAAATAGATTCTGCCATCTCTACAAAGTTTTCAAATTTCCTCCTAGCAGTCATTTACCTTCCAAAATTACACTCCTATGTTCCATTTTTTGCTTTATTTACTAGCCCAAGTTTTTTAATTATAAAAGATGAAATGTCCATGATTTTTTTCTCTAAATGTGTATGATTGATTTTCAAACGCCATTGCAGGTGTGATTTCATGGAGTGTAGCTTCATGCCTTCTTACATGTCAGATATTAAAAAGTAAGCTTATTCACATGAGCAAATTTATAACTCATATTTGAAATAAGAAACTAAATAAAGCCTATAAAGTTTAGATCACTGTCATTTACTACTGATTGGAAGAGTTTGGGTATTAAGTTTAATGTGTGCCACAACCTCACATCACTTGAGATGGCTCCTTCTTGTTTATCTTACATATTTTTACCAGTTTGAGATTTACACTTCAAACTTTGTTTTTATTCATTACATATTTCAAAATGTGATGTATTATTTATACTTTACTACTATAAATATATTTATCCAAAGTTTAGTAAGCCCTTTTAATAAGCATAAAATACTAAAATGTCTATGAATGAATTATAATCCATGTATTCCAAGACTATTGCTACTAGAATGATAAAATAGAGCTATTTGCACTGATCTAATCTCATTTATGCTTTTTAAGATATATGTATACATATAAATATATGTGTACATGCATGTACATATTTCTCTATACATATACTAGTGTGTGTGCATAATTTTTATATTATATATAATATACATATATGTTGTATTAGCCAAGAGACATACAGAAGAAACTATTTTCATTGTTACCTCCAGGGAGTGAAATCACAGCATTAATGTGGGTAGAAGCTCTTTATTCTTTGTCTTCTTCCCTTTTTAACTGTTCAAAATCTTTTACTATGATCATTTGATTGGCATGTCATTTATATATATATATGATATACATGATATACATAGATACATATGGTATATATATACACACATATACTATATGATGTGTACTTATAAGTGTATATGTGCAGTACCTATATTCAAAGGAATTTTTATGTGATGAAATACTAAGAATGGTAAATGTGAAGGAAAACCTCAAGGCCCAAATAACTTCATTTATAGTGTTTAAATTCTGCTTTTCACTTTCATTTTTCCACTGTGTATTCTCTTTATCAGTTAAATTCATTCCCACTATAAATTACTCAAGGACTTATCTTAGGAACAGGTGCCATACCACTTTACAGTTAACAGCAGCAGATTTTTCTAATAGCAGCTGGGAAAACTTGTAACTTGCGAGCAAGACCATAGTTTTAAACTGGTTGGCATTGATAGAAACGAAATACCAGAAATTAGCAAGGGTTGCAAATCTTCATTTCAGTTTATTTTCTCATTTCTCACTGTTTCTCAACCATTTGTGGCCAGGCTGTAATGACTGGGGTGTGGAGTATCAAGATCTTTTTTGAATAAAGCAATCCTTTCTCTGGAAGGACTAACCAAAAACCTTGATGGTAACTGAAACCAACTTTCAGGTTCCTACATCTTCCATAAAACCATGCTGAGCAATAAAAAGTTCATGATTTAATCTTTTTTTTTTTTTTTTTTTTTATTGACAGGCAGAGTGGACAGTGAGAGAGAGAGACAGAGAGAAAGGTCTTCCTTTGCCGTTGGTTCACCCTCCAATGGCTGCCGTGGCCAGCGCACCGCGCTGATCCGATGGCAGGAGCCAGGTACTTATCCTGGTCTCCCATGGGGTGCAGGGCCCAAGTACTTGGGCCATCCTCCACTGCACTCCCTGGCCACAGCAGAGAGCTGGCCTGCAAGAGGGGCAACCAGGACAAAATGCGGCGCCCCGACCGGGACTAGAACCCGTTGGGCCGGCGCCGCAGGCGGAGGATTAGCCTAGTGAGCCGCGGCGCCGGCTATGATTTAATCTTATGCTAACAGCATTTCAATACTCTCCAGAGATGTCCGCTTTCCAAAATGTCGAACACTAAATTATACTGTACTACTTAGCAACCTCTACCACTAAGAATCCAAGGTTTATCCCAACTTTGTTCTAGCTATCCTGGAATTTTAATCCATAGCTTCCCAAAAGATCTCCACACCCACTAATGTCTAGAACACAGTCTCAAGGTAACTGGGCCTTCAAACCTATTCAGTCCCTCTGATCCACTCAAGATAGGCCAGGTTTCAGCTGGGGTCAGACATGGTACTCATTGAGGGTGCACACCACTACCTCCCCTCTCCTCTAGTGTTCTCAATTCTGTCTCAGTGGATGCAACCCATAGATTCCCAAACTTACGTGCAGATGAGTCATCAAGAAAGAAAAACTTGTTAAATAAGTGGAGCCCTGGTTTCTGGGCTATACTGACACACAGCCAGGTGCAAAATCCTTTCTCCCCATTACTGCTTCTGGGTCTTGCATGTTAGAGCATCAGCAGTGCTGCCTCACCTCTGCCTCTTTCTGACATAGGATCCCCTGTAAGTGTAAACAGCTTTCTTAGGTGCAAGCTACCTTCTATTTCTTTCACTCTCAGTTCCCTTTGTATAAATTATTCAAACCAAATCATTAAGAAGAGCATAGAACATGTCAGCACCAGAACAACAGGGCAAACTTTGTGTCAGGGCAGACTTTTGTTTTCCTTTTCCATGATGGCATACACGTCCAGAATCTTGTACTCTTCTAAATGGCTATCTGTAGAGACGAATGATGGTCATCACTGGTCCCCACTCGAAGTTTCTTAGTCCAAAGTGGGAAGGCATGGGATTGACCCCAGAGTCTTCCTCATATGATCCTGAGCCTCCTCTGGTAGATTTCATTCAGAGGGATTGCTGATGACATTGATGGACATGGTTATATTCATGTACATTATAGCAAGAGGGCTGCTGTCCCTTAAGAATTACCTGAGCAATTATTAGTTACAATCTTAGGAAAGAATAAACAGCCTAGATTAAAATAAAAATCCTTCTCTTAAGGGATTTGAGTTTGATAATTTGATCTATGGCTTGAATTCCAACACCTTTGAAAATTTTCCTTTTTTTTTTTTACAAAATATGAAGCAGATGAATACAAAACCAATGTAATTTGCCTTCAAAGACTTTAACCTGTAATTCAAAGATTTGGGACATTCTTCATTCATTATGGGTGACTATTGATAACATCTCAGATGGTTTGCTAGAACAAATAATTTTTAAAAAATAATTTTATACATAACGCATACTTTTACAGATTTAAAACATAATGTTGGGTGATAGTTACTCAAATAGTTACAGATAATACTGTTGCTTTGATTACATCACATTTTCCCTTTCAAATGAAATTTAGCATAATTGCATAGATTTTTTTCCAACTTTACCTACCTTAGAATCTCTCATTCAAGTGTATGATTACTTTTTCAGTGTTGAGAAGAATGTTACCATGCGCAAGTCCTAAAAGAAAGACATTTCAGAGTTTTCTGGCTGAAATATTTTGTTTATTTCCTTGTGAATGAGCATAAAGTGAACCTTCACAGGACAAACAACAATATGTTGTTTCCTTATGGACTTAATTTCTGAGATTTTTACACCAACACTAATGATGTCTCAGGAGTCCTTGAAGCTAAAAGAGGAGGATGTAGTGTTCATACATTTTTGTTTAGAAGTGACTATTATTTACAAATAAGTTTATAATCTGGTAAGGAGGCAGAGAGATAAAATAGGAATATAATAAATTTGAATAAATGCATTTAATTTAGAAGGTATCTAGAGGCTATAGCAAGGATTTGGCCATTTGATGGGAAATAATGACAGAAAAACTTAAAGGCTTTCTGGATGTGTGGGATCGAGTCTAAATTCCAACAGATGTCCAGTCATGGAATTGTAGGTAACGTAGCAACTGAGAAGACAGGAAAAGAGGTAAGACTTGAGTATGGAGGATGAAGCAGAGGGTGTGTCTCAAAATCAAATTTACCATGGCAAAGCAAAGCAGTGAAGACCCTCACGTGGATGGGCAACCCTTGTTCTTTCACTCTTTGAATAGATTGACCTTACGTTCATCAGTGTTTATGGAGAACAATAAAGAATGAAGGGAAACAGGACACAATCTGTTAAATCAAGATGACTTAGATGTGTGGAAATATGGCATGAGGTTAACAGTAATTACGGGGACTCTTTATTTGCAGAGATCTAGTTTGTATATTAATAGATATTTTTAATCATGGCACCAGCAGGCCATGCTCACATGTCAATTTTACTAGTATTATCACTATTTACTGTTACTCTGAGCTAATTTACAGTGTTCTTGGTGCTTTATGTATCTTGGTCATATGTTTAACCCTTATAACAAACCTAATACTTCAATACTTTTGTACTTATTTTTGAAAATTACATAGTTAAAATACCATACTGGTTAAGTGACATAACCTCCCTAAGGTCAAGAAAATAATGAAAGATTTCTATTTGGATGTTGAGTTTTGCTAATTCAGGGATCTGGATAACAACTACTACATTTACGTTTTAGAATAGAGACTACAAATTGGTGGATGGGATGCCAAAGTTAGCCTAGGGACCTGCTTTATTCAACCTACATAGTGTATTTTCAGAAAATCTGGATGCACATTTTTATAGAATCACCATGAACTGTTTATCTTAAATTATTTTCACATTTACAATTTCAGTCTCTCATTTAAGGTAACAGGTTGAATCATTCTACCTACTTTATCTAAAAAATAGATTCATATACTTTTATTATATATCTATATATAATTTATTATATAATAAACTAGCATAACAAAGAAAATTTCATTATTTATGCTGAGAACTGCAAATGGAAAACATGGGAGAAATATTAAAATATTCCTTTTAAAAAAAGATTTATGTATTTGAAAGGTAGAGTTACAGAGACAAAGGAAGAGTGAGTGAGAATGAGAGAAAGAGAGTCTTCGATCTGCTATTTCACTTCCCAAATGGTTGCAATCACTTGGCCAAAGCCAGGAGTCTGGAGCTTCCTCCAGGTCTCTCACATGGGTGCAGGGACCCAAGCACTTGGGCCCTCTTCTGCTGTGTTCCTAGGTGCATTAGCAGGGAGCTGGACTGCAAGTGGAGCATATGGGACTCAAACCAGTGGCCATATGGAATGTCAGTATCACAGGTGGCAGCTTCACCAACAAGTGTGCACAATGCTGGCCCTTAAGATCTTCGGAAAGCAGTCAGTAACACTGCTCTTGCAATACTGAAGTAACAAGCATCCAAAAAGTCTTTCTTACTCTGATTTCAAATCTTGCTTCTCTTGAAGACGCAGACAGAAGGATTCCCTTCTGTAATCCTCGTCCATATGCATCTGCCAACCAATTAATTGCTCATTAGTGCATCAACCTAGGTGTTAATTTGTTGACAGATAGACACATTTAAAAAAAGAGGTTGTGAATTATGTCCCTATAGTCTCTGGAATGTGGAGGAAACCATAATCATAGTGGAGTCTATGTCAATTCATTTTCTCAAATATGCCTTTCTGCCAACTGTGGTAATTTTTCATTCCTGTTGTGACTATCTTTTATCTTATATTGTTCTCCATTATGCCAGTACATTTATATTATGCAGAGTAGCTAATGGATTACAATAAGGATATTTTGAGAGACTAGTAACTTGTAAAAAATCATTTTTGTGTTTCCCACTAGCTGGTATTCAGCAAATATTTTCAAAATTATTGTGTTTTCTTAAAAACTTAACAAAGTTATTAACTGGAAAAATAATGGCTGACATTTCAGATGAGATGACCAGTGATTTTTTTTTCTGGCCAGTGATTTTAATTAAGAAATTATAGCATACAGAAACTTTAAAGCACTTTTATTAAACTCCATGTAAACGTGATAAAACCTCACAACTAACATCTTAAATGCAATAACTTAAATTATTCACTACTGTATTATCAGGAGATAAATCATTAATGTTCTGATAAATTTTAATCAAAAGTCCAAGTATGATACTAATATTTGTTTTGACAAACCACTCTAGAAGATTTTCATTTCCATTAACTCAAGTAGACAAAATAAAAAAGTTCCCTGAAGGCAGTATGAACCGCCCAATACCTCCATGTAACATACCTTCCAAAGAGAATTCAGAGTGATTTCAAGAAAGCCAGCAGAGAAAGAGCTCCAAAATGAGGAATGGCCAACACTGTGGCGTAGCAGATAAAGACACTGCCTGCAGTGCCGGCATCCCATATGGGCGTTGGTTCGAGTCCTGGCTGCTCCACTTCTGATTCAGCTCTCTGCTATGGCCTGGGAAAGCAGTAGTAGATGGCCCAAGTCCTTGGGCCTCTGCACCCACATAGGAGACCTGGAAGAAGCTTCAGGCTCCTGGCTTCAGATTGGCCCATTTCCAACCATTGCAGCCATTTGGAGAGTGAACCAGCGGATGGAAGACCTCTCTCTGCCTCTCCTTCTTTCTCTGTGTAACTCAAATAAATGAATAAATAATCTTAAAAAAAAAGGAAAAAAAAAATAAGGAATGTGTAAACCATGCCAAAGATATAGAAAGAGCTAGTAAAATAAAAGTACAACTACCCAAACACATATAAGAAAGGGGAATTCTGAGAAATGGAGTTCCCTTTCTGTAAAGTTCTGTCTGTGAAAGTCAGGTTGCATTGAGTAGGTGAGAAAGGAACTTTCAGTACACTCTATGTTTAGGGAAAGGATTGGGAGATAAAGGGGAAAGAACTCACTACTTTAGCATCTGAGAAATGATATTTTATGCATATCAAGTTAATGACTTTAACTAGGAAATAATAGAGCTACTTTTCTCGTAATCCCAAAAGACAAACCACTCAGAAAATGGGACACTTAACCAAAGGAGAAGAGAAAGATAACTTTGGTATATCATGTGTAGTAGTAGAGTTCAACCAGAGTAGAATAGCAGGGTATTATTTATGTGTCATATTGTGTGTATATACATATACTCATATATATAATAATTTTGAGGGTTGGCTAGGCAGTTTCCATAAGGCTTTATAATGCTGAAGTCTGAAGATCACAGGCAGGCAGACAAGTGTAAAGATTACAAGTAGGTTTGAACGCCACAAAGACTGACTTAAACTTACGTCTGTTCTTACTGTCTTTATCCTTGGTATTAAGAATGAGCACACATACCTCTGGCCTAGGAGTCACAGACACTGAAGGAAAATCCAGGGGAAAAGAAAGCAGTTACAGGCCCAAGTGCCACTTCTTATCAATTGGGTGGATATCAGAAACAATGTGTGTGCATGCGTAGGTATACACACACATAAAAGTAGCTGCTGCCTTTGGTCTATCCTCCAATTAATGTGAAAGAATTTCTTATGTAGCCTACCCTCACTGACACACACAAGAAAAGGGACTTCTGGGAAATGTAGTCCAACCTAAACAACTCAGCACATTACAAAATCATTACAAATTATTACAGAATCATTGTACTCTCAGAGATGGCAAGATGTTACGGCTGCTCGAGTACAGGGTCTGGGTAATAATTGTGCTTCACGAAAGTATTGGCACTTGAAGGATAAATGAAAGAAGGAATCTAACAATCTGAGGGTGGAACCAGGATGATCATCTATCTTCTCAGTTGTTCTAGGGTGTTGCTCATTTGTATGTATACAAATTAGTTCAACAAGGAGATTAGAAAATAACGAATTGACTTAATTTACCTCTTACCACTTCCCATCCCAGACAACATTCTTAATACTGAAAGGAAATGTCCACTTTCCTCTATATTTTTTAGGCAGTGATTTTCTAAGATAAATGGTCTTGATTATTACAATGGGAATAAAAGAATATTTGGCGATTTTCTGAGAACAGTTGAATAAATGGAATAGGCAGTGTTGGCTTAAGTAAATGAGAATATATGAATACTGTTCACACCTCTTCTTTGGTTCTCCTAAAAGAACAAGTTGCTACAGGATAGAACCTTACTTACTGTTATACAAAAGTTTAAGTAGAAGGAGTCCCTTCATAGTATCAATCCTCTGTGGTTTTGTAGTAAGATACCAACAGAAAGAGGGAAGCTAGTCTTGGGCAGTTGCCAAGACAGATGTATCCCTCCACCTCATGGCAATAGAAAGAGGTTTATATGCTAAGCTGGACAATGGTGGGCATGGCCATGGAAAATTTATCAGATTGATAAACATGATCAGAATAATTTATATTTTCATTAATCCAAGATGCTATTTGGTTCAGAATGTACATCCCATTAGCAATACTTGTCATTAAACTTTCAATGAGGGGTATTCCCACAGCTAGCACCAAGGGGCTGATATTTTATGAAGCATAATCCAAGGAGTTAATATACTTTGACTTTGTCCTTTCATTTATAAGAATAGAGGACTGTGTGGAAGTTGCCAGGGTTACCTAGAAACAATTTAGAATTAAGTGCTATGTTTTACTTATAAAGATTATGTATATTAAAGGGAATACCTCATGAGCATCATGAGTTGACAAAAAGCAAGCTCATGATTATAACTGCAGATGGAATGCCAATAAATGATCCCATAGATATACTGGAGGAAATATTCATTTTCTGCAATGATGAAATTGCCCATTTCTTAAAGGCAAGACAATACAGTTATTTTAATTTACCTTTACAACATTCTATTTCCAGAGCTGCAAACATTAAAATAAAATTTTAAAACTCATGGACTTGAAACAGTGACAATCACAAAACCAGGTCTCGGAAAGTCATACTTTCTTTAGCTAACAAGATCTTAAAGACATTCTCAAGTGCTAACCGTTATTAGATGTTGACAGGCCTCCGACGCTACAGTGTCATTTACCGAAGACACCTTGAGGGATATACACCTTCCAGATTGGTGTCTTACAAGCCTTTCATAGGGCAGTCGTGATTCAAAACAATGTGAAAAACCACAGCTCACAGAAGAGCTGTGAAAGTCTGTCTAGTATTGGGGTGGGGCTGGTGTGTGTGTAACATCATGAGATATGATAAAGTCATAGTAAGACTGAAAACCTCAAAAGGAAGGAATTTTGAGAAATGTCAGAGCTTCAAGAAACCACAAGTTTACAAGTAATAAAATATTTTAAAATCTGTATTATTTGAGGGGGCTAGGGAGAGAGATCACACCTGCTAGTTCACTCTCTAAAAGCCTTCAACAGCCAGGGCTAGGCCAGGCTGAATTCAGGAGCCAGGAAATAATGTGGGTGGCAAGATACCAACCACCTGAGCCACCGCCACTCCCTCCCAGGGTGCACATTAGCAGGAAGCTGGAAACAGGAGCCAGAGTCAGGAGTCAAACTGAGACACTTCTGTGTGAGATTAGGATACCCTAACCAACCTTTTACAACTACTAGACCAAATACTTTTAAGCATGGGAAAAAATAATCTAATCAACTACAAGTTCTACAATCAGGAAACAGATAAAGTCAGAGTAGCAGGGTGAATTTCAAGTGATTTTAAAGACACCAATAGAATGGACTAAGATATACAGATTGCAAAAAAAAATAACATTATTTTTCAAGAATAAAAAAAAAACACAGAGAAATAGCACTGGTTAAAGACTGGAAGTAGAAATAATTTTTTTTTTAGTGAAAATACCTATGAATGCTACCAACTTCTCAAACTTCCTGATTAACTCGGCACAGAAAATTCCCTCCCATTTTGAACCTCAGTTGTTCAAACCGCTTCCATGACGGTAGAAACTGCTGTCAAACCTTGTTTTATCAAATGTAGACAAAGAAACCAAGCTTTGTGGTGTATTTTAGCCTCAGAAGCTGTCAGAAGCATTTTACTAAGCCTCTATGGAAGGGAGACAAGAAGAGCAAGCCACTGTCTGAAACATCAGCAGTTACCCTGAGTACTTTTAATAGAATGGGGACAAACAGAAGCCCTTCTAGGCAGGAAAGGAGAAAATACAGTGAGTTCACTGAATGTTCATTTACATTTTAAATAAACAACATGCATGAGCTATCATTCTATTCTGCAGTAAACCATGTTTTATAAGCTTACAAAACTTTCTAAGAATATTCATTAACCTTGAAAACCAATAAACCTAAGGATTATGATTTATAATTTTAAAAACATGAGAAGCAGGCTTTGTGCATATCTGACTTCTCAAGATCTTAAGTGTTGGGGTAGGGTGCCTCATTAAAATGCAGAGTCTAGAAAAATACAATTTGAACTGGACCTTTCATTTTAACCCAACCTGTCCAGTAAAAAGGAAACAAAACACTCTTTTAAGTCACAAGGGTCTATATGTGGTTTAGAACAAATATTATTTACTGTTTTACCCCTAAATAAACCAAGGTCTAAGTAAATGCCTTACAGTTTCCGTCTAGTTAAAGCTAAGGCCTTCTGTACAAAGTAGACTCATTTTAAATTTTATACTTTCCTTTTCAAAGTGGGTGGGTTTATTTTTCCTGTTTCTGCATTTTGTACTTAGGGACTGCAGGAAATGATTAAGTAATTAGCAGGAGATAAGTGTGATTCTTGTGTACATCAGTAACTGGATCAAGTTATGATAGAGAATAGGTTCATGATTTTATCCTGCCTCTCCACAACCTGCAAGGTTAGGTGAAGAAAGTAGACTCTAGAGGTACAGATGGATACATGCTGAATTAGGTAAGGATACCCCAAAAATACAGCATCTTCAGTAATTTAGAAGTGCATTTCTCTCAGGAAATAGACCAGTATGGAGAAGTCAGGTTAGGCAGGTGATTCTGTTCCATTAAATCATTCAAGGACTCAGGTTCCTTATATCTTATTACTCCACCATTTTGCTTCATATATATGGTAGAAGCTAGTTCACTGACACATCTGCTTTCCAGTCTACAGGAAGGGCAAAGACAATGTCCAAAACATGAGGCTTCACTACAAAGGAAATGATTGGGAACTTGCACACATCAGTTCTTCAGACATCTCACTGGCCCAATCTCAGTTTACATGGCCACATCTAGCTGCAACAGAATCTAAGGAATGTAGTCTGTAACTCGGTGGATACATGCTCAACTAAATGTTAGGGAAGATATTGCTAAAAGAAGAAAGGAATAATAGACATGGGGGAATTCAGAAGTCACTGCCTCAATAGAAATCAGATTTAGAGATGACAAATTAAGGGGAAAAAAAGTATGGACAAAGTCAAGAGTGTTACAGGCTATACTGTGTATGAGTACATCAGTGGTGGTCACTGTATTTGAAGAAGTTGATGAGAAAATGTCAGTACTGTCGCTCCCCCACTCGTGGAGGAACAACACAGGACCCTGCGCTGTTCTCTTTGCCCGGCCCTTCCCGGGTTTGCTGCCGCTCCCCCCCACCTCCGCGGAGGAGCGGCACACCGCCGGCCAGCTCTCTCTCAGGGGTTCCTCAGGTGTTCCTCCTGCATGTTGTCTCTCTCCTCCTTTATAGTCCTCTTCCACCAATCCCAACTCTCCTGGTGTTCTCTCCCCACGCACTGAGCACGCTGCTCTCCTCCAATCAGGAGCAGGATCAGCTCCTGCAGCTTGTTAGTCAAATTGGTGAGGCAGCTGTGTGGAAGTTGTTTATTCCCTCTCAGCGCCATATGGTGGGAGATCAGATGCATAGAATTAATCTTAGCAGTTCCAGTAATTTAGTCTAGTCTCGGTTGCTCCCCACAAGTACCTTTCACCATCATAAATATCCCTCTCTTCCTCCTTTCATTTTATCTATTACTCTTCCTTTTCATGTTGCTATTCATCCACTTTTGTTGTTTTTCCTATTTCAAATGCTTATGATTCTGAGATCTAAAAATTTTATTGATCACTAATCACAGAAACCTTCTCTCTGTACACTTCAATGGTCAATTTAAATATACCTTAAAATGTCATAATTTGCTTTAAAGAATATGAGGCTCAGGGCTGGTGTTGTGGCTCAGTGGATAGAGCCACCACCTGCAGCACTAACATCCCACATGGGCACCAGTTAGAGTCCCAGCGTCTCCACTTCCATTCCAGCTCCATGCTAATATAGCTGAGAAAGCAGTGGAAAATGCTCCACTAACTGCGCCCGTGCCACCCATGTGAGAGACCAAGATAAAGTTCCTGGCCTCAGCCTGGCATAGCCCTGGCCATTGTGGCCATCTGTGGGGTGAACCAGCAGATGCAAGATCTGTCTCTCCTCCTATGTAGCTCTTTCAAATAAATACATCTTTTTTAAAAATTTGAGACTCTGGAAGCATCAGAATGTAACACAAGAGTTTAAGGAATCGAGTTCAGTGATTATGTAATTCAAAGAGCAAAAATTAAAGGAGCTGTCTTATCAAGATGCAATCACTGTGGGCTTCTGGCACAGTGGTTAAGACGCCACTTGGAATGCCTGCCTCCCATATTGGACTGCAGTTCTTTTGTTTGAGTACTGGCTCTGCTTCTGAACCAGCTTCCTGCTACTGCATCCCAGGAGGCAGCAGGTGATGGCTTCAGGACATAGGTCCATGCTTGAATTGAGTTCCATACAACTGGCTTCAGCCTCACCCAACTCTGGCTGTTGTGGCCGTTTGGAAAATGAACCAGCAGATGGAAGGTCTCTTTCTTTGCTCTTCAAATAAAATAAAAATATATATAAATTCATTATAACAAACTTACAAAGATGCAGTCACAAAAATTTGAGGATGGCAAAGCTTCTGCAATTGAAACCTCAAAATGTACACTTTGTGAATGGCTTGAAACAATTTTATAAATGAAGAAGATTATAGGCAATTCTGATGGCTTTGTCATAAGGCAAATCACAAGCTACTTCTTCTGTCCACTCTTCAACTCAGGAAAAAAAATGGCCCTATTTCTTGTCCTGTGTCATAACCAAGAATTTCTGAATAGCTCTTTGAACAAATGTTTCCTGGCACTTAAATTCCACTATGCTGTCATCACTTCCCCACATCGTTTATCTAATATCCATCTTCTCAATAGTCAAGTGCAGCGTCACATGTTCCCAGAAACAAGCTCATCAGGTGGCACTAAGAGTTAACAGATACTTGATGTGTCCCCATTTTCAGCCTGCTGTCCACTGATGGTTCTGGATACCATGAACTTTTGTTTCATGAAAGAAAGCAGTCACTAAGAGCAAGAGTTAAGGCATTACAAGAATTTCTGAACCATTCAAATACAATGCAGCAATGCAATTCTTGTTTCTCATGCCTCTTTTCTTCAAGTGCGTAGGATTTCCTCTCCATTCTAGAGGATCTCTGTCACTGCCTTCTCTTAATTTTATTAGTGTAATAAATATCCCCAACAGCTCATTCAAATTTCAATGTGCAGCTCTCTGGCTCCTGAGAGGCATAATTTAGTCTACGGCAATGCATACAGTACTCACCATCACTTATGGAAACACTGAAGCCTCATAATAACGGTAATGCTAGTAATAGCAATTGCTGCGATCAATGAGTGAACACTTACTCACCATGGGTACTATGAATGCATATTAACTTCTAGTAATTTGTGGTTAGTTAAATCCTCTTACAATCTAGTGGTCAGCCACGGGAGTTGCTTTGTTTTTAAAAACTATAGAAATATATAGTATGGTATTATAAAATCCATTTCCATGAAGAAATATGATATAGCTGGCTTATGGTTAGCCAATTTTAAGGTAAATATCTTGTTTTTCTCTTGTGATTTTGTCTCTGAAATGTGAGCAGATGTGTTAACACTTTGCAGGAGTAACATCCTCAACAACTTATTACTTTCATTACCCTTCCTATCTTTTAGAATTCTTGCAAACATCTCTGATTTAAGGGCTCGCATTACGGCACAGTGGGTTAAGCCACTGCCTATGTTACTGGAATCCCATTTAAGTGCAGGTTCAAATTCTGGTTGCTGTGCTTCTGATCCAGCTCCCTGCTAATGTGCCTGGGAAAGCATCAGAGGATGGTCCCAGTACTTGGGCCCCTGCACCCATGTGGGAGACATGGAGGAGTTCTAGGCTTCAGGCTTTGGTTTACCTCAGTCCCTGGCCTTCCAGGTATTTGTGGAGTCAAACAGTAGATGGAGGATCACTTTCTCCCTCTAACTCAGCCTTTCAAAGAAATAAAATAAATATCCCCAAAAATCTGATTTCAATAGGACTATTGTGGTTTGATACTGACAACTGGTACCTGCCATAGGTCCTAGTATTTATTTGGGTACTATGTATTGAGGCAGTACAAGGGAACTGTGTGTGTGTGTGTGTGTGTGTGAGAGAGAGAGAGAGAGAGAGAGAGAGAGAGAGAAACTGTTTCCTTTTCATTTCTGAATAAAGCTTTGTATAAAAGTAGCCATTCAGTGTAATTAAGGATAAAAAGATATGTTTTGTAAACCACTCTGCTTTTTTCTAAATAGGGGGTCTTTGGTGAAACATTTATCTTTACCATGACCATAGGGTAATGTTAATATACGTGATTAATAGTGCAAATGAAATTAAAACCCCTCAACATCTTATTTAGGAACAAAATGCTATTTCCTAATTGCAATAAGGAAGATCTCTGGATGCTGATACTTTAATTAGGAGAGAAATTTCTTTTAATTAAAAAAGTTAGGTTTTTAATTTTTCAGTAAGTTCGAGAGTGTCCTCTAGTGGAGAGAGACTCTGATCTCAGCAGTTTTAGAAATGGCTAAATGATACCTAATTAGAAGAAGTTTGCATTTAGTAACGAATGTCCCTACTTAGCCAGTTGGAAATCATTGGCTGAAGGGAAAATGTATTATTTTTCCTTTAGGACCCCTATCGTGTCATGGGCTACTTGAAAGACTGCAGTGTGATGAACACTGTTCTCATTTTAGATAGCAAATGATTTTTTATGATCAATTTTAGAGTGCTTCCTTCTGAACCTGGTAAAATTGAGCTGATGATGCACCATTTTGCCAAAAAGGTGGCAGAAGCATTTAGTGCAATTTACTATAGCTTTTATAGGTATCAACTTGAGGCAGCAAGAATACCATTATCTTCAGGACTCCAGCCCTGGCTGAATGATACATTTGATGTGTGTGGGTCCCTTGCCATAGCTTCAATTTGTCTGCTATTATTTGAAGGAAAACAAAGAAATGAAATAGAGAAGAAAATTAAATAACTGTGTCTCTCTCTATAACTTGTGAAATTCCAAGGCTAATTTCCTGTTTTTCTGGTTACCCTTAGTAAATAGCATTAGTGCTATCACCTGGGTATCAGAGAGGCGCTGTGGAGGTATTTCAGTATTTTAATGAAAAAGGATAAGGACGAGCTATAGTGCTTGGCTCTCTGAATCACACATTAGCATTGTTTTAGCAGAAATTGCATGTTACAGCAAATTAGAGAATGACAGATGGATAGCTGTTCTTGATAACAAGTTAAGCAGTGTAGACTTAAACAGAGTAAAGATAAAACTTTATTGCTAATTCTTTTATTTGAAAAATGAATAAGGAGCATATTCACAAAATTCCTTAAGTAAGCCAAAAACTGTCAGAGCCATATTGTGTGTGTCTAAACGTTGCTTATTGTAATGACAGTGATGAATAATGAAGCAAGCATCATGTCCCTGTTAACAAGTAATTTTCAGAAAAATATACAATCATGACTCTTACATAGATTTAAGAATGAACAGGTGTTCAAGAAAATTCTTACTCACATGGTATGAGTAGACCAAATGGATGTTATGACCAGTTCAAAGGACAAGTCAAACAGCAGATATATACCAAGTACTGTAGAAATGAATTATAAATGGTGACAATATTGGTTTCTCTCCAGACTGGGGACTTGGGGTAGGATAATCAATTAACTTACTATCAGGAGAGAATGCATGCATCTATAAGTTACCTGCACTTTAGGAAGAATCAAAAAAACAGCTAAAGGATTGTAAAAATCCAAGAATCCAATAACCCGGGTTATGCTATAGACCAGTGAGTAGTTTTCAACCGAAACATACTTTTTCCCTATATTCCTTTGGAAAGAAAATATATTTCTTTAGCCTTTGATCGAATTTTCAGTGACCCAGTTGTACATCCTACTTCTTGTCTACACCAACTACCTCTCTGCCTACTACAGTCATCATTATCTTTTTTTCTCCGTCCTCTTCCCAGCCTCCCTGTCCTTGCCTCATGCACACAGGCCCTATTCAAATGCTTTGCAGTGTTTTTGGAGCCCCAACTCCACTCTAAACAAAATCCAAAGTAAAAAAATATTGTTCCACAGTTAAAACTAACAGTTTGCATGAAAACCACCTGGAGTGCTTGCTTCAAAATTCATGTCCATGGAATCACTCAGACTTCCTACATCAAAATCTAGTTGAGAGTAAAGGTGTGTAGTTTGACAGTAAATTTGGGAGTCACTGGCTTAAATAAACATTTAAAATGTAACATCATATTCCTCTTGGCAAAATGACATTGTAGGATATTTGGGAGTATAAAATAAAAACTAACATGAAAATTAGTAGAAACTTTGCAAGAAAAAACAGGGCTAATTGTAGCATTAAGAGTTGCAGTAACATCTACCAAAATGTGGCTACGATTATCTTCAAGTTGAACATCCACCTATTCATGTACATTCTACATACTATATGTATATTTTTTTGACAGGCAGAGTTAGAGAGAGACAGACAGAAAAGTCTTCCTTTTTCCGTTGGTTCACCCCTCAAGTGGCCGCTTTGGCCAGCGTGTTGTGGCCAGCGCGCTGCGCTGATCCGAAGCCAGGAGCCAGGTGCCTCCTCCTGGTCTCCCATGCAGGTGCAGGACCCAAGCACTTGGGCCATCTCCACTGCACTCCCTGGCCACAGCAGAGAGCTGGCCTGGAAGAGGGGCAACCGGGACAGAATCTGGCACCCCAACCGGGACTAGAACCCGGGGTGCCGGTGCCGCAGGTGGAGGATTAGCCTAGTGAGCCGTGGCGCCGGCCTACATACTATATTGTTTCCTTTTATTATTTTTCCTTTTTAATTGAAAACATGCTCAGAAAATGCCAGCAGGAATATAACATGGCATAACCACTTTGGAAGGTAGTTTGGTCCTCGCAAAATGATTTAAGCGTAAATTCTCTTATGACCTAGCAATTCAAGTCCTGGGTATATATCTAAGAGAAATCAAATGGTATGTTCACAAAAAAACTTATATCAGAGTATCCAAAGCAATGATATTCATTCTAGCCAAAGGGTGGGAACAACCCAATATTTATCAATTGATGAGTGGATATTAAAAATATAGTATACCAATACAGTGGGCTATTATTTTAGCCATAAAGAGAAATGAAGTACTGATTGATGTACAGGGTTTCTTTTGGGGTGATGAAAGTGTACTAAAATTCACTGTGGTACTTGTTGTATAATTTTGTGAATATACTAAAAATCAACAAATTATACACTTTAATGGATAAATTTATGGTATGTGAATGGTATTGCAATAGAGCTTTTAAAATATGCATGCTACATCTTTAAAAAATATAGACAGCGCTGGGCTGGTGTTTAACTGGCTCTTCTAGTTCTGCCACAAATGTGTCTGATGTTTTCATTCATGTTATCAAATACAAGTGAAACAATGAAGTGGTAGGTCAAAATGTTACTCATTCATCAGTAATGTGACTCTTGCTGAACCAAATTATGGTAGAATATTTTCTTGATGTTTGTGCTATTCCTGATATAATAGCTTTTAAGTTTAATCGTCATAAACACTTTTCCACAGTTGTCTTAATTACAGAAAATCCACAAAACAATAAATCATAGCTTGGTTTGTAGCATTTGACAATTTATGGGGTAATACTCCCACCATGGCTGATTAAAAGCTACCAATGTCATTAAATGTGCTGCTGGAAAGAGATGTCAAGTATCACATATCAGATAGTTCTTCTACCATACAGAAACCATAGTTACAAATAAGCTCAAGAATATAAAATGTAAGAAAATAATTGTGAATTTTGAGTTTTGAGTATCTATAAGCTTTGTTTCCAATTTGTGTTTCTATAATTTAATTTTAATGGGTGTACTGAACATCCTGCTTACAGAATGTAAGTAGTAATGAACTCTCATAAGCTAGTATGGACCAGCTCTAACACATTACTGAAATAACTTCTGAATGAGGATGCTATGAATATGCAATATGAAGGCTATTATACAAAATGGGTTTGCTTATTGAGATATGTAGACATCCAGCCTTTTTTGAAGCTTTAAAAAAGAGAAACAATTGAGAGGCAGCAGGTGATGGCTTGGGTACTTGGGTCTCTGCCACTCATGTGCAGGACCTGAGTTCCTAGCTCCTAACTTCAAACTGGCCCCTGCTGTAGTGAGCATCTGGAATGTGAACCAGTGGATAGAAGATCTCTATCTTTGTCTCTCTCCCTTTCAAATACATAAATTTTCAAAATTAAAAAGGTGGACAAGCTAAAATGCAAGTTCAAAGGATATTAAGCAGGTTAATTTGCAACTATTTATTGGGTTACTAATGTACTCAAAACACTGTAATGGCTGCTGGTAATATAAAGGTAAATTAAGATGAAATTTCTGCCCCTGGGGAATGCATACTCTAGTTGCTTGGTTAGAGACACAAGCATATGAAATACTGTAAGGACTGTATTATGATATGGGGCCAGCGCTGTGGTGTAGTGGGTTAAAGCCCTGGCCTGAAGCACCGGCATCCCATATGGGCGCCAGTTCTAGTCCCGGCTGCTCCTCTTCCAATCCAGCTCTGTACTGTGGCCTGGGAAAGCAGTAGTAGATGGCCCAAGTCCGTGGGTCCCTGCACCTGCATGGGAGACCTGGAAGAAGCTCCTGGCTTCGGATCAGCGCAACTCCATCCGTTGCAGCCATCTGGGGATGGAAGACCTCTCTCTATGTCTCTACCTCTCTCTGTAACTCTGTCTTTCAAACAAATAAAATAATTCTTTAAAAAAGATCTAGGTATGTTCCAAGAGCTATGGGATGAGAAAGGACAGAGTCCCTGAATGCTTGTAATTCCTCAAAAGGCAGGCTTGGGACTACTTAATGGATGAGGAATGTACTAGATGAAAATGAGAATTTAAAGTAAAGAGCATAATGTTAGAAAGTGTGAGAATATGAAATGAATCATGAATGAGCTACTCCTAAAACTGAGTTGCTAAAATCCTGTTATGTAACAGCCCAAGATACAAACATGATCACATCACTTTTATTTTCCTGATTTCTATTTTTCCCTATTAATATTTTTTGCCCTTATTATTTGGTGGACATGTGTCATCTCTCCATAGGCCCCACACTGGCACATGAACCTATCAATCACTAGTTCTTAATCAACCTGACATGAAGGAATCATAGCCTTTCATTCCTGCTTTCAAACACAAGGTAACATGATAGAGCTCCAAGGTCACAGCACTCTGGCACACATGTGATTAGTTACCATTTCCTAAATGGATAGTACTGGGTAGACCCAGTTCCCCTTGACAACATTTAGGCCCTTGGGTAGAGTCTTGTGTGTGAGTTTGGCTTCACCTGACCTTCTCTTAGGAGTGACTGCCAGGTTCCTACTATCTTGACTAATAGAGAGCTATGCATTAAGAAGGGGCGATGCCTTTAGGTCACACAGATTGGCACAATTAAGTAAAACCACTGAAAAATTTCATTACAGTGATGTGAGCAACAAGTATATTAATTTCCAAACCAGGTTCCTGTCTCCTGCATAGATAAAACTATTACACAGAAACTAGTATTGTGTGTAAATAGGAACAGAATTCATTTTGCAGCATGGAGTATACATGCATTTGCATGCAAGTGTGGGCCACCCCAACATGGAGTAATAGCCAACATGACTGGGCCAAAGAATTGTGTGTAAATAAGACAGAAAAATGACAACAGTCCTTCTAAGCAATAGCAGGAAAGGTCTATCCAAAAATGGCCCATGTTGGGAAGAGCAAGCAGGAGCAGTACTTCCACGCATGTTCCTCAGTGGAGAGAGAGCTCTTTCCTGCCTTCCACCTCTTTTTATCAGGAAGGGCATGGTAGCCCAATCGCACATACAACTGGGGTGGGGTCTGAGCATGTGCCCTGGCACCAGATGTGACAGGTGCATCCTGGGAAGGTGGGTGTATCAAACCAACAGTTAAAGAAAAAGGGTTATGTTGCAGGGGCACAAGAGCTTCCAGCTCTCCTAAACTTTAACTAAGTCTTAGTTATACCATATCAACAGAACAAAAAACTGCTCAAGTTGACTTTATGTCCTGGCTATATGCTAAAGGAGCTGGCAGCTCCTCAACCTCTCTTTTTTTTTCTCTCTCTCTGTCACACATACACAGTGACATATGTAAATATATAAACCATAAAAAATAAAAATTTCTATCTTATCAGGCTTCCATTTTAATCTTTGCCTTGAGATAGGCTCCTATTATCACATTGGTAACAGGCATAATGATCTGCAGTCATTGCTACAACCTGTGCTTTAGCCTTTTAAGAAATTAGATGGCAATAATCTGATCTCTGCAGTGACTGTTCCTTCTGTGATCTCAGAGTATCGTAACATTCTCAATCCTTCTTGATTTCTTTCTGATCCAATCCAAGGATTGAACATAGAGTAAGAGTGATTTCTTTAGATTGGAGATGTGATTATGTCAGTCTCTTATTTGCAACCTTCCCCCAGTTTCCAGTTGCCATTAAATGAAATCTCTACTCTTCAACATGGCCCACATAGAAGAACAGGGCTGCTATTGCTCTGGCCTCAAAAGTGCTTTATTGATGCCCTAATCTCCCCCACCCTACCCCGTAGATACTGTGGCTTCAGTCACTCTAAATTATTTTGTTTCCTCAGAAGTTCCCTGGGTTTCTGTGACTCATGCTCTTTCCCTCTGAGGGAAGTGCCTTCCTCCTCTTCCCTCCACCCTCTCTTCTTCCTTACACGAATTCCACTTTTTAACCCACAGCAAGCCCAATGCAAGTCTGGAGGGTGTTCTCCTAGGTGTCACCATAGCACTGCAGTGTCAGAGCTCAAGGGGAGTTAGGTGAGCCAAGATAATCAAGAAAGCAAATTGTTTCTTACATGGGTGCAGGAACCAATTTCTGTCTGTGGCAGCACAAGGCTTGCAGGTGAGGGAAGTGAACAAATAGAGAAATGGCAAGCCAGTTCATTTGGAAATGAAGAAGGGTAATGGGAGAGACTAATTCAGTTACCAGTGGGGTTTTTAGTTGGCCTCTCTGCTAAGGAATGTCCGACTACTCGCTAATGGTGTGATCATTTTGAGTCCTCATACTCAGTAAAACTGTAATGGAAAAGTAGGCAATATCAAAATTTCCATTTATGAATTCTAGGGATTGAATCCCACGTAAAAACCAAAACTTGATATCTTTTTTTTTAGACAGGCAGAGTTAGACAGTGAGAGAGAGAGACAGAGAGGAAGGTCTTCCTTCTGTTGGTTCACCCCCAAAATGGTCACTGTGGCCAGCGCACTGCGCCGATCTGAAGCCAGGAGCCAGGTGCTTCTCCTGGTCTCCCATGCAGGTGCAGGGCCCAAGCACTTGGGCCATCCTCCACTGCACTCCCGGGCCACAGCAGAGAGCTGGACTGGAAGAGGAGCAACTGGGACAGAATCCGGTGCCCCAACCGGGACTAGAACCCGGGGTGCCGGCGCCACAGGCGGAGGATTAGTCTAGTGAGCCATGGCGCTGGCCTCTCCCATAACTTTTATTATTCTAGTCTGTAACACACAGAATAGCCCTGGTTCGGTTTATTCTAAATATATATACTTAATAGAAAACATTGAAAATCTCCCTTATACTCACGTGATTATACTGAATAAAAATATGCACTCTGTGGGAGAGGAGCAGCCGCCAGGGTGAGGCTCTGCTCTGCCTTCCGCCTTCCAGTCACTCACCACGCCCACCTGCGGGCGGTGATGGGGACGGGCAACACCTGGGGCGCGACCATGCACAGGACAGGTTGGCCACACAGGTCTGCCTGCCTTCCCTCAGTTAAAGATCTAACACGAGACACGTGGGGAGTGCCCCGCTGGTGGGATTACTTAAAAGATACATTGTGTAAATTATTCATTTATGCCTTTTTAAAACTGTGTGTAACAGTTTCATTCTGTCAGCATGTAATGTTAAATATCATATAGTATTTTCAGACTTTTCAACACATGACTATCTTGGCCCTATAACATGTAATCAGTTGCGTAAAATCTAGTTCTCTAATAAAAGTATAAGTGCAAAGGATATTTGATTTAAAATTCTTTTGTAATTTTGGCTGATTCTTTTGGTAGAAATCTGGTTAGTTTCAAATCAATAAGATAATCATTCAGTTATCCATTTTATAATGTAAATATTCGATAAAGAAGAGGAAATTAAATATCAAATTATTTGTGTGCAAAAATAGTACAGGAACCTCCTTGGGGCCTCATTTTGCCTCTTAAAAGTGTGCATTTTTTGGACTTGCTTTATCTGGTCAACAATGATGACCATTAAACACAGATTCAAAATACACTAGGAATCTCTTAGAGAACATGCAAACATGATCAAATATAAAATAAAAAGGGAAGAGTGTATCATGTCATCTTAGAAATAGTAGAAGAGCAAGAAATTTTTTAGGAGCTGGTGCTGTGACATAGCAGGTAAGGCTGTTGCCTGCAGTGCCGGCATCCTATATGGGTGCTGGTTCGAGTCTCGGCTGCTCCACTTCTGATTCAGCTCTCTGCTATGGCCTGGGAAAGCAGTAGAAGATGGTCCAAGTCCCTGGACCCCTGCACCCACACGGGAGACCTGGAAGAAGCTCCAGGCTCCTGGCTTCAGATCAGCACAGCTCCGGCTGTGGAGGCCATCTGGGGAGTGAACTAACTGATGGAAGACCTCTCTCTCACTCTCTCTCCCTTTCTCTCTCTCTCCTCTCTGCCTCTGCCTCTCTGTAACTCTGCCTTTCAAATAAATACATAAATCTTTAATAAAAAATTTGTTATGAACTGTTCTTACACCATGGACATAATTAAGATAATAAGATTGATTTTATCCAATAAAAATGTTCTTGTTAGGAAACTTGTAGAATCAAGTTTATAGATACCAGTGCTTAGGCTTAGAAAGCATATATCTAAGTGCATTCTGCTGTTCTCTGGGTTTGATTGTAAAATCACTCACTAGCACAATTTCAGGAGACATTATTAATTCACAGCTTAGCTCAGAGCTTTCCAGTCCTCAGGAATTTCCTTCCTTGCACCTTGAGGTCAAGGGGATGTCAGGGCCCCCCAGTAATATCCCTAGGAATTTGGGGGTGGACATTGGGTCTAGCAGTTAAGGTGTTCATGTCACACATCAGAGTGCCTGTGCTCAATGCCCAGCTCTTGCTCCTAATTTCAGCTTCCTGCTAATGCAGGCTCTGGGAAGTGATTACGATAGTCCCTCCATCTTAGTCTACTCCACCCTCCTAGCAGATCTAAACTGAGTCCTGGGCTCCTGGCTTCATCTTATTTGCAGTGTTATGATCATTTGGAGAATGAACCAGTGGATGAGATCTCTCTCTCTCTCTCTCTCTCTCTCTCTCTCTCTCTCTCTGCCTCTCTGCTTCTCCATCTCTTGCCTCTCAAATAAATAAATACCTATTTTTTAAAAATATATTCTCATTGGTTTTTGGCAACAGCTAATTGAAAAAGTTTGCTCACTTAAGATGTCAGCAAAAATGTCACTGAGGCCTGATTTTCAGCTCTTCATGTGGTGACCATCTCTGAGAATAATCCAAGCTGGCATAGGCCCTTATGAAGCCCCATCCCATCCTCCAATCTCTGTCTCCACTTGGAGGCAGCAAGATCTTGAAACCAGTATGTACTGAAATATTTCAGTTCTCTAATGTTAGGTGAGGCTTGGGTTAACCAGTTGTGTGTAAAGGGCAATTAACTGTCCTGAAGAAACTTTGCCTTCTGCAGTCTCCAAATTCATTTTCCCTTTTAGTTAGGGACTTGGACTTACCACCTTGATAGACTGATCCGTATTCACCATTAGAATGGTCTCTGCCAAGGAACACACTGAAAGGAGCTAATTTCCACAGTAGTACCATTGGTTTTATCTCTAATGAAAATTCCAAATATTTATTATCATGAATTGTCTTTTTAAAAATTTTTATTTGTATAAGGGGAACAAGTTTCATGTATTTCATATATACAGTTTCTTTTTTTTATTTATTTATTTGAAAGGTAGAGTTATACGGAGAGGAAGAGACAAAGAGAAAGGTCTTCTATCTGCTGGTTCACTCCCCAGATGGCTATAAAGGCCAAAGCTGGGCTGATCCTAAGCCAGGAGCCAGGAGTTTCTTCTAGGTCTCCCATGCAGGTTCAGGGACCCAAAGACTTGGGCCATGTTTTTTTTTAAGATTTATTTATTTATTTGAAAGTCAGAGTCACACAGAGAGAGGAGAGGCAGAGAGAGAGAGAGAGAGAGAGAGAGAGAGAGAGAGGTCTTCCATCTGATGGTTCATTCCCCAATTGGCTGTAACGGCCAGAGCTGTGCTGATCTGAAGCCAGGAGCCTGGAGGCTCTTCCAGGTCTCCCATATGGGTGCAGGGGCCCAAGGACCATCTTCTACTGCTTTCCCAGGCCATAGCAGAGAGCTGGATCAGAAGTGGAGTAGCAGGGTCTCGAACCATCGCCCATATGGGATGCCAGCGCTTCAGGCCAGGGCATTAACCCACTGTGCCATAGCACTGGGCCCCTTGGGCCATCTTCTACTGCTTTCCCAGGCCATAAGCAGAGAGCTGTGCTAGAAGAGGAGCAGCCAGGACTCGACCTAGTGCTTATATAAGATGGCGGCACTGCAGGCGGAGGCTTAGCCTACTATGGCACAGAGACAGTAGCATTACATTTTTTTTTTCATATATACAGCTTTAAGAGCATAATGATACTTCCCACCCTACCCACTCTCCTCCCTCACTCCCACCCTCCATCCTCCTTTCTTTCTTATTTTTCTTTTAATTTTTACAATGACATACTTTCAGGTTACTCTATAATCAAAAGCTTAACATTCCACTAAATAAAGAATTCAACAAGTAGTAAGTAGAAAAACCACTGTTCCTCAAGAGTATAGACAAGGGCTATAAACAATAATCAAATACCAAAATGTCAATTTCACTCTTATATGTTAAACTTTTTATACTCTGTACATTGTCTTTTAATATGCTTTTCTACCTAAACACGTGTTAGTTTCCTTAATTATGTACATTGTCTTTTAATATTCTTTTATACCTAAGTACATGTTAGCTTCCTTAATTAAGACATTATTCCTTATGAAGTAAAAATATTTTAATGAAATCTTGTTGAGATCTTGGATTTATGGTTCTTTTTCTCTCCTAGACAAACATTTTACTTCCTTTCTGTTCTTACATTGAAGATTGAGATACAACTTCTATGTGCCATAGAAAATCTTATAATTATCAACAATATATATCCTCTGATATCATGCCTTGAGAAGGGTATATCAGCCCTGTGGGATGCTTCCCAATAATTCATAACCTCAGTCCAATCATGAAAAACATCAGGCAAACCTAACTGGAAAAACATTCTGTAAAATGACTAACCAATCATCTTCAAAATCTTATAAGTAACTCTCATTCCATTAAACAAGCCATACTTTCAAAAGTGCCCATTCTATAAATTTGACAAAGATTGAAAATACTTGAAAAATTATTCTTTTAGAAAGATGTTTCATTAAATCAATGGAGTGATCAAAATGTTACCTGCTAGTTTGCCTAAAATAAGCATGTTCCAATAGTTTTATAACACGTTTCCATCACATTTCTCCACAGGTGATTCAGCTAATCTAACCTGCAGAGCTTTCTTTGGGTATAGTGGAGATGTCAGTCCTTTAATTTACTGGATGAAAGGAGAGAAGTTTATTGAAGATCTGGATGAAAATCGAGTTTGGGAAAGTGACATTAGGTAAAATAATTTTTTTTCTTTTAACCTGTGAAGTCAAGATTAAACATTTGCTCTGTTCACAAATGGAAAATGAGGTAAAAGAAGGAGGGTTTTTTGTTTTAACATTTCACAGTACAAATATGCTTTTTCGTATTATTTAATGGCCAAGAAGCAAAAACATTGTTAAGAGACTATGGAACTGCAAAGTACGAGTGCAAAGAATTTAGGAGAATAAAAAGAAATGTTTATAATGCTTAAGCTTCTTTTTTAGAAAAATGTATTTACGGATTTATTTATTTGCTTTTAAGAATCAAGGTATTTAATGCTGATGAAAAATGTACCTAAGCATAGATAGTTATTTTTAATCCTAATGTAAAATGCGCAGATATTAATAACAACTCAGTTACACCCACATCAACATGATGATCATTTCTAAACATTTTCCCCTCTAAAGGTTGCATCTTCTGGGTATATATGAGCATTTTAACCCGTGTTCTGCATTTTAAATGTCAAGACTTTGAAAACATTGTCAAAGGTAGAAGAGAAAATGTTGTTCAAAAGAACACAAAAACATATAAAACTGTCATATGAGATTATTTCTACTGGGATCTTCTTTCTGACAACAAATACACAAGAATATCATACTTTAGAATACTACAATCAGATTCTGGAAGGCCCAGATGGGCAATTCTCCAATGCGAACTAAATATGCTCGTCTGCCATTTTTCACATTTAAAACTTCAGTCTTTTCTTTTACCCATATGCTCTGAAATGCTAAAATTAAAAAAAAAAAGGACCATAAACTTCTTAACTTTTACCTCCTCTGGTTTTGTGTATATGGGGGAAGGTTCTAGAAAGGTATCTTTTCCTTCATGCTAAAGTAGGAAATGTTGCACAGATGAGTTACTCACAGGTGGGTACAATGAGAATAGAGAAAGGGAACCCCTGTTTGAAGTTTTCCATTTGAACTTAAAGATGGCTAAAATCTTTGATAGTGATGTTAGCAAGCACTGATCATTAATTTTAAATGTCAGAATTAAACACTTTATTAAAACTTTTAGTCTGTAGGTTTATAATTTCATGCTTCTTTAAAAATAAAAAAAATTAAGCAAATGGTTTGTTTTAACAAAAGTCAGCCTTGAGGTTTCAACTGAAATGTCAAAATAGCTCAGAAATTTTCTTCTTTTTGTAAATTAACCTGATATATAATCAGGCCTCCAGCCATAGACATTACAATTTCTTATCTCAGATTTACACCATAGTTCTTCTTAAAGAAAAAGCAATTTGTATATTTTTCCTCAAGGTCTCTCTCACCTCTTTATTATGACAGTGTGATTGTCCTGCTAAGAGAGATAATTAACTGCAACTTCATTAGCATCTACAAAGACAAGCTTCCTCATTAGAAGTGAAGAAGAAAAGGGCATGATATAATTTAATTAACATAGCATCAATGAGTAGCCAAACGTGAAGCCCAGATGCTGTAGGTATTTTCAGATCAGATTCAGATACATGTACATTTATTTCTTTTTCATGTATGTGTATGTCTGTCTGGGTTTTTTTGTTTGTTTCGTTTTGCTTTATGTTCTAGAATTCTTAAGGAGCATCTTGGGGAACAGGAAGTTTCCATCTCATTAATTGTGGACTCTGTGGAAGAAGGTGACTTGGGCAATTACTCCTGTTATGTGGAAAATGGAAATGGACGTCGACATGCTAGTGTTCTCCTTCATAAACGGGGTGAGTATAACCTAAGCTACAGCCATCAACTGAGCATACAATCAGAGGGCAATCATTGGGAACCAAAACCAGATGAAATTTTGTTTTCCTGCATATACTTGCCCTAAATAAAATAATCTCATTAGCACTAGGGGCATCAGAGCAGACAGAGATTCAAATTTGGATTCCTTGCTCTGCTTTCATATCAACTGTGCAGCCTTGGGCAAGGTATCTAGCTTCCCTAAGCTTCAGTTGCCTGAAATACAGAATAGAGAAAACAATAGGATCAACTCTTTAGTGTGGAGTAAGGATAAAAGAAGATCATAAATGTGAAGGGCTTGACACAGAGCCTGCAAAAAGAAAGCATTTTAGTTAAATGCTATTTATTGGAAATAGGCATTAGTTTATTAAAAATGACCAGATGTTTTAAGTCAAAGATTGTATTTCTTATTGGAAGGTTTCCTTTAGTATAAGAACTATTTCTGGTGGTTTCTCCATTGCAGAGTTTCTTGATAATTTCTTTATCTCCCACTAATAACCTGTTCAAGTGTAATATCCTTCCTTATTGAATAACAATTCATTGTAAGATAGGTTGCAGTTGAGTACAAAGTCTGCTGCACTAATTCTAACTCCCCAGCAGCCCCATCATGTTATGCATAGGGTTATAATATATATCAATTTGCATTGAATTGTTTGCCTTTTAGTGAAATTTTTGTGCACTTTACAAGAGAAAAATATTACTCTATATTATACTAAATGAAAACTTTCTAGTCTTTGGCAAAAGTACACTTGAAGTTCACTTACTCAGCAAATTTTCCATGATTTTAATTTCAAAGAACATGTTTAATCCTAGACTCTTTGAGGTTTGAAAAAAAAACAGAGCATTGAAGACTGTTTCCCCTACTTTATCGGACAATAGATTCTTTTTGAATAATGCTACTGAAAGCTGTTAAAACAGACACCTCTGTTGTCAAGGTGACTACAGTATTAAAATAGCCTACTTTTGAGGATGTGAGTTGAAAGAATGTAAGCAGCAACTAGCAACATAATTATTTCTTTCTATGGCTTAATATATAGTAAATGGAGGAATTTGCGTGGAAGTAGCATGCATATACAAGAACAGAAATAGCTTCTCGGGGTTGGAAGCAACATAAATGTCATGTAATTGAACTGCTTATCCTCCCATAGCATCTTCTAAAGTGGGCTAACAGCTTATATTGGCGCATATTCCCTCTCAAGGAAGCTCATTCTATCTTTGGGGAAAAGTCTGTTAAGAAGTATCCCTTTTTGACTGTCTATTCATTGACCCTAGTTCTATACATCTAGTCACTTTTTCCCAAGAAACCCCTTCAAATATTTGATGATAGCCATCATGATCTTGCTGGATCTTTACTTTGCCAGATTCAACTGCTTTTGCTCCTTTTGTTTATTCTTCATGGTATGGAAGAAATCCTTGCACTATTTTGATCACTCTCTTGAGCATGCTCTCATTAAAGACTTTGAATTATTCCCCAAGAACGGACATAGTGAACAGAAGATATAGGGCATATTCAACAATCTGTTGACCTAGATAATGTTTATTTTCCTTTGGGGAAAGATTGGGGTGACAATTAAGCAACAATCATAAGGAGAGAGGAAGGAAAACTGAGTTTTGTCTAAGGATAGAGCTATTAAAGCTCTGTTTTGACAGACAGGCACATAGCCAGGAAGGTGGAGCACCACCCTCCCTCCCAGGGCTAATTTTAGAATGTGAAGCTCAAGGTTAAGTTTCACAAAGCTACAAAGGCTTCTGCTTCTAGAAAAATAAGTGATTGAGGAATCAAGGAATTTGTTTGAAAACACTTTTCCAGTAACATCTGATTCCCTAAACATGAAAAAGTAAATTGTGGCCAATGTTAGAGTGTTCTTCAATCCTAAGACTTCCACAGTGTTTTTTCTAATATTTATTTTTATCAATAGGATTTAATTCTTAGTAAAATAAAAACATTAAGAAACCAAAGGACATCAAGGCCCTGTACACCAAAAGTCCCTGTTAACGTGAACGTGTGCCTTCTTTTTAAGGGAGCTGTGGTGAGTCATCAGATCACAGAGGCAGGGATGGATGCAATCTCTTGCTTTTGAGGGGCTCATTACCAAGTGGAATGATCTATTCCACCCCTTCTGCAGGAAAAGAAAGGTCTTCATCAATAGATGATACATCAACAACTTCGCCGGCCCTGTAAGGTTCAGAAGAACAGACTATAGCATTTGTGAGCTGATCAGTTTGGGTCTTTGATCATAGAAGTTCCAGAAAAAGCATACTAGTAATTATGTAATTATCAGATGATAGATTACTCAGAAGATTAAGGTTCTGAGAAGGAACTGAGACTTTCTGCTATTAATCATATTTTTCTGCCACTGACTCATGAATTCTTTAACAGCCCTTAAAAGTCTTCTTTTTACAAATCTCCCTAGAGATACATATTGAAGCATTTGTTTGGGTGAGTATTTGGCTGACAGTTAAGAAGTTGGTTAGGATGCCCACGTTCCATATCCGAATACCCAAGTTTGTTCACTGGCTCTGACTAGGATTCCAACTTCCAGCTAATAGAGACCCGGGGAAGTAGCAGGTGATGCTTCAAATAGTTGGGTCCTTGCCATCCATGTGTGAGACCTAATTCAGGCCCAGCTTCAGCCCATCTAGCCTCAGCATTGAAGGTATTTGAGGAGTGAAACAGCGGGTAAGAGCACTTGCTCATGCACCTGCACTCTCTCTCTTTCAATTAAATAAACAAAAAAATTTTAAAAACACATCTGTTGAATACAGGTCTTGAACACCACAAACTGTCATTTTTTTCTGACAAGTAAACTTTCCTAGGACATATCTTTGCAAAAGTTATCTTAGCATATTATCTCTTGTTCACTATTGTTGATATAACATGATTTCTGAGCCTTCAAATGGGTGGTATGGATTCTTTGAAACAACACTCTTATATATCAAATGTGTTTTCCTTAATGCCAAGAGGATACTGTAATAAATAATTCAGCTACATTTGAGTTAGGCTAGATGGTGGATCAGCCTTTATCTTTATAAAAGACTCTTAATTCCATATAAGTCAATTCTACAAGAACATTTTACAATAGAAAAACATTGCTTGAGAATATCCCTGGCTGTCAGTTTCTACAGCCAGGAAGGGTACTTGGACAGTTGGAATCATGGCAGATACACAACACAGATATATCTCTCTTAGTTTACAGAGCACTTGGATATGAAGTGGGGCAGAATTTAACAATGAAGAAACAAGGCCCATGGAGTCATACTAATGTATGACTATTCTGCCCCTTACTCCTCATTTCTAGTTAACAGCTTCTTTTCAGTCCTAATTTGCCAGTCCTGGCCTGGCAAGCTTGACTGTTAGTTTCTGGCCCCCAAAACATCCAAAATAAATGGTTGCTATATTTGTTACTGGGTTATTTCTTGTTTCTCCCACTGCCCATATTTGATTGAATTCCATGTCTAAGGCTCTGCATCTTCTACTCAGACGTCTTTGTTAGGATTTCTAATTGTTTTTTTTTTTTTTCTGACGGGCAGAGTTAGGCAGTGAGAGAGATAGAGAGACAGAGAGAGAAAGGTCTTCCTTCCATTGGTTCACCCCCCAAATGGCCACTACGGCCGGCGCACTGCGCCAATCCGAAGCCAGGAGCCAGGTGCTTCCTCCTGGTTTCCCATGCAGGTGCAGGGCCCAAGCACTGGGGCCATCCTCCACTGCCTCCCCGGGCCACAGCAGAGAGCTGGACTGGAAGAGGAGCAGCTGTGACAGAATCTGGTGCCCCAACCAGGACTAGAACCTGGGGTGCCAGCGCCGCAGGCGGAGGATTAGCGAAGTGAGCCGCGGCGCTGGCCCAGGATTTCTAATTGCTACTGCCTATCTAAAAATGCATTAAACACTGATTGTCAGTTTTCCTCCCAAGCTCTGGCCTTGTCTATTCCCCCCATTCTATTCTGTATGTTTTCCATTTTTCTGACACAAATAATACTCAAATACCCTGCAGCTCTATACTCTGACCTCAGAACTAGTCAAACTTTGTCCAGTCAGGCAGTCCTAAATTCCTTCTTGTCTGTTTATTTTGTTCATATTATCTCTCTGGATGAGGGCATGGACTTGTCTGTGCTATCTTGGGCAAGCCTTCATCTCTGTGAGCCTCAAATTTCTCTTCTATAAAATGGAAATAGTAAGAAGACCTACAACATAAAGAAGCTGTGGGAATTAAATGAAGTTTATATATGTTAATAGTTATCACACTGACACCTACTTAGCACTTAATAAATATTAACAAGCTACTACAAGATTTCCCTGCTCCAACTATGTCATAGTCTGGGTAATGAAGGATACAGTAATTGCATATTCCTTTTAAAAAATCCCTGAATTCTAATTCATCTTTTATCAAAATACTCAGCTTTAGCTCCAGTGATTTTCTTATATTGATTCTGAATTTGACCTTATGATAGATTTACATTGGTTTGAATGTACTTTTCAAAAAAAAAGGGAGCTTAATTCATTTATTCGTACATGTAACAGTGATAACTAAGAAGCTACATGTGCCTGGGTTTGTGCTAGCCACTCATAAAATTAAATGAACAAGAAATAAGGACCAATATAATTTGGAATTTTGTCATTTACTTTTTAAATTACATTGATACTAAACATCCCTAATATGGAATTGTGCCTCTAGTGCATGTTGGACCTTGAAACTATCACATTAAGGCTGTTTATTAACAATCTCCCTCTAAATGGTTATGTTTACTTATATTGATTACAATAATATGGCAATTCATTCATCACAAATTAGTTTGGAACAGGCAAAGTATCTATCTGAGAGATTTAGCACTAGTTAGCGATGATAAGCATCTAGGCTTTCTCTATTCTCCCTTAAACCCATTTTCTTTCTTATGCACACTCTCTCCCTCCAAAGAATTTAATCAATGGGAATTAGACTTGCTCAATAAACTCCCTAGTCCTCAAAGTATCTTTAGTAACATAATTAACATGCACATCACTTAGAATGCATTGTTTTAAAGCTGAATGAATTTAGACCCAGTGGACTGTTTATGCCTTCCTGCAATGACTCATCTTTGTAATATGTACCCCTATCCTTGTTAGTATTTGCCTAATGCACTTATTTACTCAGTGATATAGTGAGATGTCGCTCCCCATCTTCGTGGAGGAACGACACAGGACCCTGCGCTGTTCTTTTGTCTGCTCGGCCCTCCCCGGGTTTGCTGCTGGTTCTTCCCGGGTTGGCTACTGACCCTTCTACCTCCGTGGAAGGGCAGTTCCCCCTGGCCACATTCCCCACTTCCGCAGGGGAGCGGCACACCGCCGGCCGGCTTTCTCGGGGGCTGCACAGGTATTCCCTTAGATGTTCCCCTTAGATGTTCCTCGTGCATGCCGTCTCTCTCCTCCTTTATAGTCCTCCTCCGCCAATCCCAACTCGGCTGCCCACACGCCGAGTACGCTGCTCTCCAATCAGGAGCAAGTCCTACAGTTTATTGGTTGAACTGGAGGCAGCTGTGCGGAAGCTGTTTACTTCTCTCCCAGCGCCATATTGTGGGAGAGCAGATGCATAGAATAAGTCTTAATTCCAGTAACTCAGTCCAGTCCGGGCTGCTCCCCACAGATCCCCCTTTCTTTTTATTTTTTGGCGATACACGCCTGTCTTCGGTGTCCCGCGGCACACACTCTGCTCTACTTGCTAGAGTTGCCACAGGTTCTTACAAGTCCTATCAATCAGGCAAACCGAATCCGGGTCCTCTCTTCGCCATGTTGTGAGGAGGTTTTTAGGCGCTGATGCGTGCCTGTGTTCGGTGACCTGCGGCTCATACTTTGGTCGAGCCGCCTGCTGGCGCTTACCGCCTTAATCAGGCAGACCGAATCCAAGCTTTCTCATTGCCGTATTGTGGGGGAGACTTATTAGTGTTGGTTCGTGCCTATCTTCGGTGACCTGCAGCTCATACTCTGGTCGAGCTGCTTGCTGGTGCTTACCGCCTTAATCAGGCAGACCGAATCCAAGCCTCCTAATTGTTGTATTGTGGGGAAGCCTTACTGATGTTAATTCGTGCCTGTCTTCGTTGACCTGCGGCGCATAAGCTGCTAGCTGCCCGCAGGTGCTCATCGCCTCACTTAATCAGGCAGACCGAATCCAAGCTCTCACATTGCAGTGTTGTGGGGAGGCCTTTCTCTTTCTCTATTTCTCTATCTCCGGGCATTCCTATCTCTCCCATTTTACTTCTATCTTCCAGCATTCCTATTTCTCTTTTACTTCTAAACTTCTGTTTCTCTTATCCCTGTGGCTTTCCGGCGCCTCGCCCCGCCGGCGGGTTCCCGGCTCTGCGCCGCTTCAGCCCGCGCCTCTCTCATCTGCACGGCTTGGCTTTGCGCGCACACTCCGCGGTCTCGCACTTAACCCTTTCGCGTCTGAACCACGGCCTCGCGCCAGCCCCGCGTTCCCTATGTACTTGAGCCCCGCACGCTCTGTCTGCGCGCGGCAGCCTCCACGAGTCACACAGCGTAGCTTACGTGTCCGCCACTAGCATTCAATCTAAGTTCCCCGGGCTAGCCTGGTGAATTCAACCCAGCTTACGTCTCCGCCCCACGGTTTGGCTTCCCGTCCTTTGCTCCCCGGGCTAATTAGACGGATCCCAACCAGGCTTACATTTCAGCTTCTGGTTTCAACTTTTCGCCCCCTATTCCCGGGCTAACTTGAGAATCCCAAAGTGGCTTTCGTTTCAGCCTCGGCCTGCCCCCCGCGGCTTCAATTTCCCTAACACTTTTCTCTACCCGGTATGTTTCCCTAAGTTTTCTTCCAACAATATTCCTCCCTCATTTCTCCTGGCCTCTCCCCACAGTCCGCGTCCGAGTCTGTTTGTTCTAGCTTTCACTTTCGCTTTCGACCTTAGAGATTTCTCCCAGCTTCCCCCCGTAGTCCGTATCCGAGTCTATGCCTAGGCTTTCAATAGCTTCTTCCGGCACCTTTTTCGTCCGGCTTTTCCCTAGGCTATTTGCTAGTCTCTCTCTCCGGTATTTTCCCAGTTCTTCCCGTTTCTTCCCTCCTAAGTTTCATATCCGTCCTAGGTTTCCTATCCGAGTCACGGCACCATTATGTCGCTCCCCATCTTCGTGGAGGAACGACACAGGACCCTGCGCTGTTCTTTCGTCTGCTCGGCCCTCCCCGGGTTTGCTGCTGGTTCTTCCCGGGTTGGCTACTGACCCTTCCACCTCCGTGGAAGGGCAGTTCCCCCTGGCCACATTCCCCACTTCCGCAGGGGAGCGGCACACCGCCGGCCGGCTTTCTCGGGGGCTGCACGGGTGTTCCTTCAGCTAGATGTTCCCCTTAGATGTTCCTCGTGCATGCCGTCTCTCTCCTCCTTTATAGTCCTCCTCCGCCAATCCCAACTCGGCTGCCCACACGCCGAGTACGCTGCTCTCCAATCAGGAGCAAGTCCTACAGTTTATTGGTTGAACTGGAGGCAGCTGTGCGGAAGCTGTTTACTTCTCTCCCAGCGCCATATTGTGGGAGAGCAGATGCATAGAATAAGTCTTAATTCCAGTAACTCAGTCCAGTCCGGGCTGCTCCCCACAGTGAGAGAGGTTTCTTTTGAGGTTGGCCACTTGACATCTTTGACTGCTGATTTCAGAATATGTAAAAGCTGGGGCCAGCATGGTGGCGCGGCAGGTTAGGCCACTGCCTGTAACACCGGCATCCCATATGGGTGTGGCGGTTCAAGTCCCAGCTTTTGATCCAGCTCCCTGCTAATGTGTCTGGGAAAGCAGTGGAAGATTGCACAGGTCCCTGAACCCTGCCACCCATGTGGGCGGTAGAGAAGAAGCTCCTGGCTTCTGACTTCTGCCTGGCCCAGTCCTGGATGTTTACAGCCATTTGGAGAGTGAACCAATGGATGGAAAATACCTGTTTCTCCTCTCTATCTGTAACTCTGTCTTTCAAATAAATAAATCCTAAAAAAAGTATATGTAGGCAGGCACCACGGCTCACTAGGCTAATCCTCCGCCTTGCGGCACCGGTACTCTGGGTTCTAGTCCTGGTCGGGGCGCTGGATTCTGTCCCAGTTGCCCCTCTTCCAGGCCAGCTCTCTGCTGTGGCCAGGGAGTGCAGTGGAGGATGGCCCAAGTACTTGGGCCCTGCACCCCATGGGAGACCAGGAGAAGCACCTGGCTCCTGCCTTCGAATCAGCGTGGTGCGCCGGCTGCAGTGTGCCAGCCTCGGCGGCCATTGGAGGGTGAACCAATGGAAAAGGAAGACCTTTCTCTCTGTCTCTCTCTCTCACTGTCCACTCTGCCTGTCAAAAAAAAAAGTATATGTAAAACCCAAACCTTACCCAATTATCAAAAAAAACTTTCTATATGGGAGCATCTTTCTAGAAAGACAATGACTTCTTAAATCGGAGTTGGAGTTCATGAGTCACTTCTGCTCAATCAGCTTACTCAATGCCAACATATTAAAGAACTTTAGTTATGTTTCTGTTGTATCTCTAGATCAAGGCCATCAGATTTAATTAATCTCTCATTGGATGAAATTTGACATTTGGCAGTCAAAATTTTCTTCTGTCCTGTAACCTTTTTTATTCTCTGCCCCTCAGTTTTGTGAGACATTTAAATAGCTGGCCCCAATTCCATACTTTTTGTCTTGGTAGCTCATGCCAAAACAAACAAAAACACTTGGAGGCTATTATGAATTGCCACTAAATTTGTAGACTTGGAAATTAACCTTTTGAGCTATTTCCTTAGATATAGACTGTATGGTTTAAGTTGAGATTAATGTTATTTTATCTCAGCAGTGGAATATCTTTTTCAAAAGCCTGTTGATCTCAGTTTTGGCTGATTGGTCACAGCATGAAGATTTGTTATATAAGATAATTTTGCCTTTTGGACATTTTGGTAATTCAGTTTTCTTCTCTGTGCACAATATCCAAAGAAGTATCTTTGTTACAAAAACAAAATACCACTGTCTGCTGAAGATTAACTTAATTCTCAATTAATAAATAACAAAGAGATCACCTTGGACAAAACTACTATTAGGACCAAGGATGATAAACTCTTTAGTTTTTTATTCTTCCTATTGATCCTTCATGTGTGCCAAACTCTTATGTATTGAATAAAAGTCGTTATAGTCACTGGAAGTCCTTTATTTGCTTTATTGAGTTTTACATTTATTTTATCAATTGTTAAGTTACTTTTTAAGAAACTGAGAAGCAGAGAGAACGAAACAGAGAGTTCCCGTCTTCTGATTCACTCCCCAAATGCCCACGACAGTTCGTAGCTGGAGCCTTTTAAAGAGGAAAAGGGAACACAATCTGGTCTCCCATGTGGGTAGTAGAAACCCAATTACCTGACTATATTAATGCTGTCTGTGAGGATCTGCATGAACAGGAGGCTGGAGTAAGGAACTGGAACCAGACATCAAACCCAAGTACTCCAGTATGGGACAAGGGTATCTTAACTAGAGTCAACCACTAGGCCAAATGCCTGTCCCGAAATGTTTAATTCTGATAAAGATCTTTATCTCATACTTTTCTATTATATGCTTCAATATCCCTACCACACTTAGTAAATGTGATGAACGGTTGATTAAATGTATTCTGAATAATCAAAACATTGTCTGCAGCAGGGTTTATCAATCTTGTCACTATTGACATTTTGGGCTGGATAATTCATTTTTGCAAGGGGGTCTATCCTGTGCATGTAGTTTGTCTAGCACCATCCTTGGCCTCTGCCAACTAGATACCAGTCATACCTTCCCAGTTATGACAGCCAAATATATCCACAGTGGTGACAAATGTCACCAGGGGGTTTGGGGATAAAACTGCCCTAGTTGAGAACCACTGCTCTACAGCATGGGTATCAGAAACCCCATCCCTTTCTGAAACTGATATCAGCATCTAAGCTACTCATAGTAGGGAAATTCAAAATGGAATGACAGATATTTTTAGTTGAAAACCCTTCAAAATTATACAAAATGTAAGCAGAAGGTAAACAGATGTATGCTTTTTTTATTATAAGCATTGACAGAAGTTAACTTCCTCGTTTCCACTTTTGAGAATCAAATAGAAACCTCTAGACTGGTTCTTCACAAACTTTATGGTACACATAGATGATTTAAGGAGTTTGTTAACAAGGAATTCAGATTCCTTAGTCTGTGGTAGAACTCTGGGTTTGAATTTCACTTGTCACTTACTGAGGCTGCTGCTATTGATGTGCAATATAGTCGGCACAC
This sequence comes from Oryctolagus cuniculus, assembly GCF_964237555.1. Lineage (NCBI taxonomy): Eukaryota > Metazoa > Chordata > Mammalia > Lagomorpha > Leporidae > Oryctolagus > Oryctolagus cuniculus. The sequence goes on from NC_091453.1 coordinate 16,384,206, forward strand.
CAAAGCCCTTAACCAGACAGCAAATCCTTCTTATAAACTCGATAGCATCTTTTTTAGGTAAGAAGCAACTAGCTCTCTAGAGCTCACTGCTTCCATGAGGAAGAAATGAAAGCAGGGTATAGCCAGTCAGTGGAACTATGACCTCATTCTTTTTGACTTGGTCCATGCCTTTGGACCTATTTAAACATCAGTACATTGCCCTTAGACTCTATTTTTTTAAGATTTATTTTTTATTTGAAAGAGAGAGAGAGGGAGAGAGAGAGAGAGAGAGAAATCTTCCATCCACTAATTCACTCCTCAAATGGCCAAAACAGCTGGAGCTTGGCCGATCAGAAGCCAAGAGCCAGGAGCTTCTTCCAGGTCTTCCACATGGGTGCAGGGGCCCAAGCACTTTGGCCATCCTACAATGCTTTCCCAGGCCATTAGCAGGGAGCTGGATCGGAAGTGGAGCACTTAAGTCTCGAACTGGTGCCCAAATGGGATGTCAGCACCACAGGCAGCAGCTTTATCCATTGTGCTACAGGGTTGGCCCCTAGATTCTTTTGTTAATTAGGTTACTTGCCTGATGTGTTCAGTGAAATTGTGTTTTATAGAATACACTCCCTACTAAAAGAGATGTTTGAAATGGCCTTCAAGTATTACAATAATTAACCTCTTAAATAAAGATAGCATTCATTGTTGGATACAGTTCCTGCATATATCAGGTTTTAAAACGAGAGTACACTTAGGAATCTCTCTCTCTCTCTCTCTCTCACACACAATTAGGCTGTACATAGTGTTCAGCCTATAAAAATAGCATTACCAAGGAGGAACAAAACATTTCATGAGCAGTAAACACTTCTGAATTCTTCTTGTGAACACTTGCATTCAACTAAATCTCAATCATGTATAATAAGGAAGGATGGGTATAGTTTGGAATTGAACCACCACATATTATTGGTCAATGTAGATAAGCCATTCCTATGTGTTCAAAGGTTTAATTCATTTTAACAGCATTTGTCTAGCATTTAACAGAGGCTGTAAAACGTAATTAAATCTAATCATTGCAATTTTGTATTAGAAAATGACAAACAGGCAATTTAGAAAAAAGTAATACAGTTTTAAAATATTTACAAGAAGCCCACCAAAATCATCTAGCACAGAGCAAAATTGCATGTGTGTAATCACAGAGATCATGAACAGGATAGCATATTCATTGCCATCACCCACAAACAACCACTCAGACTTCCTTCTTGGAACCACCTTCATGTTCTCATTATTTCGAGGTAAAAACACCCTGTTGATTGATGATACTTCATATTCCACTTGAAATCTTACTTCACTCTGCTTAAAGAAGATAATTCATAGAATGGTGTTGTACGAAAAAGCAAAAAATGTCATTTCCATCCAATAAATATGTATTGAGTGCCAGCTATGGGCAAAGCACTGGATCAGGTGTCCTCAATAATTGAGTCACTGCTTCCAGAGGGATGTCCTCTACTGTCCTGGGGCATTGAAGCATCATTGTTGGGTAGAGGGAGTTGGTTGTGCATTTTTATGGCTGCAAATTCTCACATTTGGTTGAGAAATGGCACAACTGGGTCATAAAATTCAAGGTATAACTTTTAATAAGCAGTTCCTGTATGTCGAACTTTGACAACCAGGTCAGTAAAGTGAGAAATTAGACATGACACATAAAAAATGCTAACTACTCTCTCAGGTCATATAGTAGGAAAAAATGTGTTGATTTCCAATAGATTACCATGGTAACTTGTATTAGATTTTAGTGTTGAGAATTACATTTGCCATCTGTAAGAAATGTTAGCTATTTATCTCTACTTTTACAGCACATAATCTTTTTTTAGCATGTGTTCTATGAATAATATTATAATTGGAGGTTGATTTCTCCAAATTAAAAGTGGACATTTAAATCCTCTTAAATGGATTTTATTTTAAATAAAAAAAAATTCAGTGGTATGTTTAGGAAAAGACACAAAGATCATGTTTATGAATGTTTAAAAATCATTATCATTAATAGAGATTTTACATGAATAAAAATTTACCAAAAAGAGAAATTATGAACTATGAAGCAAAAGTAGACAGTTAACTTGAAAATGTTTTGTTTTCAACTCTTCAGTTGTTTGTGACCTACAGCAAATCTCTTTGCTCTTACTTCTTAAACCTTTATTTATTTATTTATTTTCATTTTATTTGAATGACAGAGACAGACAAAGAGGGATCTTCCATCTACTTGTTCACTCCCTAAATGCCAGCAACAGTAAAGGCTGGGCTAGGCCAAAATAAGGAACCTGGAATTCAATCCTAGTCTTCTACATGGGTGGCAGGGACTCAAGTACTTGAACCATCAGGTGGTATCTCCCACGGTATGCATTAACAGGAAGCTGATTTGGAAGTAGAGTACCTGGAACTCAACCAGGCACTCTGATAGGGGATGGAGGTGTCCCGAGTGGCAACACAACTGCTACTCCATATGCTTGCTCTCACTCTACATCTATATTAGAAAACATGACATTTTAGGGTCCATCTTTAATTCTACATTATTTTCTCAAAGCACTAGTAATTTTCATGCATCAAAAATCAGTACATGCTGAGAGATAAGATAGTGACCTTCACATTGTGAAACAGGGCCATGTTATGGCCATTTTAGTAAAAGAAAATTTGTTATCAAGGATAGGCACTTCATGTATACTAACTGTGGAGACCACTAAACCAGATGAGCTGCTATATTTTCAGTTTTGTCATGGTATAAGGAGCCATTTACTGCTCTCTAAGGAGGAATCAAATAATCATATGTTTTGCTACTGGTAGTTCTCAAAATGCCCATTTCATCATGATTATTAATGAGATACAAAGGTTTAAAAAATGTTCGCAAATTCTTGAAGGTATCTGTTTACAAAATGAGAAAGCAAGGCAACTTTCCCACTGTTTTCTTCAACATGTTGTTATCTTCATAAAACAGAGAGTGATCAAAAACATTCACGAGGCAGAAGCAATAGATTTTTCTGTTACCACCACTGGGAGAAATGAACCAGCATATGGTCTGATTATTGTTTGTGCTTTAACAGTCTCCAAATCTGGAATCACCAAGATTTTGAATGAAACTTCTCATGAGAGAAACTTACCAACAGCTTTTGCTGAACACATTTTATTCTAATGTTTTCTATAATTAGGAAATATGCTAACCTTGTAAAGGAAGAACATTTAAAGCATAACATAAAATTTTAAAGTTTATCAATGCATCCATGTTTTATATTACAGTGCAATTCTTTTACTTTTGTGAAACATTTTATAAATCAATTGTCATAAATTGTACTACAAATCATTGTGCTTTTTGAAAGAAGTGTTCAGTGTTTGTGTAGAAAACATGGCTCCTTCTATTGGTTGTCTAAGCAGTCCAGATGTCCTGGGTTCTTCGGGCAACCCATAGCATTCCCAATGGAGGAGCAAATTGTTCTAACTGTGACAATATATCCTCAGATGGAGGATTGCTTTCAGGATAAACACTGCATCCCTTAACAAAAAGGAGTAAAATGGCAATGCCACCTTCACTCTGACAATTTTCTCCCAAGAGATGTTTTGCAACATTCCATCTGTGCCTGTCTATTTGTATGACAAGTTAAGAAGAAAATTCCTAGTAGAGGGAAAGCAAATACTTTTTCTTCTAAGATATTTTCTTTTAGGCATCAGTGAAGTTTGACACCTTGATATACAATAGTCCTGTCTTCTAGGCTGGTTGCCTGAGGATCATTTTTGTTTTTTTTTTTTAATAGTAATATTGTCCTTCCTTGTCTGGTTTCTCCTCATAACACTTAATCTTCTGAGATCTGAGATGGAGAAGGCCCCATCTGAATACTTTGCCTGGATGTATGTGCAAATATATAACATTCTGTATACAACCCATGTTATGGTCTTTAGAGTGATATATTTCAAACATTGTTTTTATAATCTAGAGGGGAAAGGTTTTCTGAAAAAAAAAATCTTTGTGTTAGTAACTCCACATTGTTCAATGATTTCCTCAAAGGAAAAAATCATTGGCCCATTGTTCTGACCTAATTTTGGGAAATCTGGCTGAAATGGTAACACTGGAACAAATACTTACTGACAAGGTATATGCTATGTGCTTTGGAAAGGAATAAAAGGAAAACAATGTATTATAGCTGAGAAATCAAAAAAATGGATTCACCTACCTTCACCCATCACACCATATATTTGCTTTCCCAGTACTTCAAAGCAAACCACTTGTCAAAAACCTTTGCAGGCACTCTTGTACTGTGCCACTCAATGCCTGATATTTATCCCTAAAATTCCCCCAACGAAAACCTACAAACACAAACACATAAAAATACCCTGAGGGAGCCACTCACCAGGCTCGTGATTATATTTAAAATATAGTTTATCTTACATCCACATAAAAGAAGTGCTTGAGGCCGGTTCTGTGATGCCGCAGGTTAAGCCGCCACTTGCTACACCAGCATCATGTATCAAAACACAGGTTCAAGTCCCGGCTACTCTGCTTTTGATCCAGCCTCTTGCTAATATTCCTGGAAAGCAGTAGAAGGTGGGTCAAGTATTTGGGTTCCTACCCACCCACCTGGGAGTTCGGATGCAGTTCCTGGCTCCTGGATTCAGCCTGGCCTAGCCTTGGCTGTTGTAGCCATTTGGGGAGCAAATCAATAGATGGAAGATCTCCCTGTCTTGCTGTCACTCTTTCAAATAAATAAATAAATAAGTAAATCTTTTAAAAAGTGCTTGATAAAAATTAGCTTTTATTTTTTTGTTATTAAATATCTGCTTATGTGCTTGACTCTGCAACCAGACATGAACTCCTTTAAGGGAAGAAGAGTATCCATCACTTTATCCTAGAACTCAAAAGGACTACCCTGGTACATACAAGACTACCTCTTAAGCAATGAGAAAATGAATGAAAGAATGAGTGAAAAGAAAACATTGAATGGCAGTATTAAAGATCTAAATCAATACATGATTGATTTCCAAATGCCAACCAAACTTGCTTGGTTTTATAAATCTACACAAGTCTATGTTGTCATTGACTTTATGAATGTAAAGCAATTTTTAAATCTATACAATGAAGTCAACAATTTTCTACATGATTAAAATTTTACTGCCAACTTAATGGACTAGATATTATTGACTATTCTTCATCAGCTACTTGAACCCTATCATTGTCAAAGAAAAACATTTCAGAGATATTCTTGGAATTTTAGAGTAGAAATACATAAAAGTCTAATTTTTTATTAGAAAATTGTTTTTCTTCTTAATTACTTAGTAATTCAGTTATTCAACAAATGTTCATGGAATATCTACAATGTGTCAGATAGTTTTTAAGGCACTTTAGATAACCAGTGAAAAACATGGATGCAGGGGCCCAAAGACTTGGGCCATTTTCCACTGCTTTCGCAGGCCATAGCAGAGAGCTAGATCAGAAGTGGAGTAGCCGGGTCTCGAACTGGCACCCATATGGGATACTGGCACTGCAGGCGGCAGCTTTACCCGCTAGAGCGCCAGCCCCTCTACCAGATTTCTGTATACCTCTCTCCTTGCTTCAAGTCTGCCCATACAGCACCTATTGAATTTGGTCCACTGGCCACTCATTGCAAGTCACAATCTTATTGCTGCACTTTGCACTCACTTCTCTTTATTTTTTTCTATATTATTTATCACTACATAGTATAATATTTCATTTGCTTATTAATAAGTGTACTGTTGTTTATTGTCTTTCTTCTGCTAGACTTTAAATTCCATCAGGGAGAGTTTTTGCTGTGGTTTTCTGCTAGTTTTTACTCTGTTTTTCACTGGTTATCTAAAGTGCCTTAAAAACTGATTCAATTAAAGGTGCAGAGGAACTTAAATACCAACATTAAGGAGTTCCAATGTAAATTACCCAACAGTTCATGAGTAAAATGACAAGGTGAAGGTATGCTTTGGAAAGATTAAATCAAATGCTTTGTACAGAGTAGATTAGAATACCTATAAATATGGTAATCCAAAAGTAATCAACATACAATACACTCTAATTACAATAACACTTGCAATAATTTGATCTTACCATTTGACTTATTTTTGCTTTTATACTTTTTATTTTGGTATAAAACCTGCAGATGTTACAGAAAAATTGTAAAAGTGGTACAATAAATTTCCATATACCTTCTCAACCCATTAATACCATTTTGTCACATTCACCTTCTCTCTCTTCCAATAGATAGGCAGGTAAAAGTGCTATATTACATATACAAACAACACATGTATACATTTTATTGTTGAACTTCTGGAAAGCAAATGTCAGACACTGTGACTAAATTCTTCAATGTGAATCTCCTAAAAAAGAAGGATATTTTCTTATATAATGAGAGTACATTTATCGAAATCAGGAAAATTGAAAATGATAAAATTCTGTTGTATAATATTAGTCTATATATTCAAATTTCAAAACTATCCCAATAGATACCCTTTACACAATATTTCTCCTGCCAGATTATGCATTGCACTTAGTTGTATTTTTTTAATTTTATTTAAGTTATACAAGTTTCATATATGTCATATATACAGATTTAGGAACATAGTAACACTTTCCCCATTACCCTCCTTCCCACCCATGCTCCCGTCCTTCTTCCCTCTCCCTCTAGTATTCCCACTCTTAATTTTTACAAAGATGTATTTTCAGTTTACTTAATGATCATATAGTTAACCCTACTCTAAGTAAAAGAGTTCAACAATTAGTATGAAGAGAAAAAAAAAAACACTGTTCTTCAATGGAAGTGACAAGGGCTATAAACAATCAATGAATCTCAAAATGTCTATTTCACTCTGATACATAACATTTCAGGTACTCTATTAGTTACCTAGGATCAGGGAAAACATCATATCTGTCTTTTTGTAACTGGCTTTTTTCACTGTAAAATGGTTTCCAGTTGTGTCCATCTTGTTGCAAAAGACAGGATTTCACTTCTTTTTACAGATGAGTAGTACTCCATAGTGTATCTGAGAGGCTTCCTCAGATTTGTCTTTTATAATATTGACTTTTTTTTAAAGATTTATTTTTATTAATTTGAAAATTAGAGTTACACATAGAGAGATGGGTCTTCAATCTGCTGGTTCACTCCCCAATTGGCCACCACGGCTGGAGCTTTGCTGATCCAAAGCCAGGAGCCAGGAGCTTCTTCCGGGTCTCCCACGTGGGTGCAGGGGCCCAATGACTTGGACTATCTTCCACTGCTTTCCCAGGCCATAGCAGAGAGCTGGATCTGAAGTAGAGCACCCGAGATTCGAACTGGTGCCCATGTGGGATGCCAGCACTGCAGGTAGCAGCTTTACCCACTATGCCACAGTGCCAGCCCCAATATTGAAATTTTTGAAGCGTGGAAGCCAGATGAGATTTTAGTTATCTCTCAGTTTGAATTGGTTTGACATCTCATGGTTTGGATATTTATAATTCTGACTAGAATACTACATAAATGATATTGTGCTTCCACAGTGCAGTACGCCAGAGAGCATATCAATTTGTGCCATTACTGGTGATGTTATATTTGGTCACTTTCCTAAGATGGTGTATACTTTCTCTTTCGTTATTAATAATCAGTGAGGAGGTATTTTGAGATAGTAGGAATAGCCTGCTTCACCAATTTTTCATCCAATAGTTCTAACATCTGTATATAAGTTTTGCCTGAATCAATTATTATTATGGTGACTGAAGAAAATGGTCATTTCTAACTCTATCACTTCTTCCATATATACCAGTTGTATTCTGAGATGAGAGAGAACTTTATTTTTTATGATTCATATGAGTTCATGCACTCATGCTTTATTCAATTACTATGATTATTCATTTTAACTCACGTAAAGCATACCACCTATGAAGATTCTTTACTTCATAAAAAAAAACAGGTTAATATCCTTATCTGATTTAGGAGAGGAAAAGCGCATTAGAAGAGCAGGCTCTAGCAAACTAAGAAAAGAAGGATGGATACTTTCTCTAGTCTTTCATTTTATTTTCCGTTTTTAATATTTCCTTAGCATGTAACAAGTTCGAAGAGCTGTGGGATCTTAGACTAACCAGGCCCTACTGATAAGTCTTAGTCTGTGACCAATCATATTTGCATTCTTGATTGGCAGTGACGAAAAGCTAATTTGATGCTGTGGCTGAAAACCTCTTTCCAAAATGACAAAAAATACTACCTTGAATGTAAACTTTTTTAAAAAAAGATTTATTTATCTATTTGGGAGGCAGAGTTACAGAGAGAGGGAGAAGGAAAGGTCTTCCATCCACTGGATCACTCCCTAAATGGCCACCATGGCTGGAGATGGGCCAAACCGATGCCAGGAGCCAAGAGCTTCCTCTGGGTCTCCCACGTGGGTGAAGGGGCCCAAGGACTTGGGCCATCTTCCACTGCTTTCCCAGGCCATAGCAGAGAGCTGGGTCAGAAGTGGAGCAGCCAGGACTCGAACCGGTGCCCATATGGGATGCTGGCACTGCAATCAGATGCTTAGCTTACTACAGCATAGCACTGGCCCCTGAATGTAAACTTTTGCACAAATATTTGGTTACACAGATCAAGCTGCTCCATTCCAAGACTATTTTCCTCTTTATTATGATAATTTTATTTGGTATATCCTGCCTTATTCCAAAAAGGACTTTTTAAGAGCAAAACTGCTGTCCTAACATCATAGTTTAGACTATTCCAAAGCATTTTTCTGCTATTATGTGAACAGCAATTCGGTTTCTTAATGTGTTACCAAAAAATTATAACTGCTTCTAAATTGCATTGATGTATTGTAGAATTGAGTTGAATATCTTTTTAGGCAGAGCATAATTATCCTCCTGCCAGGAACAAATAAGGTATACTGCTCCAGAGAAATAAATATGCATATGAATTTATGTGGATGGATAAATCCTTATAAACTTTAGCTCTTTATAACACAATGAAAGAAGAAGAAAAGTACTTGGTGAGGCTAATGAATAAACTGGGATCATTACAATGTCTATCATGCATTTCCCCACAAACTTGTATTTTAATGCATATAAATCAGGACAGAACAATTCAAAGGACTTTATATAATGAAATGAATCAATTTTAGGATGAATTATATAAGAATATGTTCCCTAAAATCCTTAATTATACTTTAGACATGAATGAATATATATTATATATGTAATATATAATGTTATATAATATATTCATTCATTCTTGTATTCTAGAGAGATCAAATAGAGATGAAAACTCCAAGTCAAGAGTTCAAAAATACTTTGTTAAAAATCTTCACTTCTTCAAAGATTTCTAAAAGAAAAAAGTTTGAAAACATTAATATCAGGTACAGGCCAATAAAAAAATTGGAAAATAGGATCCTAAACTATACTAGGTAATTGCAGCAAGATCAGTGTAAACCAAACACATTTATTATTTGCAATGTAATCCAATATACTAAGAGATGGCATGCGCTTTATTTTAATTAGCTGTTTCTTTTAGAGGGTTGCTTGCTCCAACTGTCTTGATAAGAAAAAAATTGTAGTCATTGCTCAAAATGCTTGTAGCAAATCTAGTTTTAAATTGAAGCAATTTATTCCGAAAGCAGTCTACTACAGCAGCAATAATCAATGTGTTTTCCCTTAGTCCATACTGGAGCTTTCCAAGGACTATTGTTAATTGCCTGTAACTAAACGACTGCTGGTGCCCTTAAATGTAACTCTTTGGCACTTGTTCATTTGTTGTATTTAACCAAATGCCAGTTTCCCTTAGGTTTTGCCATGTGATTTTGCTTTACAATTTTCAATATTCAGTCTCAGTCCCTTAAAGGGGGCAGAGTCCATCATTTTAACAAAATAACACAAAGGCTAAACAAATTTATAAAGGTCTGCACTTTCTCACTCCATCCTTAGATGTTGAATTGTGCTGAAATGGAATCTTTTTATTTTTTAAATGCTGCCACTCCAGGCAACTTGAACTAGAGCTGAAAAGCAGATCCCATTTCAAAGGAAAATGACATTTGCTGGGGCAACACCATTCACATTCACATTGGAATTTAAGATAAAATACAGCAGTGGACCCAAATAATTTCTTTTAAGTGTGACAGAATTTAACCCTAATAATTTTGTCCTGACTCAATGGATAAGCGATAATAAGTAGTACTTATATTAAAGAATGTGTCTAGCTTTGAGCAAAAGAATGTGTAGACTAAATCTAATGTGCCATTTTCTTTGGGAGAGTTTGTACATGTTATATAAGTCAATATGATCAATTCAAATCAAATGGAAAAAAATCAACTCACATACATTTATAATAGATAGGCATATTATATTATTGCATAAAAATAATGTATTAAATGAGGAAGGGAACTGATATGCTCACTGTTGGGGAAGATAAGTTTTGTACCTGACCTTCTCATAAGGACATTATAAGAACAAGGTGCTTCTGCGTGTAGTACTACAGAAGTATCTGGGGAGAAATATAACATACTTGGAACATCTCAGGATAGGTGATCGATCTCCTTGTAAATGCTATTTCTTTAGACCAGTTTCTTGTACACATATCAGAAGTAAATTACTACAGCTCAGAAGAATTTTTCCTGCTTATTGCTCATTCTCCAGGAGTTATTCAAGTGACACAAGACCATTTCTATAATTGCTAAGCTATATCAACTCTACTTTCCTTCTCTTATTGCATTTCAGATAATACTATTGACTGGCCAAGTAAATAGAGTATTTTAAGTAGTGTATGTAATTGTTTGAATGATTCATGACAGCTAGCAATGGGAATAACACAACTGAGCATTCATTTTCTAAGAAGACTTTCATACAATTTTTCTGGAAAAACCTATTTGGTTTCTAAAATTTTTAAAATGTTTATAGAGACTAGTATTAGGAATACCATTTGAAGAAAATGAGTTTTTTTTTTTTAAAGAAAGTGAATCGACAGGATTATACCTCAGACTGCTTCCAAAGCTATTTGACTAGATACGGAGACTTAAGGCACGTTACATCAAGTGTGCTTGAGGGTACCACAGACGAATCATTCCCTGCCTGTGCGGTTATCTACAGCAGAGCAGCTGCACCGACTCCTAGCTTTTTTTTTTTAATAATCTATTTTATTTACTTGAAAGGCAGAATGACAGAGAGAGGGAGAGACACAGAGAGAAAAAGATCTTTTATCTGCTAGGCCTTTCCCCAAATGACTGCCAAGAGTCAAGGCTGGGCCACACAAAGCCAGCAGCCAGGCGCTCCATATTGGTTTCTATGTGGGTGGCAGGGGCCCAAGTGCTTGGGCGATTTTCCTCTGCCTTCCCAGGTGCATTAGTAGGGAACTGGATCAGAAGTGGAGCAGCCAGGACTCAAACCAGTGCTCAGAGATGCAGGTGTTGCAAGTGGCGGCTAAGCAAACAGCACCACAACACAGGCCCCTTCTAGCTTGCTTTAGAGCTTCTCGCCACATAGGCCTTGAGTTAGAACTTGTAACTATTTTTTAAAAACTATCAAATTTTTAAGAATTGAAGTGCAATTAACATAAGAGGCATAGGTCATAAGTGTTCAGATCAATGGGTTTTGACAAATACTTACACCAATCTATATCCAAAACTAGATACAAAATATTTCCTTTACCCTCAAAAGTTCACTCTTGCCCCTTTCCAGTTAATTTTCTCTTCACCTACCCCCAAAGCATGTATTTTCTGTTTTATATTACTATGCATTATTTTGGTTCATTCTCAGATTTAATTTAGGTAGAATCATATGGGAGCTGTTATTTTGCATCTGGTGTCCTTCACCTAACAATTTTGTGGAATTCATGCATGCTACGTGTATCAGTAGTTTATTCTTTTATTGGTGGGTATATTCTTATTGTATAAACATACACTATTTATTTATTTGCTTATCATCTCCTGTTAATGAACATTTGGATTGTTTCCAGTTGTGGCTACAATGAGTAATACTGTAAGACTGCTTATATTTCTTACAGGTAAATACTAGGAATTAAATTTTTATCCATAGGGTACATTCATATTTAATTTACTTGAAACCACCCAAGTTTTCCAAAGTGATAGTTCCATAGCATACTTTCACTAGCAATGTTTGAGAGTAGAAGTTAACAATTTTGTTTATTTTTCCATTTCTATTGTTATTCAAGAAATTTTAGAATGGTAAATTCCAAGGGTTTAACATGGAAATTATTTAAGAATGAATCTGAAACAAAGCAAGAATCTAAATACTTATCTCTTCTCCATCATTTCCAGGATATTTCAAATCTGATTTTGCAGGTGTATAACTTACCCCCAGGCCATAAATTAGAGTTTTATGCAGACTTCTGAAAATGATGGAGTTTAACTCATGTCCTGAGAAAAAAAGACCCAATGTACCCCACAGTATTATTCACACACTTATCCTTTCTGTTCCCATAATAGAAGGGAAATACTGTACTGAAGAACATTTTGTGTTTCAGTCTTGGTACTTTGTAGTGCTGTCTTGTGTAATTATTCATGAGACTCAACAAATAAAACTGCTGGAGGTATTTTTCAGTATTCCACACTTCATATTATTTTATATTCTTAGTATAAATGGAAGCAAATAAAGAGGAAAAAAGTTGAAATAGCTTAATGAAAGGAAAACTCTACAGCATATTTTGTTGTGACATACACTGAGTGGCCTGCTTCTTAAGCTCAATTAAGCATTCAGCCTCCAAAGTTAAGGAAAACCACCTTGGCACCACTTTATTCAGTAAGAAGCAACACAAGAACCCTTACTGCTGACAGGAGTCAACAGATGCCAGTCATGAGGTAGTCTTCCCAACACTCTGCCACAGTCCACTGTGCCCTCCCAGACCTGTGCTCTTTCACCCTCACCATCCTTGGACCCCACCCCTCAGATGACAACGAAGATGAGCCCTCTCACTTCAAGATTCGCACAGAATGAGTGCAGAAGCTCAACTAGCTTAAAAGCTTCATATCCATTGGAACCAATGTTTCTTTTATCAATCCCATAAGCATAGCTTGCAGGATCTCCATAAGAGATAGGTTTATATGACTTACTGCACTCGGGCAAACCCAATATTATACTTTTCAGTCAGGTATTTATAATTCTCGCAATACAAATGCAATCTACAAGCCAAAGTTCATTTTTACTGTAAGCAGTGTTGCTTAGCAACAGTTACCATATACTACTTTATCTAGTTACCAAGGAAACAGAGATGGAAAGTTATTAAAAGGTCAAATTCTCACATAAAATGGGGAAAAGGTTGTCCTAACCCATTACCCACATCTGGTCTCATCCAGAAAAACGTGAAATTAAATTGAATTGATGATTTTGGATGTGAATAGTGTATAATTCACGGTTGTGATTTTTTTTCTAGAGCTAATGTACACAGTTGAACTTGCTGGAGGGCTTGGTGCTATCCTCTTACTGCTTGTTTGTTTGGTGACCATCTATAAGTGTTACAAGATAGAAATCATGCTCTTCTACAGGAATCATTTTGGAGCTGAGGAACTGGATGGTGGTAAGTTGAGCTCCCTCTATGAGTCTTTCTGAACATTCTTGTTTCCTGCCATTGTAAATTGAGGGGAAAGAAAAGTTACCTACATAACCACTGGTAGCAGGTCTTAAAACTTTTTCAAAGCTCACTTTGTAAATTCATCTTTTATTTTAAAATGTATGTATAGTGCTTCGGACCCATTAGGTATTTTCTTCTGAAAATTGTAAAGCAACATCTACCCTTTTTAGAATTGTATTCCATACAGCACTTGTGATTTACAAACACTGATTGCACTGCCATCAGAGTTCATTTTCTCTCACCTTGTAATCAGTACTGAAAGGCCTGCTTTACTCCTCTATAGGTAAGGAGTGTCTCTTTTAATTGTGTTCCTAGCCCAGTAGTTTGAAATGAATCCCAATTTGTTCCTATTTAGACTGATCACTTATAATAAACTGTGCAAAATATTTTAGAATTTGTCCAGCAGTCTTTTCAATTTTGTTTTTAGCTATATTTAGATAAGCTAATTTTTATTCTGCATGAAAAAACACATAGAAAAGTAGACAAGTACACTGATTTAACAACAGCATATATAATAGTTTTACTCAAATTTAGAAATATGAGCTATTTTCATGAAAATGTAATTATTGTTTGCTTCTAGTCAGCCATGAATATGCGTATAATCTAAGAGGGATTTGGGGCCATTAAAACTGAGCTCCTTAAAGGTTCCATTAGGAAACTTGAGCATTTTTCACTTTGCAGGTCATTTGAAAAACAAGACAATAGATAAATTTGCCAACAAAGAAGCATATTAACAATGAATAGCGTGGATTTCAAAGGTTTTGCTGTCATATTTACCAACTTTTTTTCACTGTCAGTTTGTGCTAGTTGGTATAAAGGAAAATGAAGCAACTCTGCATGTTGCTACATTTTCAGGGTTCTCTGGAATAAGTCCATAGGTACAACTGTAGGTTATCTGACTTGTGAAGAGAAGTAGTTTAATTATCCAACACTCTTAACACTCCTCCTCATTCACCTTTTTGCCCTGACCACTAACTAGGGTAAAGTCTGAACTGCAGAAAATCTAGTGGGTTTTTTTTTTTTCTTTTTAGATTTTAAGTGCTGATTTCCTATTTGTTCCTTGTTTCTTTCTTGCCTATTCATAATAGTCATTATTTTTCTTTGCCACTGCTTCAAAGAGACAAAAGAAAAAGTTTAGTGCCAAAGTTACTGTTGTGTAAGTACCAAGCAAAGTGCTAGGCATTTCAAAATTGTTTTAACTAAAGTCTCACAAAAATTCTGAGGTCAATATTACAGTTTTTATTTTACTGATAAGGCAATTGAGTCTCCTATAGTAAATAAATAATTGAGTAAATAAGTAATTTACTCAAGAAGCTAACGCAAGAATTACTGTAAATTACCAAGATGGTATTTGAAAATAAGTCTATTTCCAAAGCCTTTATTTTATCATACATTGGGTCTCTACTTTTTAAATTTAGCATGTTCAGTTTAATCTAGAGATATTCTGTTGTTTGCATAATTAATAGATGTTATTTGAAAAAGCAGTGTATTGTATGTAACATGTCTCACTTTATCTATTAACTCTTTTGCCTGATTATTTTTATATTCTGGATGACAAAAATGTTACCCTACTGTCCATTTCCAATTGTCTTTATCTGCCATTTTCTGAATGTAGAAAATGATGGCATATAATGAAAAACATATGAGGCATATGAAGTTAACATTTTAGTGATGTAAAGTTTCTGTGGGGGATTCTGCTAATTGTAAATTCTTCAGTGAGTTCCTTGGATAACATGACTGGATTTTGTTGCTCAGGGGTCCTCAGGTTTCTAAAGTATTTTAAGAAAATAAAACAAACAAATACTAACAAATAATAATGTAACAGAGGAGATTGTTCTCTCATTAAGCTAATATAGTTAATGAATGCCTTAGGAATGTTAGAGCCCTGTCCCTAGGGCCATCTTGAACACAATCAAAGATTTATTAGTGCTTCCCTTAAGATGCCAGTGTGAATACATTAGACTCAAAGAAAACCAAGATAACAAACTTAGCCTCTGGATAATGTTATTGTACAAGTAATTCTAAAAAAGAAAAAAAAGCACAAAGATTCCCCGGGTAATGATTGTTCACATATTTTACAGGAAGGAATTTTCACTAAAAATTCAATCACATGTATATCCTCTCTGTATTAAAGCAAGCTATTACTGCTGAAATGGTGGTCAGAGGCTTGCCCTTAACCCGCCTTTTTCTGCATCTCATGTGACCCTTAAAACTTTTAGATGTAGTGTTCCGCCAGAACCATACTACAGTTCTAATAATAATAATAATAATAATAATGTAAGTTTAAAATCCTTACCTTAACAAAAGTTAGATGTAAATGTAAATAAGTGCAAAATTTCTTTAATTCTCTGGTATTCTGAAATTATTCAACTTACGTCTCAAGTTCCCATTTCAACTGATGGCAAAAAAAGGTCATAACATTTAAGCAGGTGTTGTGGCACAATGGGTTAATCCTGTTTCTGGGATACCCACATCCCACCCCCACATCAGAGTGCCCCTTTGAGTCTCTGCTACTCTACTTCCAATCCTGCTTCCCGCTAATGCATCCTGGGAGGCGGTGGATGGTGGCTCAAGTTCTTGGGCCCGTCCTTTCATATCCAAGGAGACCTGGATGGAGTTCCAGGCTCCTGGCTTTGGCCTGGTCCAGCCCTAGCTATTGCAAGCATTTGGGAAGTAAACTAACAGATGGAAGATCTGTGTGTATGTCTGTCTGTCTCTCTGGTTTTTTTTCTCTCTCTCTCCCTCTTCTCTCTCCTCCTTTCCTTCTCCCTTTCCCTCTGTGCCTTACAAGTAGATGTAAATAAGTAAACAATCATTTTTAAAGTTTCCTAAAAAATGTTGAATTTCAGGGCAGACATTATAGCATAGCAGGTTAATCTGCCACCTGCAACACTGGCATCCCATGTCGGAGTGCCAGTTCCAGTTCCGGCTGCTTCTTGATAATGTGTCTGAAAAAGCAGTGGAAGGTGGCCCAAGTGCTTGGGCCTCTGCCACCCATGTGGGAGACCCAAATGGAGTTCCAGACTCCTGGCTTTAGCCTGGCCCAGCCATTGCTGTTGTGGCCATTTGGGCAGTGAAAACAGAGGATGGAAGATTGCTTCATATCTGTGTCTCTCCCTCTTTCTCTGTCACTATGCCTTTCTTTTAAAACATGTTTATATTCAAAGAAAAGTCATAATCTTGTCATTGCAAGATACTTCAGTCATGTCTGATTTGGAACTCTGCTCCTATTGGGTTAACACTCAGTTGAAAATTGGAATCTTCCCTTTCCCTTCTCCTATTCTTTCCCCCAGGAAAACTGGCTTTAGGGAGCTCACATATTGCTTTTTTTGTAAAAAAGAAAACTGCAATTGCATATTCCATCGCATCCTCACCAGAGCTACTAGCACCTAATCTTTGGACATCCTGAGCATTGGTTACTCAAGGCCAAGATCCTTGGTATGGCCTCTAGTCAGAAGCTTCACACACTTGTCCAGAATATTCTCACTTTGAACTTTATTAGCTGAACTCTGCTACACTCATACTTATTTCTCCATTTAAAAAAGTTAAGCATCTCCTTCACCCACAATCTCTTTAACATGTTGGTCCCATATGAGGCATAGGTTTTTCCTAGGAAGCTTACAGTTTCCCAAGATTTTCCTTGGGAAAAGGTATATAAGTCCTTACTCTTCTCAGAGTCTGCTTCAAACCAAAGGAGCATCTGTTATCCTCTTCCTTTCATGGGGCCCTGAAGGCCCCATCTCAGAAACCCAGGAAGCCTCTGAGTCACATCCCGTTGGATCTTTCTACTCATGCTCTTATGGTTGGATGATACCTACTCTTCTAGTGGTGTAAAATTTTCTGACATGGTTAAATCTCCATGCTGCCTAGCTCCCCAACACATCCTTTCTTTTTCCAAAGACGAGATAGCTGTTAAGAGAAATCCATGCTTTCTAGATTCTTGCCTTGGTTTTAAAATAATGTAAAGTACAATCACAGGTGAGTAACACCTTCTTTGTTATTGGACATCATATTTACCTACCTTGAAAGAGTTATTCATAAAATATTCTTAGAAGTAAGGAGAGGCAGAGAGTGTGAAGAACAGAGAATGAATATTTATCTAATATTTGAAGTAATGTCCTACCATACTGATAGAATAATTACAAATTCATTGATCATTTGTTGACTCTTTCTTGAATAACAAGTTCTGTGCCTACTACTTTATTGATACTCAGAGACTCAAACAACTAGAAATAATTTAAAGCCAGATCTAAATGATTCCAAATCCCAAGAATTGCAACCACTGTATCAGACTAGAAGATGGAGGAATTGGCATCAGGGCTATAGTTAATCAGTTCCTTTGCAGTCATTATAATAGGTATTGCTTGACTATATCAGTTGGAATCATTATCATGATTCTGATTTTTTTTCCAAGATAAAAGATGTTGATGCTTTGCTTGCTTGCTTTCTTTACATTTCTGCTTGTTGTCCTATGCATAACCCTCCACTTTACTGTTTCCCCTGGATTCAGGCCATAGCACTTCTCTGCTAATATCACAGCACTTGACATTTGGGATCACATTTACAATTCTATCTTCAATTGTACGTGTGAAGAAATAGCTTGTATGTCTAAATGTCCTACTCTAAGTAGGACTTAAGTTGTCTTGTTACAGTATTGCTTTTTCCAGTAATCTACTAGTGATGTCCACCAAGATAGGTCCAAAACACAGCTTTTAACCACCCCCATACTTACTTTCATTGCTCTCCATTTTAGAGCTCATTTTCTTATGCCATCCTTTACTTCATTAGCCACACTTTTTCCTCATCTGCCATTCTCAATTAGTCATCAAGGTTAAGTCAATTGCACCTCTTGAAAATAGTTATTCCTTCTTTTAATGTGACTGTCCTGTCCTAGCCTCTTCCACTGCTTTCTTGCTTTCATTCTCTTTCGCGCCACCTTACCCTGCACACTCTAGCTGAATTATATTTCTAAGTATCAATTTACTGACATTCTTTTCTTTTATTTGACAGATAGAGTTATAGACAGTGAGAGAGAGAGAGAGAGAGAGAGAGAGAGAGAAAGAAAGGTCTTCTTTCCGTTGGTTCACTCTCCAAATGGCTGCTATGGCCAGCTGGTGCTGCGCTGATCCGAAGCCAGGAGCCAGGTGCTTCTTCCTGGTCTCCCATGTGGGTGCAGACGCCCAAGCACTTGGGTCATCCTCTACTGCTTTCTCAGGCCATAGCAGAGAGCTGGACTGGAAGAGGAGCAACCGGGACTAGAACCCGGTGCCTATATGGGATGCCAGCGCCTCAGGCGGAGGATTAACCAAGTGAGCCATGGTGCCGGCCCCAACATTTTTTTTTTTTTAATTTCCTTCATTTCTGCCTGCCAGGACAAGTCCAGGCTTCTTAGCTCAGAAAGCAACTGCTATCACAGAATGGCTCAACTTAACTTTTGCAGCATTGCCACTACCATGGGACCTAAAAATGTAGAATTCCTCTTAGAATGAGGTTCTGGTCTTTGGCAAACAGAGCTGTTGAGATCTGATATACGACAATAGGATCATGCATGCTTCTCAACTCCTTTTGGGTAAATGAAGCAATGTAATGGTTATGAGAAGATCAATTACTCCCTCACCACCTTGATTCTACAGTGCATCCACATATACATTTATTAACAAGCAGACTTGTAACACATACAATACACCTGAAGAAGTTCCAGCTGTTCTATATGTGTATTTGTGTATACATGCACACACATTTACAAAAATCCTTGCAAGAAATTTTCTCGAGGCAAATATGACAATATTTCAGTGATAGACTAATATAACCACCTAATGACATCCAATAATATTCTGCATTAAGACATGGGACTACTTTGGAACTAGTCCAGATGAGTTTACCCAACACAGCAGGACACTAGAGTCTTACAGCATATAGGTATATCTCTAAATTAGAGTTTTATGAAGTAATCCATAGGTATTGAATAGCACTGATTTCACCATGGAGGGACCATTTCCCAGATCCATTATACCTAGTAAAAAGCACTACTTTTGCAATGCAACCCTATTAACAAAGTATCTACCTTTGATCAGAAGCAAAGGCAGTTTGCTCAGGGCTTATAAGTGGCTGTTAAAAAAGTGTTGCTTTATTCTAATTAAATACTAACTGGATAACCTGATAAGGGTAAACTTCTGGCTATAGAACAGAACTTATATTAACACAATACCCCACTCTTTGTGCTGGAATAATTAGAAAGAAGATAAAAGACAACATAATGATGTCAGATTCCCTTGCTCTTCCATGACTCTGTCTCAAGCGTCCCTTCTGGTTTTGTTCAAATTCTGTGACCTTGCTTAATGTTTGTTATTTTCAGAGTATAAAGGGATTTGTTGTTGTTGTTGTTTTGGTTTGTTTTTCTTTTTCCCTCTGACAATGGGGTATGCCAGGCAAGCTTATAAGAACTTTATAATCACTAATAGGATTCATATTTTAAAGAAGAGAGAGCTCCTACTTTTATTAAGGGTATCAGACATTATGAATTAGAGCCATCTTTTATAATC
The DNA here is from genome assembly GCF_964237555.1 of Oryctolagus cuniculus. NCBI lineage: Eukaryota > Metazoa > Chordata > Mammalia > Lagomorpha > Leporidae > Oryctolagus > Oryctolagus cuniculus. The sequence continues at coordinate 16,404,295 of NC_091453.1, forward strand.
TCCATCCCCACCCCTCAGAAAACATGAACATTTGTTCCATTTCAGGCATATGAAACAAATTGGTGTCTGTGCAACCTTTGATCATAGAATTTCATTTTCTTTCTCTTTCAATTACAAGGTCACTCACTATTCATAGATTCAGGAATTATTATCCTCATGTCCATGAGTGAAATACAGTAACTCTGTAAATCATCCAAACGAGCTATAGGGTTGCTTTTTGATTTTGTGTGTGTATTTGTGTTTGTGTGTGTGTGTGTGTGGTGGTGGTGGTGGTGACTGGGTAACATTCAGATACAGGAACACCCTAGCAGGAGTGTCTGAATTTCATGAAATATATAGTTGTTTTTGGTATACGATTGTTCCTCAAATCATAAACTGCTACATGGTAGAAGCCAAGCCTTCGTATCCAAAAATCTGTGCTCCCTTTTCTATACCGTTACCTCTTATCCTCTGTGAAGCCTTATAACATCTATGCTGCCTGCCTCTCTCTGAAGGGTGCAAGGGAAAGAAATTACTGTCTATGGAATGATTGCTTTGGGCCAGGTGTTTTCCTACATGGTGGGGAAATCATTTAATCATAGCCATCTTCAGGAAGGTACTGTTTTATAGATCAGGAAATAAAGTCTCAAATGAGTTATATAAAAAGTTATGACAGTCAGAATTTGAGCTCAGCTGCTGTGTTTTTTTTTTCACTATACACATCATGAGTATTTTAATTAGTGTCACATTTAAGTATTAATTTAAAACTTATGGGTCCAAATAGTCCAGAAAAACACTAAATTACAAAACAGTTGAACTACTAAAATATTCTAAAAATCTCAAAGTGTGCATCACAAGCATCATTATTATAAAATATAATTGCCAGAGACTGCCATGACAAAATCAAAATCTAAAGTGAGTTAAAACAATGACACTTAATAATCACAAAATCAAAATATTAAGATTATATATAGGGGCCGGCACTGTGGCATAAAAGGTAAACCTGCTGCCTGCAGTGCCAGCATCCCATATGGTAGCCAGTTCGAATCTAGCTGCTCCACTTCCATTCCAGCTCTCTGTTATGGCCTGGGAGAGCAGTGGAAGATGGCCCAAGTGCTTGGACTCCTGCACCAGAGTGGGAGACCCAGCGGAAGCTCCTGGCTCCTGGCTCCAGACTGGGGCAGCTCTAGCTGTTGCAGCCATATGTGGAGTGAACCAGCAGATGGAAGATCTCTCTCTCTGTCTCTGCCTCTCATTCTCTGTAACTCTGCCTTTCAAATAAATAAGTAAAGTGTTTAAAAAAAGATTTTATATATATGTCATGCTTGTTCAAAGATATATGATCTCTGTAGAATTTTTAATTTGAGAGATTCTTAGAAGTAAATGTGAGAAATCATACAATGGTAAACTCGCTTTAATGAAAACTCTTGTTGATTTAAATTATATCAATAATAATTTTTAATTATCACAGTTTTCTGAGCAAATATGCTTCACTTAAACATAAAATCACCTTGCATGATGAGATACATGATTCATCTTTGAATCCTCCTCCAGTCTCATTTTCATAACCTATTTGCTGAATGATGGCCTCTGTGGCTAGTCAATTATAAATATTTGAGAATAAAAAGAAAAGCAATGGCCAGCTGCCAATAACATCTGACAACTATTCAATATACGTTTAAAGGTTAAAAACTCCCAAAGACCCCAGATGTCAATCTCTAACAATTTCTATTGTCAGTAAATCTCCTTCCTAGCCCAGATCCAATAGAGCCACAACCTTCATCTTTAAAAGGGAGTCTTTAACCTTACCTTGTCTTAAAAGCTGCATTATTCTAAAAAAAGAAAAAAAATCCATGAATCCCTTGGTTTCTCTTAAACAGCGATTAGAGTTCTCTTAAAGGTGATCTTCATCGCGTTTCCAAACTTTTTATTTTCATTCCGGGTCCACAGTTCCATTTTTATCTTCTCTCATCAAAATTTCTTAATAATTTTGTTTGTTTGCTAAAGAGAGAGAGAGTGAGAGAGAGAGAGAGAGAGGAGAGAAGAAGAGACAAAGAGAAATGTCTTTCATCTGCTGGTTCACTCCCCATATGGCTGCATTGTCCATAGCTGGGCCAATCTGAAGCCAGGAGCCAAGAGCTTCTTCCAGGTCTCACACATGGGTGCAGGGGCCCAAGGAATTGGGCCATCTTCTGCTGTGTTAGTAGGCATATTAGCAGAGAGTTGAATGGGAAGTGGAGCAGCTGGGACTCAAACCTGAGCCTATATGGGATGCAGGCACTGCAGGTTGTAACTTAACCCGCTAAGCCACAAAGTCAGCCCCAATAATGTTTTAAATTTATGTTTTTATTTCTTAATTCTACCAATTGCAAACTTCCTTTTGTCTTCTCAAAAATATCATTTATAGAACATCAAATCTACTAGTTAACTGAGTCAATTTAAGGAGAAAAGTCTACTAGAACTGTTATTTGATTTCAGATAATGAAACAAGCAACTAATTGACTGGATCTTAGATTTTTTTTTTGGGGGGGGGTGGGGGAAGGGGATGCATCTTAGCCAGAATATCTTGAAATTCACAGAAAGTGAAACTTGATGACTATATTTTACATTATGAAGAATTATTACAAAGAGTGTATATGCCAGCTTTTTTCCATTTCTACAGTGAACAGAATTATAGTTGATGACTTAAATTACAGACAGTAAAATTTAAAAAGTAAAGCTCATATTAAGAAATAGACTCTGGGCTGGCTCCGCGGCTCAATAGGCTAATCCTCTGCCTAGCGGCACCGGCACACCGGGTTCTAGTCCCGGTCGGGGCACCAGATTCTGTCCCGGTTGCCCCTCTTCCAGGCCAGCTCTCTGCTGTGGCCCGGGAGTGCAGTGGAGGATGGCCCAAGTGCTTGGGCCCTGCACCCACATGGGAGACCAGGAGAAGCACCTGGCTCCTGCCTTCGGATCAGCGCGGTGCGCCGGCCGCAGCAACGGCAAAAGGAAGACCTTTCTCTCTCTCTCTCTCTCTCTCTCACTCACTGTCCACTCTGCCTGTAAAAAAAAAAAAGGAAATAGACTCTGATATCATCCTATGATTACTTTTAAGCTGTTTATAAACCAAAGTTGAATTTAAATGATCACATTTCTTTTTAAAATATTAGAATAATTTTATTTTTCTATGGTTACAAAAATGTCAACCTTTTTAAAGATTCACCAGTCACATGAAGCTCATACATAAATCTGTGCAGCATGAATTCTGCATCTCCAAAGCCCTGGGTCTTGAGAAAGTCCCCAGAAATAGCTATATAGTGTGAGTCACATGATGCTAAAATGAAAAGACATTTATTCATTTTGTCAGCAAATCTTTGAGAATCTACTAAACTGTAGTCACAAATCTGAAGCAAGCATCTTATAGTCTAAAAGAGAAGGTAATATAATATATATAATATATTATATATATTATAACACTGTAATATAATATATGGGAAAGCAATCACCCTGAACTCAGAGAAATCAGTCTCAACTTCAAAGAAAACAAACTACTGAGCTGCTTTTTATATATACACAATGGGTAGTCATAGATATTTTTTGAGCTACCATAAAGCATCATCAGTGGCGAGCGTTTGAAAAGTAAATTTGGTGACTCTTCTCCAGAAGAAGTTAATGGAATGAGAAGATCAGGTAAAATATAACTGCAACAGCTGAAAAATGAATAGGGCCTGACCTAGGGTGGAAATAGACTTCGAAGATTTTTAGTAATGAATTGCTATGAAATCATTGGTAAAGAAACGTAATATATAGAATATGCATCTGATGTGCGGACACTAAAGAGGAGAAATTCTTATTTTATTAAAATTAAAACAAAATAAAAGGTGATGTTAAGTATGAGACACGTGCTGAACACCCAAATGAAGCATGCCAGGTTACAGGTAGGAGTGGGAGATCATTCATTATTCAGGAGAAAGAGGAGACTTGGACATCTAAATTGAGGAGGCATCTAGACATAAGTAATTGTTGATGTTATGGGCAGTAAGGATGTTTTTAAGGAAAAGCAGACTGAAAGAATGAAATGAACTCAAAAATATCTTGCAGAATTACAGTGGCTATTGGTTGGAAGAGAGCTGTACAGGGAAGAGGTGGGGAAAGCAGAAGCAGACATTGTTTATGTAAGCAAAGGTGATAGCCATTGCGCATGGCAGCTGGTTCATGTCCAGGTTGCTCTACTTCCAATCCAGCTTCCTGCTAATGGCTTGAGAAAAGCAGCAGAAGATGACCCAAATGTTTAGGTCCCTGCCACCCATGTGAGAGACCTGGATGAAACTCCTGGCTCATGGCTTCAGCCTGGCTCAGCTCTGGCTTTTGTGGGCATTTAGCAAGTGAACCAGCAAATGCAAGATTTCTCTTTCTTTCTCTGTCTCTCCCCTTCTTTCTGTAACTCTGCCTTTTAAATAAGTAAATAAATCTTTTTGAAAAAATTTATTAATATATAAAGAATAGATTTCATGTATTTCATATATAGAATTCTAAGAAGATAACCATCCTTGTATCCCTCTGTCAACCATCCTCTTTCCTTCCTTTTCTTTTCCTTTAATTTTTGCAGTAACATAATTTCTTTTTTTTTTTAAGATTGTGTTTATTTATTTGAGAGGCAGAGTTACAGACAGTGAGAGGGAGAAGCAAAGAGAAATGTCTTCCATCCGTTGGTTCACTCCCCAAATGGCCACAAAGGCCGGAGCTGCAACGATCCGAAGCCAGGAGCCAGGTGCTTCCTCCCAGTCTCCCATTTGGGTACAGGGGCCCAAGGACTTGGGCCATCTTCTACTGCTTTCCCAGGCCACAGCAGAGAGCTGTGAAGAGGAGCAGCTGGGACTATAACTGGCACCCATATGGGATGCCAGTGCCACAGGCAGAGGATTAACCTACTGCGCCACGATGCTGGCCCCACATAATTTCAATTTACTTTATAATCACAAGTTTAACACACCACTAACCATAATGTTCAACAAATAAAATGTAGAAAGACAGGTGTATAGACAAGGGCTAAAAACAATAATCAAATCATAAGACGTCAGTGTCATTGTTATACTTTTTTTTCCTATTCTATATTAACTACCACATTTCAGAGAAAACATATGATATTTGTCTTTTTGGGACTGTCTTATTTCACTAAACATAATGGTCTCCAGTTGCAACCATTTTGTTGCAAAAGACAGTATTACATTTTTTATGGACCCTGTAGTGGAGTTGTTAGCTTCTTATATACCTGTGTTAACTTTAGGTACAATAAAGAGTTTTCTGTGTTTGCCATGAGAAGTTACAGTGATGGAATGACTTGTAGACAGCTCAAGATCATCAGATTACTAGAACTAATACACAGAGATGATATGAATTTCAGGAAGTGAGTTTAATTTTGTTTCTACAGTCAAAAGGAGTATCTCAAAGCATCCAAAGCAACAGTCAGGGAAGTCCATTTACCTTTGATGTTTTTTACCTCAAAAGATTTTAAATTAAATGTCTAAAACAGAATTCATTTTATTCTAAAATTGCATTTCAATTCAACTTGATCTAACAACTAAGAAATATACTGATGATTACCAGGAAAGCAGAATGGAGAATGAAGGCTATTGATATAGTTAGGCTCAGCATATTGATAGTACCTAATTTCTATTTTTAAAAAAATTTTATTTATTTTGAAAGAGTCAAAGAGAGAGAAGGAGAGAGAGAGAGAGAGAGATTGATTCTCCACCCAGAGAGAGAGAGAGAGAGAGAGATATTCTCCACCCACTGGTTCACACCCCAGAAGGCTGTAACCGCCAGGGCTGGGCTAGGCCAAAGCCAGAAGCCAGGAACTTCATGCAGATCTCCCATGTGGGTTGCAGGAGCCAAACACTTGTACCATCTTCTGCTGCTTTTCCCAGGCCATTAGCAGGGAGCTGGATCAGAATGTAGAGCAGCCTGGACATGAATAGGCATCCATATGGGATGCTGGTGTCACAGGTGGCAGCTTAACCACTATGCCACAACACTGGCCCCAGCACATTGCTAATATTTAGAATTGAGGTGAGCTAAGAATTCTAATATCATTTTCTAAAAAGGAAATTGACAAATGAGAGATTATCTGCAGGATAAATGATTTCCTATCCTTAGAAAAAGAACAAACGAAGAATTTGGAATGCTGTGTTAGAAAAATTAAGAACATGTGGTAGTAGTCCTCAAACATTTGAAGATCCTTATATAAAAAGGGGAAAGACTGAGGAAAGAAATCAAGTTTTAATACTAAGTCTCTTTCATGTACATTGTACTTTTTGATATCCAAGACCAAACTAGTTACTATGGCAAAAATCAATTTGGCAATACTTAATGTATAAAATGAATGGAAACTAGTAAAACAATGTTTTCTATAATCATTTAGTTTATTAATATTCTCAGTCCCAATATCCAAGACCTGTCTTTCAGTAAACAATTATTCCAAATTTGCCTTTATTCTCTCCCCAAAAGAAAATCAGCCTTACACACTCAATCCCAAAAGTCATTCTTCCACAGTCAAGCCAAGTGCAGTTTTTTCTTTCCAACAGGGTAAAATGGTCAAAGGCTGAATTAGGTGAATGCAATATTTAGAATAAGATCACACTATGATCCAAATATGTGGCTTTCATAAGCAGTTATGTTTCCCAAGGATGTGAGCATCAAAAGCATGGAAGTCAGCATTTCACTCTTTTCAATGATTTTTCCCCCTAGTTTTCACAAAGAAAAAAAAAAACACAAAAATTAAAATGTCCCTTTATACCTCCAAACTCATTCTGGGATATTTGGCATTATTGAACTCTTCAAGAAAATTAGTAATGACCTCATTTTTTTTTTTTTTTTGGTTTCCCAGAAATGGTACATGTGGAGATGTTAGATGTTTATGGAAAAAAAAAAGACATGAATGCTTGCCTGTGCTACTGCTTACTTTGTAGAGTAGTGACTTCAATGTTAATGTTTTTGACAGATAATAAAGATTATGATGCATACTTATCATACACCAAAGTGGATCCTGACCAGTGGAATCAAGAAACTGGGGAAGAAGAACGGTTTGCCCTTGAAATCTTACCTGACATGCTTGAAAAGCATTATGGATATAAGTTGTTTATACCAGATAGAGATTTAATTCCAACTGGAAGTAAGTTAATGTTTTAATTTGAGAGTGTACATGTCCGTGTAGCGATCATAAATTACACAATTTTTGTTTTGTTCTTTACTTCAAAAGTTGTCTGTGCTTGTTTCTCCAGAAAGGAATGTCTTTGTGTATTCCAATTTAATTTGGGGAGGCAGGCATTTGGCACAGTGGTTTAAGAAGCCACTAGGAATACTCACCTGCCATATCCGAGTACCTGAGTTTGAGTCTTGGCTGTGCTCCCAACTCCTGCTTCCTGCTAATGCAGACCCTGGGAGACAGCAGGTGATGGCTCAAGTACTTGGGTCCCTGCTGCCCACGTGGGAGACCCAGACTGAGTTCCAGCTTCCTGATTTCAGCTTGGCCCAGTCCTGGCTGTTACAAATATTTGGGGAATGAACCAGCAGATGGAACATTTGTGTCTGTCTTTCTCTGTCTCTCAGCATTTCAAATAAAATGAAATAAATAATTTCAAAAAAGAAATTTAATTTTTGAAATCTCAGAGATTTCCATTATTCGATAAAACACTGTCATTTTTTGAGCCTTCACATTTAATGAATCCTAGTGAGAGTTGTATCCCTGGGAAAAATATTTCTAACATTAGGAGAGGCAAAGCCCACTGTGTTCAAGTGGTCATTGGCTAGTTTTGCCTTCTCAAGGTTTCACCCAGCAAACCACAATTTAATGTGTGGAAGAGAATCTACTGAGGCTTTCTGGACCAAATGTTTCATCTATTCTTTTTCTCTCTTGTAGCATACATTGAAGATGTGGCAAGATGTGTAGACCAGAGCAAACGGCTGATTATTGTCATGACTCCAAATTATGTAGTTAGAAGGGGCTGGAGCATCTTTGAACTGGAGACCAGACTTCGAAACATGCTTGTGACTGGAGAAATTAAAGTGATCCTAATTGAATGCAGTGAACTACGAGGAATCATGAACTACCAGGAGGTAGAGGCCCTCAAGCACACCATCAAGCTCCTGACGGTTATTAAATGGCATGGACCAAAATGCAACAAGTTGAACTCTAAGTTCTGGAAACGTTTACAGTATGAAATGCCTTTTAAGAGGATAGAACCCATTACACATGAGCAGGCTTTAGATGTCAGTGAGCAGGGGCCTTTTGGGGAGCTGCAGACTGTCTCGGCCATTTCCATGGCCGCGGCCACCTCCACAGCTCTAGCCACTGCCCATCCAGATCTCCGTTCTACCTTTCACAACACGTACCATTCACAGATGCGGCAGAAACACTACTACCGAAGCTATGAGTACGACGTACCTCCTACCGGCACCCTGCCTCTTACCTCCATAGGAAATCAGCATACCTACTGTAACATCCCTATGACACTCATCAACGGGCAGCGGCCTCAGACAAAATCCAGCAGGGAGCAGAATCCAGATGAGGCCCACACAAACAGTGCCATCCTGCCGCTGTTGCCACGGGAGACCAGTATATCCAGTGTGATTTGGTGACAGAAAAGCAAGGGACGTCCCGTCCCTGGGAGCTTGAATGGAATCTGCAGCCCAGTGCCTGGAACTAAATCCTCGACTGCTGCTGTTAAAAACATGCATTACAATCTCTAGAACACGAGGAAAAACAGGGTCTTGTACATATGTTTTATGGAATTTCTTTGTAGCATCAGTGTCTTCCTGTTTTACCATGTCTCTTTCCATTACATTTTTTGACTTTGTTTTATATGTCATTGGAATTTGTAAATTTACATTTTTTTTAAAGAAGAGACTGAAGTATAGATAGAAAAACCTTTTTTGCTTCATTACTTTAGTTTTAGAATGGGTTTTAATTTCCTTTTTGTAAATTTTATTTTGCTCTTAACATTTCCTTGGGGTGCTTGGACAAATCTATCCGATGGGACAAGGAGCACCGGATCCTCACTCGGGTTCTGCCTAGGATCAGCTGGGCCACATCGGCCTTCAGAGAGCAGTGCGACACACGCCAGCATTGCCACTTGAGAGAAAAATTAAAAAGAGAGAGAAGAACACTTGTGCATAGGAGGGCCCCGCCAGTCAGAGCCCTGAATCTCTTCCTTGTCCCGCCTCATTCCCCACCTCTACCCTTCTAATGGCGGCATGATGTGTAAACTGCAGAGGGGTGGGGGTGGGCCTAACTGTCTTAACATAGTCAATTCACTGCTCTTCAGAATACACTCTAGACCCAAAGGTGTGCTAGTCACTTGACAGTGACCACTACAGAGTGCTAAGAAGAGAAGATCAAGGGCACGAAAATGGGGGAGAGTGTTGTTTCCGTTTTTTAAATGAGTTGATGTACCCTTATATATATAAATATATATATAAATATATATAAAAACAACAAAACAAAACAGACAAAAAAAACACAAAAAAGCAAAAAAACAAAAACCAAAAAAAAAATCAAGCCCTATATTTGATCACTTCCTGGAAAGGCATGAATGTGTTTGTGGCTGTTTTTGTTTAATATTCTACTTCCTCTTTTCCCTCTATATTTTTTCTGCAAATGAGATTATGTGCAAATGCCAGGCAAGTTAACTCAAAAGGGTGAATCAACGCAAGTCAAAATGAAATTTGCATTGGAGGCTTCCGAACCAAAGGGAAGGACAGGATGTGTCATCAAATATGTTTTGTCACCTTGTATTATATGAATTGTTATTTTCTAAAGAGTCAGAGAAGATCTGTGAAACTTCTTGTGGGGTCCTGTTGTATTTAAATGTTAACTCACTTGCATTTAATTTTCAAGGCTACATTCAGAATTAAGCGTTTGGTTTCAGTTTGTGAACATAAGCAACACTTATTAATATCGAGGTGTTTAAGAACTCAGGAGGTCAAACATATGAATATCAACAGATATCAATATTTTCAAAATAAACATCATTTATACAAAATAGTTTTTAAATTAGATCTGAAAGTGTTTAAAATACTTTTACTGTATAAAAAATTCATTTTATTTTAACTATATGATTCAATCTTCAAGAAACAGAAAGCTGATGCTCCCGGGAAATTCAACCCTTAGCATTTAGCTTTATGTTTGAAGTCAATTACATAAGCAGTTAATTCATATTCATATTAAGGGTGATGCAAAGTCAATCACAAAGGAAACTGCAGAGGGCAGAGTTGTTAAAAGGAAATATTACCTACATAGCTTTTAGTTTTTAAAAAAGTCAATGTGATAAAAACATTGATAGTAGAACTTAAAACAGTACTTCAGACATTCATCGTAGGAACTTCCATCCCAGTCATTGTCTGTGGGCTTGTATAGTGACTACTGTATGTTTGGTTTATTCCTATCACTCTATAATGAGAAAACAATCTATAGCTTTGGTCACAGTACTAAGGTGTGAGTTGGCCACTAAGAGGAAAAAAGAAAAGCAAGCAAGCAAGCTATAAACTGCACTAGAGTTCCTTTGGGAGGATTGAACTGCAAATGTATGAGAGATGAGTATAAGCATTTGGTAAGGATGCAAAGGTGGCAGTATCTGTGTGACAAGGTAAAGGAGCCTTGGGATATGCACTGATTTTTATTTGTTTAAAAAATGTTTATTTCCCTGACAACTCGACTGGGTCCTTCCCTACACTGTCTTTATTTCTCTGCTCCCCTTGGATCTGTGTCACATTTTCACAAATCAGAACTGAAGCTGCAAGGACACATAAAACTTTAAGGTCAGCTTTGCACATTGTGTTATTTTCAGAATCCGAGAAGGCCATTGTTTACTTTGTACTATGGACACCTGTCAGGGACTGGTGGCAGTGAACCTCATTGGACTGGATGACCAAACTCCCCCAGTGCTCACAAAACTGTAAATGTGGCAATGGCCTGGTTTATTTCTTTGTGGTTTTTCTTTCCTTTTTCTTTTTTCACATGCACGATGGAAGTGTGGAATAAATGTAGAGGAAGTAATCAGACCACAGTCATGTTTTAGGCATCCATAGGTGTTAATTTAGCTGCATTGGGAGTACATTTTTGTTCTATTTTTAGTGTAGATTTAAGCACTTTGAATAGCATGATTCAGGGATTGATGGGTAATATTTGATATTCTCACAACTTAAGAAACTTTTTTTCCTCTAATGCTTTGTCATATTTTTAAAAATGAAATAAATGCAAAAGAAGCTATCTATGGCTTTAGAAACATTCCTCCCAAGTATTCCTCTATCAGCTCCATGTGAGAACAAATGAAGGAAACTGTCATGTGTTCACGTGCTCTATGTTTAACAAAAGTTCTGTTAGAACTTACAATAAAAAGAGAAAAAAAATGTATTTCCCCTAGTGCCTAGGTTTCATCCTTCTCTTTTTGTGGTGGGGGCTATGGGGGATAAGAATATTCTAGTTGTAGAAACACAGTTGAATGTATGAATATGTTAGCCAAGCTGGGGTAGAGAATGGACTTCCAGACTTGGGTATGTGTGATGTTTGGTACTGCCTGTTTTTCATCAATCACTGCTCGGGCTCTGAATGACACATTATAGATTTAAAAATCCATCTTGTTTTTAATGTAACCTCGACTTGCTGCTTATGAGCATCCTACCCTTTATTCTGGTGCTCAAATATTTGATTATTTAATTTGTACCCCATTCCTTAGATCTCCTATGGGCCGAAAAGACATTTGTATCTTGGGTAGCCTGCTGACTTACATTGAGCTCAATTCTGTGAAACAAATCCAAGACATGATAAGAGACCTGAGCCTACTATATTTCTACAGCTTAACACCTGATTGTTCAAACAGTCAACTATTTTGTGATTACTTTTTTCATAGTATATGTATTTGGACCTTATTGACTTAATCTTATATAGATGCTGGTTTCTTCTGTATTTCATTATTATTTAGCATTTTATAATAAGAGCAGATATTAACTGAGAGCCAATCCCTAAACTTTAAGTAAGTTTTGTTCATCCTAGAGTAGTGATTAACTTTTTAGATACCATTTATGTAAATCGAGATCACCATTTCTATGAGTACATTTGTGAAGTATTTTCTGATTCTGGAATCATACCCTAGTTCTTTTTCTAAGGAGTATTTTCTAAATTTCACACTAAATTTCTTTTTCTTATTAGTTTAAGTTTATGCCATTAGTCCCAGAAGAAAGCTTACTGAAGTTCAAAGGATAGCATTGGCATTGTACAAGTGAAGGAACTGAATAGAACTAGAATACATAGATACGGAAGAGGAAAACCCCTCACTATCTCTGATCTGAATTTGGTTGTTCATTAATTTCACTATGGACAAAGTTGATTTAAAAGGGTAAAATATTATTAAATAGGCTAGAAAGTCCACCTCCAGACACACATTTCCTATTGCAGATGAGTTTTTCTAACAATATACACGGTTATGACAAAGAGATGATGAGACAACTGGGTTCCCTAAAAGGAGAAGATTGTCAATGGAAGCAGAGGCTATTCCTTGACGTACCAGGAATCCTTCCAACTTAATGTTATTTGCACAAAGACATTAACCAATATTCAAATTTTGATAATCCTTAATAATAGGCCTTAAAACTTGGTTTTAAGGATATCTTGAATTTCTAAAAAGGATTAAAGGAAATAATGAAACCTTTGAAATTCCAGACAACATTATTTAATGTGTGTAAAGCTGTCTTCCTGAGTGTGAGTTGCAAGACATCCATCATGTAAAAAAGGTTTTGATGTTTGGATTTAGAGGATATTCCCAGAAACTGATATTCAGCTAAACCAATATATCTTGCAGGCACTGTTGTCTCTACTGCTCCTTACCTTCATTCACAAAAATTTGGGGGATGATTACTGTTCCAACAGAGGGAATTTCTCTTTAAAAATGGCTTAACTTTGTGGGAGACCTTGTATATGGTAAAGAAAACTTGGTATGATAACAAATCATTTATGCCTAGATAAGGGAGAATTGTCTATTATTCTTGTGATAGTTTACTCATTTCTTCACCCACTCAGAACATAGTTGGGGGGGGGTGTTGTGAAACCATGCAATTTGGCAACGATGCCTTATTTCATTAAACTTCTTTTTGATCTGTGTTCAATCATATTTCTAACAACAAGCCAATACTTTTTCCTGTAAAGGGAGAGAAGGAATAGTCATTTGACATGCTTTTGTTTTCTAGTTTTGTTTTCCAAAGATTGAAAGTTAGTTATATATTGGAGTCCCAACAATTATATATTTTCCAGTTTTATGACTTGTGGTATGACTCTGGAACAATATGAAGAGTTTTGAGAATAAAGTGAGATGGTGATTAAAGTTTTACTTTTTACTTTTGATTGATAGCAACTTGAGTTTATGGTGTAAACAAGTTGAGATACTATCACAAGAGGCTGTAAGATCCAACCAAATTGGAATCAAGTTAGAGTAAGCTGATGATGATGATGAAGATGATTTGTTAACCTTAATTTTATGTGCCTTGTCATCATCAAACGTCAGTCACATTCACAGAAAATGCCAGACTTACAAGAAGGAACTCAGCTCCAGTCTTATTTAGTAAAATTTCTTCTTCCCAGGCTCAGACCATAACAAATCTCCCTGTTACAAACATGTAAGATATATATCTTATACTTCACAAATATAATGTATTTCTAAATTCCTTCTGCTCATCAGTAAACTCTCTTCCAAGTAGCCTAAGAGTCCACTGACACACTTACATTTCTGATTTCTTCATTAATGTAAGTAAAGTAAGGAACTATTGTTTTTCTACCATTCATCACTTTCATAGATGCATCCCCCAGGGTCCTTAAGTCTGAAAAGCATTTTCTTTCTAACAAAGGCAATCACTCTAAAAAAATTCATTACACTGTGTTCCCTCCACTACTAAATGAGTTGAATCTGAAAAACTGCACATGAACTTGAGAGTATTTCATGTAATATCGATGTCGTGTAAATTTCAATCTTCATAATCCAGATACTGTTACGTTTCAAAGGGCATGCTGTGTCATTAAAAAAAAGATTTACTGTGAAATGACATTATTACATAGTGCATGAATATGTGGCAAAGTAATTTGGATCTATCTTTACTAGTCAATAAGAGATTAAATTTGGGGAGATCAGATGTGAGTGTTTTAGGTTAATTCTCAACTGAGAAGAAGACATCTTAATGTTAGGATACATGGGCAATTGTCCATATTCCTTGCAGTATATGCTCCTGTTAAATAGAATCCTTAGTGTATTCTTTCCACCAGAGTAGTGGAGGTACGTTCATATAATCTGCTATTGAATTGCAAAACCTTTTATGTTTTCAGAGTTCAAGGGAACCCAAATAGGAAAGTGGACTTAGTCATTTTCCTCTGCTGGTGTTCAAGTCATATTTTAAACTCAGACACTCTCAGATCTGTTCAACAGTCAGTAAAAAGTGCATTTTACGTAGTGTTTCCCTTTAGTTTTGCCTACCTTTTTTGATTTTGTATAATCTAGAATGTATGTAACTCATGTGTAGGTGATGGAGGCGCTCCATTTTTTCTTAGAATACTTACAATTATATATTTTGTTTTGCTTTAACTAGCAATAGGAAAATAGACAAATACAAGTGTAAAAATGAGACATTTTAAACTCGAATTATAATTTGTGTTTTATAGTCGTTTCATAAGTCTGTTGCTCTCTATGAGTATGCTCTCTATATATCCTGTAAAAATAAATTTATATGTTACATAGAAATTCAAGAAATTAAATTATTTATTAAGCTACAAGTGTTTCTTCTGGTTTCTACCTGATCATAGATAAAAATAAATTAATAATGTGTTGTTGGAACATATGTAAGTATGTTTGTTAATTTGATAACTCTTGTTCTACTTTCTCTTCCCTCTCTGTTTATATCTGTATAAGCTTATATTCCTTAAACCTAAACTCCTATGGTGGTTGTGAAAAAAATTGTCTTAAGAAATGTTCAGTTGACTGAAAAAGAAAAGAAAACCCTTGCTAAAAAATCAAGTCCATTTACAATCCCCATTTTCTTCACTACTGGATTATGGAGAGGTTTAAATCACTAGCTCAATCACTTAAAAGTTATTATCACATTAATGGCCTTTTCAAGGTTAAATTCTGCATTTTTTCCTTCATCTATTTCATGAAATTCTTTGAGAAACAGAAACGAAGAGTGATGACCCATGAGTCCTTCTTTGTTGTTTACTTTCCTTACTTCTTGCTCCCCAGGTATTTTATTCCTTTCTGTTTAAGGTACTACTCACATAATGACCTTAAAATCCCCATAAGTAATATTTAAAGTGGCCAAGATCTTTAATCATCTTGTTTTCTATCCTGTTTGCATCTACTTGTAGTGCACAGTCATTCCTAAAGGGAAATGTTTTGGCCTTACTTATCATTTTAGCTTGAAGATAAATAACCTTATTATTTATTTGAGGGGGAGGACAATGATGGTAAATCTTTCCATCAAAGCAAATCAATTGAATAACCATAACCCTCTTAGAATAAATGGGATATTTAAACAGAATTTGTATCTTAGGAAGATAGCCTTTTAAAAAACACTTATCAAAGATGAAACAGATACAAATCATTATGAACTTTGAAAATAATAGATTCACAAAACCCCATAAGGTTATTTTAGGTTGGATTTCAAAGTAGTTAACATATTTAATGTTTCATAAATCCATTTCTACCTCAGTGGGATTTAAATGTGAGAAAATAATGTGTATTGAAAAAGCAAAATGTTATAAGGATCATGACTTAATTTATAACTTCCACATTATATTTTAAATTGTGAATCATAGACAACTACCTATTATTCAAAATATAAGGAGAGCACTCTATAGTTGAAGAATGTTTGGGATTATTTGTGTACTTCAGACACATCAATTCTCGGGATTTTTTAATTAAACTCATGTTACTGACAAGTGGTTTAAAGCCTGATACTAACGGAACATCTTATTTCCACAAGATTCCAAATTAATATCAGATTCATATTTACTGGCAAAATCAAAACAAAGAATGAGGCAAACATTCAGAGAATTATTATGTTGGTGACCCAATCACTTAGCACTATGGGATTTTATGGCCTGCAAGAGTAATTCAAACAAATTTCTTAAATAAGCTTGCAACACTAGGATAAAGTAATGTGGGAGAATCTTGATGTGTGTGTAGGAGGGAGAATAAGGCCCTGGGGGATACAAGAACATAGTGATTGTCAATAGTTTAGCCAATTGTTTCTCTAAATTAGAAATTTGTATCCCCAGTGATATGTCAATTGGTTTTAGCTGGCATACAGAAGGAAGCTTTTTATTCACACTGTGAGGTATTTGATTTACATTTTTCAGGACTTTTAAAAACCCTTATGTAGTACATCAAACCCAAAACTTGACAGTTACTTTTTGTAGTTATACTTAAATGGTAGCATGGTATACATTTATGTGACTTAAATGAAAGCATAGGTAAAGAATAGTCTAGGAAATATAGGGCAAAAGTCACCAAGACAGTTTGCGAACAACTGGTTTATGGAAAAACTGCTAGGGCAGTCAATTTTTTTTTTGAAAGGCAGAGTTAGACACAGAGAGAGAGAGAGCCAGAGAGAAAGGTCTTCCTTCCGTTAGTTCACCCCCAAATGGCGGCTACAGCCGGCGCTCTGCGCAGATCTGAAGCCAGGAGCCAGGTGCTTCCTCCTGGTTTCCCATGCAGGTGCAGGGCCCAAGCACTGGGGCCATCCGCCACTGCCTGCCTCCCCGGGCCACAGCAGAGAGCTGGACTGGAAGAGGAGCAACCAGGACAGAATCCGGCGCCCCGACCGGGACTAGAACCCGGGTGCTGGCACCGCAGGCGGAGGATTAGCCAAGTGAGCCGCGGTGCCGGCCTGGCAGTCAATTTTTTAACCTCTGGCAAAACATACACTAATAAAAGATGAAACCTTACAAAAAGAAACAAAAACAAAAACAGGTAGCAGAAGAACATGCCAAAAGCCTACATAAATAATAAACAGAACTATACAATTCGGAAGATCAATAGCTGCCTTGAATTAAGTAATGAAACATCTCACTTCTCCTATTGTTCTAAGTAATAAAGAATTGTTTAGGCAGTTATGAACTTGAAAGGAAAACTGGACTCTGAAAGCAAATCTCTTAGGTGCCCTAAGTCTGTGCTGAACAAAGAACCATTGCTCAACATACTTGTCCAAAGTATAATGGGAAATTGATTACTAAATATTATAATGCATGAGTAGAAATAATGATTTTTGGCTTGCTGAACACTGACATAAACACTTGGGGAGAAAGTGAAAAAGTTCTTTCATTGCATTCTTCTATGGGATTCATTAATGATAGTTCTAAGTCTTGGGTATCTTTAAAATCATTTGGGAAGGTCCCAAAGTCCCAGACAAATGTCCCTGTTAGTCCCAGACTAACTGGTCTGGAGTTTGTCCCTAATGTTAGTACTTTTCTAGTAAGCTCTCCACGTTGAAAACTACAGGAACAAAGCAAGTGAATCTCAAATTTTAGACTTCAAAAGCATTACCTGGAAACATTGTTGAAAATGGAAATTTGGACTGAACCCCAATAGAACTGGAGTATGGGGCAACATTTATTTACTTAACAAGTTCCCCAGGTCATTGTAATGTGGACTCTCACAGATTCCTTTTTTGAGAAACACAGGTGTTATTTCTGTGATTTCTGCTACTCTCATTCTTTGAGATGGAAAATTAAAGGCAGCAGAGATGAATGTCACCATAAACTGGGTCTTCGTTTTCTAACAATTCTTCCCAAATCGTTACATCAGGACTCACAATGAAAAATTCCCAATTAAAAAAAAATAACCTGAACTATACAAAATTTTATTTTGTACTTGATTAACTCAAGAAGAAAGGAGGAATAAAAAGAACTAGTCAAGAAAGTCCAGTCCAGGTTTGCCATGCGATAAATATATGGCTTCAAAAATCATATCATTTAGCAGAAAAAATAAGTTAAGTAACAGTTAAGTGTTAAATAAAAACTCATCTTCCTTCTAAAGGACTGCAGGTCTGTTGTCAGTTATTTTTATTAGTTAAAGAAGGAAAATAGCACAACACAGATATCAAAGACATTGTGGTGTTTGTTTAATATATAAATTAAAGTGAACCCAATTATCATTTTCCTAAAATTAACTATCAATTCATCAAAAGATTAACTCTAATGAAGATGTTTCTTTAGTATAAGAATTGCTCACTCTCTCCAAAAACTGAACCCCAGGAAATGACTGTGATCTTGTACATTGGTGTATGCTATTCTGGTGAGTGGCATAAAGTATAAGACTCTGTTCATAATGCCAGTAAGTTTAATTCTATCAGTTAAATGCATCATCCTGAAGGATTTCAACAAAAACTACCTACCCACCAATTAGACCGTATCTGCGATCTCTATTTCATCCATCAACCACTTTTTCTGACAATATAGTTTCAGCTTCATATTAATCTCACTGGGCTAATTTTGATCTCTATGCCTCTTGTTTTACTGGAAATGACTAACAGTGTTGAGGTTGTTAGATTCTGTTTCATAGAAAGAATGTATTATTTGGTGTAAGATAATCACTTAGCCTAAATGCATATTTCAAGGATATAGCTTGCTATTTAAGAGGAAATATTCATATACATTCTTCATGGAGTAGTCACATCAAAGAGTTTCTGAGAGTTGGTTTGAGAGTTGGTTTTAAGTTTCTGAGGATTTCAGTCATATCCTAATGACTCCCACAGGCCT
The DNA here is from genome assembly GCF_964237555.1 of Oryctolagus cuniculus. NCBI lineage: Eukaryota > Metazoa > Chordata > Mammalia > Lagomorpha > Leporidae > Oryctolagus > Oryctolagus cuniculus. Next base: position 16,423,046 of record NC_091453.1, read on the forward strand.
TCTTAACCATTTGGGACTTTATAACACTAGAACATCCAAAAAATAATCTTCATCAACAAATCTGAGTACAACATAGCCATTGATATTTCTACCCTGAACTGAAAAAACCATATACCAATTTAGCTTGATTTATTTTGAGGCCTTATTCTGGACAACAGTTGAAAATTGCAAATTGCGACAACATGGAGCATTTAGAGTGCTAAATTAGTGTACATGTTCGCATGCATGTGTAATGTATGTGCACTCTGAAATTCAAAATACACACTATCATTTCATTTAAATAAGCTTCATCAAGATGTATGCTACATTAAATAAACAGCTATGAGTTCCTAAGTTAATGCACTCAACCAGGAAATTACCTGGTGAATCATTTTTGCATGGGCTAAAAATAAATACCCAGGTTTCTCTTCAACTAACTTTTCCTTAAGGACATGCATTTTATCATAAAGGAGAGAGTCAGCTCATTCTCACTTTTCCCATAAAAATTCTGTGATTGTCTCCATTTGCTACTCTTTCCATTACATGGTATCCCTGAATTATTTATTTACAAAGAATGGGGGCAGGATTGCACTCAGCAACTATCATAAGAAAAGCCTGTGAAAGCACCAAAGTTATTACCATGGGTTTCCTATCTTTTTGTCAATTTTATTTTTCCAGGGCAGTGAAATAACTTATTTTTCAGATTCCATTTAAATTATGTCCTTGGCAAATAGCATGTTCTCAGCAAAGCCTAACTTTAGAAATACGGTTACTGATAAGATTTTTTTTTAGTTTTCTCTTTACAGAATCCCTGCCATCACTGAAGTGAAATAGAAACACAATAGAATTAAGTAAATTTACAACTGGAGATCTTATGAGTACTGCAACTTAAGTATTCCGCACCACGAGGTGACCTTGTATTCATAGTCATCTTCAAAACGGGCATCTGAATAACTTGCTGTGTGTCTTCATGAGAAACTGGACACGGGGTGAGAAGTCACAGGAAGGGGATAGAAGAGATGATTTCTGCTGCTATAGCATTGGAGAAGTTTATTTTTGTGTTGACATTTCTAAAGATAAGACTACATAGCTGACTAGAGCAAGTATAACATACTTAGCATTTGTACTTCAGTTTTTAAGAGGGAAGGAGATCTCTCACTAAATATGAATGCTGCATATGTTAGCAATAGAAATAGTGGTTTTTCTAATTTTGATTGCACTTGCCTTAAATTTTTCCAAAAAAATATATATGGACAAGCAAATACAGATGAGGATGTTTCAGAAATAGGCAAGTTCTGCACTGATTATACTTTCTACATAATTTAATGCCTAGTAGCAGAGTATATTTGCCAGATCAATATAAAGAGTATATGAGCACATGATAACAGCAGTTTGTATAAGCACAAGGTATTGTATGTTTAGATTACAAATTAACAATGATAACTTTTGGTGTGACTGATTTGAATTTCAAAATGTTGGATGTTTAAAGATAAATTTATTACTTGCACAAAAATATTTTTGTATAATATTGGGAGAGATTCTAAAATGGACTTGCTTTAATGGAGTGTAACTTTCAGAGAAAATAAACAGGGTACCTGTCTAGTTTGTAAAATGTCTTATTTCAAGATTATACTTTTACTGGTTAAATGCAAGGATATAATGACTTGATATACTTTTCTGTGTGTGTGAATTGAATAATATCACCAACAATAACAAAAATAATAAAGCAATGTGAATAAGTTGCGTATGCAAATTTATTTTAATTAATGCTAATAGACCCTAAAAACAAAATTCAACATAATATTTTGTGAGCATCTTTCTAAAAATAATTAACAATGTGTTTTATGGTTCAATGCATGAACATATACTATATCCATTACAAGATAAATATAAAAAGTTTTTTTGGGGGGGATAATTTTTATTCTTCATGATTCAGTCTAAAATTGCATTTATTTTCTAATATTAAGAGCAGTAGGACAAGTTAGTAGCAATATATGCCTTTTATTAAGTATGACCTCAAATTAATATATGAAGAAAATTCTTGACTCTATAAGAGTTCCTATTTGTACCTTACTATTAGTTAATATAGATCTTTGGGTAGAAATATTGGAAAATTTGTGAGGAAGAACACATTCATGAAAACAATGTGCTGGTTAATATTTGTTATCGACATACAACATACATTGCTTAATGACAGGGATATGTTCTAAGAATTAGAACATTAGATAATCTTATCAAAATGTGGTATTTATACAAAGATGGCTTTGACACCCATAGGTGATATAATTTTATGGGACCACCATTGTATATATTTGGTCCATTGTTGACTGAAATGTTGTTACACGGTACATAGCTGTTTTGATCTCCCATATGTATGTGATATATAAATATATATAAATATACATATGTATTTCCCATGTAATGATACTATATTCAGCTTGCAGCTTGGAAATATGTAAATGGAATTGTGAGTTGGCTGGGGGAACAAGTAATAGCTTCAAATGTCTTTTGAAGATTAAAAGTGAGAGGCTGGACCATTTAAGCAGGTAATAGTCCCAAAAAAGATATAGAAATTTTTCATATAAGCTTTTCTAAGTATTATTCAGTAAGCAATTTGAAGGAGGGTCTATAAACTCTTTTAAGAACAAACATAGATACTGAAAATAGCATTCTTTACTGATGATCAGACTCATGACAAGAAAACCAGAAAAAGAATCACACTGTTTTAGACATGAGGTATTGTATTTGCAGCACTACTGGGCATGAAAAAGTAATGAACTAATGCAGATTTTTTTTTAAGTTTTTAGAACATTTCTTCCAAGAGGCCAAGGGCATTAAAATGAAAATCTAATTTCTGGTATATCACAGGTGTTTGTATACCCTTGGTAAGTATTACTGCTTCTTAATGATACACAGTTATTCTATATTTTGAACATCTGTGTAAAAGTTTGCAGTTATTACTATACTAGGTTGTGCCCAGAGGAAATGCCAAAACCAAGAGTGGGTGGATACAGTTGTTAAAAGAAATCACAGACATTCACTTGGAAAAGCAAAAGAGTACTTAGATCAATAAAAATAACAGCAATGAAAAATTAACCCATAAAATTGACCCTTATGTATTGCTCTTTCATCTACCCCCAACTGTCCTATATAACAACACTGAATCAAATATACTGACATGCCCTAATTATTTTGCTTATATTTATTCTAAGAATTTGGCTATATTAACAACATAGAGTCCTCCTTTTTAGTCCAACTCTTTGATCTCTGTCTTAAAAAAAAATGAATGAAGACAAAAATTCACCTTCACAACACACACACACACACACACACTCTCTCACACAGTTTTTTTTTTTTCTCTTTCCTCTAATGTTCTGAGCTTCTCTGCTCTGATGCTAGTGGGTTGTCACATAAATACAGTTCCAGATCTGTATTGTGGTCACAGAACTCAGTCTTTCTGAATGGTGTCAGCAGACTAAGATGTCATCTCAGGGAAAGATCATGCAGGAACCACTTGGGTGCACCCCTCCAAGGTTAAAAGTCTGAAAGTCTGTTCTTGAGTTGTCTGAGACCAGATCTGTCAACAGACATAAGAACGATTATTCTCTCTTATACAAACTCATGTTAACCAGGCATTTAAGACATTGCCTTTTAAAAAACAACACAATTATGAATAGTGGTTCAAAATACAGGAATGTTCTTGTAGGAGAGCCAAGTCATAATCAGAAGTTTGTATGGGAAATGTGAAATCAGAAAGAATAAAATTATTAGAAAATGTTACTAATGTCAAATGTCATAACGTAACACTTCGATCTTTACCACTGAGATAAAGCTGCTATTCTAAGTCTTTGTTGTGGGCATTTTCTTCCTAATACAGAATTAGAAAGAAGTAAGTTCTGACTCCTGATGCTTCCTTATTCTGGCTCACACAGATGGCCCTTACTCTCCTATTAAAGCTTTAGATAGGACAGTTTAGTCATGCCTGGTTCTTATAGTCATCTATTTGTAAACATCTGCCTTGGTCAATCTTTTCTAGCACTTTGCTACTTCTAGCCTCAGAAAATAATGTACAACACTAATTTTTGGTTAACATGTTGTTTTGGTTAAATAAGTTCAATATATCATTAAAACCTATTGGTTTGAGTTGATTATGTTTAATAATTGAAGTAAACATTATAGACCTCCCTTACTTCTTAAAATATAGGGAGAAAGAACACCAGAGGAATGTTCCTAGAGTTTATTTAGAGATTCTGGCAGAGGAGAGCAGCTGTTTACTTTGCTCCAGTTACCTGTTTTGGTCTTTTTAGACCTGCTTTTAAGATGTTTGCCAGAGTTGTTCATCTGCTAACCTAACCACATGGAAGCACCAGCAGGGACAGCAAAATAAGGTAAAGAGTATACAAGCTACTCTAGGTCAAAAGAGACCTTGAGAATATTATGTAACCTTTTTAATTCCTGAATTCCACATCTGAAAAAAAAGGAGACCTTCCATGAAGACAAATTTCTTTCTTGCTTGCTTGATTGATTTGTTAATACTTGGCATTGTTTTAGGCTCTGGGGGCATAATGGAAAATGAGATAGATGACATACCTGATCCATGGTTCTCACTCAGTGAGAAGAAGGAGACACAATACTAGTGCATACTCAATGAGAAAATTTCAGACAGTGCTGCATGCAGTGACAATAGAAACAAGAGGAATGTGCTAGGAAGTGACTACCTGGAGAGTTTAATTTACATACAGTGGCTATGGAGGGCTACTTGGAACAGTTGAAATTGTGGGTGGACCTAGAATAAAGAAAACCAGCAGGCATTGTGGCCAAGTGGGTTAAGCCTCAGCCTGTAATGCCGGCATCCTACATGGGCACTAGTTTGTTCTCTGGCTGTTCCACTTCCAATCTTGCTCCATGCTAAAGCACTTGGGGAAAACAGTGAAGGATGGCCCAAGTACTTGGTCTCCCAAATGGGAGATCCAGAAGTTTCTGGCTTCTGTGACCATTTGGAGAGTGAACCAGCAGACCAAGGATCTCTGTCTCCCCCTCTCTTTGTAATTCTGCCTTTCAAATAAAAAGAAATAAAAATCTTAAAGAGGGCGAGGGACAGCCAGGAAAAGATCCAGCATTAACAGCCATTCAATTCAAGGAGCTAGCTAATACAAAGAACCTGAGGCAGAAATGAGGTTTGTGTGTTTCAGAAAGAAAAGGAAGTCATTGTTGGATCACTGTGAATACACACACACATATATATATCTATATATACAAACATACACACACATATATGGCACATAGTATGTGCTGAATACACACACATGCATACACACATACATATATACACACACATACATACAGCATATAGTATGTGCCATAAAGTGTAACCATCATTATAGAAAGTGGATTGGGGATCAGATTAAAAAAATTGTGTTAATGTTAAATGAAAATGTGTGCAGCATCTTTTGATTCCATTATTTTCCCCCTAAAATATGTTTGAGCTGCTGTTTATCATGGATGTATGGAAAGGTCCGTAACAGATTGTAATTAAGAGCATTTATCCTCACATCTTAAGTCAATTCAGATCAGCTGTAAAAAAAAAAAAAACATACTCAGCTTATGGACTTTATATGCTATATCAGGGCCATGGGACAGTCAGTCTGTGTGGTTCTTTGGGGGTAAGGACAGCAGAATGCCAAAGACAGGTGTATAATGCCTGCCTTTGAACCAATGCAATAGTGTCTCACCTATCTATTCTCCAGTTGTATGAGGAAAGAGTTGGTAGGCCGGCGCCGTGGTTCAATAGGCTAATCCTCCGCCTTGCGGCGCCGGCACACCGGGTTCTAGTCCCGGTCAGGGCGCTGGATTCTGCCCCAGTTGCCCCTCTTCCAGGCCAGCTCTCTGCTATGGCCCGGGAGTGCAGTGGAGGATGGCCCAAGTCGTTGGGCCCCGCACCCCATGGGAGACCAGGAAAAGCACCTGGCTCCTGGCTTTGGATCAGAGTGATGCGCCGGCCGCAGCGCACTGGCCGCGGCGGCCATTGGAGGGTGAACCAACGGCAAAGGAAGACCTTTCTCTCTGTCTCTCTCTCTCTTACTGTCCACTCTGCCTGTCAAAAAAAAAAAAAAAAGAGTTGGGAAAGAGAGACATGTACAAGAAGGCTTGACTGAAGTGTATTATTGATTTAGTTCTCTATTACTCTGTAACAAACTACCCAAAAAGTGAGTGTTTTAAAACAAAAACCATTTTATTGTCTCTCATGTGAAGTGATCATGATCAGCTGAGCAGTTCTGCAGACCTCACTTGGAGTGTCCCATGAAGCTGTGGTCACATTGGAGAAGAGGATGGAGTCCTGTAGAGGCTGACTTGGACACCAGGATGACTCTTCCCTGTCCATATAGTTCAAGACCTTTTTCTTCACTTGGCCCTTCCACAAATTCTATGGATGTGATCTCACCAGTTGGCTATTAGACTTCTTATCACAACTTGAGTTTTCAAAACTGCAACAGTGAAGGTAGCCAGGCCTTCTTAAGGCTCAGAATGGCCCTTACCAGATTCTATGGGTTAAAGTGAGTCAGGTCAGTAGATGAACCTAGATACATTGTGGGAGGGGACTATACAAGTGCATGAATTCCTGAAGACATGGTTCATGGGGGTCAAATTTTTTAGAAAGGCTACCATAGAATCAATGAGAAAGACAGGATGTATGATACTGATACCGTTTTAGAGAGACCAGTGCCAGGCCTCACCTCATGGAGCTGCTACATGGAACTTGTCTTTGAGAGGAATGAAGTCCACAGCTGCCTTCAGGATCTAAGCAAAGCTATCCAAACTTGCATGCTCACTATTACCACCAAATGACAAACACACACACACACACACACACACACAAATCTTCTCTTCACTCTTCTACTACTTTCCATAAAGCTCTTTCTTATTTTTGTCAAAACTTGCTTTCTCTGGTTACAGGAGAACAGGGAGCAAGCTATTTTGGGGAGACGTTTTATTGACAGTTTTACTGGTAATGAACTAATGCTAAATCTCCATCGGCAAAGACTCTTGGAATTACTCCCTGGATAAATAAAGGATCAGAGACTCAGAGAGTTAAATAATTTCCTACCTGAAGTCCCCAACCTGAAGTTAGCACAGTTACAGTTCTCTAGCCAAGAGGTTATACTAATCCTTTGAACATGAATGGAAAAGTTGAAGCTATGTTAAATTTTCATTAGCATTTCTTTGATCAAATGTATATTTTCCTCCTTTTCACAACTTTTTTTCAAATGCAAATATATGCTTAAACATTAGCTACTGAGCTGCTTCTGGGAGAGCATCCATGGAATGTTTAAATATGCAAATCAGCACCTCAGAGAGGAAAAGATGAACCTTCTCTACTTGGCTCTTTGATACACTGTAGCAAGCAGTGGAAAGTACAATTAAATAAAGTCTCTCTAAACTCCTCCATCAAGAAATATGTATTATCAACTGCTCTATAAGTTGTGCTACCAGAAGTCTAACCAAAATGCCACGTGGGCACTAGAGAGATCTCAAATGGAGCACAATTGCAATTAAGTTGAGACTCCATTAAGGAAAGTGGCACAAATCTGGGTTCACACAGATCAAATACAAAGCTGTGTTTGGAATTTGGCTCAGTCGTTTCACTCTGTGGATGATTTTTAATCTGAATAAGGATTACGAGTATAAAACAATAAAGGTAGAGGTTTGTAAGAAGAAACCACCAATGATACTTCATTTAGAGAAAACTTTCCAGTTCAAGAAAGAGTGACATTTACTAAACCATTGGGACATTTTTTTCCAAAATCTGAACGTATGTAAATAAACTTATAGATGCCAATTAGGTGATGCACTAAGTGTTGGTGAGGTTGTGAGTACACAAGAAAAACAGGTATGTTTATTACCTACAGGTGAAAGGGTAGATGGGTACAGTGATATATTTAGAGTGGAAGGATGTTAGTTCTCTTCACTTTTCACTTTAAAGTCTATTTAATAATCAACAGTCTACTGAACATTCTAAGAGAGTTTTAAAAATCCAAGGTGTCTGTAACACCATACTATTAGAAGCAGAGAATTTGCTTATTTATTTGGGAGTCACAGAAAGACAGATTTGGGGCGGGGGGAGAGAGAGAGATGAAGATCTCCCATCTTCCAGTTCACTTTCCAAATGCTCACAACAGCCAGGGTGACATTTGAATTGGTGAAGGCCAAGAGCCAGGAACTCAATCTAGATCTCCCAAGAGGGAGGCAGGGACCCAGTCACTTGAGCATCACTGCTGCCTCCCAGGGTCTACATTGGAATGAAGCTACAGTCAAGAGCTAGAGCTTGGACTGAAACCCAGATAGAAATAAGCATTTTAAGTTGGCACCTTCACACGTGGCATTGTCCTCCTTTCTTCTAATTCTGTCTGCCTTCACCAAAGTATATTTCCCTTTTCTCCCTCTCTCTCTTCTCCTTCTTTCTACATTCTCAATAAAAACTATCATGATGTAATAAAAACAATACAAGCTTTAAAGTCAGTAAAACAAAGTTTTAAATCCTGGCTTCTCAACTTGTTATGGATATTATCAAATTAGTTTTATTCTATTTGAGCCTTGTTTTTTTTCTTTATATCACCAACAATAATACCCTGTAGTGTTTTCTATTAAATTTATATAGATTGGTATGATACACAGAAGGCATCTGAGTGTGTTACATAATGGTAGTTACTGCAACAATTTAAAAAATATCCAGTGGATTAACTCACTAGAATTTTATTGCTGTAGATGTTCTAGTCAGACATCACAGAATCCTGGGTATCAGAATTTTCTATGTGTACATTCACCATCCCTAGATGTTAGACAGGCCATAAGTATGCAGGATCCTACACTGCTTGATTGCTGAAGGGTCTATATGGATGTCATAGGTCACTTCTCATACTCCATTAACTCAGAACTAGTCACTTGGTGACACTTGAAGTGACTAAGGTCAGAGAGGTATAGACTGTGGCTGGACAGTCTGAGCAACACTATACAATTTATGAATGACAATCATCCATACACTAGAGTCAGCCTTTCTGATCTTTACGTATCCCTGTATACCTTTCTTCCTGTGAAGAGTCAGATGGGTTAATAGGCAGTCAGTTTGGTTCAGGTGGAAATTGACGGTACAAAAATTTATCTTTAGCAAGATCAAGGTTCCAAATCCCACTGTGTGCTTCTCCCCAAAAATGCTTTTAGCAAAACAAAAGTGCCTGCCCCACTCCATGGGAGCTTCCAATCTTATAATAATAGCAAGGGAGTAGTGATTCCACCCTTCTGGATGGCACTTTTGTTTGATCACAAACAAGCCAAACAGGGCAAATAAGATTACAAATCATATATTTTGATGGATTTTGTCCCTGCCTTGTTACCGATTCTTAGCTGAGTGCCAGTTTTTCCCCCTCAAAATTTTGTTTAAAAACTCCACCACCACCAAACCCTTTGAGGCTCCCTCTCTTGGAAACCCCTCTTGGCCACCTCGGCAGGAGGTTTCTGACTTTAATAAATCCTGCTTTTCTCTCTGCCTTGTCCACATGAAAATTCTTCTTTTGCATGAGACAAACAACAGAGGTCATCTCTGCTCCCACTGATTTACTGTAACATTCCCACATGTGGAAAATACCTGCTTGCCTCCATAGGTAGCAGCTCAAGTTCTCATCCAGTCTGCGTTCAGCTCAGTTTAGACTGAAGGCTAATGAACCATATTCTTCATTAGGTGTGGGTGTAACATCTCACGGTAAGACAGCTATGGAATGAAATACAAATTGTATGCCCCATACTGACCTCCAGACCTCCAGGAGGCAATGGTGGAGCAAGGACAGAAAAATCACAACTTTTAAAAGAGAATATGTTTATAAAAGAGAAGAAGGAATACACAAATGAGTTACTCATTGATAGAAATAAGAAATTCTACTAAAAATTCTTGTAAAAATTCCAGTCCTCTCTCTGAAAAGTAAGTGTTGTCCTTAATTAGGCTGACTTTTTTCCATGTAGTACTTCAATATCCATTGTTCTTTATGTTCAGTGTCTCCACCCATTTGGGAGATGCTTCATGTTCCTTTACTTTGATGGGCTCAGCTAATATAGGTACTAAGTATGGCCTCCTTACAGATTTCATATCTTTTGCTGCTCTTTTCATGCTTCTGTAAAATTCAGTGTCAATGAGTAATTTTAAGCTTTTTATTTGTCAAAGGCTTTGATCCCCTACACAGGTTGATGTTCCTTTTGGCAATGTAGTTCCTTCAACCACATCATTGGCTTTTGATCGATCAGCATTTGGTTAGTCCAATTTGCTTGTAATCATTCTCAAAATCCTTTCCCAGACAGAGTTCTCATCTCTAATACATCCATTTATTCCCTTATCCTATTGCCATCCCTTCAATTTAATCATGACTGCTTTAAGATAATATCAAAGAAAAGTCTTTTGTGGAAAGCAAAATTCATAATCTGATCTTGCTGCAGAGTTGAGTCTCCCCACTGTAATAAGAAGTCCAAATGGGCATTTGTTGCTCAAATGTTCTTGAGTTTTTATATTTTACTCTTTTATTCCATAAGCAATTTACTTTGAATACTTGTAAGTACCCAAATATCTGCAGTCTTTCTATGCCTTTTCACTTCTGCTCTCAATAAAGTTCTTACATAAGCTCAGAGTGAGTGTGTATATGTGTGTGTGTGTGTGTGTGTGTGGACATGCGTGCTTGCGGATGTATATATTACTTGTTAAATTCAGCAAGTGATTGCCAACACACACTATTTTTTTTTTGACAGGCAGAGTTAGACAGTGAGAGAGAGAGACAGAGAGAGAGAGTTATAGACAGTGAGAGAGAGACAGAGAGAAAGGTCTTCCTTTCGTTGGTTCACCCCCAAATGGCCCCTACGGCTGACGCGCTGCACTGATATGAAGCCAGGAGCTGGGTGCTTCCTCCCGGTCTCCCATGTGGGTGCAGGGACACAAGCACTTGGGCCACCCTCCACTGCCCTCCTGGGCCACAGCAGAGAGCTGGACTGGAAGAGGAGCAACCAAGACTAGTACCCGGCACCCCAACCGGGACTAGAACCCGGGGTGCCGGCGCCTCAGGTGGAGGATTAGCCTAGTGAGCCACTGCACCAGCCTACCATTATGTTTTCCCACCCTTTCCCTTAGAACCACTGGCTCAGGAGGAACCTAATCTTCCTCTTACGGTATCATAGACAACACTTTGACCAAATGTTTTGCACTGCATTAATTGTAGCTACATCTTTCCAGCTTATGATATCGGTTTCTAATACCACCCATCTTTCTGGGAAGCCAATGACACATATTTAGGTTGGTAGTAGAACCTGATTTGAAGGAACCAATTTCTGCATTTCTAGAGCAATATAGGTCATGCTAGATGATGTAACAATCAAATCCCTAGTATCCAATGGTTTATTCCAATAGAAGTTTATTTCTTTCTCCCTTAACATTTTAATGTTAATATTCATGATCATCCCAGGAACATCTATAGGGCAATGGTTTCTTCCAATTTTTGGTTCCATCAACTTCTAAGGCCTCAGACTTCTTTCTCTATCCAACTGAAAAATGGAGGGCAAAGGTATATAGAAGACTTACTTGCTTATTTGTCTTTTTAAAACTTTTATTTGAGAGTTAGAGATAGAAAGAGGACAGGCAGAGAAGAATTCCACCTGCTAATTCACTCCCCAAATGCCTGCAATGGTTCTGGACCACTGGCCAAAGCCAGAAGCTAGCAACTCAATCCAGGTCTCCAATGTGGGTGGCAGAAAGCCATCACTACTCTCTCCCAAGATCTGCATTAGTAGGAAGTTGGAGTCAGGAGTGTAGCCAGCACTCAAAACCAAGAACTCTAATATGGAGTTTGGGCAACCCAATCAGGCTAAACACCCACCTCTCTCCTGCTTCCTAAAGGCTTTTACCTAGAGGTAACATCTATTCCTTCTACTAATACTCAGATTCTAAATGTGATAGTTTCGGTGTGCAGGTTGTTGATATTAAGATGGAGACTGACATTCAGAAATTTCATTAGAGAATGATCTTGGAATCAAAGACTTTACAAAGGGAGGGAAGAATATAGGACTGGGCAGGGAGAGAAGTTTGGCTATGATGAATGCATTATCAAAATAGACTATGAAAATAATATCACCCTTTAAAGTTGCCCCACATTCCAACAAGAGTGCCAGTCATTTATTTTCCTATGTAGACCAGGCTGTCTCTGGAGAGAGGTGTGAAATGAGGTAAGGTAGCTTGTTCCAGCTCAGGGCAGTTTCCTGAGAGTGATACAACTGAGAGCACCATCTGTCAGTCCTCCTGGAAGCTGGGAAGGTAAATACTTCAGATCTAAACAAGAGCTCTGAGCAGTTTATACCACAGCTGGTCCCAGTGCATACACTCACTGGGTTTCAGAATGGTATTAGGAATGTCATCTGATTGGGGCAGCCCCCTATCTTTGCAAACTTTACACCATGGAAAAGACAGCATTGATATTTGGTGGCAAATTCTGACGGAGATCAAATCATGTAGTTTTCCCGATGTTAGGCATGCTTTCTGAAGAGTGCTCACATTTTATAATAAGATATATGATGTATTTTATACACATATTTATGGCATTACTCAGAATAAGATTTACTCATTATGTTTAAGCATTTGTGCTCTTCATAGAATTGCACATATTTCTCAACTCATGAATTTTAAAATGTTTATGAAATATTTTCATATTTTCAAAGTATACAGTATGCATGGTCTCAGTAAGATATAGTTTGAGTCTCTACAGTGTCCCTTTTAGATAAATAGAATGCACTCAACTTTTAAATTTTTAAATGTACTTTTTAAAATACACATAAAATGTGATTTAAAATCAACATTATATCTGCTTATTATAATAGGATATAAAAAAGATTTAAATTAGTTTTTATCTCTCAACACATATTATGGGTGAACTATATGATTTCCAATCTTCCAGTTAGTTGCAACATTGAAACCAATCATATAACATTGTAATACTTCCTAATAAAAATATATTTCTTTAATTCAAGTCCATATCAACATGCACAGCACGAAACCAAAGGTTAGAAGGCTCCAACATTGAGCTGGCCAGGCAGAAATGATCTTTCATTGAGACCTGTGCTTTGACACCATTAGGGGCATTCAAGGAATGCATTTTTGATACATAAATTTTCTTCTTTTAGTCTACATTTTGTTTATAGTCCTCAAGTTTTTAATGAAATATGTCTAAGTTACCCCAGACACAGAGAATGGGAAGGAATTTCATGACATTGTGATACTAAAGTAACCAATCTTTCATTCCTTAGGAGACACCCACCACTTTGGGGCCCTAGACACCCCTTTGCAATGAACCTCACGTGTGGAGATTTACAAATCCACTGTTTAGTAGTGCCTATAATTATAATCCTAAATTCTAACTTAAAAGCCCAAGTTCAATTATAATACAAATATCTTAGGTAAATCAGGGTAGCTTTCATCAATTGTTAACACCTTTATTTAAATGATCTATCCAGTTATTTCACAAAATAACTTACTATAAGGCATTGAACCTTAATGCTACTATATTGAGAAGAGGGATAGGAGTACCAACAAGTTTGTGGATGAGGAGGGCATACTGCCCATCTGTTGCTACATAACAAATTACTCTAAGACATACAGGCCTAAAGGAATACTCCTTTATTATCTCAAAATTTCTGTGGAATCTTGGAAGAATTGAGATGGGTCCTCCATTTCAAAGGCTATCACGGAATTATACCAAGGTGTTAGATAAAGCTATGGTCTCATCCAAAGGCTCAACTGGGAAAGGATCTACTTCCAAACTCACTTCTTGGTTGTTACTCAGTTTCAGTTTCTTGTGGGATTGCATTATGTGCCTCAGTACTCATTGGCTATTGAACAGAGGTTTCTATTGTTCCTTGCAAGATCGGATTTTCCACGTCAGACTTTCTGATGTGACAGCTGGTTTCATCAAAGCAAGGTAACTGGGGTGGCAAAAGCCAGAAAGGAGGAAGTCAAAAAATTCCATAAACTAATCATGGAAGTGACATGCCATTGCCTTTGCTTTATTATTTTAGTTAGAAGTAGGCCATTATGTCCAGCCCACATTCAAGAGGAGAGAATTACATAAAGGTATTATAAACACCAGGAGTTAGGGAATCATTGAGGAATATCCAAGAAAACTGCGTAACACAAGGCAGTTGAATGCAGAGTAAGGAGAATAAAGGTTCTGAATAACAAACTTGGCTAGAACCACATATTTTTCTGTGCTGGGATTTGGCAAATGATTTCTTAAATATGATTTTAGCACAATGATATTCAATTCACTAGAAAACAAGCTTGAATGAATCCCAGAGTTTTACAGAAACTCAGTTTCAACTTTGACAAAATAAACAGGATAATACCTACTTAAAAGATTTGTAAGTGAAGATTAACAGAGAGGATTTTTATAGATAGGATTATGGGTAATTTTTTCCTTACACATTTGTCAATGCCCTTCTAAAGTCAAGTGAGTGCAGTTAAAATAAAATTTAAAAAAACATGCACTACCACTCAGTATACCAATTAGGATATATTAAGTACTCAAGAAAATAATAGAATATCTTAGATTTGAACATAAAGTACTAAGTATAAAATATATTTGGTCATGGATTTGATGAGGCCTTATTACTTCTTTATTTATAATTTGGTCGCTATAAACTGAGGACAGAGAAAATTTACTCCTCAATGCTATAAATGCAGATTGGGAATGTGTTCCATCAATGTTCAGTATACAAGATGTTGGTAATTATATTTACATGGATGAGACTTGCCTTTTCATGTACAAGATTCTTGGAAACATTTAAGAAGAGAAATCCACATACCTTAAGTGCAGGCAATTTATCATCTTCTTTGTTTATTGCAACCTAGGGACACTTTGTCTCATTTTCTACTTAACTTCTGCCAAACAAACACTTAAATGTTCTGCATTATTGCCCTGAACTGTTTTCTCTTTCTTTTCTAATATAAGGAGTGATGTTTTTGTGGATGTTTTGGTTTGTTATATTGCCATTGTTGTTTCTTTTCTTTCTTTTTTTAACACAACAACTTCTTTTCTAAATGCATTTTGAGGTTATTCATTCAACAAACATTGTTGACTTTTTATAATATCCAAGACATTTTGGAAATTCAGTCCTATGAAATATGCTCACTGACATAGGATGTTAAACTCTTTGAGAGGAATTATATGATAACTAACAAGATAAATACTGTGACTGTGATAGAATTAAACTAGCATGATCAACAAAAGCAACATTCGGTGCAATTTGACACAGGACTTGGAGGCCAATATTTGAGATGTACCCAGGGGTAATTTTCAAATTGTTTAAAACAAGATGTTCATGCTAACATGGAATAAGTATGTGTCAAAGATTTAACTCATCAGTGAGGGCAAAATGGTAAAAACAGTTCAAAATGGAGAGTTTACAAAACATTTTTGTAGGCACTTAGTAAATAAAATGAATGTCGAAGAGAATTTGTAGTAGGTCAAAAACTAATATTTTACAGGGCAATAAAACCATATCCTTTGGAATAGTCTTTTCTCCTAAATAGAGAAAATAGCATGTAACTTCAACATTTGGACCCCAATCAGTAGTAAATAGTAAATCAAGCAAAAGTTCAATTCTTCAGAGTATTAAACAATCTTTGGGTGGACCTGTCAGGCCATGCTTCACTATAATATCATGTTCTTTGGTCTAATCTTTGATTTTGAATACTTTTTTCCTTAACAAGGATAAATAGCAAGAACATTGGCACAGAGGTATATTTATAGAGAATGGCACAAAGACAAGTTGTTGGCAGTTCTTTCTGTAAAGGGCCAGATAGTAAATATTTTGGACTTTGGTGACCATAGGCTCTCTGATGTAGCTGTTCATCTCTGCCATTGAAGTGCAAAGGCAATTGCAAAAGATAAATAAATATGAATAACTGCGTTCCCATCACATTTTTTAAAAAGAACAATGAAATTAGAACTTTCTGTTATTTCTACTTGTGATTAACTAGCTTTCTTTCTGAGATATACCTTCAATCATTTAGTAATGTAAACCCCATTCTATTCACCATACAGAACAGTTTGCTTGGTGAGCTAGTTGACCAGGGTCGTATTTTGCCAACTCTGACATAGAATAGCTGCAATACCTCTGTCTCTCTACTTCTTGGATTTAAAAGAAAAAGGCAAAACAAAAAAGAACTGTAGCAATGAACTGCTTTTTTAAATCAGTGGTAAATATGACAGCAAGGAGGTCAGGGTCGTGAAATGCATGACATTAAATACTCCCTTACTAAGACACAGAGAAAGGTAAGGTCTCAATGTGAGCATCAGTGGGGGTTGTTAAATGACATTGCAGTGCTTTCATACGATTAATAAGAAAGAAATGTCTTGGTTCAGGAAGGAGAGAGCAGAGATGGGAAAACTAAGTAAGAATTTTTGATTAGTTAGATTTGAGGAGGTGACCATTTTGTTCAGAGAGTGGCTAAATAATCTTTTGGTTATTTCTCAACATACCAGAAGATGGGGCAGCAGGAAGCAACTATTCAAAGGCTGCAGATAAGCTGTAAACCATAGACATAGGGAAATGAAAATTCTTTTGTCAGAAAGGAAGCATAGTGACTATGTTGCTTATAATTCAGTTGCAGTGAAGCTGTCCAAAGAATTCCAGTTGTAAGAGTTTAAAAGATTTGGGGAAAGGCTTTAATAGTTTAGGGGAGAAAGTACTTACCTAGTAAAGAAGCACAGGAATGGGTAGAATGTCTAAAGAAATATGCATAGCCAGATAATGAAATGGGGATGACAGTAGAAGGGGCTTAATGGGAAAAAGAAGGAAAACTAACTTATTCAAAGAAAAGAACCAGAAAATACGAAAAAATAGGATTACTTACAGTTGTAGAAATTCAATCTTTGATTCATCTTAAAGGGAAATTTTGGCTAAGGTTCAAAATGATATGTTGTTCACAGGTACTAAGTGATATTCTGTTTGCTATTATTTTTGAGGAATTACAAATTGGAATTCAATAAATTAATTTCTAAAGTGACCAGAGACAGGTGAATAGCTAACAGAGACTTAGGAAAAATCCCTAAAACCCACCTCTAGTGCTTCCTAAAGAGCATTAAATAGCAGAAGGAAACACAGGACTTGCATTGTAATTCTGACTTGTCTTGCTAATTTTGCAAACTTTTTAATGTCATGCAACAATTCGGGATCTTAGTTTCTATGCGCTTAGTGAGTTCTATAAAATTCCTTATAGGTCTAATAGTAATTCCATTTTATTTTCTTATATGTAATATGTAATATTACATATATTACATATATCTAATAACATATAAGAGCTGGCAATGCTGAAAATGAACAGTTGAAAAAATTGCATGTACAACTTTGAATCCAAACTCTGGATCTCCAAGAAGTTATGTGGATGTAGTAATGGAGATCCCTGAAGGTTTCCTTTCAATATATCAATATATTTCATTCTTTGAAAATCTAATTACAATATTTCCTCTCCAAGAGGATGTTTGAAAGACTGATGGAAACACCAATATTCTTTGATGCCGAAATCTTAATTTGGGGTGGAATATTCTCATGCATTCCAGAGGCTCTCATGGGCATTGGTCTTTGACATTCAAAAATAATAAAAGGGACTTTTATGAAACAAAGTTTGGAAACTACTGGTTAAAGTGGCCCCAGATGGAATTACTGCAAACATACCAATGCCTGATGAGCAGATCATTATTCCAAGCCTGACATTGGCAACAATTCCAACATATGGCAAAACATCATTGACTCTAAGAAGATGGGAATACTCCACAGCTGTGGTTTGCTTCCACTGAAAGAGTATACTTAAATACATAATTTGCCACCTGTCAGATGAGACAGAAAGAAACGTCCTGGATGAGCACAAGCTATTAAGAGAAGCTCCTGAACATCACTGTATAAAAAGGGAGCTAGGACTACATGCCACTGTGATATAATAAGGTTAATAATAATAAACTATATTTGGAGTATAGTAACTTTTTGACAACAGCTTTCACATATCACTTTCTATAATTTGATCAGCACAGAATAACTTGATAAGGCAAGAAAGATAGGTATTAATAGTTCTGTGTATTTTACAACCGGATAAACTGAGGCTCATAAAGGTAAAAGGCTGCCCAGGGGGCCAGCATTGTTACATAGCAAGTCAAACTTCCACCTGCAAACTGGCATCCCATATGGGTGCCAGTCTGGTCACAGCTGCTAAACTTCCAATCTAGCTTCCTGCTAATAGCCTGGGAAAAGTAGCAGAAGATGGCCCAAGTGTTTGAGCCCTTGCAGTCCATGTGGGAGACCTAGCTGAAGCTCCTGGCTTTGGCCTGGCTCAGCCCTGGCCAATGTGACCATGTGGGGAATGAACCACTGGGTGGAAAATTCCTTCCGCTCTTTCTTTGATTTTCATATAAATAAATAAATAAATAAATCTTTTTTTTTTAAAGCCTTGCCCAGGATATTACAGCTAGCCATCTTGAAGCTGGGTGGTATAAGTAATCTATTGCTAAACCTGGACTGCATTAACAAAAAATTACAAAACCTCATTAATATAAAAAATCAAGCATTTTGGACCATACATCTGGATGCTCAGCTCAGTAGCTCTCTCAACATTATCTGTGCTCATAAATCTAGGGTTTGGCTCATTAGTGGCTATTGTAGGATAGCTTGGCTAGAGGGATTATACCAGTATCTTTTATCTTCCGGCTCATGAGCCTAGGCATGACCTCTGGGCAACGGTAGAAGGACAGGATAATCAGAAAAAAACATAAAAGTGTTTTCCCAAGCAAGTCACGTGTCCAAACCCAGAACCCAGAATCAAGAGGAAAGGAAGGGTAAAGACTTGGGCACACTAATGTTTACCACTTGGAACGTCAGCCTCTGTTTTCTAATGTGAATCCAATCTCTTTTTACATTTCTAATTGGATATATAGCTCCCAAACTAAAGCATGATTTCAAGGGAAATAGCTGGTCCTTAAAGAATGAATGTGGTTTCGACTGAGATATATTGAATGACAATCACTGGGATCCTTTTTACTCTCACTCACTCAAAAATATATATTGCCTACTGTATGCTAGGCACTATGCTGAGAAGTTTGTTGTTTATACATGAATACAACAGTCATTTTAGGTTTTTAAAGTAATCATGTATTAAACCTTTGGGTTTCATCATGTTAGTATAAAAGTTCATTGACTTATATTCCCAAAATTCAATATTCTGATAGTAACACCGGAACTAAATTGTAGCTCAGCAGTTGGGCGTTGTGGTACAGGGGGTTAAGACAGCCACATCCCATATCAGAGTACCTGGGATTGCATGCTGCCTCCACTTCTGTTACAACTCCTTGCTAATGGGCCTAGGAAGGCAGCAAATGACGGCACAAATAGTTGGGTCCCTACCACCTGTGTGGGAGACCTCGCTGGAGTTCCAGGCTCCAGCAGATGGAAGATTCATATTCATTCTCTCTCTCTCCCTCTCCCTCTCTGTCATTTTGCCTTTCAAATAAAATGAATAAATAAATCTTTTTAAAACACAAGTTGCATTCCATTTGAATGGTTATGCTCAATGATCCCACGTGGTTCCCACAGTAGCTGCAATATTCTCCATGGTCTCACATACCAAATGCAGCTTCAATTATTTTTTCTCCTTCCAGAGTAGATCCCGCTCCACTCATAACCACTCATAACCCAGAAACACATTGCCTGCTATAATATGCCTGAAACTTACACAAATTATAAAACCGTGTATTGAACTGGCCATGTGGAAAAAGCAAAGCCCCTTATCCCCAGGTTCATAGACAGAATGCCATATGTATTGGCAGGTTAGTGCTAGTAGGGACACAGAATCTTTTAGTTCTGTCATTTTTAAAACTGCAACTTTCATTGTAAAGCAGTGGAGCTCACTTTATTATTACTTTTATTTATTTGAGAGGCAGAGAGACAGGGAAACTGAGGGCAAGAGAGAGAGAGAGGCAGCCACAGACAGAGAGCTCCCACCTGCTAGTTCACTCCCCAAATGTCCACAAAGACTTAGACTGTGGCCAAAGAAAGGAACTAGGAAGGCAAAACAGGTAACTCACATAGATAGCAGGAACGCAATCACTTGATTCATCACCTGCTGTCTTCCAAGGCAAATATTAACAGGAACCTGGAATAGGAAGTGGAGCAGGGACTCAAACCCAGATATGCCAATTTAGTTTGTAAGCATCTTATCTGATGTCTTAACCACTAGGTCAGACACCTACCCAGGTGTTTCATTCCAAATGAAATCTTTTACAGGGCCCATGATTTAGAATAGATAAAAGCAGACTTTTCCTGGTTAAATTGGAAGCATTCAGAACTATACCTACTTAGCTTAGACTAAACTAAAACTAATGGAAACATTCTGAAAGAATTCAACTTTTCCTTGGATAACCTCTGTCAATTCTGAAGAAACTGTTCTCCCCACCCCTGCTCTAACACTTAAAGAAATGTTGATATGTGGTATGCATCCTGCCATCTCATTTCCTGTCCCCATGTAAACATGACCAATCAAATATAGCTGCTTTCTACTAAACATGAACTCAGTATCACCTTCTCAATAGGGAGTTCACAACTGATCAGTGTAAATCAGAGTTTTTACTCAAGATGAGTCTATTTATAACCTCTACAAGGGTCTTTTTGTGCCTTTCTTATACAATCAGTATGTGTCATATTAATTAATGATGGTCCCTGGCTATCCACTTAAGAGAACAAGCTATGAGCTCTGTGGGATTAAACTTGGGAATTCCACAGTCAATTCTTAGACTCTCAACTGCTCCCCCTCACCCAGGCAGAATTGATTTTGAAAAACAAAAGTCCTCTTACTATACTTTGAAAACACAAATACTAGTGGATGTGTGAGTGTTTGGGGAGTTACAAGAAAACAAACCCTTCTGGACACCTTCACTAGTTAACAATATTCATAGAATGACTAAGGGGACATTATCCTTTCTTTGGGGATACAAACCATTTTATACCAAAGTACAGTTCTTCCTGTCTTTCTCAGCTTTTGACCTGAGGCCAGTAAATCTCCAGAAGCTCCAGCCAGTGATGGAGCATAGGAGAGGTAAAAGAGCCTACCATTTCTTCTCTCCCTTGATGGAATATTGCACTTTGTAAAAGCTGCATCATGGCCTCTCCCTGCCCAATGCTATTTTCTCTCCCTACCCTTCGCAGGTATCTGATCCAAGATGCAGTTTGGAAACTTTCCTTGTCCATTCTTCCTTCTTCCTCCTTCATCTTTCACTGACATTATCAACCTTCTCTTTCCAACAAACCCCTTGCATTCTTGAATCCATTTAAAAGTCTGCTTCCTGATGGAATCAAACAACCTATCAACATATGCTATAAGGCCAATTGCTGCTCAACAATCTTTCAATAAATGAAGTAATGTTAGAGATGATTCTTCTTTCTCTTACCTTCGTGTTTGGCATTTTAGTAACATATTTCAAGAGAATGAGGGAGATGCCCAGGAAGACCATAGATGTTGGTTTGCCTGGAACAATGCCAAGAGACACCCATTTTCTAAATGTCCCTCCTACCATTTGCTATTCTAATCACATATGGACTCCCTAGTAATACTGCATAACTTTGACAATTCTTTCAATTTCTAAAGTTTAAAATACTCCCATATATGAGGAATTTTCCCAAATTCATGGAATATGTCTATTATGAAAAAATTATGCATGCATTTCAACTTTTCCAACAATATAAACTTCTTTACCTCCATTTTCGCATTTTTAAAAGATTTATTTTTTATTTATTTGAAAGTCAGAGTTACACAGAGAGAGGAGAGGCAGAGAGTGAGAGAGAGAGAGAGAAAGCAAAACAGAGAGAAAGAGAGAGAGAGAGAAAGAGGTCTACTATCCACTGGTTCACTCCCCAGTTGGCTGCAATGGCTGGAGCTGTGCCAATCCAAAGTCAAGATCCAGGAGCTTCTTCTGGGTCTCCTACATGGGTGCAGGGGCCCAAGTATTTGGGCCATCTTCCACTGCTTTCCCAGGCCATAGCAGAGAGTTAGATAAGAAGTGGAGCAGCCAGTACTCGAACTGGTGCCCAAATGGGATGCCAGCACTGCAGGTGGTGGCTTTACCTGCTACACCACAGCGCCAGCCTCCATTTTCACATTTTGAAGTACCTACATGTTTCCAAAATAGCTTAACACATTCATCCATGTGATAATGTTCTCATTCATTAATATGTTAATTTAATTCTAGACATATTTATTGAGTTTAATTCAGCATAGTATTATAAGTTCAGTACTTAAATAAAAGATAGTAAATACCTCGGTAACATTTTAGGTCTACTTTTTTTCGTGACAAAAAGACAAATTTGAAGATCAATTTTCACTTGATTTCCTAGTTCACAAAGAGCATTCATAATGGCTAGTCTACCATGACAACTTCCACCAGTGGGGGCGAGGGGGAAATCACATGTTTCCCCTGGGAAAATTTCTCTGGGCAGCTGTAGCCACAGTGCAGGTTGCTGATTTCAGCTAGATGATATTCGACAGATTGAAAGCTCACAGGTGCCTGGAGTATACCAGAAAACATTTGTCTTTCTTAGTAGGAGAATTGGAAGGATTTTAGTTGACTGTGCCAGTTTTTTCACTTATACATGCTTTAATAGAACATTGCTATACCACAAAGTTAATGCTAGCAGGATATGTTCTGCTCTGTCTTAAAGCACTTTGGATTTTTCGCCTCAGTCTTAATTTTAATGTAAATGGATTAAACAGAATATTTTCTTCTTTTCAGAAGTCAAGATATTCTTTGATTTTGCACGTCCACTTCTCCACACTCCCCCATTTGCCCTTGCCATGGCAAAGTCTAACAAGCAAGGTCAAAATGGGTTATGACAGGGAATACTTACTTTAAACACTATGACACAATTGTTTTTGAAGTATGTATTCACTTTTCAATCTGAGAGCCAGGCTGGATTCTATTTCAGTCAAAAAGGGGTGAAAAAGTAAAACATGTCCAAAAGATGAATAACCTGAAGGTTGGTCACTACCAAGTCTACAATTCTGACTATTCCTTACTTTTAAATACTCTTCTTGGATAACAAGGTGCTTACAATGAAGATGATGGCAAAACAGTTTTATTTCCTTTTGGTTTGTGCCATTAATTGGCTTCAGACAGCTCTGAATTTCCAAAAGAACACAAAATCTAAAGTTATTTGTGTGTATTATGTAATAGGGAGACATAATATTAATATTATGTATAACCATGTTATACATATCTATGATTATAATATATAATTATAGCATAATATGAATATTGTACTATAGCAATGTTCTATTAATTTAATATTAGCAGTTTCTATGGATGCTTACCTTTCCAACAGCTTTCTGAAAAAATTTCTATTACTTTGTATAAATATGGACTGCACTGGAGAACACGAGCTACAGGTAATATTGCAATTAATTATTTTCCCAAGTTGAATAAAAATCAATTTCAATCCCCTTTTAAAGCCAGTATCATTCACTTTCGGGGAAACCCCTTCACAACTCTCAGAAAATCATGGTTTAATCAGGAAAATGGAAATAATTTTAGATATTTCTGATGAAAGAGTTATCTTTTAATATTTACTTATTTGGAAGGCAGAGTTACAAAGAGAGAAAAGGAGGAAGGAAGAGAGAGAGAGAGAATGAATCATCCATCCACTGGTTCACTCCCCAAATAGCAGCAATGGCTGGAGCTGGGCGGATCTGAAGCCAGGAACCAAGAGCTTCTTCCAGGTCTCCTACGTGGGTACAGGTGCTCAAGCACTTGGGCCATCCTCCGCTGCTTTCCCAGGCACATTAGCAGGTAGCTGGATCAGAAGTAGGGCAGCTGGGACTCGAACCAGTGTCCATATGGGATGTCAGCATTGCAGGCTGTGGCTTTACCCGCTATGCCACAGTGCCAGTCCCAAAAGAGATTTAATGCAGGGAAACAGAGGCTTCCACAACATTTGCAGGGTTGCTGGTGTCAGGGAAACAAAAGATGCAGGGCTGAGAGAGGACTTCCACTGATGGCCTCAACTATCTGTCTGAAATTTGTGGAGGAGAATAATGGGTTTTTCCTTTGTTTACATTTTGCAGATATCCTATAAACACATTATCTAAGTTAGAGACCTTCCAGCAAGTAGATCCTGAAAATACATTTCTAGCCTTCCTGCTCCTGAGTAAGTGTAGGATGGTAAAAAGAATACAGAATCACAAGAGACAGCATTTGGCATGCTGTCAGAATCCTGAGGTGGACGTGGGCATTTGGCATAGCAGTTAAACCCTTGCTTGGGATGCCAACATCCCACATCATGGTGCCTGGTTCAAGTTCTGACTCCTATTTGACTGATCCAACTTCCTGCCAATGCACACCCTGAGAGGCAGCAAGTGATTCTCAAGTAGTTGGATCCCTGACATCCACGTGGGAGACCCACATTGAATTCTAAGCTCCTGGTTTTGCTTAACGCATCCCTGGTTCTTGCAGGCATTTGGGGAGTGAACCAGCAAATAAATATTAAGAACACTGAGAGGAACAAATAGCCATAATGGTAGTCCATGGTAGTCCATGGTTTCTTAGTCCATGTCTGTTTTCATGGCTACCACACGTTGCTCCCACTTGTAGCTACAGAAAGCCTCCTCCACTCACATACCCATTTTCCTCCAGGCTTGCAAACCCTAGCCAAGTTCCCTTTCCAGGTGTGTGAGACCATTCCAATGAGGACTCACTTTTCTCAATTCTATCCTTGCTAAGCTTGGAAACTGGCTTATCTTGCAGGATCCCACCCTTATTAATACAGACCCCAGCATTACCTGCTGTATCAGAAGGTGCTCAGCACTCCATCCTTATCATTCAGTACCACAAATACTCCACTGTTTTTCCTATGTCCCAATATTGGAGTTATAGCCAATGTAGGTTTTAAAAGCAAATTTAAAGCAAAAATACTTGTTATGATTGCATTTTAGACAATAAATCCTAAGTGCATCAAAGCATTTCAACACAAAAGTCTGTTTTAAGGTAGACTTCAGTTGCGATCCAAACGAAAACATCTCCTTCAGAGCCTTGGAAATCAAAAGCTGATTAGTCTCCAGTAGAGGAAAGGGGACCCCAGACTTTAGGGGGATAAAAGCCAGGCTGGCCTCCTGGTGGTATATAAAGCAGTTTTCATTCCTTCACAATGATTCTTGAGCAGCAGGAACACAATGCTGCTTCACTGTAGGTCACCCCTTCACATCAAATTTGCAATAAATCAACCTGCCACACTTGCTACAGGATTATCTTTTCCTGTAGATGCTAAAGTGAAAAACACTCCTCTAAAAAAGTCATTGTGGATCAAGGGCTGCGTCTACTCTGATGGAACTAGATTGTCATTAAATGTGATACATTCTTGCCATATGCTCATTATATCAAGAAAAAAATGAAAGGTCAGCTATTTCCCTAGTGCAAGCATGAAAGGAGATACAGTGCTGCTTTCAGATGCAGGTGGATATAAATGTTCTGGATCTCCTGACTAGCCATCCTAGGTTTGAGGGATCTGTTCTTAGGATTACCACAGAAGAGCTGTGGTTGTGGGGCATGGCTGGGGCTAGAGATAAAGGAAGGAAAGAAATGTCAAGAGAGCAAACGAGTAAGCAGGAAGGAGTTGGTTGGTAAGGAAAACAATATGCTTACAGGAACCAAGTAAGATGCCAAATAGCATCCATGTATGAAGAATGAGAATCTTGAATGCTATGCATTAATACTATCCAAAAGTGTTATATTACATCCAGCAAGATGAGGCAAATGAAAAGAATTCAGGATTAAAAACTATACTGGTTTATAGGAGTGGCCAGGAGCAAATGATGAGACCAAACCCAAATTAAAACTATGTAGCAGGCTTTAGTGGGTCTAATTCAAACCCATGGGAGTGTCCAGATTGATGAAGTTAACAACTATAGTGAAGAATCACAGAATAGGCCACATGCAAAAATCTACAGAACACAGATAATCTACATCCAAGAAAATCCACTGGTGCAGTGGGCATGTGGTGCATTGGTTAAGTCCCTGCTTCAGATGCCTGCATCCCATATTGGAGTGCCTGGTATTGAGTCCTGGTTACTCTGCTTCTGATGCAGGTTCCTGCTAATATGCACCCTTGGAAGGCAGCAGATGATGGCTTAAGTACTCGTGTACCTGCCACCTAGGGTGAGACCCATATGGAGATCCAGGATCCTGGTTTCAGTGTGAAACAGTCGGCTCTGTTGTGGGCATTTGGGGAGAGATAGGCAGATGGAAGATCTTTCTCTGTATCTGCCTTCCAAAGAAAAAGAAAATAAGTAGATTAGAAACAAACAAAAAGAAAATCTGTCAGTATGAAATAGGGCTCCAAGCCTTTGGCATTTCCAAGGCCAGCAGGACAGTCTCTCTACCACATGCTAAGAAGACAGAATTGTGTATATGATGTGATGTGATCATGGGAGTGATATCCCAGAACCTTTACAATATTTGATTTGTTAGAAGCAAAGTACAAGTTTTCATACACTGAACACTGGGGATACCCTAGAGTCTGGCCCTCACTGTTTCTATTCCTGTGTTTTTTGAGTATTCAACAACATCCATTCCTTCATTTATCCATCCATCTATTCACTCTCTAAGTACACTTGCTCTTCAACACCATGACATTTACCTTTTTCCTCTCCCTGGGACAATTTCACCCATTTGCATAATTCACTCCATGGACCTTCCTTCAGGTTCCTACTCAAATGTTGCCATATCATTGAGGAGGCCCCTAGACCAGCCTACTTAAAACAGTCAGTCTTGGACTCCATCATTCATTATCCCCTCTATCCTGCATTATTTTTCTCAGTATCCCTTATAAACATTTGATACATATTTAAAGGGAAAGAGCAAATTATGAAAAAACTAAGTGCCAGTTTCAATTTTTTTTGCCTCAAAATAACATAATTTCATTTTCCCATGAACATTTTAGGTACTCTTCTATCTATTGCTGTGATTATTGGCTGTCTTTCCTGCCACAGCATAAGCTCTCTAAGTGTAAGAACCTTGTTTTTTCCCTGTTCAAACGTTAAGACCTAAATCAGTGTGTGAACATAGCTGGAGCTCAACACAAACAAGTTCAATGAATGAATAAAGACACATTTATTAAGCAACTACTATGTGTGAAGGATGATGCCAATTGCTTTGAGGATAAAAAAAAATCCTCTCTAAATAGTTTTGGCTATGAATGTATCTACTAGGAAAGAAGAGAAAATTGATCCTGAGAATGAAAATTTTACAGCAAAAATCTATGACATTTAAAAATCCAACTCAATCTGGAGCAACGTAAAGGAGGCATCAGAAGTTTCTACAAATCCTGTACAGAGCACAAAGTAAAACTGAGGCAGTTGGAGTTCATGTTTGAGCCAAAACAAGCACTTGGAGAATTAACACTATCTCAAAACAAAGATGGAGAACAAATCATTTCAAGAACAGTGCTTTAAGGGCTCATGTTTCCCAGAAGCTGAGAGCTATAAGGAGACTGGTAATTTGTGTCATGGTATGAAGTGCTTTACCTAAGAACTGGTGCAGTCTGCTAATTTTAATTGTTCTATTACACAAGCAACTTTCTTTTAGATAAAGCTGGAAGGGCTCTGGATAGTGTTGAGATGGCTTCTAGAGCCACAGATGAAGTTGCAGATGTGTTGTTCCAATGAGAAGACACAGAAAAGACTGATTTCTAGATACTGAACCCTGCTTAAAATAACATTAAAGTGCACCATCCAAGCAAATAATGAAATCAAAGCAACAGTAGCTAATAGAAAGGACATTTGTGGGAAATAGAAGACTATGCAAATACAGAAATAATTTAGCCCTTAAAGTAAGTCTTGGCAAGGTGAAGTGATGATGCAAGTGACAGTGACAGTATGATTCAATCATAAATAGTGAAAACCAATTATGATATGCGGGGGAAATGAGTTCACTCCCTTATGCTTTCAGGCTAACTTTGTGATGCCAAGGATTATGCCTAAAATGTCAGAATACACAGAGCAGAAACACTACGTCTAGGAGCAGTGTGGCAATTTTCTTAAAAAAAAAAAACAAACGTGAAGCCAATTTTAAAATGTGAATTCAATCTGGATTTTGGTTTTTGGCTCACTTCCTAGCTTCCACTATCCGCTTGCTACTGGTGAGTAGGATCTGGAAGCAGCTGACTCAAAAAGCAGTGCAAGAACTCAGAGTCAGTGATGATGGAAGAAGGTGGTGAAATTAAATTCACAATGGACACCACATATGTTGCCAAAGCACAGTGGGCAATACCTGGGCACTATCCTATGCCAATCACACACAGCTTCTATCTGGCAAAAAAGGCAGTAAGTGGAGAGTTCTGAAGCCAAGTGGGCACACCCAGTTCCATGACATCTGGTGCCAAAGCTTTGTACATTGCAATTAGCTGTTAAATAATCATAGATTGGGAGTAATCACTATCTCTACAAAATGCAACACATTTTCAATTATGAAATGTCAAATATTAAAGTAGTGGTGCTAGTAAAAGAGACATCTGATAACTTCGGAATCTCTGAGAAAAAAAAAGGATGATTGGAGGTATTTTTGTCACTTGACATTAGATCTGTGATTCCTTTATTTGCTTGTACATCAAATTCACCAAAAGAAAAAAAATTAAGCTGTAGATTCCTAATATGTGTCTCTTGGAGATTCTGGCTTGATAGATTTTAATTACAAGATCCTTCTGTTAACTTCAAGTAATTTTGATAGTGGTCAGTTTGGATAGCCTTCAAAGTAGGTGACTTGAAGGAGGTTTACAGCTTATATAAATAAATGACTGAAAGATGGTTGTTTAAGAAATAAAATGCTCATTATACTTTAGAGTTAATATGGTGTTTTGGTCCCAGATTCCAGAAGGAAACTGAATTGAAGATATTTTAAGGAAGTTTCTGATCTTCCACAACTAGCATCGAGAAGACTAGTGAAAAATGAAGTACACTGATCAATGGGGTAGTAAATGTGAAGGATCAAACTGTTATTAAACAGCCAAACCTTCTTTGAATCTGTAGTTTTCATATCCATGGATTCAACTAAATGATAATAGAAAATATTTTTTAAAATATTGTGTCTACAGACTGGCTGAATGGATTAAAAAATAAAACCCATCTATTTGCTGCCTGCAAGAAACACATCTTACCAACAAAGATGTATTCAGACTGAAAGTGAGGGGATGGAAAAAGATATTCCATGCTAACAGAAACCAAAAAAGAGCTGGCGTAGCCATCTTAATATCAGACAAAATAGACTTTAACACAAAAACTGTTAAAAAGAATGGCACTATGTAATGATTAAGGGATAAATTCAACAGCAGGAGGGGACTATTATAAACTTATATGCACCTAATTACAGGGAAACTGGCAATTTAAAAAAATGTTGGGGCTGGTGCCATGGCTCACTTGGTTAATCCTCTGCCTGCAGCGCCGGCATCCCATGTGGGTGCCAGGTTCTAGTTCCGGTTGCTCCTCTTCCAGTCCAGCTCTCAGCTGTGGCCCACGAGGGTAGTGGAGGATGGCCCAAGTGCTTGGGCCCCTGCACCCCATGGGAGACCAGGAGAAGCACCTGGCTCCTACCTTCGGATCAGCGCAGCACCAGCTGTGGTGGTCATTTGGGGAATGAACCAACAGAAGGAAGATCTTTCTCTCTGTCTCTCTCACTCACTGTCTATAACTCTACCTGTCAAATTAAAATAAATAAATAAATAAATAAATGTTAATGTATTTAAAGGGAGGCAAAGATTCAAATACAATAGTAATGGGGGACTTCAATACCCCACGTTAAGCAATAGACAGATCAATCAGATAGAAAATCACCAAGGAAACAACAGAGTTGATGCACACTGTAGACCAAATTGGACCTAACATATATCTGCAGAATTTTTCATCCTACAGTTGCAGTGCATGGAACTTTCTCTGGGATTGATCACATATTAGGCCAAAAGCAAGTCTCCACAAATTAAAAAAAAAACAAAACTGAAATCATACTATGCATCTTCTTGGAGCACGATGGAATGAAGCTGGAAATCAGCAACTCAGGAATCTCTAGAACATATGCAAACACATAGAGACTAAACAACATGCTCCTGAATGAACAATGAGTCATTGAAGAAATCAAAAGAGGAATGAAAAACTTTTTGCAAATAAATGAAGATGACAATACAACATATCAAAACTTATGGGATACAGCAAAAGCAGTGTTAAGAGGAAAGTTTATAGCAATTGGTGCCTACATCATGAAATTGGAAAGGCACCAAATAAAAGAGCTATCAGTGCATAGAAAACAACAGCAAACCAAACTCAAAACTAGTAGGGGAAAAGAAATAATTAAATTTAGAGAAGAAATAAACAAAATCAAAACCAACAAAACAGTACAAAAGATCAGCAAAATGAAGAGCTGTTTTTTTTTTTTAAATGACACATCATTGCCCCAACTAACCAAAAAAAAAAAAAAAAAAAAAAGGAACAAGACCCAAATTACTACAATTAGATACGGAAAAGGAAATGTAACAACAGATACCACAGAAATAAAAAGAATCATTAGAAATTACTACAAATAGCTGTATGATAACAAATTGGGAAGCCCTCAAGAAATGGATAGTTTCCTGGACATATACAACCTACCTAAATTGACCCAAGAAGACACAGAAAAGCTAACAGACCAATAACCAAGATGGAAATTTAATCAGTAATAAAGACCCTCCAAACAAAGAAAGGTCCAGGACTGGATGGCTTCACTGCTGAATTCTACCCGACATTTAAAGACGAACTGGGGCTGGTACTGTGGCACAGCGGGTTAAAGCCCTGGCCTGAGGCTCGGGCATCCCATATGGGCACCGGTTCTAGTTCCAGCTGCTCCTCTTCTGATCCAGCTCTCTGCTATGGCCTGGGAAAGCAGTAGAAGATGGCCCAAGTTCTTGGGCCCCTGCACCCACGTGGGAGACCCAGAAGAAGCTCCTGGCTCCTGGCTTTGGATCGGTGCAGCTCCGGCCGTTCTGGCCATCCGGGGATTAAACCAGCAGATGGAAGTTCTCTGTCTCTACCTCTCCTCTCTCTGTGCAACTCTGACTTCCAAATAAATAAATAAATAAATAAATCTTAAAAAAAAAAAAAAACAAAATAAAAAATGTTAAAAAAGGAATTAAAACTCACTGTCTCACATAGGGATATAGATACAATATAGAGATACAGCTAAAAAATAAATAAATAAATAAAGACGAACTAACTCCAATTCCTCTCAAGTTATTCAAAACAACTGAAAGGGAGGGAATCCTCCCAAATTCTTTCTATGAAGCCAGCATCATTTTAGTTCTTAAACCTGAAAAAGACACAATAGTGAAAGAGAACTGCAGACCAATTTCCATGATGAACATAGACGCAAAAATCATCAATGTAATTCTAGCCAATTGAATTTAACAATGCATTGGAAAGATCATTTACCCAGGGGCCGTCACTGTGGCATAGTGGGTAAAGCTGCCGCCTGCAATGTCTGCATCCCATCTGGGCACCAGTTCAAGTCCCGGCTGCTCCTCTTTCAATCCAGCTCTCTGATATGGCCAGGGAAAGCAGTAGAGGATGGCCCAAGTCCTTGGGCCCCTGCACCCACGTGGAGACCAGGAAGAAGCTCCTGGCACCTGGCTTCAGATTAGCACAACTCCAGCCGTGGCAGCCAACTGGGGAGTGAACCAATGGATGGAAGACGGACCTGTCTCTCTGACTTTCCTTCTGTCTCTAACTCTGACTTACAAGTAAATAAATAAATCTTACAAAAAAAGAAAAAAAAAAAGATCATTCACCCAGACCAAGCAGTATTTACCACTAGGAACCCATCTAGGGATGGTTCAACATTCACAAATCAGTCAATGTCATATAACCCATAAATAAACTGAAGAACAAAAACCATATGATTATCTCAACAAATGCAGAGAAAGCGTTTGATAAAATATAACACCCTTTCATGATGAAACTCTAAGCAAATTGGGTATAGAAGGAACATTTCTCAAAAGAATCAAGGTCATCTATGACAAACCCACAGCCAGCATCCTATTTAACAGGGAAAAGTTGGAAGCATTCCATCTGAGATCCAGAACCAGACAAGGATGCTCATTCTCATCATTGTTATTCAATGTAGTCCTACAAGTTTTAGCCAGAGACATTAGAAAAGAAAAAGAATCAAAGAGATATGAATTGGGAAGGAGGAAGTTAAACTATCCCTATTTGCAGATGACATGATTCTACATCTAGAGGATCCAAAAGCCTCACTAAGAAACTACTGGAACTTATAAAATAGTTTGGTAATGTAGTGGGATATAAAATCATTACACCAAAATCAACAGCTTTTCTATACATAGACAATGCCATGGTTGAGAAAGAACTTCTAAGATCAATCCCATTCACATAAGCTACAAAAAAATCAAATACCTTTTAATAAATTTAAACAAGGATGTCAAAGATCTCTACGATGAGAATTACAAAACATTAAAGAAAGAGAGGAAGATACAAAAAATGGAAAAATCTTCTATTTTTATCAATAGAAAGAATCAATATCATCAAAAGGCCTATACTTCTAAAAGCAATTTATAGATTCAATATGATACCAGTCCAAATACCAAAAATATTCTTCTCAGACATAGAAAAAATGATGCTGAAATTCAAATGGGGGCAGAGAAGACCTTGAATAGCTAAAGCAATCTTATACAACAAAAACAAAGACAGAGGCATCACAATATCAGAAATCAAGACATACTACAGGTCAGTTATAATCAAAACGGACTGGTACTGGTACAAAAACAGATGGATAGACCAATGGAACACAATTAAAAACACTAGAAATCAATCCAAAAGCATCTACAACCAATTTATCTATGACAAAGGAGCTAAAATGAATCCCTGGAGCAAGGACAGTCTCTTCAACAAATGGTGCTGGGAAAACTGGATTGCTACATGCAGAAGCATGAAGAAAGATCCCTACCTTACACCTGTCACTAAATCCCACTCAAAATATACTGCAGACTTAAATCTACAACCCGATACCACTAAATTATTAGAGAACATTTGGGAAATCCTACAAGACATTGACACAGGCAAAGAGTTCTTGGAAAAAAACCCAGAGGCATAGGGAATCAAATCCAAAATCGACAAATATCAAATTGAGAAGCTTCTGCACTGCAAAAGAAACAATCAGCAAAGTGAAGATGTAACTGACAGAATGGGAGAAAATATTTGCAAAATATACAACTGATAAAGGATTAATAACCAGAATATATAAAGAGATAAAAAAAGTCAACAACATCAAAACAAACAACTCAGTCAAGAAATGAGCAAAGGACTTAACCAGACATTTTTCAAAAGAGGAAATTCAAATGGCCAACAGACACATGAAAAAATTCTCAGGATCACTAGCAGTTAGGGAAACGCAAATCAAAACCACAATGAGGCTTCACTTTACCCCTGTTGGAATGGCTTTCATACAGAAATCAACAAAAAAACAAATGCCAGTGAGGATGTGGAGAAAAAGGCACCCTAATCCACAGCTGGTAGAAATGTACACTGGTACAGCCACTATGGAAGACAGTATGGAGATACCTCAGAAATCTGATGATAGATCTACCAGCCATGCCACTCCTGGAAATTTACCCAAGGGAAATGAAATCAGAATATGAAAGAACTATCTGTACCTCCATGTTTTTCACAGTTGAATTTACAATAGCAGTGACATAGAATCAACCCAAATGCCGATCAACTGAAGACTGGATAAAGAAATTATGGGATATGTACACCATGGGAAAATAAAAAAAATCCAGTCATTTGCAATAAAATGGATGAAACTGAAAGACATCATACTTAGTGTAAAGGGACATATCCTCTATGTTCTCCTTTACATGTGAAAATTAAAAGAGCACCTGAAAGGCAACCTGTAGAAGTGAAATTGACACTTTGAGAAGCAGTGACTTGACCATCCCTTGTCTTGACTGTGAGGAACAGGGTTTTTTTTTCTTTTATCTTATGTAACATCTATTATTCTTTCATACTAATCCTAGAACTCTTAACATAGAGTTAACCACATGTGTATAAAGTTAATTGAAAACAGATCTTAGTAAAAAAAATGACAGAATAAAAAGGGAGAAGGAAGGGGGGGTGGGAATATGGGTGGGAGGGCTGGCAAGGTGGGAAGAATTATCATGATACTAAAGTTGTAATTGTGAAATGTATGAAGTCTGTAACTGTAAAGCATTATAGTTCTGTATACATTAATATGTACTTACTTCTAAGGTTACAATTTAAAAACTTGCCATGGGATTCTACATCCCTTAAACTGGGAGGCAAAAAATACCATTTTAAGTGTTAAAGTGATCATATGGATAGTATCATTACAGTGATCATATATAGATAGGATCAAATGTTAAAGTGATCATATAAATATTAGTAAGTATTTGGTAATAATAATAGAATTAAAAAGGAGTGAATGCTCCAACACAGGAAGCAGTCCATAGAGCCAACTCACAGAATGACAATCCCCTTCAGTAACACTCTGACCTCAGAATCAGCCCCTTAGGCAATTTGGTCTGGCTGAAAAGCCCAGGGGGAGCATTTCAGGTATGGAAAGCCAGGATAATGTGGCAAAAAATGTTCTACATGAAGGATTCTGTAGGTGAGACCCCAATGGAAAGAATTGGCTGCCAAAGAAGGAATTAGTTTTCTCTGAAGGGAGGAGAGATCTTCCACTTTGCTTATGGCCTTGTCTTAATACTGAAGGGTGTTTGTGGATTCAAAAGGCTTCCATAGCCTAAGCAGCTCATATTAATAAGAGCCTTGGGTGATCACTGATGTCATACATAAAAGTGTTAATTGTTAAATAAACAACAGGAGTCACTGTGCACTAATTTCTGAGGTAGGACCTCTGTCCCCAAATAGTTGTATTATGAGACTTGATAGTAAAAACTGTTCGCAAAGAATTATTTACTCTTAGTGTATTAAGCAGAGGACATTCTTATGTCTCATAAGCTATAGTTATGTCTAAGAGCTCGCAAAAGTTGTATCATTCTTGTTTCTTCAAAGATAATTAAGTTTCTAAAAAGACAGAGTAGGGAAAGAAGGAAGAAAAAAAGAAAAAATTACCTTCGAGATGCAATAACTTTTTTTTAATAGAAAACTTTTATTTAACAAATATAAATTTTGAAAGTATAACTTTGGATTATAGCAGTTCTTCCCCCCATAACCACCCTCCCATACACAAACCTTCCTATCTCCTACTCCATCTCCCATCCCTTCTTCACTAAGATTCATTTTTAATTATCTTTATACACAGAAGATCAACTCTATACTAAGTAAAGATTTCAACAGTTTGCACCCACATAGAAACACAGTGTATAAAGTACAGTTTGAAGACTAGTTTTACTGTTAATTCTCATTGTATAACACATTAAGGACAGAGATCGTACATGGGGAATAAGTGCACAGTGACTCCTGGTGTTGACTTAACAATTGACACTCTTATTTATGACTCTTATTTATGACATCAGTAATCACACGAGGCTCTTGTCATGAGCTGCCAAGGCTATGGAAGCCTCTTTAGTTCACAAACTCTGACCATAATCAAAGTGGAAATTCTCTCCTCCCTTCAGAGAAGGGTACCTACTTCTTTGATGGCCCGTTCTTTCCACTGGGATCTCACTCACAGAGATCTTTCATGTAGGCCATTTTTTTGCCACTGTTTCTTGGCTTTCCATGCTTGAGAAACTCTCATGGGCTTTTTAGCCAGATCCAAATGCCTTAAGGGCTGATTCTGAGGCCAGAGTGCTGTTTAGGACATCTGCCATTCTATGAGTCTGCTGTGTATCCCACTTCCCATGTTGGGCCATTCTCTCCTTTTTAATTCTAGCAATTATTATTAGCAGGCACTGGTCTTATTTCTGTGATCCCTTTGATACTTAATACTATCTTTATGATCAGTTATGAACTTAAACTGATCACTTTAACTAGCAAGATGGTATTGGTACCTGCCAACTTAATGGGATTTGGAGTCCCATGGCAAGTTTTTAGCTTTACCCTTAGGGGTAAGTCTGAGGGAGCATGTGCCGAACTGTATATCTCCTCCCTCCCCAAATGGCTACAATGGCCGGAGCTATGCTGATCCGAAGCTAGGAGCCAGGAGTTTCTTCCATGTCTCCATGTGGGTGCAGGGGCCCAAGGACTTGGGCCATCCTCTACTGCTTTTCCAGGCCATAGCAGGGAGCCAGATCAGAAAAGGAGCAGCTGGGACAAGAAATGGCACCCATATGGGATGCCGGCATTTCAGTCCTGGACTTTCACCTGTTGCACCACAGTGCCGGCCCTTCCCACTCTTATTTTTAACAGTGATTAATTTTCAGTTGGATTTAAACACCTAAGAATAATTCTGTATTAATTAAAGAGTTCAACCAACAATATTAAGTAGAAAAAGAAAATACAAAAAAGAATAAAATAGTAAGCTGTTCCTCAACAGTCAGGACAAGGGCTGATCAAGTCATTGCTTCTCATAGTGTCCATTGCACTTCTACAGGTTTCCTTTTAGGTGCTCAGTTAGTAGTCACAGATCAGGGAGAACATGATATTTGTCCCTTTGGGACTGGCTTATTTCAGTCAGCATGATGTTTTCCAGATTCCTCCATTTTGTTGCAAATGACTGTCTTTCCTTTTTTTTACTGCTTTTTTTACCACTGTGTAGTATTCCATAGTACATATTCCATAATTTCTTTATCCAATCTTCTATTGATGGTCAATTAGGTTAATTCTATATCTTAGCTATTTTGAATTGAGCTGCAAGAAACATTGAAGTGCAGATAGCTCTTTTATTTTCCAATTTAATTTCCATTGGGTAAATTCCTAGGAGTTGGATGAATGGGTCATGTTTTAGGGCTATATTCAGATTTCTGAGGTATCTCCAATCTGTCTTCCATAGTGGCTTTACCAGTTTTGAGATGCAATAATTTTGACTAACCCTTGTCTGGACTGTTGAGGAACAGTTATTTTTCTTTCTCTCTCTCTCTTTTTTCTTCTTTTTCTTTTTCTCTGTATTAGAAAGTGCTAAACTCTTTACCTACAATAGAGCTAATCCTCTGTATATAAAGTTAAATGAAAATAGATCATGATATAAAACAAGAGAGGGAACAGGAGAGGGACAAGGAGTTGGGAGAGTGGGTGGGAGGGCAAGTACTGTGGGGAAAATTACTATGTTCCTAATGTTGTATTTATGAAATGCATGCAAAATAAATAAAAATAAAATAAATACATTTTAAAAAGCTGATATAAAGTTTCTCTTGTATTCCTTCTTAGCTTCTCAGCTTAGAGAAAGTTATATGATGAGATTTAAGGATTAGCAAACTAGTTAAATTTGACCTTCACTATTTTCAGTTCTCCATGAAAGTGACATCCTTTCCTGTTGACTTCTCTCTTTACAGGAAAAGTACCAGCAAGGACTTTTCAAAGGAAACTTCAAAAGACTGACTTACAGAATTTCTAAGACTGGAATGAAGAAATGGGGCTGCTTTCATGTGTTAAGGAACACAGTGGATTGCAACATAAAGGCAGCAATAGTTGTGTTTGGATTTTGTTATCCAGTATTCATTTCTTTTAAAAATGCTTGGGAATGGTTTCCTGTGTGACAGGTCATGAGATTCCAGATATTTTCCCAATAACTAGTAGGATATTTTCCCTTACTTCAGAGAGTTCATAATTTAGAGGAAAACTAGCCAAACAATTCCCTATAATCTAACTTAAGCACTGTATTATCTCAGGGATGCAGGAAGAACTACGTGAAGGCACATTCAAGAGCTCTTTTGGGGCTGTGTTGTGGTGTCCAGGATTAAGCCACCGCCTGTGATGCCAGCATCACGTATGGGCACCTGTTGGAGTCCTGACTGCTACACTTCCAATCCAGCTCCCTGCTAATGCACCTGGGAAAGCAGCGGAGGATGGCTCAAGTGCTTGGGCCCTTGCACTCTTGTGAGGGACCTAGAAGAAGCTCCTGGCTTTGGCCTGGCCTGGTCTTTGTCTTTGTGGCCATTTGGGAAGTAAACCACGGATGAAAGATCTATCTCTCCCCTTGCTCTCTGTAACTCTGCCTTTTAAATAAATAAATAAAATTTTAAATAGTTTTTTCAGGCTGAGTATAAATATGAGTGAATAGCATGAAATAAAATCCACTAAGCGCAGTTGAAAAAAAACATGCTGATATTAAAGACATTATTTTTCAAAGTGGACTTTTTGGAAAGATTATTAAGCTTCTGGAGTTTGGCTTTCTTATTTAGTTATTTATTTATTTATTTGACAGGCAGAGTTAGACAGTGAGAGAGAGAGAGAGAGAGAGAGAGAAAGGTCTTACTTTTTCCGTTAGTTCACCCCCCCAAATGGCCACTACGGCCACCATGTTGAGGCTGGCGCACTGCACCGATCCGAAGCCAGGAGCCAGGTGCTTCCTCCTGGTCTCCCATGCGGGTACAGAGACCAAGCACCTGGGCCATCCTCCACTGCACTCCCGGGCCACAGCAGAGAGCTGGACTGGAAGAGGAGCAACCGGGACAGAATCTGGTGCCCCGACCGGGACTAGAACCCAGGGTGCTGGAGCTGCAGGTGGAGGATTAGCCAAGTGAGGCATGGCACAGGCCCAGCTTTCTTATTTTTAAGCATGTATTTAGTTATTTAAAAAGGAGAGGGAGAGGGGGAGGGGGAGGGGGAGGGAGGGAGAGGGAGAGAGGGAGAGAGGGAGACAGAGGGAGAGAGAGGGAGAGAGAGGGAGAGAGAGAGAGGGAGAGAGAGGGAGAGAGAGAGAGAGGGAGAGGGAGAGAGAGAGAGAGAGATCTTTCATTTACTGGTTCAATGCGTCAAATTTTCACAGCATCTGGGGCTAGGCCAGGCCGAAGCCAGGAGCCAAAAACTCCATCCAGGTATCCCAGGTATCCCACATGGGTGGCAGGGATCCAGTAACTGGAGCTTTCATTTGCTACCTCCAGGGTACACATTAGCAAGAAACTGGATTGGAAACAAAGGCAGGAATTGATCTCAAGCACTTTGATATAGGACCTGGGGATCCCAAGTGACTGTTTAACCTGCTGCATCACAATGCCCACTCCTTGTTTATTTTTAAAGTTAAAGTAGTGCCATATCTTGGTTTTTTA
Source organism: Oryctolagus cuniculus (assembly GCF_964237555.1). Lineage (NCBI taxonomy): Eukaryota > Metazoa > Chordata > Mammalia > Lagomorpha > Leporidae > Oryctolagus > Oryctolagus cuniculus. The sequence continues at coordinate 16,462,289 of NC_091453.1, forward strand.
TCTTTCTAGAAGATTACAGAGAATAGGTAGAACAGAAAACAAAGTAGCAAAGATACATATATGGAAGACCTGATAAATTATTTCCTTCTTAAAATATTAGATTATTACATTTTAAATTAACCTAAGTAGGTTTATAAGAGTAAAAGCTATACTCTGAAGGGAGACGAGAACTTCCACTAGTCAGCTTATGTCAAGAGCCTCAGGTGATCACTGACGTCATACATAAGAGTGCCCATGCAGGATCTCTCTCCTCAAAGAGTTAGATTATGAGAGTTAATAGCAAAACTTGATCGTAAAGATCTACCTCACTGTTGGGAGCAACCCGGACTGGACTGAGTTACTGGAATTAAGACTTATTCTATGCATCTGCTCTCCCACAATATGGCGCTGGGAGAGGAGGCAACAGCTTCTACCCAGCTGCCTCTCACCAACTTGACAAGCTGCAGGACCTGCTCCTGATTGGAGGAGAGCAGCGTACTCGGCGTGTGGGCAGCCGAGTTAGGATTGGCGGAGGAGGACTATAAAGGAGGAGAGAGACGGCATGCACCAGGAACATCTAAGGGGAACATCTAAGGGGGACACCTGTGCAGCCCCCGAGAGAGCCGGCCGGCGGTGTGCCGCTCCCCCGCGGAAGTGGGGAATGTGGCAGGGGGAACCGCCCTTCCACGGAGGTGGAAGGGACGGTAGCCAACCCGGGAAGGACCAGCAGCCAACCCGGGAAGAACCAGCAGCAAACCTGGGGACAGCCGAGCAGACGAAAGAACAGCGCAGGGTCCTGTGTCATTCCTCCACGAAAACGGGGAGCGACATAATGGTGCCGTGACTCGGATATGAAGCCTAGGCAGGGCTTAGTGTCATTCCTCCATGAAGAGGGGGAGCGACATAATGGTGCCGTGACTCGGATATGAAGCCTAGGCAGGGTTTAGTGTCGTTCCCCCATGAAGAGGGGGAGCGACATAATGGTGCCGTGACTCGGATATGAAGCCTAGGCAGGGTTCAGTGTCGCTCCTCCATGAAGAGGGGGAGCGACATAATGGTGCCGTGACTCGGATATGAAGCCTAGGCAGGGTTTAGTGTCGTTCCTCCATGAAGAGGGGGAGCGACATAATGGTGCCGTGACTCGGATAGCAAACTTAGGAGGGAAGAAACGGGAAGAAGTGGAAAATATCAGAGAGAGAGACTAGCAAACAGCCTAGGGAAAAGCCGGACGAAAAAGGTGCCAGAAGAAGCTATTGAAAGCCTAGGCATAGACTCGGATAAGGACTGTGGGAAAGAAGTTAGGATTTAAAGTGAAAGCAAGAAGAAACTTAGACTCAGATACGGACTGCAGGTTGAAAGTGAAAGTGAAACCTATAAGAAACTTAGACTTGGATACGGACTGTGGGGAGAGGCCAGGAGAAATGAGAGAGGAATATTGTTGGAAGAAAACTTAGGGAAACATACCGGGTAGAGAAAAATGTTAGGGAGGATGAAGCCACGAGTGCAGGCCGAGGCGGAAATGGAAGCCATCTTGGAATTCTTCAAGTCAGCCCGGGGAGCAAGAGGCGAAGATCTGGAACCAGAGGCAGAGACGTGGGCCGCCAGGTTGGAATTCGCCAGGTTAGTCCAGGGAACTTGGACTGAATGCCGGTGGTGGCGGAAACGTGAGCTGGGGCTGTGTGACTCGCGGAGGCTGCTGCGCGCAGAGAGAGCGTGCGGGGCACAAGTAGATAGGGAACGCTGGGCTAGTGCGAGACCGCGGAGTGCGCGCGCGAAGCCAAGCCGTGCAAAGCCGGGAAGCCGCGCAGATCGGAGAAGCACGGGCTGAAGCGGCTCAGATCCGGGAAGCCGCCGAGAAGCAGCCTCGGGGCGGGCGCCGGGAAGCCGCAAGGATAAGAGAAACAGAAGTTTAGAAGTAAAATGAGAGAAATAGGAATGTTGGCAGACAGAAGTAAAATGGGAGAAATAGGAATGCCTGGAGATAGAGAAATAGAGAAATAGAAAGGCCTCCCCACAACATGGCAATGAGAAAGCTTGGATTCGGTCTGCCTGATTAGGGAAGTGGTGAGCACCTGCGGGCGGCTAGCAGCTTATGCGCCGCAGGTCACCGAAGACAGGCACGAATTAACATCAATAAGTCTCCCCACAATACCTTGGATTCGGTCTGCCTGATTAGTAAGGCGGTAAGCACCAGCAGGCGGCTCGACCAGAGTATGAGCCGCAGGTCACCGAAGATAGGCACGAATCAACATCAATAGGCCTCCCCACAATATGGCAATGAGAAGGCTTGGATTCGGTTTGCCTGATAGGGCTTGTAAGCACCTGCAGGCAGAGCAGAGCATGCGCTGCAGGGCACCGAACTTAGGCACGCATCAGCGCCTAAAAACCTCCTCACAACATGGCGAAGAGAGGACCCGGATTCGGTTTGCCTGATTGATAGGACTTGTAAGCACCTGTGGGCAACTCTAGCAAGTAGAGCAGAGTGTGTGCCGCGGGGCACCGAAGACAGGTGCGTATCAACGCCAAAAAATAAAAAGAAAGGGGGATCTGTTGGGAGCAACCCGGACTGGACTGAGTTACTGGAATTAAGACTTATTCTATGCATCTGCTCTCCCACAATATGGCGCTGGGAGAGGAGGCAACAGCTTCTACCCAGCTGCCTCTCACCAACTTGACAAGCTGCAGGACCTGCTCCTGATTGGAGGAGAGCAGCGTACTCGGCGTGTGGGCAGCCGAGTTAGGATTGGCGGAGGAGGACTATAAAGGAGGAGAGAGACGGCATGCACCAGGAACATCTAAGGGGAACATCTAAGGGGGACACCTGTGCAGCCCCCGAGAGAGCCGGCCGGCGGTGTGCCGCTCCCCCGCGGAAGTGGGGAATGTGGCAGGGGGAACCGCCCTTCCACGGAGGTGGAAGGGACGGTAGCCAACCCGGGAAGGACCAGCAGCCAACCCGGGAAGGACCAGCAGCCAACCCGGGAAGAACCAGCAGCAAACCCGGGGACGGCCGAGCAGACGAAAGAACAGCGCAGGGTCCTGTGTCGTTCCTCCACGAAGACGGGGAGCGACACCTCACTTTAATGTATTAACTGGAGGGCATCATCTATGTATCACAAGCTATAGTAATGTCTAAGTGCTCACAAAAGAAGCACCATTCTTGGGTTCTTCGCCAAAGTTAACACTCTCTCTCTCTCTCTCTCTCTATATATATATATATATATATACGTATATATATATATATAATATATGTATATATACACACACATATATATTTGTGTTTGTGTGTGTGTATATATATATATATATAAATCAAATCTCAAAAAGGTTTACTTTTATTAAATTAAAAAGTACTCTCTTCCACTATTGTAAAAACAAGCCTATTGGTGTTCTATTGCACAGTAGGGTAATAACAGTTAACAATAACATACTGTACTTTTCTAAACAGCTAGAGAAAAGACTTCTGAAAGTACACAGTACAAAGAAACTTTGAATATATGAAGCAATAGATACTAATTATCCTAATATGATCCTTAAAATGTATTCATGCATCAAAATAGCATATTGTACAACATAAATATATACAATTATTGTTTGTCAATAAAAAAATAATGAAAAAAGATTAAAGGCTAGTTGTTCAAATGTTTACAAGAAAATGACGAGGAGCCAGTGTTGTGGAAGATGTCTCTCTCTCACTCTGTCTCTCCCTCTGTCACTGTGCCTTTTGAAAAAAAATCTAAAAAAATTGCAAATAGATGTCTAGTCATCAAATCATGTGAGAAGTAGAAAATTGTGCTTGTTTGTGTAAGGCATACCTTGGTGGCTGTTGAATAGGGTTCTATGACTAACTTTAAACATAAAGTAGGTTTTCTTATTTAATCTAGTGAAATATCACCTTTCAGGGAGAAAACATGATATGGTATGGCTCATTTTTCCAGTGTGGAATTATTCCAGCAAAACAGAAACTCCCTTTATCCCAGACATCTAAAGATTACAGAACGAACAAAAAACAAGTGAAAGCATTAAGAATGTTATTTGACTTTAATTGAGTTTATTTCTTTTCTCTCCCTCATATGCCTATGAGTAACACACGAGAAGTCTCTGAACATTTGTGAGGATATAGAGGACATGACTGCTCTCTCTTTTCTATATGGCACTTCAGGACGCCACCGTCTGTGCTAATGGGGCCGCAACAAAGCATATGCATCCCTGTGAAATTAAAGTGATTGGACATTGTTCTAATGAGGATTAACATTTTGTCTTGAAAAAGAGTGTGGGTATGGCAGATATGAGCATACATTATTTTATCTTAAAGTGTAACAAATTACATAAATTAACTTCATGCTGAGAAGCAGAAATATTACTCAATTGTGTGAAACCTCATCCTGAGTGAGAATTATCGCAGAATTTCCTCTGTGTTTTGAATGAGGCACTTCATTTTAAGTAAAAAGATACACATACTGCATTCAAGAAAGGAAAATAACGACTTCTTATAGGAAAGACTCATGCTATCATTTTTCTGTTATTTTATGCAATTCAAAAGTAGCATGAGTGCAGACTTGGAGAATTTTGTGCAAATCATAAGTTTTCATTTTCAAAACAATATACTTAACAATTGCATTAGCAGTAAAGAGGCTTCTTCTGAGCTATTGTTCATGATGACTGCGTCTAAATCTGGAACTTGAAAGGACTCTAATATCAGCAGTCTGTGAACAATGTGAACATCACCACCTAAGTCAGCAAGCACAATTCTTTTCCTTTTAATAAGGCTCATGGAACTGATTTAAGACCTGAAAAATATTAAGAGAAATAAGCTTTGGAAACATATTTGTCAAGCACTGGACTCTATGCAGCAATGTGAAGGTAATAAACCAACTCTAAAGATGTGGACAAGTTGACATTATGAATATAAAACATAGACTCTAACACTCACGTTTTTCTTGTCTAAGCCTGAGAAATGTTCCTATACTGAAGCTGCATTCTTGGTCCTATAGATAATAGAGTTGAGTAACTAAAGTTACACACAGTATTTTAAAAGCAAACTTGACTTTTGAAATTACAGCAAGGCTTGAAAAGACTTTATCCATCTTAATAGAACACAATAGCCCTTCTTTTGATAAGCGTGTTACAAGAAATACAATGAAATGAATGAAACAAAAAACCTAAATACTATGGATTTCCAAAAGCAGAAAATGTAGTGACAGATGCTTATTCATGGGCCTGAAGAAATAAAGTAAAAAGAAGAGAAGGGGGAGAGACAATGTGATTTTTTGAATATCTTCTCTATACCTTTTGAGTACTACAGGCTGCATGGATAAGACATAGGTACAAAAGGGACAGACAAGCAGGTTTGTTGGAACAGAATGTACAACCAACATAGTGACCTGAATCTCTAATGATCTGCTCCTCCTGAGGCTCTATATCCAAACACAAAATTGTTCTTTTAAGAACCCTGTGAGAAATTTCTATGTAGACCTGGCAAAGTGGTGCAATGGGTTAAGCCACTGCTGGATCCCATATCAGAGCACTGGTTTGAGTCCTGGCTTCTCTGATTTTTACCCAGATCCCTGGCAATGCACCTGAGAAGGGAGTTTAAGATGGTCTAAGGGCCCACATGGGAAATCTAGGTGAGTTCCTGGCTTTGGCTTGGCTCAGCCCTGACCATTATAGCCACTTGGGGAGCAAACGAATGAATGGAAGATCTCTTTCACTCTGTCTCTCCTTCTGTCTCTGTCACTATGCTTTTGAAAAAAATGAAATAAACCTTAAAAAAAGATATCTCCATGTAAAATGTTTGAATCCTGTATATGTTGCAAGGCCCTTCTATTAAATCAATAGCAATGGGCTTCTGTTCTTGACAAAGTTACTGGAAATAAAATTGTGTCCTGCTATACACATCTTTAAACTGGTCAAAATATATGAAACAGCACCTTTCAGACTTTGGACAATATCCAGTATATTACAGATCCCCAAGAGCAGGAAAACAAATGAAATGAACCTTTGGAGCATTTTACCTTTTGATAGTTTGGTACTGGGAAGTAGAGCTCATTTAATTTAAGGAGGAACTGGGGGAGGCAGGAATTCTAGAACAGAATAGCAGAAAGGAGTTAGCTACACAGAAAGAGTTCTAAAAAATGATCCTGGGGTTCCCTTAAGCCTGTGGCTGAGAATTGTGCATGTATCCAGAGAAGTTCTGTGACACTGGGCAGAATGCTCAGAGATGACAATGAGCAATTTCCAGAAGATCAAGTTTTTTGTTTGCTTGTTTTTTGTTGTTGTTAACCCATTTAGTTACCCTTGAGCAAGCCAAGATGTTGGTACCTGTTTTAGGGGAAAGGTGATAATTTTGATATATTTTTTCTCTTTCTTTTAACTTTTATTTAATAAATATAAATTTCCAAAGTACAGCTTATGGATTACAGTGGTTTTCCATCCCCATAACTTCCCTACCACCCACAACCCTCCCATCTCGCGCTCCCTCTCCCCTTCCATTCACATCAAGATTCATTTTCAACTATCTTTATATACAGAAGATAATTTAGCATATACTAAGTAAAGCTTTCAACAGTTTGCACCCACACAGAAACACAAAGTGTCAAGTACTGTTTGAGTACTAGTTATACCATTAATTCACATTGTGCAACACATTAAGGACAGAGATCCTACATGGGGAGTAAGTGCACGGTGACTCCTGGTGTTGACTTAACAATTGACACTCTTATTTATGACGTCAGTAATCACATGAGGCTCTTGTCATGAGCTGCCAAGGCTAACGGAAGCCTTTTGAGTTCGCCAACTCCGATCTTATTTAGACAAGGCCATATTTGAAGTGGAAGTTCTCTCCTCCCTTCAGAGAAAGGTACCTCCTTCTTTGATGGCCCCTTCTTTCCACTGGGATCTCACTTGCAGAGATCTTCATTTAGTATTTTATTTTTTTCCAGAGTGTCTTGGATTTCCATTAGCTTGAAATGTTACTGGAATGTCTAGGCAGACATGAAAATGACAAAACACACATTTTAAAACAGTTTTTTAAAAGATTTATTTATTTATTTGAAAGTCAGAGTTACACAGAAAGAGGAGATGCAGAGAGAAAGAGGCCTTCCATCTGATGGTTCATTCCCCAAATGGCCGCAATGGCCGGAGACGCACCAATCCGAAGCCAGGAGCCAGGAGCTTCCTCCGGGTCTCCCACGTGGGTGCAGGGGCCCAAGGACTTGGGCCATCTTCTCCTGCTTTCCCAGGCCACAGCAGAGAGCTGGATCGGAAGTGGAGCAGCCAGTCTCGAACCAGCATCCACATGGGATGCTGGCGCCTCAGGCCAGGACGTTAACCCACTGCGCCACAGCACCAGCCCCTAAAAAAGTTTTTGTTGAAGCATAAGTGATATACAATAAGCTGCACTTTTTTTTGATGAGTTTGCACAATTTGATGAGTTTGGATAAACACCTATACCTGTGTTGAAAAGTGTATAGGGACTGGCGCTGTGGCACAGCAGGTACAGCTGCCACCTGCAGTGCCGACATCCCATATGGGCACCAGTTTGTGTCCCGGCCGCTTCCCTTCTGATCTAGCTCTCTGCTGTGGCCTGGGAAGGCAGTGGAAGATGGCCCAAGTCCTTGGGCCCCTGCACCTGTGTGGGAGACCTGGAAGAAGCTCCTTGCTCCTGGCTTAGGATCGGCACAGCTCCAGCTGTTGCTGCCATCTGGGGAGTGAACCAGCAGATGGAAGACCTCTCTCTCACTCTCTCTGCCTCTCCTTCTCTCTCTGTTTAGTAACTCTGCCCATCAAATACATAAGTAAACCTTAAAAAAATGTAGAAAAGCCTGAGACACAGATCTGAAAATCAGTCAGTAGAAGAAGTAATTAAAGCCAATATGCTCAACATTCTCTTAGTTAAGGTCTATAAAGACCAGGGTTATGGCATAGTAGGCTGAGCCTCTGCCTGTAGCACTGGCATCCCATATGGCCACCGGTTCTAGTTCCGGCTGCTCCACTTCTGATCCAGCTCTCTGCTATGGCCTGGGAAAGCAGTAGAAGATGACCCAACTGCTTGGGCCCTGAACCCATGTGAGAGACCCAGAAGAAGCTCCTGGATCCAGGTTTTGGATGGACCCCGCTCTGGCCATTGCAGCCATTTGAGGAGGGAAATGCTTTCTCTCTGTCTCTCCCTCTGTCTGTAACTCTACCTCTCATGTAAATAAAAAAAATCTTTTTAAAAAGTAAAGATATATCAAAGTTATAAAAATTAACAATTTTGAAATATGCTTTGTGTTAGTACTGAGGTGGGTATGTTTATATGCTTTCTTTTTTTTTTCTTTTAAGAGTTTAGTTATTTTTGAAAGATAGAGATAGAAAGACAAAGAGAGAGACAGAGAGAGAAAGGGAGAAGGAGAGAAAGAGGTCATCCATGTGCTGGTTCACTCCTCAGATGGCCCCAACAGCCAGGCTGAGCCAGGTCAAACTCTAGGTGGGTCTTCTGTGTGGGTGCGGGGGCCCAAGCACTTGGACTAGTCTCCACTGCTTTCCCAGGTGCATTAGCAGGAAGCTGGATCTGAAGTGGAGCAGCCAGAACTTATATGGAATGCTGATTTACCCTCTGCACCATTATGCCCACCCCATATGCTATTTTAACCTAAAACATTGTAGTAATCTTATCAACTAGGCAATTAATTTCCAACTGCAAAGATAACAAAATTGGAACTCAGAAACTCAGAAAGGTAGAGTAATGTGCTAAAAGGTCTACAACTGGAACCAACCAGGTATTCAGGATCTCACAGCAGTTACCCAGATATGTGATATTCCAAAGCCTAATATTATCACACCAAAATAGGCTGACAATATTACTATGCTGAATTTCACAGAAGGAAGAGAAGCTACCCTTTGCTCTCAAGGGCCTAACCTGGTCTGTAAGTACTTCTCAAACCTCATCTCCTAACACTTGCCTCTCATTCACTCTGGAAAGCCATAATGGCTTCTGGGTGTTACATGGAGACATAGAGTATGTTCCTACCTCAAGGAATTATCCCCAACATCCCTTTCAGAAATTCACATTCCCAGGGTAGCCAGATGACTTACTTTCTCATTTTATTCAGGCTTAGTTTAAACATCAATTCCCTATGGAGGACTGCCTGGCAGCCCTAAGACACTACTCGTTTCCATTCACTGTCTTTTTACTTAGTGTTATTTTTCTTCATGGTGTTGTTTTTAAAAAAGATTTATTTACTTCCTGGAAAGTCAAAGTGAGAGAGAGAGAGAGAGAGAGAGAGAGAGAGAGAGAGATCTTCCACCCACTGGTTCACTCCCCCAAATGGCTACAATGGTTAGGTCAGGCCCAGGCCAAAGCCAGGAGCCAGAAACCCCATCCTGGTCTCCCACATGGTTGCAGGGACTCAAGTACCTGGGTCACCTTCTACTGCCTTCTCAGGCGTGTTAGGAAGAAGCTGCATCAGAAGCCGGGTCTCAAACCTGCACTCTGATAGGCATCACAAGTGCAGCTTAGTCTGCTGCCACACAACACCAGCATGCCTCTACAGTGTTTTTGTCTATCAGACAATATGATCCTTATTTGCTTATGTTTCTATTGTCTACCTCTCTAGTTAGAACTAAGCTCTATAATGTCAAAGATGTTATCTGTTTTCATCATTGCTTTCCGCTAGTGCCTAGAACAGAGCCTAGAAATATGAGGACAGTATTTTTTAAATGTGTGTATGTGTGGGAGAGTGGCAATGAAACATAAAGGAATAACTAATTATGCTAAAGTAACCTGGGTAATTCAGAATGAACAAACTTAATATGCTATTTGGCAAAGAAGATAATGGCGCCCTTCAGGATTTCAGTTTTCAAACAAGAGGCCGGCAAATACTGATGGACAAAGATTAAACAAAGTACAGGTGGCTGGTGACTTGAGTCAGATTAAAGGTTATTTTGAACCACAGTAAAGGATAACTATTTGGGTCCTTAAAAGTAAAAATGATGGCTTGCCTTTCCCCCACTGATGCGAAATTACTGGCAGAATCAGAATTAAATCTCCAGATTTCTGGGTATCTGTCTTTAAAGTATAAAGGTTCAGAGCACAGATTCTGGAGACAGCTCAATTCCATCATTTACTGTGACTTAAAAAATTCTCTAGGCTTCTATATATCTTTATCTGTAAAATGAGGTCGATGGTAAGTTTATTGTGATGAGCTCATGTATGTTGGGAAATTAATGTGGTAGATGGCACATAGAAAATACTCAATTTTATTTATCATTATTTTGTTTGTTCTGTAAAGATGGCCCCCATGTCTGTGACTGCTTCTTATTCTATATATTTTTGTTTAACGTAGTGTCTATCAGATAATGTGCTTATGTGACTATTATGTGATAAGTGAATATTTGTAGGAAATAGAATATTTCACAATAAATGGAAGAAATGATTCAAGTTGTAGCTAGAATGTGATATAGTCAAGTAAAGATTTCTGTTATTTAACACCACGACAAATGTGTTCTGAGTTCTGTGTATTCAGCTGGCTGGCATATCTCTGCATCACGTTCTGTTGCTTGCAGTCAGCTGATGATCCATGGCCGTGGTTATCTAATGGTTAGCTGTTTATCCCTCATCAGGGCAAAGGGATATCTAGGCCATGTGCCTTGGATCAGCCAACAGGGCAGCCTGGACTTGTTCACGTGATGGTGGTCACAGGGATGCCCAGGAATAGCAAGAGAGGGAAAAGGCCAATATTGAAGCCCTTTTCACACATTCGTGTGCATCATATTTACTCTTATCTGACTGAAGAGAGCAAGAACTATGACCAGGTACAATGTCAGTGAATTAGACTGCATGAAGCTTGGGTGACAAAAACGGTCATCATTGTGGCCACTTATACAAAAGTTAAAAACATGCATAGGATAGAGGGTAAGTTGCTGATGAAGAAGGCAAAGTATACTTCAGAAAGGAAAGCAAAATGAATAGGATCAGGATTTCATAGGAGGCTGAAGGGTATATATTTTTCTCTGAGAATGAAAGGACAGATGAAACAATGGGTATAAAAAGAAGATGCTAAAAAAAAAGAGGAGATGTTGCTATAAAAAGAAATAAAGCAGTTCACAGCAGACCTCCCTTATTCTGGAAAGTCTGCTGTCTTGACCATTTGATTTTTACCCTTCATCTTCTCTTTATTTCTGGTGTTCCCTGAGGCCCTATTCCATCTGAGCGACCAACTTCTCCATGTTTGCACTATATTAGAAGACTCAAAGCCTGGAAAGAGAAAGCCTTCTTGCTGTTCCTCCACAAAATTCAAATCATCTCAGTTTGATAATCTGGGCTACCGAAAACTCTAAAAAGTGAATTTTTGCATGTATAATCACTCTAACTCACACCATCAATAAACTGGTCATTGGAGCTGAAGCAAACTGACATCCTGTAGAGAGGGCCTTAGATTCAATCACTTTCTTGGTACTCATGCAGCCATAATTTTTACAAAAACTATTATAACAGAAAAAATTATTTTAAATCTGTTTAAAAGTTTGTTGAATATAAAATATTATTTTCAAATTAGGTGAAAAATCTGTTGAAAAATAATACCTGGATATAAAATAAAATTTGAAGAGTGGAACTAGCATTGGTGGCATAGCAGGGTAAGCTAGTGCTTGCAACGCAGGCAACCCATATCAGAGCACAGGTTCAGTCCCGGATTTTCTGCTTTCTGCCAATGCACTTGGGAAAGCAGCAGAAGGTGCCCCAAGCCTGTGGGTCCGTGCCACCCATGTGGGAGACCTGGATGGAATTCCACACTTCTGGATTCCACTTGCCCCAACCTGGACCATTACAGCCATTTAGGGAGGGAACCAGCAGATGGAAGATCTCTCTCTGTCTGTCTCATTATCCTTCCTTCTTTCTCTGTCACTGCCCTTCAAACAAACAAATAAATCTAAAATCTGTTTGAATAGTAAAATATTGTTTAAAATAAAGAAATGTCCCTTTCCCCCAAATAATTACTGTTAAGAGTTCTGTATCTTAAGGGAAATTAATGTTCTGTGCTTTTACACACACACCCCTTGTCTTAGTGGGTTTTGCTTGCTATAAAAGAATTCCACAGTCTAGCTAATTTAGAAGAAGCAGACATTTATTGGCTCACATTCTGGAGGCCTGGAAGTCTAAGAACAAGGGTTTGCATTTGGTGAGGACAGTTCGTGCTGTTATCATCCTATGGCAGAAGGGCAAAGAGCAAGTGAGAAAGAGCAAGAGGAAGCCTAACTTGTCATTTTATAAGGAATTCACTCCCATGATAATGGCATTAATCCATTCATAAGGGAAAAGCTTTTGTGACCTAATTTCTTAAAGGTGACACCTCTTAACACTGTGGTGATGAGGATTACATTTCCAACACACGAACACTGGGAACACACGTGGTGGGTAAAGCATCTGCCTGCACTGCTGGCATCCTGGCTGCTCTACTTCCGATCTAGCTCTCTGCTATGGCCTGGGAAGGCAGTGCAAGGTGGCCCAAGTCCTTGGGCCCCTGCACCCATGTGGGAGACCTGGAAGAAGCTCCTGGCTCCTGGCTTCAGATTGGCACAGCTCTGGCTATTGTGACCATTTGGGGAGTGAACCAGCAGATTGAAGACCTCTCTTTCTCTCTGCCTCTGCCTCTGCTTTTGTCTCTGCCTCTCTGTACCTCTGACTTTCAAATAAATAAATAAATATTTAATTAAAAAATAGTGTGGGAAACAAGCCCTCCAGAGACCACCTATTCTAGAAAGGATGAAAGTATACATATGAAGGAGCAAGAAGCAAGGCTGCTTTATTCACAGTCTGGAGATCCGATGATGAACTCAGTTGAGCAAGAACACCGGCCTCAAGAACTCAACACTTATGTTCTATGACGCAGGTCCCTTCCCCCAGTTCGTCACAGGCAGAGCAACATGAGAGGTACAATCTAGACCTGGCCAGAGCCCAAAGAGGGGTAGGGTAATAGAGGAGTGGGTACCCAGACCAGTTGCTGGACAAATAGGAGAAGGACAAGAGTTGGCAGGGTTAGGAGATGGGGGAGAGGGACTTGTAGTGAGAGTGATATCTGGGAGGGTGCTTTTGACAGCTGTTGGTTCAGACAGATACCAGGAACTAGTGCGAACAGGGGTCCTCTGACTATTGATTATAGATAGAGTTGGGGGGCATTGGTTACCAAACAAAGGCAGCAAGCTCAGCAGTTCATCTACTTTGTGACTTTTGCAACTCTCTATTCTATGTGCTACTGAGGCCTGCTATCATGGCCACACTAAGGATAAGCTAAATTCTTCATGAAAATACCCCATTGGGTCATTTCTCATAATAGCACCTCTATACGTGCAGTCCTGAACATAGATAACTGGTATTAGTTTGCGTTACCATATATTTAGTGTGTATTTTTGGCTGAGAGCCCTTTACAAGACCAAATCATATTTACTGTAAATTAGATTGCTTCATTTTACTTCCACTCATTACCAAGGACATTATCTGGGACTACATCCAAGTAAGTCTTTTATTAGATACTCAGTTTAATTGGTGTTTCTCAATAATTTTGTTCATTTTTAAGTAATTGCAAAGTTACCTGAAGTTAGCTCAATATGCAAATGTGGCAATGGAATTGAAATGATAAAGTTCAAGAATCATGTTTTCAACCAGAAAACAGCTCTTTTATATTATAATAGACTTTACATTATGGTCAAGCAAAGCAGTATGGCATTCAACAGTAATCAGTTCACTGACTGGTTGTTCTGGTTGCTTTATGCAGCTACATTTGTGAAATAAAATTCAGAAACAAGAATATTGGAAAGATAATTATAGCATTGATTCCATGGTTATTTTAAAGAAAAAATAAATAGAAACTCACAATAAGAAAGACATTTAAGCAATTACTTTATTCATAAGTAGGTTGAACTCTTTATACCTTTTTTTAAAGACACTGGTGGTGTTTTAAAAGAGATGGCTGATTATTGATTTTGGAAAATTCATGACAATGAAATCTGTACTTAAGAGCAGCACTAAAATAATAGGAAATGGTTATTCAGTTTAAAAGACTTTTCAGTTATTAATAAAGCAATCACCAAATATTCTAGATGGCTATTAAATATCATTTGAATTTATAAAAGTTGAACCTCATGCCATCTCAACAATTTTGAAACAGACTTACTGTCCTTCTCCAAACTAGTACATTGAATATGTTGAGGTCTTGAAATAATTCATTTCTATGGTAATATGCCAACTAAGTATAACCTCTCTACCAGGAAAAATGATAGTATATTAAGATGAATAAGTTTAAATAATTCAGTTTTTATTACCTCTGTTGGAGCACAGAAGAAGATATAAATATTATTACAAATAGGGGCTGGTGTTGTGCCATAACAGGTAAAGCTGCTGCCTGCAGTGCTAGCATCCCATATGAGTGCCAGTTCTAGTTTCAGATGCTCCACTTTTGATCCAGCACCCTCTAATTTGCCTGGGAAAGCAGTGGAGAATGATCCAAGTGCTTGGGCCCTTGCACTCACATGGGAAACCCAGATGAAGCTGAAGTTCCTGGCTCCTGGCTCCTGGCTCCTGGCTTTGGCCTGGCCCAGCCCTGGCCTATGTGGCCATTTAGGGAGTAACCAGGGGATTGAAGATCTCTCCTCCCCACCAACTCTGCTTTTCAAATAAATAAATCTTTTAAAAATCACACAAACAGTTGAACATATTTTACAACTAGGAATAATTCATATGGTCTTTTGCATCTACTATATATATATATGTTAAATTTGACTTCTATAAATTAAAATTTAAGAAATTCTCATGCGATGGTGAATAAAGACAAAAAAGACATTTGTTTTCTTTTTTTTTAAACTTTTATTTAATGAATATAAATTTCCAAAGTACAGCTTATGGATTACAATGGCTTCCCCCCCATAACATCCCTCCCACCTGCAACCCTCCCCTTTCCCACTCCCTCTCCCCTTCTATTCACATCAAGATTCATTTTCATTTCTCTTTATATACAGAAGATCAGTTTAGCAAACATTAAGTAAAGATTTCAACAGTTTGCTCCCACACAGAAACACAAAGTGAAAAATACTATTTGAGTACTAGTTATAGTATTAAATCTCAATGTACAGCACACTAAGGACAAAGATCCTACATGAGGAGTAAGTGCACAGTGACTCCTGTTGTTGATTTAACAAATTGACACTCTTGTTTATGGCATCAGTAATCAACCTAGGCTCTTGTCATGAGCTGCCAAGGCTATGGAAGCCCCCTGAGTTCACTGACTCTGATCATTTTTAGACAAGGTCATAGTCAAAGTGGAAGTTCTCTCCTCCCTTCAGAGAAAGGTACCTCCTTCTTTGATGACCCATTCTTTCCACTGGGATCTCACTCGCGGAGATCTTTCATTTAGGTGTTTGTTTGTTTGTTTTTTGCCAGAGTGTCTTGGCTTTCCATGCCTGAAATACTCTCATGGGCTCTTCAGCCAGATCCGCATGCCTTAAGGGCTGATTCTGAGGCCAGAGTGATGTTTAGGACATCTGCCATTCTATGGGTCTGCTGTGTATCTCACTTCCCATGTTGGATCATTCTCTCCCTTTTTGATTCTATCAGCTAGTATTTGCAGACACTATTCTTGTTTATGTGATCCCTTTGGTTCCTAGTCCTATCATTATGATCAATTGTGAACAGAAATTGATCACTGGGACTAGTGAGATGGCATTGGTACATGCCACCTTGATGGGATTGAATTGGAATCCCCTGGTATGTTTCTAACTCTACCGTTTGAGGTAAGTCAGCTTGAGCATGTCCCGAATTGCACATCTCTTCCCTCTCTTATTCCCACTCTTATATTTAACAGTGATCACTTTTCAGTTAAGTTTCAGCACTTAAGAAGAATTGTGTATTGATTACAGTATTCAACCAAAAGTATTAAGTAGAACAAACAAAAAAATATTAAGAGGGATAACATATCAAGTTGCTCATCAACAGTCAGGGTGAGGGCTGATCAAGTCACCGTTTCTCATAGTGTTCATTTCACTTTAACAGGTTTCCTTTTTAGTGCTCAGTTAGTTGTCACCTATCAAGGAGAACAAGTGGTATTTGTCCCTTTGGGATTGGCTTATTTCACTCAGCATAATGTTTTCCATATTCCTAACAGGGATTACTTTTCAGTTAAAATTTAAACACCTAAGAATAATTGTGTGTTAATTACAGAGTTCAACCAACGGTACTAGAACAAAAAAAAAAAAGACATTTGTTTTTTCTACATTTCCTTCTAAATATAGAAATTGTGAATAAGCAATGTTAGCAATTTAAAGATAACAGCCTGAATTCATTACTTAAAATTTCATTATAACCATCATAAAATATCATGAGCAGCCGGCGCCGCAGCTCACTAGGCTAATCCTCCGCCTTGCAGCGCCGGCACACCGGGTTCTAGTCCCGGTCGGGGCGCCGGATTCTGTCCCGGTTGCCCCTCTTCCAGGCCAGCTCTCTGCTGTGGCCAGGGAGTGCAGTGGAGGGTGGCCCACGTGCTTGGGCCCTGCACCCCATGGGAGACCAGGATAAGTACCTGGCTCCTGCCATCGGATCAGTGTGGTGCGCCGGCCGCAGCACGCCAGCTGCGGCGGCCATTGGAGGGTGAACCAACGGCAAAAGGAAGACCTTTCTTCTTGTCTCTCTCTCTCACTGTCCACTCTGCCTGTCAAAAAAAAAATCATGATCTATTCTAACCTTCAATTATTTTATGATCTTATCTTACAAAATTTAGAATGAATAGAACTTGAAGAGAAGGTAAGTGACTAAATTTCACACATGTGGGAGTAGCTGCATCATACATTAAATTCTCCACCATTTTCTGTGCAAAAACTGTTCCTTAACTGTCCTAGCAATATACCTTAAAAGAATAAGTCAAGCCAAAGTTATCTTGAGCAAAAAGATCAAAAGCAAGAGGAATTAAACTTCCTGACTTTTATATATATTACAAAGCTATATAAATTAAAATAGAATGGCATTGGCATAGAATAAGCTCCATTGGCCAGTGGAACACAATAGACACTCTAAGAGTAAACCTGTGGATCTATAGCCAATTAATCTTTGACAAAGTTTTTAAGAACATGCATTGAAGAAGAGACAGTCTTTTTAATAAATAGTGCCAGGAAAATTGGTTATCTATATGCAAAAGAATAAAGTCAATAAAGTCAGATCCCCATCTCTCACTACGTACAAAAATCATGTCACTATGACAGGGTGTCCATTTGAGTTCTGGAAGCTTTGTTTCTGATACAGTTTTCTGTTAATACGCCTGGGAAGGCAGAAGAGGGCCTAAGTATTTGGGCCCCTGCCAAGCACGTGGGAGATGAAGATGGAGTTCCTGGATTCTGGCTTCAGCTTGACCCAGCACTGCCCTGGCTATTGCGGTCATTTGGGGAATGAACCAGCAGATGAAAAACTTTCTCTCTTTCTCTCTCTCTTTCCCTGTCTCTCTCCTCCCCCCTACTCCTCTCTCCTCTCCCCTCTTTCCTCTGTCTTCTCTCCTCTCCCTTTGTCCATCTTTCTTGCTCTGTTTTTTAAATAAGCAAATCTTTTAAAAAATGAGATAAAATTTTAGATAGTTTCATCATAAATAAATGTTAAATGTTTAAGGAAATAGATAGATACATTTATGCTGATTGGATGCTATACAGTATATACCTATATCAAAATATCATATAATATCCCATACATATACAATTCTTATGTATATGTTAGTATTTACAAAAAATAAGGACAGAATAAAAACATTCAAAGCAAAAAAATAAAAAGAAGCATGTTTGAAGTTTCAGAGTAACTATGAAAGTTGAGAATAGCTATGTCTACATGAATAGATCTGTTATATGCTCAGTATATCTTAGTTTACAGCTATCCTGTCCAATAGCATAACTACTCACTACATGCTGCTATTGAGTGCTTGAATTATACCTAGGTTGACTAAACTTTTATTCTGAAAGTTACCATATCTCATAGACAAAGGATTTAATGAGATTCATACTTAAAAAGATCATAGTAGTCCTGGTATGGGAGAATAGAATAAGGTCAAAGTAATACAAACAGGCTATATGGTTAAGGTCTGATCTAATGGAGTATCAATGAAATTTCAAAAAAAGATAGATAATAGATTATTGATTATAGAAAATTTGCATAATATATTTAATAGCAATCTTATTCCACAAGGGCTTTCATTTATAGTAACACATTAATTAGATCTCTTACATATACTTCTTCAGGGCAAATGTTTAAAGTTTTTTTAAAATTTTATTTGTACTGTCTTCATAACTACTGATCATTTATGACAGGCAGAAGTCAGTCCCAATAGTACCATATCCCAGGGATAAGTAACTGTACCTCATGTATTAATTTCTTGTGATCTGAAGCAGTTAATAGATTTCAGCTAACTCATCATGCTAATCCTTTGGGAAATGAATTTTCTGGCTACTCATACATCCTGCAAATTTAAATATCCTCTTTCGATGGAAAGCATGTTTTCTAACCAAGTTAATTATTATTATTATAAGAAGTCATGAATCTACATTATTAAAAGAATAATTGTTCTACTAGACTAACCATGAAATGTTAGTTATTTTGCCATATTTCTAGTTACTTTAAACAGTCAATGCTATGAGATGAGCCTGTGTGAAGTAGCTGTAGGGAGTGGAGAGAAAGATAAAGTGATGACAATTTTTGGAAAAGAATAATTTTTGAATAGAGGAAAAACAAAATGGTCTCTAAGAGGAAGAGGAAATAGCATTCCTATAGAAAAATTAAGAACCTGAGAGTCAGAGCAAACTTAAGGAACAATCCACAAACCTGGAGCGATATGGCAAACACTGCTGGTAGTTCATTGTCTTAGCCTGTTCCTGCTGCTCTAACAAAATATCATAGACTGAGTAGTTTACAAACAGAACAAATTTATCTCATAATTCTGGAGTCTGGGAAGTCCAAGATCAAAGTGCCAGTAGATTCAACGTCCAGTGAGGGCCCATCCTTTACAGTACATTTTTGCTGTGTTCTTTGGTGGGAGGGACAAAGAATTTCTTTCAGATTTCTTTTATAAACACACTATGAGGGCACTGTCTCCATAACCTAATCACCTCTGTAAGGCCCCACCCCCTAGTATTATGACCTTGAAGGTTAGACTTTCAGCATATGTATTTTGAGATAACACAAACATTCATATCACAGCATTTATCCATAATCTATTCTCCTTCTTTTCTATTAAATTAGAAACTCAACTTTTTAGGCAATGTGTCTTGCTAAAAGAATTACATGTCTCAACTTCCTTTTGGCTAGAGATGGCTATGTGACATAGTTAATGCTGATAAGATATAAGTGGAAGTTGGGGAATGGTATTTCTATAAAGTTTATTTAAAAGAGTAGACTCAATTGACTGACATAATTTGGAAAGAGAGAGATTCCACTTACTGGTTCACTCTTCAAACACCTGCAATAGCTTGGGCTGAGCCAAGTCAAAACAGGAAACCAGGAACTCCATCTGGATCTTTCACGTGGTGGCAAGAACCCAGATATTTGAGCCATTACTTGCTGGCCCCAGGGTGCATATTTGCAGGAAGCTGCATCAGAAACATAGGCAGGACTCAAACCCAGGCACTCAGATATGGGATGTGGGTGACCCAAGTGGCAGCTTAACCCACTGTACCACAGCACCCCATTCTCCATTTAATTTTTATAAGTGGTGAAAAATAATGATCAAATTACATTTACTTCAATTTTTTTTCTGTATGTGACTATCCAGTTTTTCTAACACTATTTATCGAACAGATCACCTCTGAGATTTTAATAGGGATTATATTGAATACATAGATCTCTTTGGGTAGTATAGGTATTTTAAAAATACCCATTCTTCTAATCTGAAAAGGTGACTTTTCCTACCAAATAATGGTCAAGTTGCAGATGCCCTTTGCTTTATGTCAGAGAGAAGCCCAAAGTGTAGGCATGCTTCTGAGGCTGCTTGTCTGTGGCTAAGTAGTAACTTCTCACTAGACTACACACATTTAAGTCTGGGAGCACAGATGGACTCTCCCAGGTACCTTCGCTTGATCTTCAAACATTGGTGGGCGCTTTATGCCTGTACCAGTAAGAGAATGTCTCAAATCTCCTGCCTGATCCTAGCCTTTCCTGTGAGCACCAGAAGTTCACAGGAAAGGAGCAGCAAATGGAATGGATACAGATTCAGCTTGTGTATGCCATTTCCAAGGCTTCCAAACTGCCATGCTAACATGACAGTCAGCATTTCATATTTATTAAAGTTTCATTTAGTTTTTTATAACCTGATTTCATGACTTCACTTTTTCCTTCTGTATTCTGCTGTATCTCAGTCTTTCCTCAAAGACACTTTTCACCATTGGTAATTAAGTTCATTTCATCTTACAATCTCAGTTTTGAGGGGCTCAAGAATTTATGATTTTTAAAATTATCTACTTTGTTCTCATTGTCAGGATAAGATCAATATTCTTTCATAGCTTTCTACATCTGAAGCTGAAGTAGAAATCATAACATTTCTTCATTATGAAGAAACTGAACACATTCCCCTAACCAAGAGCTATAGATGGGGATTGAATACGAAAGTCAAAATCACAGAAGTTGTTAACTGCACAGGATGGATCTGCATAGGTCAATGACACCTTATGCCTGAGGAAAATTCTGAAAATCAAGTGGCTGCCCCAGAGAGTAACGAGAATATATTCTATTTTTTTTTATTTAATGAATATAAATTTCCAAAGTACTACTTTTGGATTACAATGGCTTCCCCCCAATACCGTCCCTCCCACCCACAACCCTCCCCTTTCCCACTCCCTCTCCCCTTCCATTCACATCAAGATTCATTTTCAATTATCTTAATATACAGAAGATCAGCTTAGTATACATTAAGTAAGGATTTCAACAGTTTGCTCCCACACAGAAACATAAAGTGAAAAATAATAGATGACTTTTTAAATGATGATGAAATCAGATCAGACCTATTGTCATGTTTAATCCCAGTGAGAGTCAAGTTGGGAATTGATAATTTCTTTTTTTTTTAACAGAAGATCAGTTTAGTATGCATTAAGTAAAGATTTCAACAGTTTGCACCTCCATAGAAACACAAAGTGAAATATACTGTTTGAGTACTCGTTATAGCATTAAATCTCAATGTACAGCACACCAAGGACAGAGATCCTACATGAGGAGTAAGTGCACAGTGACTCCTGTTGTTGACTTTACAAATTGACACTCCTGTCTATGGCATCAGTAATCTCCCTATGCACCAGTCATGAGTTTCCAAGGCTATGGAAGCCCTCTGAGTTCTCCGACTCTTATCTTGTTTAGACAAGGTCATAGTCAAAGTGGAGGTTCTCTCCTCCCTTCAGAGAAAGGTACCTCCTTCTTTGAAGACCTGTTCTTTCCACTGGGATCTCACTCACAGAGATCTTTTTGCCAGAGTGTCTTGGCTTTCCATGCCTGAAATACTCTCATGGGCTTTTCAGCCAGATCCGAATGGCTTTAGGGCTGATTCTGAGGCCAGAGTGCTATTTAGGACATCTGCCAGAGGATATATTCTATTATCATGGGACATCCTCCATGGGGAGACTGAGGATTTTAAGATGCTAATGCATTGGAAATTGAGATAAATGCTGTAACTTGTGGGTAAGTTCTCAAAGATGTTTTCAAAGATTCTTGTTTACCTATCAAGCATATTAGTTACTTTCTTATTTTATTTAGCCAAATTTATTGAACAGAACTATGTGCCAGAAACTCTTCTTGGCCCTAAGAGTTGAGCAATAAACACAAAAAATATTAATTTCAAAAGCCACATTTATAGCAACTGATAGAAAATTGAGAATCACAATCATGCTGATTATTTGGCTTCAGCTTTATGAAAAATCCAGTTATTTTTAACCAATTTGCCAAGTTAAGTCATTATTTTTTGCATATTCAGGAAGATTACTTATGATTTTTCTCAACGACTTAAAGGATTTTTATCTTTCTGTACATTCAATAGGAAGATGATTTTCCCAAGTAGAATTCAAGAATTTCCTGAATTTCCTCTTTTTTAGGGTGGATGCCAATTCAATACGCAGATAACTTACTCTGAACTCTGCTTAATTATACTTAATTTGTCAAATCCCAATAACTTTAAAATGTTTCATTTGGAAATATGGCATCTGTGCCTTTTTATAGATTCAATAAATCTCTTAAATGAGAAAAGACATAATTACAAATCTTAAATATAAAAATAGAGTTTACATTAAACACAGTATTTAGTAAATGAAAAAGATGCCTCAAGTATAACTGCCTGGTTAAAAATCAAATATTTTAAGAAAAGTTTTTTTAATATGTGTAAGGCATTGAAACTTAAGTAGTTCTTATATGGTTTCAAATGCTAGCACCTCAAATATCACCAATAAAATCTGTTAATAATACATATCTGAATTTAATTGCTTACCATGGTAAGTGAGATTACCACCTTGACAGAGCTTTGATTTCATCTCAGAGAAAATTATGAGGTTGGGTTTTTTTGGGTTGAGAATTTTAACTTTGGTTTTAGTTTTTTATTGTGAAGAATTAGAATTAAGTAAATATCAAGATATATTGGTTTAGGATTGGGTGTACAGCAAGGTACATGTATAAATTGTCAGTTTTATTTTTTAAAGATTATTTACTTATCTTTATTTATTTGAAAGGCATAGTGAGCAAGCGAATAAGAGAGAGAAAGAGAGATCTTCCTTCTGCTAGTTTACTCCTCAATGCTTGCAACAGCCAGGGCTGGGCCAAGCTAAAGCCAGGAGCCAGGAACTCCAATCGGTCGCCAGTGTGGATGGCAGAAACTCAACTACTTGTACAATATCATCTACTGCCTCCAAGGGTATGCATTAGTAAGAAGCTGGATCAGAAGCAGAAGCAGAAGTGGAACCCAATCTTAGTGGTACATCGATATGGTACATGGGAATCCCAAGTGTTATCAATGTTTTCTATTGAAAACTTGATGAGCTTTGGGGAAGTTCTTGTAATGAACAATGCAATTATTTGCCTGGGCAAGAGTCTCCTAGAATAATAAAGTTATACTAATTTAGACAATTGAATAGCAAATGTGCATCAGTGGTTCTTACCTGAGACTCCTTTGCCTCTCAGAGAACATTAAGCAAACTTTGGAGACATTTTCAGTTGTCAAAACCTGGAAGATGGGTGCTGCTGTCATCTAGTCGATAGAGGTCAGCTCAGGATGCAGGTAAACAGAGTAGAATGCAGAAATTACTGCTACAACAAAGAATTCTGGAGCCCAATATGTCAATAACACCAAGCATGAGAAATCCTGGCATAGACAAAAGCTCTGTAAATTGCCAGATGGTAAAAAAAAGGTCTAGCCTGTCAGTCAATTCGATCTCTGTTGCAACTACTCAACTCTGCTGATGTAGCACAAAAACAACCATCAGTAATCCGAAAACAAATAGGTATGCTAGTATTCCAAACTTTACAGAAACCAGGCAGGAGAAAGATTTGGCCAATAGTATGTCAATTCCTAATGGAAACAGTAATCTGTGTGGGGATTTGTGGCTTCAGTTTTCAGCAGACAAGTGCATGAGGAAATGGTTTAGGTTTGGAGACCTGCACTTTGCATCTTCAAAAGAAATGATAACATTTTCACAAAACATGGCATAAGAGGAAAACAGACATAGAATGTTGAATGAAAATTTCAGACGTTCCTGAAAACACCACAAGCATATCACTGGAACTGATTTTTCTATGTTACCTGAACTATACCAAAACAAAAGATCATAATTTGGGGGCCGGCGCTGTGGCATAGTGGGTAAAGCTGCCACTTGCAGTGCTGGCATCCTATATGGGTGCCGGTTCAAGTCCTGGCTGCTCCAATTCCAATCCAACTCTCTGCTATGGCCTGGGAAAGCAGTAGAAGATGGCTCAAGTCCTTGGGCCCCTACACCTATGTGGGAGACCCTGAAGAAGCTCCTGGTTCAGATCGGCGCAGCTCCTGCTGTTGCGGCCAACTGGGGAGTGAACCAGCGGATGGAAGTCTCTCTCTCACTCTCTCACTTTCTCACTGTCTCTCTCTCTCTCTACCTCTCTGTGTAACTCTGACGTTTAAATAAATAATCTTGTAAAAAATTATCTCTTTGAATCATAGTTTTTTTTTCTTTTTCTTATTCCCTACTTTTAATTTTTTTGTTTTTCTTTTACTGCTAAACCCTGAAAGAACAACTTTCTCGCAAAAATCTTAGGGACACATCAGACGCATCACAGGGGATACTACTTGGTAATAAAGCATTATACACTTATAAATTCGGACAGATCCCTGATGCGCCCGCCAGCATGGGGACTACACCTCCGAACTGCCTGCAATCCACAGTCACCAGTGTTTCTTTAGGGCTAGGGAGAGCATGATCACTTCGGCAGCAGCCCCAGGAAGACAGTGGCAGCCATCAGAGCAGCATCAACTGAGGGAGAGAAGGGCATTCTGGGAAGTCTCAGCTGCTAGTATCACTAGAGGGAAGAGATGCTCCCATGTTGCCACACTGATGCCTGAGTTCTGTTAAACTCTAAAGCAGGCCACAAATAATTGGAACAAGAGAAGGATTTTATGGAGAGCTAAAATTTAAATTATTTTTTAGAGTAGGAGGTTAAAGACACTCCACTTTTCTCGTGCTAACAGTTCAGCTTGATATGAGAAACAGACAGACAAAGAGAGGTTTTGTCAACCTGTGTTTTTAGATATAAATTATCTTTGTTTTACAAATTGAGCAATGTGGGGAGCAACCCGGACTAGACTAAGTTACTGGAATTAAGACTTATTCTATGCATCTGCTCCCCCACAATATGGCGCTGGGAGAGGAGAAAAACAGCTTCTACACAGCTGCCTCCAGTTCAACCAATTAACTGTAGGACTTGCTCCTGATTGGAGGAGAGCAGCGTACTCGGCGTGTGGTCAGCCGAGTTGGGATTGGCGAAGGAGGACTATAAAGGAGGAGAGAGACGGCATGCACTAGGAACATCTAAGGGGAACATCTAAGGGAACACCTGTGCAGCCCCCGAGAGAGCCGGCCGGCGGTGTGCCGCTCCCCTGCGGAAGTGGGGAATGTGGCCAGGGGGAACTGCCCTTCCACGGAGGTGGAAGGGATAGTAGCCAACCCGGGAAGAACCAGCAGCAAACCCGGGGAGGGCCGAGCAGACGAAAGAACAGCGCAGGGTCCTGTGTCGTTCCTCCACGAAAACGGGGAGCGACATAATGGTGCCGTGACTCGGATATGAAGCCTAGGCAGGGCTTAGTGTCGTTCCTCCATGAAGAGGGGGAGCGACATAATGGTGCCGTGACTCGGATATGAAGCCTAGGCAGGGCTTAGTGTCGTTCCTCCACGAAGAGGGGGAGCGACATAATGGTGCCGTGACTCGGATATGAAGCCTAGGCAGGGCTTAGTGTCGTTCCTCCACGAAGAGGGGGAGCGACATAATGGTGCCGTGACTCGGATATGAAGCCTAGGCAGGGTTTAGTGTCGTTCCTCCACGAAGAGGGGGAGCGACATAATGGTGCCGTGACTCGGATTAGGAAACCTAGGACGGATAGGAAACTTAGGAGGGAAGAAACGGGAAAAAGTGGAAAATACCGGAGAGAGAGACTAGAAGAGCCTAGGGGAAAGCAGGACGGAAAAGGTGCCGGAAGAAGCTATTGAAAGCCTAGGCATAGACTCGGATAAGGACTGTGGGAAAGAAGTTAGGATTTAAAGTGAAAGCAAGAAGAAACTTAGACTCAGATACGGACTGCAGGTTGAAAGTGAAAGTGAAACCTATAAGAAACTTAGACTTGGATACGGACTGTGGGGAGAAGCCAGGAGAAATGAGAGGAATATTGTTGGAAGAAAACTTAAGGAAACATACCGGGTAGAGAAAAATGTTAGGGAGGATGAAGCCGCGAGTGCAGGCCGAGGTGGAGACATAAGCCACCTTGGAATTCTTCAAGTCAGCCCGGGGAGCAAGAGGCGAAGATCTGGAACCAGAGGCAGAGACGTGGGCCGCCAGGTTGAAATTCGCCAGGTTAGTCCGGGGAACTTGGACTGAATACCGGTAGTGGCGGAAATGTGAGCTGGGGCTGTGTGACTCGCGGAAGCCGCTGCGTGCAGAGAGAGCACGGGGCGTGAATAGATAGGGAACGCGGGGCTGGCGCGAGGCCGTGGTTCGGACACGAAGGGGCGTGGAGACCGCGGAGTGTGCGCGCGAAGCCGAGCCGCGCAGAGCCGGGAGCCCGCTGGCGGGGCAAGGCGCCGGGAAGCCGCGCAGAGCCGTGAAGCTGCCGCGGGGCGAGCTGCCGAGAAGCAGCCTCGGGGCGGGTGCCGGGAAGCCGCAGGGATTAGAGAAACAGAAGTTTAGAAGTAAAATGAGAGAAATAGGAATGTTGGCAGACAGAAGTAAAATGGGAGAAATAGGAATGCCCGGAGATAGAGAAATAGAGAAATAGAAAGGCCTCCCCACAATACTGCAATGAGAAGGCTTGGATTCGGTCTGCCTGATTAGTGAGGCGATGAGCACCTGCGGGCAGCTAGCAGCTTATGCACCGCAGGTCACCGAAGACAGGCACGAATTAACATCAATAAGGCCTCCCCACAATACCGCAATGAGAAGGCTTGGATTCGGTCTGCCTGATTAGTAAGGCGGTAAACACCAGCAGGCAGCTCGACCAGAGTATGAGCTGCAGGTCACTGAAGATAGGCATGAACCAACACTAATAAGTCTCCCCCACAATATGGCAATGAGAAGGCTTGGATTCGGTTTGCCTGATTGTTAGGGCTTGTAAGCCCCTGCAGGCAGAGCAGAGCATGTGCTGCAGGGCACCGAACACAGGCACGCATCAGCGCCTAAAAACCTCCTCACAACATGGCGAAGAGAGGACCCGGATTCGGTTTGCCTGATTGATAGGACTTGTAAGAACCTGTGGCAACTCTAGCAAGCAGAGCAGAGTGTGTGCTGCGGGGCACCGAAGACAGGCGCGTATCAATGCCAAAAATAAAAAGAAAGGGGGATCTGTGGGGAGCAACCCGGACTAGACTAAGTTACTGGAATTAAGACTTATTCTATGCATCTGCTCCCCCACAATATGGCGCTGGGAGAGGAGAAAAACAGCTTCTACACAGCTGCCTCCAGTTCAACCAATTAACTGTAGGACTTGCTCCTGATTGGAGGAGAGCAGCGTACTCGGCGTGTGGTCAGCCGAGTTGGGATTGGCGAAGGAGGACTATAAAGGAGGAGAGAGACGGCATGCACTAGGAACATCTAAGGGGAACATCTAAGGGAACACCTGTGCAGCCCCCGAAAGAGCCGGCCGGCGGTGTGCCGCTCCCCTGCGGAAGTGGGGAATGTGGCAGGGGGAACTGCCCTTCCACAGAGGTGGAAGGGATAGTAGCCAACCCGGGAAGAACCAGCAGCAAACCCGGGGAGGGCCGAGCAGACGAAAGAACAGCGCAGGGTCCTGTGTCGTTCCTCCACGAAAACGGGGAGCGACAGAGCAAATGAATGTCAATGCAATAGGTCCTTTATAAAAAACACAATGGTCTTAGCTGTACTCTGAATTACAAATGCCCTGAAACTGTCTGAAAGTCATTGGGATATGCTTGCTGATAATATTCTTGATGCAGAAGGAAATGTATTTTTCCTTGAGAGCTAATTAATGTAATCTTGAAAATATATAAATCCCGTGGTGAGCCCAAATAATTAAAATTGAAATGTAGACCTTGCCAAAACAGAAAATTAAAATGCAAACGAAATCTGTTAATATATTTAAATTAAAAATAAAAACAAAAAAGGGAAACCAATTAATTTCTGGAAACAGGGTTTGGTATTTAGAATAAGGAGATTAAATTATGCAGATATCACATAAACACTTGGAATAAAGATGGTGTCGCCCAACTACATTTCAAAGCTTTGCCTTGCTCAGTATAAAGTTGCTAGAGAACAGAGAAGTGGATGTTTAAAAGGCCACAATTGTGTTCTCTAAACGTCCACACAGGGATCATAAAAATCCCTGATGTAATCTTTAGCAGCCTGAACATAATTGGAAGGAAGGAATGGGGCTAGTAATTAAATCACAAATCCTTTGAAGGGGAAATTAGGTATAGGAATAGGTACACATATATAAACATACATAAACAGATAATGGAGCTAGGGATCAACACACACATGGGGCCAATGCTGTGGTGTAGCAGGTAAAGATGCTGCCTGCAATCCCAGCATCCCACATGGGCACCAGTTCACGTCCTAGCTGCCCCTTTTCCGATCCAGCTCTCTGCTGTGGCCTGGGAAAGCAGTAGAAGATGACCCAACTCCTTGGACCCCTGTACCCGTGTGGGAGACCTGGAAGAAGCTCCTGGCTCCTGGCTTTGGATCGGTGCAGCTCCAGCCTATGTGGCCAACTGGGGAGTGAACCAGCGGATAGAAGACTTCTCTCTCTCTCTGCCTCACATTCTCTCTCTGTGTAACTCTGACTTTCAAACAAAGTAAATCAATCTTCAAAACACACACACACACACACACACACACAGAGCCACCTCAAAAAGTTCATGTACGTGGAATTAAACGGTGAGTTTATTTTTGTACAACAAATTTCAAAATCCACACTTATGAGGGGTCTTTGTCCTTAGTGTGCTGTACATTGAGATTTAATACTATAACTAGTACTCAAACAGTATTTTTCACTTTATGTTTCTGTGTGGGAGCAAACTGTTGAAATCTTTACTTAATGTATGCTAAACCGATCTTCTGTATATAAAGAGAATCAAAAATGAATCTTGATGTGAATGGAAGGGGAGAGGGAGTGGGAAAGGGGAGGGTTGCGGGTGGGAGGGACGTTATGGGGGGGAAGCCATTGTAATCCATAAGCTGTACTTTGGAAATTTATATTCATTAAATAAAAGTTTGAAAGCAAAAAAAAAAAAAAACAAAGAAACAAAAAAAAAAACAAAACAAAAAACAAAAAAAACAGCCAAATCAGTTTTGTTTTTATTTTGCTTTATTTTATATCTAAATTAAGCAACAATTCAATCCATGTCTTCTGATAGTTCCATGATATTACTAGGTTCAAGAAATCAGATAAATGTGTCTCCTGTTCTTCAAGATATTGCTATGTTCTAAAGGTTGCTTTTAGCATTATATAGGTGTCGCCACAGCCTCTTTGACTATCTTGTTATCAGGAGTTCAATCTGGGAGCAATTTCTGTAGACATAATACCATTATGAGGTTACAGTAGATCAGTATGGATGGAGCTGTTCTTAATTCATTAGCCAGCCAGACAGGAGAAATTCTGAATATTGTATTTGGACCCTGGGGGAACTCCTGTCCTTTTCCAAGACAAGTTGTAGCACCTGTACTCTGCTGCACAACCTTGAGATGACCACTGAAGTTCAGAACTCCATCCTGGGTGCCTTTGCCATTGCCAAATGACTATATTAAATAAGACACCTGAGAAAGCAATCAGAGATAAGACTGCTTCTAGAGACTTAGAACTGGCATTAACAGGAACACAAGACGTATGTCTTACTCTAATTATTCTTGCTTCTCAACCCAGAGTGGGTGAAATGAATTAGGAAAACAAAAGTTTTGTGGAATTAGTTTGGTACCATTATATCTATATATAAAATATATTATATATATAAAATATATATATATATATATACATCTTCTCTACCACAAAACATAATATATATATATATATATATTATAAATACATAATACATATAAATACATAATAAATATATATTATCTCACAAAAGAGCAAAAGTGCACAGATTAGAGCAAGAAGCAGAGTAGAATAATTTTTGTGTCAAATACCATATTTAAAGAATAAAATGGTAAAATGTGAAGCATCAATGACTATATTAATTTATATTGCAAATATTTACTATGCTAAGCTTAGAGTTATGGAGGTGAATAAAAGTAGACAAGGTCCCTCCTCCAATGGAATTACAGTCTAGTGTGAGATAACTCAGTAATCATGGAATATTAATTACTCTGATGAAAAGTAGCACATTTCTGTGAACATGTGTTACTCTAGTTTAAGATGGAATTAATTCCTATCTACATCATGTTTTCAGTATTTCAATTAATTGTGACTTCCAAGAACTTTTATAATAACACCATTCTCTGATGTTATAACTGAATAGCCCATTTCATACTAGTTATTTAAAAAGTTGCCATTCTTTGTGAAAATTTGAGGAGTATGTGAGTGTAAAATAAGCAAGTACAGTGTACCTCTTTAAGATATGATAAAAAATAATCTTAGAGAGATGGAGACTTAAATAAATTATGCATTCTTTGGAACTATGAAAACACATAAATAACTAGAAAATTATTTTCAAATTAATTATTTAATTAATTTGAGAAAGAGAGTCAACCCTTATCTGCTGATTCATTCCCTAAATGGCAACATCTCTGGCTGGCCAGGATCACAGCCAGGAGCTAGAAGGACAAATCAAGTCTCCCACATGGGTGACAGGCACCCAATTACTTGAACCATCATTTCTGCTTCCAATGGTCCACATTAGCAGGAAACTGGAATCAAGAGAAGGAACTGGTAATCAAACCCAGGTATTTTGATGTAGGACGAGAGCATCCTAACTGGAGTAACTGCTAGGCCAAAAGTCTGCTATACAAAATTCTTACATTGAAAAATTATGTTTAAAATAATTATTCCTTGAAGTATTCTCTAGGTTGCTACCAGTCTGAAGACTGTTTTCTGGATTAAAAATAAATATATGGCTATATGTGCATCTGATAATTATTATTTTTTAACTTTGCAGTCTGTTTGTATAAAACTAATCTGTTTTGTGGTAGAGAAGATGTAGTAGGTAAAATTTTATGTCCACACATTCTTGAGTACTAGAAAGAAAACAAAAAATTATTTCTATTATTTATTCTATGTATTTCTACTACTAAGTGGAAATTTATTTTAACCTATTCACTTTCTTCCCCTTACCTGTGCTTTTCCTTCAGGGTTGAAGCTCATTGCAGGGAGATTATATACTTCTAAGGCACAGGCAAGGGATTTGGTCTGAATGAAATATGCAAATTGGCATCTTCCATAATTTTCTTGTTACTGTATATTCATTGGTCTCCTCTGTCATAGCCAAATCCTACCTCCAACTGCAAACCACCTCCAGTTTGGCTCTTTTGTATGCCATTTGTAGATGCAAAGAATTTATCTTCTTGTTCCTTTCTACCTTCTGGAGCAGAGTTACTTTGTGATTCTCTGTCAGTTCCATTTGTCTTGACACCCAATTCAGCCATTTCTGAATCTCTGTAGTTTTGCTTTCTTTCCAGAGTCTTTTTGAAAAACAAGTTCAGGTTCTCTGGGTCTTTGGGTCCCCAGAACTATCTGGGTTTCTCTTCAATTCCCACCTTTCACTGGGCTAAGCTTAGTGGGAGTGTGAGACTCAACTCTTACCTTTATGAATTAGTCAATACTTTTCCTATAGATTTCCCTCAATACAATTAATCTCTGTCTATCTTTTCCAGGCTTGGGGCAGAAAAGCCTTGCTCTGAACCAGTAAATAACATTTGCTCCATGAATTCCCTTATCCAAAGCCCTTATTTGCTCTATTTTTAAAATACACATGCTCCATTTTATTTTTTTTTTAATATTTTATTTTATTTATTTAACAGGTAGAGTTACAGACAGTGAGAGGGAGAGACAGAGAGGAAGGTCAAAGTTCTTTCATCCACTGGTTCACTCCCCAAACGGCGGCCACAGCCAGGGCTGAGCTGACCCAAAGCCAGGGGCCAGGAGCTTCCTCCAGGTCTCCTATGCGGGTGCAGGGGCCCAAGGACTTGGGCCATCTTCTTCTGCCTTCCCAGGTCATCAGCAGAGAGCTGGATCAGAAGAGGAGCAGCCGGGAACAGAACCGGTGCCCATATGGGATGCTAGCGCCGCAGGCAGGGGATTAACCTCCTGCACCACAGCACTGACCCCTATATGCTTCATTTTCTAACTACCTGAATGGGACAAGCATCACCATGGACCATATATGCCACTGAGTAATAGTATATGCTATTGAGTAATAGTATAAAATGTTATGTGAATTTACTTTTAGTATGGTTGAAGATTATTAATGAGTAAAACCAAACACTTAAAGCAGTAAACAACAGTTTTATCTGGATTTTTTTAACTTTTATTTAATGAATATCAATTTCCAAAGTACGGCTTATGGATTACAATGGCTTCCCCCCCCATACCGTCCCTCCCACCCGCAACCCTCCACTTTCCCATTCCCTCTCCCCTTCCATTCACATGAGGATTCATTTTCATTTCTCTTTATATACAGAAGATCAGTGTAGTATACATTAAGTAAAGATTTCAACAGTTTGCTCCCACACAGAAACATAAAGTGAAAAATAATAGATGATTTTTTAAATGATGATGAAATCAGATCAGACCTATTGTCATGTTTAATCCCAGCGAGAGTCAAGTTGGGAATTGATAATTTCTTCTTTTAAGAATCTCAGTGTTCTTGAAAGAGAGTTTCCATTCAGATAACAGTTACTTTACGTTTTCACAAAGGGTGTGGGACCGTATGCTTGCTCATGTCTATATATCCTATAGGTTCTATTTTCCTTTGATGGAGGAAGGCAGTATTATGAGTTTAAAAAACTATTAAGTTTAGATTGTTAGAATACTCTAAAAGTGAGCAGTAGCAAGTTTATTTAGAAGTTGTTTTTGTTCTAGGCATTTTATTTCCAAAGTAAAATATTCTATGATTTTTTTCTCTTCTTAGAAAGAATTGAGAAATGATATGAACCTGTGCATGTGTTAACACTCATTCAATTATCATCTTTTAGTTTTGTTGACTTTTTGGTCTATTCATCACTTTCATTACAGCCAGACTTTCAGGAATTAAGCTTACATGACTGCAATTATTTATTTTCTACAAAACAAGGGGTAAATTGATGTATTCTTTCATAGGTATCACTCCTTAGAGATTCAAATAGCATAAATTCATCTTTAGTGGAGCGGGAGTTGTATGAACACTTATTGCCAGGTTATACAGCCTTTGTTTACAACTAGTAAAATTTTAAAGAGAAAAATCTGGCAAAAATAATTTTCCATTCATTTTTACTGTTTTATGGTATAGAAGAAATATCACTAACCCAGTTGTCATTTTTTTAAAGATTTATTTATCTTTATTTGGAAGGCAGAGTTACAGAAAGGGAGAAACAGAGAGCAAGAGACCTTTCCTCTGCTTTTTTTTACTCCCCAAATGGCTGCAATGGACAAGGCTGGGCCAGGCTGAAGCCAGGAGCCTGGAACTCCATCTGGGTCTCCCACTTGGATGGCAGTGCCCAAGCACTTGGGCCATCCTCCTGCCTTCCCAGGAACATTATCAGGGAGCTGGCTTGGAAGTGGAGGAGCCAGGACTTGAATCAGAGCTCAAATGGGATGTTGGCATTGCAGGTGATAGCTTAATCTACTGTACCACAATGCCAGTTCCTAGTTGTCAGAATTTTGTCCCCAGTTTCATTACCTATCCACTATTTATGTGACTGCATAATATTCACAACATTCATAAACTCAGTTTTCTCATTCATAAAACGTGGATAATGGTATCCTCCATCTCATTTCATAGGGCTTTTGCACAGATGTTACTGTTAAATATTTTGACATTAAATGATTTTTTAATCTTTCCACTTATAAAATAGAAATATTATTCTTTCATTGATTCAGAAGTTTCCTTTGACCAGGGTAATACATATTATGGCAAAGACATTCATTTATTGTAATCTCTCTAGAGCTCATGTAAACCCAAACATTAGTGTAGGAAACAATTTCTTTGGTGAGTGTGCAGGGTAGTCAGCATTATGCCAACTGAGCTTGGGGAAGAGGTTCAAGAAAATGCCGTGGCTGAATTCCTGAACAGATGAATAGCCAAGTCCATGGAAGTGTGAGAATGTACTTGAATATAAAGGAGACTTTTTGATCAGTGCCATGGCATTCAGCCTCATCTACCAGTTTGGTGAGCCAAATTCATGACAATAATGACATTACATAATAGTGATCAGGTCTCAGGGTAATCAGAGCAATGAGATAATGAGATAATGACATGAATTATACTCTC
Source organism: Oryctolagus cuniculus (assembly GCF_964237555.1). NCBI lineage: Eukaryota > Metazoa > Chordata > Mammalia > Lagomorpha > Leporidae > Oryctolagus > Oryctolagus cuniculus. The sequence continues at coordinate 16,496,381 of NC_091453.1, forward strand.
TTATGCAAAGCATTCTGAACTCTCAGAGCTGGTAGATTTTCGTGTCACTTCATAGTGTTTTTTGTTTAAAGATTTATTTTTATTTATTTGAAAGACATTTACATAGAGAAGTAGAGACAGAGAGAAACATTTTCACAGTGTTTTTAAACAACCTGTATCCAAGGGATAAAATGCTAAAATTTAGATTTTACAGATTTAAGGACAATATACATGATTCTTGTGATGAATTACTGATAGCCAGTTCTACTGCAGTAACATAGTGATTGTCAGCAAGACAGCTAAAATGAGAAAATCAGCTGGGCTGTCACGGTCTTGCTTTCTCCTGGGTAAGGGGACTACTCTACACAGGAGGGTCCACTGAAGGGAAAAGTGTGATATTATCTACTTGCCAGGTCAGTGATTCCTTTTCCCTATTAGTTTGTGGTATGTACATTGTGCAGTGAGCCTGAAACACAAGATAAGAGCAAGTTTAGCAGCAGAAGAGAGACAATAAAGAAATTGGAGTTTATGCTATGGTTTGGGAGCACAGTGATTCAATATTAGTCATTTTGCTTGATTTGAATCCTGGTAAATTATGCTTCAGTGAGTTAAGGTGCAAAGAGTTGATACCTGATTTTCAAAATAAAGGAACATTTTGTTGATTATATACTCATCCCTTGTGTAGTATATTTTATTGATACCCAATCTAATATCTCCTGGTGATGAAGGCGAATCTAATTTAAAAGAAAAATAAACATCAGCAGCAGCATATAGAGTGGATTTGCTCTGAATTGCTACTTACAAGCAATTAAACATGGCCTCCCCCTTGGATTCTTTACAGCCAATGCACTTAAAATAGTTTCTTTGGCACATCCTGCACAGTTTGATACCATTCAATCTCCTTACTGAGATGTTGAGAGGATTTCATTTTATTTTGAAGGAAAACCAAATGTAAAGTAGATGGCTGAAATACAAGCTAATATTAAAGAGGCTTTAAACTGTTGCCAGCATCATGTTTCTGCTGTATATAGGGATGTGGTTCTTAACCAGGGGCGGTTTTGCACCTCAGGAAACATTTGGCAATGTCTGGAGACTCTTTAGGTTGTTCACACACTGGAAGGGCTTTGCCATCTAGTGGGTAGAAGCCAGGGATAGTGCTAAACAGCCTCCCACCCCTTCATGCTGTTCCTACTCCACTCCTTCCCCCCAACGAAGGATTATTTGGCTAAAATGAAAATGATGTTGAGGCAGGGAAATTTTGATCTAGGACAAAGATGTTTTATGAGATTCTAGGATTTTTGTGCCATAACTTATACCGGCATCATTAGTCCTTGAACACTAATATATATTTCAAAAATGAAGTTAACCATTATAGAGGACCTGCTTCTTTGAGTTCAAATACCTATACTTCTCATCTGGATTCAAGAAGTTACAATTTCATGGATACACTCAGTAAATATCTCCTGCTTATAGAATTTAGAATATGTGAAGACAATTCACCATTCCCAGATGGAGAAAAAGTGGCCTACTTTTTTTCAAGTAAAGATTCATTAATTTATTTGAAATCCAGAGTTACAGAGAGACAAACAGAGAGACCTCCCATCCACGGTTTTACTCTTCAGATGGCTACAACTGCCAGGGTTGGGCCAGGCTGAAGCCAGGGGACGCAAGCTTCTTTCAGGTCTCCTACATGGGTAACAGGGGCCCAAGCACTTGGGCCATCATCCTCTGCTTTTTCCAGGCAATTAGCAGGGAGCTGGATTGGAAGTGGAGCAGCCAGGTCTTCTACCAGCACCCATACGGGATGTTGGCATTGCAGGCGGCAGCTTTACCTGCTATGCCACAACAATGACCTCCCCAAATGGCTTACTTTTTACTAAAATTCCATTAGAATGAGATTACCATAGCCTTAAGTTAAACCACGAGACATTATTGTTTCTGTAGGTCAAAATTGTCAAATATCAGCAATGTCATATGGTTCAATCCTGTACTATGTAATCTCTTGTCAAATGATAATGATCTGAAAGAAATCAGATAGAAGAGATGTTAGGATGCTTCCTAATTGTGCCTTATTTACACTGCCACAAGTTATCATAACTACAGTTGGAATCTGGATACAGTTAGCATTTTTAAAAATTTTTTAAAGACTTATTTATTTATTTATTTGAAAGGCAAAGTTACAAATGGCCACAATGGCCAGAACTGGGATGGTCAGGAGCCAGGAGATTCTTCTGGGTCTCCCACGTGGGAGCAGGGGCCCAAGCACTTGGGCCATCATCCACAGCTTTCCCAGGTGCATTAGCAGGGAGCTGGATCAGAAGTGGAGCAGCCTGGACTCGAACTTGTGCCCATAGGAGATGCTGGTGCTGTGGGTGGTAGCTTTAGCCATTACACCACAATGATGGCCCCTGTCATAACTTAATAATCATTAAAACACTGCTCAAAATGCTCTTTTGCAAGGACTTCTGCCAGTAACAATTAGGTTACATGATTTTTGAGAATTATAGATAATATAAAAGAGTTGATGTTGCTTGGAACATCTGCTATCAGTCTCATTTTAGAATAGAAGACAGCCACTGCAAGGAATAAGGAAGTAAGAAGTTGAATAGCAATTATAGACTACTATGAGAGTAAGAGGAGTGAAGGCCTGAAAGGATTCTCTAAAAGGTCAGAGAAATGGTCATATGACATCAGTATGAAGACTAGGAATGGGTGAAGAAGAAGAAAATCCTAAGAGAAGTCCAAGAAATTGGTGCTACAAAGTGGGAATTTTCAGAGTAATCTAGAACTACATGCTTGTTCTATATGATTATCATGATATATTGAGCGATACTGGCTTCTTTTTCATTGCCACCTCTAACTTTCCTAAACATTTCTCATGTTTGGTAAACTGTAACTTCAGAGTATAGAATGAAGGTGATAGTGAACAATACAGTATCAGCCGCTTGGGAGGGACTGGGAATGGTGACATCAAGTGCACATTCAGTGCAATGTGAATCTCTTCCTTGACGGTTGCTTGCCCTCATCATTTGGGGAACGTGATGACGAGCAGCTTACAGTTTTACACCATATCACAGTGTCACACTTGCAGTTACTTTAAGGATAGATGGGGATGGGCAGTTAAAGCCTCGGAAGAATTTGTAGTACTATAACTGCCTTATCATAGGGAGTATGAGGATGGGAAGCTTTGTTAAAATCTCATGAAATTTCACCACATCACAACTGCCTTATCAAAAGAAGTCATCTTTAGTGAAAATGTGGTGTGGGGTATTAGCCTAGAAGTTAAGATGCCAGCATCCCATACTGGAGTACCAGGGTTCTAACCCAGACTCCAGTTCCTATCACTCACATGGGAGACCTGGACTGCCCAAGCTCAGCTGTGAGGGTATCTGGAGAGTTAGTCATCAGATGGGATTTTCTCTTTCTTCCTCTCAAATAAATTATTTTTAAAAACAATGAAAATGAACAGGGGAAAACATTGTCATTCTTGCATTCAGACCACAGTGTCTTTTGGGAGAAGAAGGGGGAAAGGATGGCTGAACAACTTATTAATCAAGAAATTATTTCTTGGTAAACTCATGTCTGACTGTCTCTAACATTGTTCTAGTCTTAAAGCCAAGTATGTAAGATGAAATATGCACATCTCAAAGATAATACATCCATATTATGTATAAGATGATCAAGCTATACATTTCAATTATGCAATACACATGCTTTTATTTGCTTCCTCTACAGTTGATTTTTATTTTGTAGCATTATTTTATTTTAAGGTAGAAATTATAATTAAATTAGTAAACTTCCCATTACTACAATGAAATACTCAAAGCAATTAATATAAAAAGAAAAGATGGGCAGGTGCTGTGGTATAGTGGGCTAAGCCTCTGCCTGTGGCACTGGCATCCCATAATATGGATGCCAGTTCTAGTCCTGGCTGCTCCTCTTCTGATCCAGCTCTCTTTTATTGCCTGGGAAAGCAGTAGAGGACGGCCCAAGTACATGGACCCCTGCATCCACGTGGGAGACCCCAAAGAAGCTCCTGCTCCTGGCTTCAGATTGGCCCAGCTCCAGCCGTTGTGTCCATTTGGGGAGTGAACCAGCAGATGAAAGACCTTTCTCTCTCTCTTTCTCTCTGTCTGTAACTCTACCTCTCAAATAAATAAATATTTTTTAAGAAAGTAAAAAAAAAAGGGGGGGGGGTTTATCTAGCTCATAGTTTGCAAGGTTCAAAGTCCAAGATTGAGCAACCACATTGGTTTGGCCTCTAGTGAGGCAGCAGATGATGGCACATCATGGCAAAAGTACATGGGAGAGCAAAGTGGTCACAGCTAAAGCCAGTAGCAGAGTGACTGCGGCCAACCTCAAGCCTTTATACAAAACTTCTCATGAGAGCTACCAAGGAGTTGCATGAGAATGACCTTCAGAGACCACACCCCAGTGACCTAATGACTTCCCAATAGGCTCTAACTTCCAAGGTTCCACAACCTCCAAATAGCACCAGCATTGTTACAAAGTTTTTAACACATGGGCTTTGGGGGGATATTCAACGTTCAAACCACATCAATAATCTTAGACGATTCTAGGTACACAATTATTTTAGGATTTTAAACAACTAATTCATATGGCTTGTGCACTCTCTCTCCCTGTAAGAAGCATCTGTCTTTCAAGGGACCTATTCTATGTGGTATTCTTCCTTCAGAGAGTTCAATGTATTTCTAAAATATTCCTGATTTTGCTTTGGTATATTAGAGTAGAATAGCTAGCCAGTGCTTATTAAACTCATAGTTGTGAAGAGCTAGTTTTTATTATTTCAGTCTGTCACAGACCAATGCTTTTGTAAAATAAAAAAAAGAAAAAGTAATTAGAAGAAGGAAATTTAAAAAAAATGAAGCCAGTAAAAAACAAAATACAGGGACTGATGTTGTGGTGTAGCAGGTTAAGCTGCGGCTTGTGATAATAGCATCGCATATTGGAGAGCTTATTCAAATCCTGTCTGTTCTACTTCCCATACTACTTCCTGCTAATGTGCCTGGGAAGGCAGCAGAAGATGGCCCAAATATTTGGGGCCCTGTCACCCACGTGGGAGCTCCTGGCTCCTGGACTCACCCTACCCTAGCCCTGTCTATTGCAGCCATTTGGGGAGTGAACCAGCAAACAGAAGCTCTCTCTGTGTATGTCTTTCTCTCTCCCCATCTCTCTCACTTTGTCTTTCAAATAAATAAATCTTGAAAAGAATAGTAAGCAGAAAAGTGGAAAATAAACTACTAGAAAAGATTTCTCTCTGTGGTTGGAAATAAATACACTAAAAAATGCCAAAACAAACTAAAAAAAAAAAAAAAACAAAATACAAACGTGGATATTTTAAACTAAAATCAAGAGAGAATTTTTTTCAAATTGTTTTAAGTTTCTAAAAAGTTTCAATTTCTGTACTTAATTTCTTCATAGATTGATATCAAACAATTTGAAAATCAGAATTGGTCTATGAACTGCATTTTTGATAAATACTAGGCTAAACTAGGCTGAACTAACAAATAATACATGAAATCTCATGGGCTTATAAGAATAAAAGTTTACATTTTGTTCATATAAAGTCTAATGTGATTATTCCTTGTCTTGAACTCTCTCCTAAAGATTGGGGAAGCTCCCGTTTCCTTTCCTTTTGTGCTACTGTCTTTTAAAATACAGCCTCTAATGTCACACCAGAAGGACAATGTGAGTAGGCACACTTAATACTTACCCACCTGATCTGCAAGTGATTCACACAACTTCTACTCATATCATCTTGCCAGACCCAGCCACATGGCCACACCAACTGCAAAGGATTCTGGGAAATATAAAGTAGTACATTAGTATTAGTGAACTCTAAAAGTATCTTCCATATGTGACTTGATGTATTCTTTGATCTCCTTTGTTCAATTTCTACTTTGTTCTAATAAATCTCCTGAGTATTCAAAAGACAATTTGTGGTCTCTGTTGGAGACTCATGTCTCTCCCACTCTGCCTTTCAAATAAATAAATAAATAAGTTCAAATGAAAAAATAACACACTGATTCCATCTAAGAATTTCCATTTTGTAGAGTATTCAACAGAGAAAGTTATGGAGATTGAAATTGAGGTAAGGCTGGGAAACAGAGGGAGTTTGTATAGCATTTGATGCTCAGATATCCAGGTACTAGTGTTATTGAATTCAAATGTAAGATATTAAAAAAGAAAATTAAAGCTATAAGCTAATATCTTCCTGGCTTACTGTCTAGTAAGATCAAGCAGATTGGCCCTCAAGTTGATGGTTGGGCTGAAGATCAAGGTAAAAAAAAATCCTTTGAAACTACAGGTGAAATCAAATTAATTAAAATTACATCCAGCCTTAAGTCAATTCTTGGTGGAATCTAAATTAGAAATCCCTTGCATTGGCTACCTTTTACAGAAACAAATTCCCCTTTCCAGGAAATAAATGAAACTAAACAAAATATATACTTCAGTATTCTTCACATTTTATATATATGTATATATATATACACACACACACATAATTTGGCAACAAATAACAATTTAAGCAGGAAAATGCAATTCATAATCAGGAAATATAAAAAATATAGTCAATAGAAGTACACACACATGTCATAGATCTTGAAATTAATACATAAGTTCTTAAAAGCAACTGTAATAAATACATTAAGTAATTTCTAAGAAAAGAGGGAAAAAAATGGATGAAGAGGATGAAGAGATAGAGGAATACAGGAGAAATAGTAAAATTCCAAAGCAAGCAAAATTAAAAATTCTAAGACTAGAAAAAAAAACAAAATAAATGAATTAAAATAATCACTTAACACAGAATAAAGGAATAATACATTAGAGACAAATTAATACAAATTATCCAAAATGAACCACTGAGAGAAAAGAGAACAGTGAGTATAAACAATATCCAATACATTAATAAATGTGCTGGATTTTCAGAAGGACTGTAGAGGAAGAGGGGGGCGGGATAATATTTGAAAAAATAATGGCTCCAAATTTGAAGGAAAACATCAATACATAAATTCAGGAAGTTCAGTAAATCCCAACTAAGATAAATGCAAGTGAAACCACTGTTAGAAACATCAGAGTCAAACTTCTAGAAGCAAAAGATAAAGAGAAAAGCCTTAGAAGTAGTTGAAGTTAAAAATACAGTATATCTAGCAAAAGATGATAATAATGATAACTTCTCATAAGAAAAAAAGGAAGCCAGAGACAATAGGATGACTTCTTTAAACTGCTGAAGGAAAAGAACATTCAACTTAGAATTCTGTATTTAATGGAAATATCCTTAGAATGAAAGTTTAAAGACTTTTTTCACTAAGCAAAAGCTGAAAGAATTATTCATCAGCAGATCTTCACTATAAGAATATTAAAGGAAGATCTTCATTCTAACACAAAATTATGCCATATGGAAACTCATCACTACAGGAAAAAGTAAAGTATTCTGCGGGATAAATTTATGGGTAAATATAAAATATATTTCTCTCCTTCTTAAATTTTATAAGTGATGGCAAAGAGAAAAAATGATAATGCATTGAGGAGTTTGCAATAGGTGCAGAAGTAAACTATTTAACAATAAGAGCAAAATGGATGTGAAAATCATATGGAATCAAACTATTATAAAGTTCTTACACTATATTGGAAGTGTTAATATTCACTCAAGGTGAGACTATAAATTATAGAAGCTTACTATAATACTCAGAAAAATAACTGATAAATAAAAAATAGAAAGAGAGCCAACAGAAGACATAAAATAGAATGTATGACTACTTGGCCGGCACTGTGGCGCAGCAGGTTAAAGCCCTGGCCTGAAGCGCCAGCATCCCATATGGGCACTGATTCTAGTCCCGGCTGCTCCTCTTCCGATCCAACTCTCTGCTATGGCCTGGGAAAGCAGTAGAAGATGGCCCAAGTCCTTGGGCCTCTGCACCCGCGTGGGAGACCAGGAAGAAGCTCCTGGCTCTTGGCTCCTGGCTCCTGGCTTTAGATCAGTGCGGCACCAGCTGTTGAGGCCATCTGGGGAGTGAACCAGCAGATGGAAGACCTCTCTCTCTGTTTCTACCTCTTTCTCTACAGCTCTGTCTTTCAAATAAATAAACATAAATCTTAACAAAAAAGAATGTATGACTGTCCAATTAATTAAAAATGTCAGAAAGGGAACACAAGAATTTAAAACAGAACAAATATGACAACTAGAAGACAGAAAGATACTTAAGTCCAAGCATTATCAGTTATTAATATAAACATAAGCAGATTAAATACCCTAAAAGATTGAGATCCCCAGAATGGTTAGAATAAATAAAACCAAATTGCTTATTAACTCTTAAAAGGCATACTTATAAATATAAGTATATAAGTATTTTTAGTTTGAAGGAAAATGATATACCAAGGAAACACTAAACGTACAAGAGTTGCTAAAATTATAGAAATATAACACAGAATAGACTTCTAGGCAAAAGCACTAACAGAGATAAAAATCATTTCATAATAGTTCACCAAGAATAAATAACAATCCTAAATGTGTATGTACCTAACAACATATCTACAATGTACTTGCAGCAAAAACTGACAGAACACAAAAAAGTAAATCACAGTAATATTTGTAGATTTTAATATCCTCTGAGAGGATTTGATAGGATATATCATTAATGATACAGATTTAAGGAACACTATTAACACAATTGATCTAATTGACTTATTCAAGGGATATTCAGAAATTTCATGGACAATGGGTGTTACGAAAAGACCATGCATGGATTTCAAAAAAATAATTGCACCAAAATAAATATAGCTTTTAATTCTACTTGGAATTCCATTTTCCCTCAAACTTATTGAAATACTTTTGTATAGAACAGTATTTCTACAATTATCATAGAACATACATTCTTTATATGTACACATGAAACATTTATAAAAACAGACTGTAGTGGAGGCACAAAACACCTCCCAATAAATCTCGCCCCACTATCAAAAACTCATTATGTGGTTTCATGGTAATAGAATTAAATAAGCAATTAATATATGAAGATCACCACAAAAATCTTCTATTAATACTTGAGTCAAAGATGAAACCATGAGGGAATTTATAAAATGTTTAAAACAAACGGATAATGAAAATAAAACGTGACACACTTTCTAACTAAGCGCTGCTTTAGCTATACTCTATACACATTGTCTATACCAATGCCTGTAAATGTTTCCCCAGTGTATTCTTTAAGTAGTTACACAGTTTCAGGTCATGCATTTAGGTCTTTGATTCACCTTAAGGTGATTTTTGTATAGGGTCAGAGATGGCAGTGCGGTTTGTTGAGGTTTAGGATATGCAATTTACTCAGCACCATTTGTTGAAGAAACTGTCTTTTCTCCAATGAACATTTTCAGTGCTTTTGCCAAGAATCAGCTGAGTCTAATGAGCGGTTTATTTCTCAGGTTTCCATTCTATTGTATTGGTCTATGTGTATAGTTTTATGCTCATGCCACCCTGTTTTTATTACTTTTTTATTTAGCAATAATGAACTTGCTAAGAAAGAAATTATGCAAGCAATCAAATTCACAACAGCTACAACAGATAAAAGTATCTAGGAGTGAATTTAACCAAAAAGCAAAGATCTTTTCAATGAAAATGATAAGGCATTGATGAAAGAAATTGGGGATGATACACACACACACACATAGACAAATCAGAAGGCCTCCTATATTCATGGATTGGAAGAATTAATACTAAAATATCCATATTTATCAAAAGCAATTTAGAGTTTCAATGCAAATCCATTAAAGCACCAATGACATTCTTTGCAGAAATAGAAAAAATAATCCAAAAGTTCAAATAAACATTCAAAGGACCATGAATAGCCAAAACAATCACGAGTAAAAAGAGACACCACAATATCTGATATCAAGACATAGTATAAAACTATAAAAATGCAACATTTTTAACAGTTTAAAGCAAATTTAAAGAGTGTTTCACGACATATACAGCAAATAAGAACAGATATATGTCTCTTTATGCTATATGATCAGGAAAACGTGGTGTAGAATGTAATATGGCATCTATTGTTTAAGATAAGTGTGGGGAGCAATTCGGACTATACTGTTACTGGAATTAAGATTTATTCTATGCATCTGCTCTCCCACAATATGGCGCTGGGAGAGAAGTAAACAGCTTCTACCCAGCTGCCTCTCACCAACTTGACAAGCTGCAGGAGCTGCTCCTGATTGGAGGAGAGCGGCGTGCTCGGCGTGTGGGCAGCCGAGTTGGGATTGGTGGAGAGGACTATATAGGAGGAGAGAGACGGCATGGTGGTGTGGGTTGGTTGGAGAGTGCGTTGGAGAGTTCGCGGGGAAGTTCGTTACTTCGTTCTTTCTCATTTCTCTCTACTCATTCTTGCTTTGGGAGTTTGCTGTTTACTTATTCTTACTTTACTATAGAAAGGACTTGTAAAAAAAAGGAACAACAAGCGCCCGGTCCGGTGCGGCTCCTCCGCGTGCGGAGGAGCAGCAAGTGGTGCCGTGACTCGGATAGGAAACCTGGGAGGGAAAGACCGGGAAGAAGTGGGAAATTACTGGAGAGAGAGACTAGCAAAGAGCCTAGGGGAAGGCCGGACGGAAAGAGTGCCGGTGAAGAGCTAGTCGGAACCTAGGAAAAAAGCCGCGGGGGAAGAAAATTAGAAGCTAGGAAGGAGGTATTAACTGGGAACGTCTGGGAGACTCAGTCTTCCATTACGCTCACTGCTCCAACATGTCACAGACGGTACAGACAATGGAGTTCTTTGGCTACTCTTTGCCCACTGGCTACCTCTTCCTCCTCCTGGGCACCATCCTCTGTTTCTCCCTAAAGATCATCTATGGGCTAAATATGGTTTCTCTCTCTCTCTCTTCCTACTCCCCACCTCGTCGCAGCTTTTCCTCTAAGCAAGGGAAACGAGGGGGGAGGAAAATTCATGCATTCGTAAGAGCAATCGTAGAGACGTCCCCCTGGTTTCCACAGCAGTGGAGGCAGGTGGGACGGAAAATGCGCGAGGCTGGGGAACCGATAGAAGTGCTGAAGCTGTGGCAACTCGTTGATCAGGTGCTTCAGAACCCCACGGAAGGGATCGAGTTGTTGCTTAATGAGGGGAGTGAAATGCAGGAAGAATTATGGCAGGGCAGCCAGGCGAGCAACTATTGTAACGAGCAAGTGAGAAGAAAATCAAAGAAGGATTTAGAGAGCCAGGAAGCTTATGGGGGGGAGAAGGAAGCTGAGGAGGGAACCTCGCCCCCGAGAGAGATGCCTGGCCATACAAGGCTGGCAAATTCAACCATAAAGGATGAATCACCACCCCGGTATCGCCCATTGGTACTACCAAAGTTTCCTCCTGTAAAGAAAAGCCCCTTTTTTCCCCATGAGATTGAAGAAGAGTGGGAGGAAGAAGGAGTGATGGAGGGAGTAGGTATGCAGGAGGAGCTAGAAAGGCCAAGAACCGAAAACAAGCAAAGGGGAGCTGTTTATAGAAAACCTGCTTGGGAGCAGTAGCAGGAACCAGGCCAGGTGTTTCCTGTAATTCAGGATCCACAGGGAAACAGGGGATGGACGCCTCTTGACCATAAATTACTTAAAGAGTTGCAGCAATCAGTACAATTGTATGGGCCCCATGCAAGTTACACTCAGGCAATCCTTGATAACATCGGGCAGCAAGGCCTAATACCTGAGGATTGGAGAAACTTAGTAAAGGCGGTATTAGGCGGGGGTGACTTCCTCTTGTGGCTAGCTGCCTATAAAGAATTTGCGCGAGAATATTCAAAGCAGAACTATCAAACAGGGAATCAAGCATGGGATGAGGAAATGTTAAATGGAGAAGGACGATTTGCCTGTCCCGATGAGCAGGCCCGATTACCAACAGCTGTCCTCTTACAGGTGAGAGAGATAGCAAGAAGAGCCTGGAAGGTGATACCCAGAAAAGGAGAAGTAAGAAACAGCCTAACTAAGATAGTACAGGGCCCTACCGAACCTTACGCTGATTTCGTGAACCGATTAATGGAAGCAGCTGGAAACATTTTCGAAACCGTGGAAGAAGCAATGCCCTTAGTCAAAAGATTGGCGTATGAACAGGCCAATAAAACATGTCGGGAAGCTCTTAGACCATGGCAGCATAAGGACATCCCTACCTTTTTGAAAATCTGTAGGGATGTCATGGATGATGTAGTTTCTGGATCACATGCTGCAGTAGCAGTAACCCGACAATTTAGACAGAACATGAGGGGACGTATATGCTTTAGATGTGGTCGAGAAGGGCATCTAATGAGGGAATGTAGGGCCAGATTTCCAGCCCGAGATCGGCAGGGCATAGAGAACTCGAGAAGACCAGGCCTTTGCCCACGCTGTAGAAGAGGAAATCATTGGGTCAGTGAATGTTACTTTAAAATAAACAGCGCAGGCAATCCCCAGAGGATGCCAAATGAGCCGGGCCCCATAAGAAGATCAGGTGTATATGGTCAACAGCAAAAAAACGGAATGTGGGCCCCTGCACCCCGGGGCCAAAACAATCGGTGGGTGCCACGGTCCCAAAACCAAATATTTACCGCGCAGAGTTACGAGCCACCGAATATTCGGTACTGACACCTCAAATGGGGCCACAAGCCATAGAGGTGAGGGCAGAAACAATTTCAGCGGAGCATAACGGACTTGGAATAATCGTAGGAAAAGAAACAAATGCTTTGAGAGGCCTAATGGTCATCACCGGAGTCATTCAATTACCTTTTGATAAGCTAAAAGTGCTAATACAATCTACAAAGGGTATTATTCAAATCAAACCAGAAGAACCTGTGGCTCAAATACTGATCATGATTGGAGCGCAGGATGTTAATGGACCCCAAGGGGAGAAATTTGCAGCCTTGTCCCTATCTCTAGCAGATCGACCTCTGTGGACCTTAACCATTAGAGGAAAGTCAATTCAGGGCCTGCTAGACACAGGTGCGGATGTAAGTATAATTTCGGAAAATGATTGGCCGAAGTCATGGCCCCTTCAGCCAGGAGATAATACTTTAGTAGGCCTAGGTGCGGCCATGACACCATCAAGGAGTGCTCAGGTGCTTCATTGGCAGGATCAAGAAGGGAACAAGGGAAATGTGCAACCTTATGTTAGTGCACTCCCCATCACATTATGGGGAAGAGACATTTTAGAACAATTGGGACTGACGTTAACAAATGAGGATCAATTGGAGAGTTCTACAGGACGGCGTATTATGTATAAAAAGGGATATCAGGAGAGAGGATTAGGCTCCAGAGAAGGCAGAAGGGACCTAGCCCAGCCCATAGGCGATTTTAAAAGACAGGACACGGGTTTTTCGTGGGGGCCACTGAGATGCAGCCGCTGCCATTGTCATGGCTGGACAACAAGCCAAAGTGGATACCACAGTGGCCCCTTACCCAGGAAAAGCTGGCTGCGGTAAATGATATAGTATCACAACAATTAGAGGCAGGCCATTTGCAACCATCAACCTCCCCATGGAATACGCCAATATTCGTGATAAAGAAAAAATCAGGGAAATACCGGTTGTTGCATGATTTACGGGCTGTTAATCAGCAGATGCAACCCATGGGGGCATTGCAACCCGGACTCCCGGTTCCTACTATGATTCCAAAGCATTGGCCACTAATAGTACTCGATCTGAAGGACTGCTTTTTTAGCATACCTCTACATGAACAAGACACTCAGAGGTTTGCTTTCACCGTACCTTCCACTAATCATCAAGGTCCCGACAAAAGATATGAATGGAAGGTGCTTCCCCAAGGAATGACCAACAGTCCTGCCATATGCCAGCTATATGTTGACCAGGCAGTAGAGCCGGTTCGACAACAGTGCCCAAAGGTACAAATTTTACACTACATGGATGACTTGTTAATAACGGCCGAAAGTGAAAGTCACCTAATGGAAGCATATAAGCTGCTGCTATTATATTTGGAAAAAGTTGGGTTACAAGTAGCGCCAGAGAAGATACAAAAAGGGGAAGTAGTATAGTACTTAGGACTTAAAGTAACTTCTGAAAAGGTAACCCCATTAGAATTTGAAATTGCAATAGATGGGTTACAGACCCTTAATGACTTCCAAAAATTATGTGGCAATTTAAATTGGTTGAGGCCCTATTGTAAATTAACTACCGAAGATATGATGCCATTATTCAATATTTTAGAAGGAGATGCCCAGCTTGATTCCCCTCGTAGATTGACAATAGAAGCCCGCTTGGCGTTACAGAAAATTGAAAAACAAATTAAAGCAATGCAGATGGAAAGATGTGATCCACAACAAGCCCTAGAAATATTAATTTTTATGGAACAGCTGTATCCCTTCGCAGTCATTTGGCAAGGAGGACCCTTGTTGTTTGTATACCCACATTCACATGCACCGCGTGTACTATACACCCAAGGCATTGCGGTGGCCGATTTAATATTAACAGCAATAAAAAAGGCGACAGAAATGGCAGGGAAGACTCCAAAGCGATGTGTAGTTCCCTTTGCTCAAGAGGCAGTAGAAGCCTTTACAAGGGAATGCTGGCAATGGGCATACATAGTTCTCATTCTACAAATAGAGATTGACAATCACTACCCTCGCCATCCATTTGTTAACTTCTGCACACAGGTTTCAATCAAACGGGTGCAGAAGGTGCGAAGGGATCCAATTCAAGGGGCAGTTACCGTATTTACGGATGGAGCTAAAGGCGGAACAGGAGCAGCTATATTTAACAATCAACGATATTTCGTTTTAACAGCATCCCCTTCTCCACAACATGCAGAATTAGCTATTATCGCAACAGTATTACGCAGAGAGAGTGCACCCATGAATATTTTGTCTGATAGTGCATATGTGGTGAATGCAGTTCAGATGCTCGCTACACAGTGCCTTATTCTTAAATCCTCCTCAGTCTATTCTTATCTAAGTGAAATTCAGGGGTTATTAAATCAAAGAGAGCATGCTATTTACATAGGCCACATAAGAGCTCATTCTAATTTACCTGGCCCACTTACTCGAGGAAACATGATGGCAGATCACTATTCAAGATTCTTGCTTGCATGCACCGCTTTGGAACAAGCTAAAGAATATCACTCTAAATGGCATGTTAACACCCACACTTTAAGTTTTAAATTTAATATTCCCTGCAAGCAAGCAGAAGATATCATTAGATCCTGTGAAAAGTGCGTTGTTACCATAGTTCCAAAGATTCCTGCGGGAGCCAATCCCCGTGGCCTTAAACCAGGACATATCTGGCAGATGGACGTTACACATATCCCCTCTTTTGGGCGACAAAGCTGTGTTCACGTCACTGTAGATACATACTCAGGTGTAATTATGGCCACAGCCATGAATAAAGAAGGAGTACAACAAGTAATCCAACACTGCTTGCAGGCTTTTGCAGCCTGGGGAGTTCCTCATGTGATCAAAACGGATAACGGCCCAGCATATACATCAAAGCGTTTTGCTGCATTTTTGAAAGAATTCGGAATCTCCCATATTACCGGTATTCCATACAATCCACAAGGGCAAGCTGTGGTAGAACGCGCTCACTTATATTTAAAAAATTTAATAATTAAACAAAAAGGGGGAATAGGGGAAATGGCCACATCCAACAAGGATGTCTTGGCCCTAGCTCTTTATACAATTAATTTTTTGAACAAGAAAAAGAACGGTAAAACACCTGCAGAAATGCATACTCAATCAGTTGATAAGGAATCAATACAGTGGGTAATGTGGAAGGATTTACAGGACAACCAATGGAAAGGCCCGTTCCCCTTACTCAGAAGAGTACGAGGCGCCGTTTGTTTTTTTCCACAGGGTGCAGCACAACCAATATGGACCCCTGAGAGAAGAATTCGGTTGATAAACCTGCCAGCAGAAGATCTAGAAGAAGAAAACTCCATTTGAGGAAGAAAACAATGAATAACCAATCCCTGGGATCTTTGGAATACGGGACATTTTTCAACAAACTCTGAAGTAGCACGACAAACAAGAGTCAATAGCATGAAGATCACACTGAACTTTACACAGGCACGTATCAACGCCAAAAAATAAAAAGAAAGGGGGATCTGTGGGGAGCAATTCGGACTATACTGTTACTGGAATTAAGATTTATTCTATGCATCTGCTCTCCCACAATATGGCGCTGGGAGAGAAGTAAACAGCTTCTACCCAGCTGCCTCTCACCAACTTGACAAGCTGCAGGAGCTGCTCCTGATTGGAGGAGAGCGGCGTGCTCGGCGTGTGGGCAGCCGAGTTGGGATTGGTGGAGAGGACTATATAGGAGGAGAGAGACGGCATGGTGGTGTGGGTTGGTTGGAGAGTGCGTTGGAGAGTTCGCGGGGAAGTTCGTTACTTCGTTCTTTCTCATTTCTCTCTACTCATTCTTGCTTTGGGAGTTTGCTGTTTACTTATTCTTACTTTACTATAGAAAGGACTTGTAAAAAAAAGGAACAACAAGCGCCCGGTCCGGTGCGGCTCCTCCGCGTGCGGAGGAGCAGCAGATAAGTATTTACCAGTGAATATTTTCAATAGAATTTCCCAATAAACAGTATCTTGAGATAGATCCTAATTGCAATTTGAATGTTCTAGAAAGATGAGTACAGAGACATTGAGACCTAACCAAATTTATGGAGGTCTATAGAGGCATTGTGCCATTTAGCATTTATTCTCATGTACTTTGTCTTTTGTTACAAAAAAATAGAGAGTTAAATCTTCTATTTTCCAGCTTTCTGTGCAGCTAGGGTAGCTACATGATCTGATACTGGTTGGGACTCTTTTTCTTTCCTAAATACATTGTTACAGCCATACCAACTGAAAAAAAAATCCTTTGTTCTTCATCATTTCATTTCCCTTCTGTCTGGAATGCAGAAACGATACCTGCAGATACAACAACTATATTATGCCCATGAGGTGAATGAGTCTGAAGTTAGAGGCCAAAAAGGCAAGATTGGTGGAGAAATGTGAGAACTGTTGCCTGAAAAGCCTGCAAAGCATTCTAGAGAAACACCCCCAGAGACCTAGCTGAGGAGTCTGGACATAGCTGTTGACATTATTCAACAGGTCAGTTTGATTTCGATGATACATCTGTTTCCTTTTTGCCATCAGAAGCAACTTTGCACAAATCTTTCTTATTTATCTACACATTCCATTTCTTTTCCTGGAAATGTCCCTCTTAAAATCAATCAGTAGCCTTCTTTTCAGTATACCTTGCCTTTAAAGGTGTTTTTAAACAATCATGTTCCAAAAACAGTAATCTCCAACTTGTGAGAAATTTGCCCTGGGTTACACAAAGTTCACCTTTTTGAGCCAACCCAATGTGTGTTCACTGTATAATGATAAATGAAAATTTACTGACATGGAATATGTGATTTCTTACTAGTATTTGATCACTTTGGAACACTTCTCAAAATTCACTAAAAAAGTGGGCTTTTGTTTCCTGGGCATAGATTTTTATTCTGCTCTGAATAAATCTTATATTAACCTTTTTGCAGAACCAGTTTATTTCTGTTTAATCTCTAATGACAAGGTTGAGCAACAGGGTGACCTACTGTCTTAATTCACGAAGAGAACGATCTTCCAACTGTTTAAGCTTCTCTGGTAAAATTGTCTGTTCCTTTCAGATAAAAATATTCCTTACTGATACAGAGGACTTCCTCTATGGAAGACACTTTTAAACTGAGACACAAAGGATAAATAAGAGTTGCATCAGTGATAGGGTGAGGATGTGGATACCAGAAGAGGAGAAGCAGGTGAAGAACAGGCAGATAAAGTTCCTGAGTTTGAATCCCAATCATTTCAGTTACTAGCTCTGCCTTCAGCAAATATCTGTCCATCATTTATTTCACCTATAAAACAGGGTAATAATGGTGTTAGCCTCATATGGCTTTCTGCAGGATTAAATGAGACAATGTACAAAAAGTGCTACAGTGGCTCTTTGGAAATGAGAAGCACTTTCTTCTTAATTTTACTGTTATTTCTGCAATTAAGATTTCATATATTTTTATTCATTGTTATTGTAAGTCTGTGCATATTTACCTATGAAAACAAATTAGTAACACTATCTCATACAGTTTGGATTTCTCCAAAAGGAGCTCCTTGCCATAGCATTGAGCTGCCACAATATGGAAGAAAGTGTCAGAAAGGAGTCTTCCAACTCATGTGAAAGGATGAAAGAAAGGAAATTATAATCCAGTAATTTCCTGACAATGTTTTTTCTTTTTTTTAAAGATTTATTTTATTTATTTGAAAGAGAGTTACAGAGAGAGAGATAGAGACAGAGAGAGAGGTCTTCCATCCACTGGTTCACACCCCAGATGGCTACAACGGCCGGAGCTGCGCCCATCCAAAGCCAGAAGCCAGGAGCTTCTTCTGGGTCTCCTATGCAGGTGCAGAGGTCCAAGGACTTGGGCCATCTTCTACTGCTTTCCCAGGCCATAGCAGAGATCTGGATCAGAAGATGAGCAGCCAGAACTAGAATCAGCGCCCATATGGGATGCCAGCACTTCAGGCCAGGAGGGCATTAACCCGCTGTGACACAGCGCCGGCCCCATCCGACAATGTTTTTCATGGGTTGAGTTAATACTACATTTACTTATGTGAGATTAGATAAGGTTTAATAATCCAGCATATTATATATTCATATAGTAAATATCACCTAATAAAAAGATATAAATAATAAGTGATACAATAAATGAGTTATCATTGTCTCCAACAACCAATCTTTTGTTTTTTGGGAAATTTATACTTTTTCAGCTATCACAGAGTCATATAATGAAAAGAGGAATAGTCCTTGGCTCATTAGGCTGCTTCTCTGCCACTTTTGTTTCCTGTGTTTAGGTCATCTTCCCACTTCATTGTATTTCCTTGAATATAGAGATTAAGTCATGTTTCTAGTGACCTTCCAGATAATTCAGAACATCTAGCATGTATTAAATCTATATTTATTGAATTTTTATTGTTAGAGATGTCAGATATCCCCTCCCTTGTTTAAGGGGTCTGATCTTGGTCAGTTTGCTTTGGAAAATTTAGTCAGGGCCCTTACAGCATCAATACAGGCATGCACGGGTGATCACATCAACGCTGCCATGGAGATGAATAGATTATACCTGCAATGCAATCGTATGCTTCAAATAGACCACCAAAAAGTTTTGCCTTAAAACATTTAGCTATTTTTCACAGCATGATTCTTGATATGAGTAAAAATGTAAAGCTAAGTGCTTTGTTTTTGCACTTGGGCTTCAAACACCTTATAATGTTTAAGAGGGAGTAACCCCTTTATTAAAGTACATCTTAAAAGACAGGCAGGAATTTCAAATCAAAGACATTGACACAAAAGCAGCCCATTTTCTTATTCTGCCATGACCGTAATTTGCTAGAGATGGACAGGTTGATATGTGCAGTCTGAGTTTGGTGAGTGAGTATTCATATTAATGTGATGGTCTTAATAAAAATTTGAGTTTTGAAGGGAAAATATCTGCCATTTTTTAAAATCCTAGGAGATCGGCCGGCGCCGCGGCTCACTAGGCTAATCCTCCGCCTAGCGGCGCCGGCACACCGGGTTCTAGTCCCGGTCGGGGCGCCGGATTCTGTCCCGGTTGCCCCTCTTCCAGGCCAGCCCTCTGCTGTGGCCAGGGAGTGCAGTGGAGGATGGCCCAGGTGCTTGGGCCCTGCACCCCATGGGAGACCAGGAAAAGCACCTGGCTCCTGGCTCCTGCCATCGGATCAGCGCGGTGCGCCGGCCGCAGCGCGCCAGCCGCGGCGGCCATTGGAGGGTGAACCAACGGCAAAGGAAGACCTTTCTCTCTGTCTCTCTCTCTCTCACTGTCCACTCTGCCTGTCAAAAAAATAAAAAAAATAAAATAAAATAAAATCCTAGGAGATCCAATTCTAGAAATCTACTACCTAAAATCAAAAGCTGCTTGGTGTTACCCACTTAAACTTCAATTATTCCTATATTGGTTTGATACTGTTGAGATCCCAGCAGAATCATTAAAGACCTAAATAAAGTCCCTACATAGATTTACATTTTACAAGGGAAGAAATACCCTAAGTAATAAACATATATTCATATATATAATATTTTATGATATACATGAGAATATGTCCAAAATTCATGAAAATGGAATTTAAAAATAAGCATATTCAGGTGCAAAATATTTGGAAATCCATTAATACAAGGGGTATTCAAAAATTCATAAAAACATATTATAAAAATATGCAGCAAAATAAACATCTTTTCATTCCATTTCTCTGTGAACTTGTTGTAGTACCCTTGTATATTTGTTGCTGAAAATCACTTTGAATAGAGGGACATAGAGAGCTTTAGGTGTGTGTTTGTGAGAGGGGTGTTATGTCATAAGAGAGTGATTAGAAAAGACTTTTCTTCCCCAGAGGAACCTAAAGAACATGAGGGAAAAAATCTAGATACTTTGAGGAAATGTGTTCCTGTCAGAAACAACAGTATATGCAAAGGCCCTGGGGGCAGAAATGTGTTTAATATATTGAAGGTACAGTAAGAAAATCAGTGTGGCTGGAACCACATGAACAAGGAGAAAAAGCATTCGAGATGAGGTCAGAGGGGTAGTGTGTGTCAGATTTTGTAGGACCTAAAGAAATGAATTTAATGCATACATCTTGATCTATGACAAATAATTTTGAGTCTTCTCCAGCTTTAATGTTCTATTATTCTGCTATTCCAGAAATTACTATTGTCTTAATCAGACTCTAAATTAATTTATCTGTCAACACTAATTTCATTAATGAAAAGTATTGGCATTGTGCATATCAGGAACTATGGTAGCAGAGGCTGTGAGTACTGCAAGAGCTGAGAGCAATGTGGCAGGAAGGCTGGAACATGAGGTACATGGAGAATGTTGCAGTTTGATTTTACATTCCTATTTTTTTTCTCACTCAGAAACTGGGTATACTAAAATGAGAAGCTATACTGGACTCCTGTTGAAGACTGGTTTTCTATCTATCTAGAAGTCAATATATAAAAATATGGTACCACATATGAAATAGTTGAGATGAGCCATCATAAAGCATTGGAAAATTCCAGAGACAACGGGAATGCTAATCATGATGTTTCACTCAAATCATTTTAAACACAAGATGATGATTGTTTTGGTTTCAAAAAACCCATTATCATCCTTGTCATTATCATTGTCATCAATTAGCTATTGATAATGATGCAGCAACACCCACTTTCACAGCATAACATAAACTGTAGAATGTAGAGTTTAAAGTTAAGCTGTGGGGGCCAGTACTGTGGTGTAGCAGATACAGCCACTGCCTGCAGTGCCAGCATCCCATATGGGCTCCGGTTCGAGTTCCAGCTGCTCTACTTCTGGTCCAGCTCTCTTCTATGTCCTGGGAAAACAGTGGAAGATGGCTCAAGTTCTTGGGCCCCTGCACCAGCATGGGAGACTGGCATGGGGGAGGCTCCTGGCTCCTGGCTTTGGATAGGCCCAGCTCCAGCCATGGTGGCCATTTAGGGAGTGAACAAGACCTCTCTCTCTCTCTCTCTCTCTCTCTCTCTCTGCCTTTGCCTCTCTGTAACTCTGCCTTTCAAATAAAAAAATAAATATTTTTTTAAATTAAAAAAGGTTAAGCTGTGTTAATTATTAGCTGTGAGAACATGAGCAGATTTCTTAATTCATTTGACCTATTCAAATATGGCAAATAGGGGTGGGCATTCAGTGCAGTGTTTAAGTTACCATTTGGGATGTCTGCATCCAGTATCTGTATACCTGGTTCAACTCCCAGCTACTCTGCTCCCCATTCAGCTTCCTGTTAATGCACATCCTGGGAGGCAACTGACGCTGGCCTAAGTACTTGTGAAAGATCCAGATGGAGTTCTGAGCTCCTGGCTTCAGCCTGGCCCAGCCTTGACTATTGTGTAAATTTGGGGAGTAAATCAGTGGATGGGAGATCTCTCAAAGTCTCTGACTCACTGCCTTTCAAATAAAATGAAAATAAATAAAAATAACCCCTAAATGTGGCAAATAATACCAACCTCAGGGTTGCTGTGAAGATGAAAATGAGAACAGAGTAAAACACCTATCACAGTCAGATGAATCGGTTTAATTCTACAAAGTCCTACCATTTAGCATATTCAGTAAGTACTTGACTAAAAGCAATTAGTATAACTGCTGTGCCATATATATATATATATATATGTATATATATGTACTTATATATGAGAAATGTTTTCTGCAGAAGTCTTCTATCTCAAGACCTTTTTCTCTAATTTCAAGCAGAATCTAAATCCCCTCAGATTTTTAAGTTTCAAATTTATTTTTCCTTTTTTGTCCATATTTTATTACTTAATAAATAACTTTTGGTTTGTTTTATTTAATCAGTTTTGTTGAAGTTTAATTATAAACATTAAAACACACATATCTTAAAAGTGCATAGTATGCTTTGGCAAATGTATGCAACTACAAAATCAATATCTAAATCAAATAATAATTTTGTCACTCCACAGTAGTTTCTCTTCGCCCTTTCTTGTCAATATTGTGCACCCTGGCAGGCAGGAGGTGGCAGCTCAAATACTTGGGTCCCTGCTACCTATGTGGGGGACCCAGAATGCGATTCTGGCTCTTGCTTTCAGCCTGGCCCAGCACTGGCTACTGTGGGTATTTCAAGAGTGAACCATTGGATGGAAGATTTTTGTTCACATTTTTATGCATATTTTCTCCTAGTTTCAAGTATTATGGTTAAGTTTTTAATCCATTTTGTTAATTTTTGCAAATAATATAAAATAAGGGTCCAAATTTATTCTTCTCATGTGGATATCCAGTTTTTCTGCACCTTTTACTGAAGAGTCTTATTCCCATTGTATATTCTTATCATCTTTGTCAAAAATTTGTTTGCCGAGTATGGTTAGGTTTATTTTTGGACTTTCTATTTTGTTCTTTTCATCTATGGATCTGTTTTTATGCTATTATCATTGTAAAAAGTTTATATAGCATTTTAAAAGATTTATTTATCTATATGAAAGGCAGAATTAAAGAAAGTCCAGGAGCCAGGAGCTTCTTCCGGGTCTCCCACGCAGAGGCAGGAGCACGAGGACTTGGCCATCTTCTACTGCTTTCCCAGGCCATGGCAGAGAGCTGGATTGGAAGAACAGCCAGGACTCAAACCATGCCCATATGGGATGCCAGCACTGCAGTAAGTGGCTTTACCTGCTATGCCACAGAACTGGCCACTTTACAACATTTTTAAAAGTAAAACTACATAAGCATTTTTGTTTGTCCTACAGAGTATTCAGACCCTAACTCTAGCAGCTAAGGTCATGTGAAAGAGAAGATCATAATTATTTTATTCACTTCAGCAGGAAGGCCTAAAAGAATATCAACTATTAAGTTATATGTGTAGGTAGGTAAGTAGGTGAGTTAGTGAGGGATGAGTCATTGCCAAGAGGATGTCCTCCTCACATTTCTCTTACAAATGTCTCAACATCACTCATCACATTGCAGGTACATGTTTTGATCCATCTCATGTCGTTACAATTGCTCCCGGAAATGAGAGGATCAGGGCTAGAACAATAAACACAATTAAATAAATTACCAGGCAATAATTTATCTTCTTGGTAATAAATAATCAGCATTACCCACAGAAGGGAAAACAGACCTGTAAACGTCAGGGTAATGCACAAGATGGAAGCAGAGTGTGGCTAGATATTCTATTCTCTTATTTTTTTAAGTATTCAGGACAAAATTATGAAACTCAGTTTTCCTCCCTTTCTTACACAAATACAAATCAAAATAAAACAAATACAGTAGCTACGATTCAGTGTCAGAGTTATTGCTCCAGAGTTCCAGTGTAGTATGTGGGAGGTTATCAGTATGGGACAGGCCATTTTGTATTAGTTTTACTGCTCTAACATTTCTTTTGCTCTATGATTAATCATAACTTCAAAATCTAGAGTCATTTAGGAAAGAGGGAAGGTCCAATACATACGGAATCTTAAAATTTTACTGCTGGAACTTTTGAACTTTATAGATGATCTGGTATACCTTATACACTAAGAAATTTAGGCACAAAGACAGTAAGTGGCCTAAGTAGTTGTCTTATGGTTTATTAGTGGCACAGCCTGGTCTCTAGTCTCCATCTGGCAGGTTTTCCAGCAAACCATCCTGATTTCATTGCTTTAAAAAAGACACTGGGAAATGTACCAATCATGTTTGTTTTCTTCTCTCCCACTGACAAAACACTTCCATTGTGTGAAAGAGCACTTGAATTCAAATGCTTGGGAAAACAGATCTGTCCCAGCAATATTTTTCTTCAGAACTAGGCTTCCTCTCCCTTTTCACCCTCATCTTCCAGTTTTTCCTTCCTCTCCCCTGTTCTCCCACTGTTTCTTTTTTCACCTCTTTTCACTTATCTTCCTTTTCTCTATCATTTCCCATTTCTATAATTAGGTACATAAAAATAAACTCCATGGACAATTACCAAATTAATTTCTCATGTACCAACACTCTTCTTCTGTTTTTAAGAAAGCTTTTATTTAATAAATACAAATTTCACAGGTACAGCTTTAGGAATATAGAGATTCTTCCCCCCCATACCTGCCCTCTCACCCCCATTCTCATTCCACCTACTACTCCCTCTCCCATTCCATTCTTCATTAAGATTCATTTTTAATTATCTTCATATACAGAAGACCAACTCTATACTAAGTAAATATTTCAAAAGTTTGTACCCACACAGACACACAAGTATAAAGTACTCTTTGAAGAAAAGTTTTATGGTTAATTCTCATAGTACAACTCATTAGGGACAGAGGTCCTACATGGGAAGTAAATGCACAGTGACTCCTGTTGATTTAAAAATTGACACTCTTATTTATGACACTCTTATTTATTTATCACCCAAGGCTCTTGTCATGAGCTGGCAAGGCTTTGGAAGTCTTTTGAGTACACAAAGTCCGTCAGTATTTAGACAGGGCCATAAGCAAAGTGGAAGTTCTCTCCTCCCTTCAAAGAAAAGTACATCCTTCTTTGATGGCTCCTTCTTTCCACTGGGATCTCACTCACAGAGATCCTTCATGTAGATCATTTTTGCCACAGTGTCTTGGTTTTCCATTCCTGAAATGCTCTCATGAGCTTTTTAGCCAGATCCAAATGCCTTAAGGACTGATTCTGAGGTCAGAGTGCTTTTTAGGGCATTTGTCATTCTATGAGTCTGCTGTGTAGCATGCTTTCCATGTTGAATCATTCTCTCCTTTTTAATTATTTTTTTCAACTCATTTAATAAATATAAATTTCAAAGTATAACTTTTGGATTACAGTGGCTTTTCCCCCCATAACCTCCCTCCCACCCACAACCATCCCATCACCAACTCCCTCTCGATCCCATTCTTCATCACTATTCATTTTCAGTTATCATTATACACAGAAGATCAACTTAGTATATACTAAGTAAAGATTTCAACAGTTTGTACCCACACAGAAACACAAAGTATAAAGTACTGTTTGAGTAGTAGTTTTACCGTTAATTTGCATAGTACAACACATTAAGGACAGAGATTCTACATGGGCAGTAAATGCACAGTGACTCCTGTTGTTGATTTAACAATTAACACTCTCGGGGCCAGTACTATGGCACAGTGGGTTAATGCCCTGGCCTGAAGCACTGGCATCCCATATGGGCGCCAGTTTAAGACCTGGCTGTTCCACTTCCGATCCAGCTCTCTGCTATGGCCTGGGAAAGCAGTAGAAGATGCCCAAGTCCTTGGGCCCCTGCACTGGCATGGGAGACCAGGAAGAAGCTCCTAGCTCCTGGCTTCGGATTGGCACAGCTCCAGCAATTGTGGCCAATTGGGGAGTGAACCAGTGGATAGAAGACCTCTCTCTCTCTCTCTCTGCCTCTCCTCTCTCTTTGTAACTCTGACTTCAAATAAATAAATAAATCTTAAAAAAAAAAAACTATTGATACTCTTATTTATGACGTCAGTAATCACCCAAGGCTCTTGAAGGCTCTTGTCCTGAGCTGCCAAGGCTATGGAAGCCTCTTGAGTTCACAAACTCTGACCTTATTTAGCCAGGCCATGGTCAAAGTGGAAGTTCTCTCCTTCCTTCAGAGAAAGGTGCCTCCTTCTTTGATGGCCCGTGCTCAATAGGGTGCTCAATAGGGCAGAATTATAGGAACTATGAAATTATATAACTGCTTCCTCTCTTTACATTATGGATATAGTTTGTAATTTTTCACTTTAAAATTGAAGTCACTAATCTTATGATTTCTGTGCTGCCTTGACTTTGTTAACAATTAAATTATTTTGCTTGGCATATCTTTAGTTCTAACCATGATGTTTGAGGGCTTCCATTCTGCGGATCCGTGCAAATGTATTATTGAATATTCTTCCAACAGGTCTTCTCTTTTCATTTTGCTCCTCTGGCCTTCTCATTACTCAGTCTCTAAAAAATACCAAGCTTGTGTCTCTTCTTAGAAAGTGCATTGCTGATAGCATATTCCTTTTGTACCTGCCACTCCTCTTTCCCTTTGTAGGAGAGTCTTAGGTTTTATTGATGGCACAGTCAGTTAGAAAAGGTAGTTTTATGTCAGGTAGAGAAGTGTTAGCCCCTTTCTATTTAGCTGTGGAATCTATGCCCCAAAAGGCATAGGAAAAGCTGCAAAGTCACCTAATATAATACAGTGTGTGCACAGCTAGTTTTTCTGTGGAAGAAGCTTGCACATATCAAAGGATATCTGGCACATTCTTCAAATATGCAGTAGAAGACACTTGATAAGGACACAGCATCCCAGGTCTCTCTCTCAAGAGACCTTTGTAATCTTTCCCTTTGCTGTCTTGGGTGGAGTGCTGAGGAAAACTCAGAGTAGTCCCAGAGTAAGCTCTGACCGGATCTATGAAGCACTCACTGATCAACATGGAGAAGGCTGAATGCAAGATGTGTAAGAATCTCAAGATTATTCTATGCTTTCTAATCCCGAATGGTTAGTTTTAAGAGGAAGATATGAAGCTCCGATTTCAGAAACTACCACTTAAAATTATATTTCTTCACTCTCCCCTTATCATCAACTAAAGTATCATGTTTCTTATCTAGTCCTACTCATTCTAGTAAAGTTGTAAGTTCTACCAGTCACCTCAAAAGTTCTGGTGTGCTTATGTCTTGAAGGAAAAAAAATTAAATATTTTAAAAGATACTTAGGACCATTTATTCATTTAAATGTTTATTGAACCCCTACTTCACTCTATGCACAGGGCTAGACAACGAGAATTTGTAGAAAATGGAATGTAGTTTCCATTCCCTATTTATCAACTCATTAGCTACAGAAGTTGCTGGTTTCATGATTTGTTTCCTGTCTTCACTCTGTTAATAATTGCACAACCATAGCCCTGTCATCACTTCAGCTCGGAAATTCCATTTCTCCCTTGCCTGTTCTTGAATCTGCCACAATCATTCTATAATACCCAGCCCCCCCAAAGCTGTTTTCACTTCTTAAAAGACTCTACTTTTCCTCTTCTGAGCTCCCCAAGTATCAACAGTTTCTTTGTCTGTTCATGCCTTGGTCTCTTTGCCAAGAGTATACAATTCATATTGTCATCATTAGTACCTAACGGAGAGCCTGGCATATATTATACATTCCCATAATGTGAACCATCAGGACTTGGGTGAAATAGTTTAAGGGCTTCTTGTCTGAAAGAGGTACTATTTTATGAGTGATCAGAAAAGACACTTCAATGCTGCCCTTGAAGTATCTGAAGGGGATGAGGAAGAAAGCCCTCTCAGGATCTTAAGGAAAGTAACTCTTCAGTAGCACATCGTTGAGTATGGAATTGGGGCATTTTCTCTTTCAGCGGTTCTGGTTTCTCAGTGCTAAGAACCTCCTTGATTACAAAGCTGATAATGTTTTCACCAGTTAAAATGAAAAAGCTGTTTGGCAGCAGAGCCTTGACTGACACTGACATACTAGTCATGTAGGCTCCTCCCACCCTCACCACTTTCCTGATCAAAGAGAAAAGGTTATAAGGATGGTGCTGCCAGGAAGGAAAAGAAAGCAAGTCATGAAAGGCTCCAGGAATAGTCAAAAGTGGCATTGAAAATGTAAATAAATAGTTCGGATTGCTAGGAGTAATCATTCCCCATGTCTCCAGTTATCCATTGAGAATTTAACACTAATCTTCTATTCTATATTTTAGGCATGAATTTACATAAAGAAAGAATTTTAAATTAAGGTATACACATTTCATGTATTTCCTATATACAGATTTAGGAACATAGTGATGCTTCCCACTCTACCCTCCCTCCCACCCACACTCCCACCCTTCTTCCTCCTCCCATAAAAAACTTGGCTGAAGGGTGTTAAACATTTTATTTACTTTAAAACAACATTGCTGTCCAAAATTCATGTGAAGACAAATATTATCCAATAGCTGTGGACTCAAAGAGGGCTAAAAATCCTCAACAGAAACTCTAAGGGAATCAAGTAGCACCCAAAAAGAAATGAGTACAAGGGAGAATTGCCATACACTGTAAAATTACACTAACTCATTGACATGACTTGTAGGTTAGTTAGATTCTGGGAAAGATGCTACTAGCTTCCCTACTATTACACTGATGTGTCCCATTAATGTTGTATTTATAAGGAACGTTAAAAGACTGGGGTGGGGGGGAGGGGCAAGGATTATGACACAATGAGACCCCTGCATCCCATATTGGAGTGCTGGTTCAAGTCCCTACTACTCTGTGCTTCTGATCCAGCTTCCTGATAATGTGCCTGGGACAGCAGCTGATGATGGCCCAAATACTCAATCTCTGCTACCCATGTGGGAGACCAGGATGGAGTTTCAGGCTTCTGGCTTTGGCTAGGCCCAGCCTCAGCTATTGCAGTCATTTGAGGAGTGAACTAGTAGATATAAGATCTCTTGTCCCTATATTCTCTGTCACGTTGCCTTTCAAATAAAAAAGTCTTCACACACACACCCACACACGCACACACAAAATGATGTAGTGTTCCCCGTGTACCATCTAGCTACATTGGATATCTGCTGTTAGTTTCTCATCTCTTTTTTTCCCATGCTCTTATTTACTGTATCAGCAGGCTTCCTGTACCTTCTGTCTACTAGTTGTATTTCACCTATGGGGATTCCTAGCAGATTGAAGGGAAGGAGGAGAGAGGACAGAATATTTATTCTCTGAGATCCCACCATTGGGCTCACTCTGTGCCTCAACCACTCTGGTTAAGGTAGGCCACTCTACAAAATTTCCTCATGTTGTAGGATGCAGTAACTTCTTATTCTTTAGAAACTAAGGTTGGTGAGACTTCACCATTCCTAGTCCCAGCTTCTTGCCTGACACATCCATGCTAATTTTAGTATATCTTATATTTCCTGAGAAGACAAGCTAAAATTGAGAGCATCAAGTCCTTGTTTAATGATGTATCCTCAAATAGCACAAAACATGTTATAGTGTACAAATGTCATTATGTGATATAAAATACTAACTTTAGTGAGGATCATAAGATACAGCATACAATGTATGCCAACCTTAAAAAGAAAAATTATTCTCTATAATTTGAAAAAGATGAACAAAAGACATTCAAACAACACAGACCAAAGTTCCTTTGCCAACTTGTAAGATATTCATTCTCGGAAATACCAACCACAAGACATCTTAAGTGCAGTGGAAATTTTATAATTCACTTAAATTAAACCAACTCCATCATTTTCTGGATGAATAGTTCTCAGTGGAAATAAATATCCCCCTATTTGAACAGAAAAGCTTGTGTTTAAGTATTCATTTTATTTTTTTGGTATTTTAAACTAAAATTCTAAGGTACTTTCATCTTAGTTTAAAGATTGTGTATAATTCTCAAAAACTCACATAAGACTACTGAAGGATTTTATCAGCAGTGTCTGTCCTCCGAATAATTTTTACAACGTTGGTAAAACAATCCAGGATTAGTAGAGGATGCCAACTTCTACCTTAACAGGTAATAGTAAATCAAATGTTTCAGACTTTAAGCAGAATACAGTTTCTATTTATATTATCTTCTTTTACATATTCTAATAAAAAAGCTTTTGATGATTACAAATATTTGCCCTCTTACAACTTTAAGCATAACATTTGAGTGTTTATCAGATGGCTTATGGAGTCCATGTTCTTATTAGTAGAAAATGAAATATTTTTTCTGCAAAATTTTCTTGCATTTTATTTTAGATTAAGATGATTTTTAGGAATTTTAAAACTTAAAATCAGATACAGCATATTGACTATAACTCTCAGTAATCTGGAAAAGTAGGCCTGCATATCTAACTATTGTTGTGATCAGCCACTCATCAGCTGGCATTTAAATTTTTATCTAGTTTTACATTCATATGCATGCTTGAAGTCACATTTTATAAATTACTGAACACATAAGTCTTGTCATAGAGTTTTTTTTTTTTTTTGACAGGCAGAGTGGATAGTGAGAGAGAGAGATAGAGAGAAAGGTCTTCCTTACCATTGGTTCACCCTCCAATGGCCGCCGCGGCTGGCATGCTGCGGCCGGCGCACCGCGCTGATCCGAAGGCAGGAGCCAGGTGCTTCTCCTGGTCTCCCATGCGGGTGCAGGGCCCAAGCACTTGGGCCATCCTCCACTGCACTCCCTGGCCACAGCAGAGAGCTGGCCTGGAAGAGGGGCAACCGGGACAGAATCCGGCGCCCTGACCGGGACTAGAACCCGGTGTGCTGCCGCTGCAAGGCGGAGGATTAGCCTATTGAGCCGCGGCGCCGGCCGAGTTCTAAATATTAGTACATATTGTTAGGTAATGTAAGTAAATAAAATTATGATTTGGGAATTAAGTTTATATATTTTCTATCAAATCTATGGATTTAATAAGTTTAAATAATATAGTTGTGTTGGCAATATCAGTACAGCAGATATCTACAAAGCATGTGCTAAGTTCTGGGTACTGTTGGAGATAGAAAAAAAGCATAATGCCTATACTCATAAAATTTGTAATTGGAAGGCAGGGAGAAAGTATAAAGTCACGACACTATAAAGACCCTGAGAGAATATTAGAAATGCATTATAGAGGCTGGCACTGTGGTACAGTAGATTAATCCTCTGCCTGCAGCACCAGCATCCTATATGGGTGCTGGTTCATGTCACGGCTGCTCCTCCTCTGATCCAGCTCTCTGCTATGGCCTGGGAAAGCAGTGGAAGATGACCCAAGCACCTGGACCTCTGCACCCACATGGGAGACCTGGAAGAAGCTCCTGGCTCCTGGCTTTGGATCGGCACAGCTCCAACCATTGCGGCCATTTTGGGGAGTGAACCAGCAGACGGAAGACCTTTCTCTCTGTTTTCTCCTCTCACTGTCTGTAACTCTACTTCTCAAATAAATAATAAAATATTTTTCTTTTAAAAGAAGAAATGTATTATAAGTGTTTACAAGAGTAGATCATATTTAGTTGAGTTTATCAGAATAATCACCAAAGAATGAGAGGAAAACAGTTACTAAGGTAAAAACAAGATTCAAAAGGCAGAAATCAAGCTGCGATTGGGAATGGAAGAAAAAGGGCATTACCCCAACAAGTGTTAGATCTTTCCTAATGAGGTCTTTGTATTTTTTTTATTTCTTCAAATATCAATTCTAATACATAAAAGCGAACATACCATACATATTATTTTCCAGGTTATAAGAGAGAGAGAAGGAAAAGGAGAGGGAGAGGTGGAGAGAGAAGGAAGGAGGTGGGGGGGGGGCAGAGAGAGAGACGCTTCCATCTTCCATCTCTGGTTCACAACCCAAATTGCTGGAATGACTGAGGCTGGGCAAGGTTGAAGCCAGGACCCAGGAGCTCCTTCCTGGTCTCCCATGTGGGTGGCAAGGGCCCAAGTACTTAGGCCATTTTCCACTGCATTTTCAGGCATATTAGCAGGGCACTGGATCAGAAGTAGAGCTGCTAGGATGTGAACTGGCACTCTGATACAGGGTGCTGGCATTGCAGGTGGTGGCTTAACCTGCTGTACCACAATGTTGGCTCCAGGAATAAATATTAATATTAAAAATAACTTATACATGGGGCCGGCGCTGTGGTGTGGGTAGGTTAATCCTCTGCCTGCAGTGCCGGCATCCCATATGGACACTGGTTCTAGTCCTGGCTGCTCCTCTTTCAATCCTGCTCTCTGCTATGGCCTGGGAAAGCAGTGGAAAATGGCCCAAGTCCTTGGGCGCCTGCACCAACGTGGGAGACCGGGAGGAGGTTCCTGGCTCCTGGCTTAGGATCCACTCAGTTACGGCTGTTGTGGCCATTTGGGGAGTAATCCAACGCATGGAAGACTTCTCTCTCTTTTTATTTATTTATTTTTTTATTTAGTAAATATAAATTTCCAAAGTACAGCTTATGGATTACAATGGCTTCCCCCCCATAACGTCCCTCCCACTCGCACCCCTCCCATCTCCTGCTCCCTTTCCCATTCCATTCACATCAAGATTCATTTTCAATTATCTTTATATACAGAAGATCGATTTAGTATATATTAAGTAAAGATTTCATCAGTTTGCACCCACACAGAAACACAAAGTGTAAAATACTGTTTGAGTACTTGTTATAGCATTACTTCACATTGGACAACACATTAAGGACAGATCCCACATGAGAAGTAAGTATACAGTGACTCCTGTTGTTGACTTAACAATTTGACACTCTTGTTTATGGCATCAGTAATCTCCCTAGGCTCTAGTCATGAGTTGCCAAGGCTATGGAAGCCTTTTGAGTTCGCAGACTTCGATCTTATTCCAACAGGGTCATAGTCAAAGTGGAAGTTCTCTCCTCCCTTCAGAGAAAGGTACCTCCTTCTTTGATGGCCCCGTTTTTTCCACTGGGATCTCACTCGCGGAGATCTTTCATTTAGGTCTTCTTTTTTTTTTTTTTTCCAGAGTGTCTTGGCTTTCCATGCCTGAAATACTCTCATGGGCTCTTCAGCCATATCCGGATGCCTTAAGGGCTGATTCTGAGGCCAGAGTGCTATTTAGGACATCTGCCATTCTATGAGTCTGCTGTGTACCCCGGGAAGACTTCTTTCTCTGTCTCTCCCACTCACTGTCTGTAATTCTACCTCTCAAATAAATAAATAAAACATTTAAAAAAATAACTTACACATAACATGATATAACTAGGAACATACAACATGTTTGACATAATATAACTTTTTTGGTGCTCAAAATAACTCTATGCAATAGAGTGATAGATGATAGAAAAAGACCCTGTAATGTTTAGCAACTTGCCAAAGATGAGAAGTTCAGTGACACCACCAAACTGAATCTACCTAGGATATTTTCAGAATTCACACTATAAACCACTCCACCATGTTCTTTCAATTATTATGTAATTTATTTAAAAATATTATGAATAACTATGCATTACAAGAATCAATTTATAAAAAGAAGTAAACTCTCTTGTTTTTGTCCTCACTACAAACACCTCCCCAGGCCTTACAATGCTGTTGGAAATGTATTGGATCTGAAGTAGGGCACAAGAATATGTTAAAAACTAACACGAGAATACTAACATTTGTGAAGTTTGGGGGAAACTGAGAAAGACCAAAATAAGAATTATGTGTGTAGAATCAAAGAGCCAGAGTACCCAGCTACTGTATATAATATACTTCTAGAATATGTATCAAGAGTCTCAGGAACCAGTACACACTGTCTTATTCCCACATTCCCACCCAAGGATGTTGCCTTCTCTGTGCCACCTTGCTAGGGAGAGTCTCCTAACAACAAGAGTGTGAACACTTTCTAGGGTTCAGCTTTGGGTGAAGCAAAGGAAATTAAGGTGGAATAAAGGATCCTGGTAAGGAGAGGGAACCAGATAGCTATAGACATTTAGGCATTATCATACCAAAAAATGAACATTTAAAAAGGAAAGAAAGAAAAGGAAAATCAGGAGAAAATATGATTAAATATGATATTAAATAAAAAAAACATGTTTTGGAAGACTAGAGATTATTTTTGAAATGCTTTATGAAGTAGTTCAAAACAGATCTAAGTGAAGATAACAGAGCTTGGAATGTTTAAAAGAGAAAGAAAATTATTATATTTTCCCATTAAGTATAGCTCCTCACCCAGAGGATCACATCATCATTTCTTTTCTAATGGTCCAATAGTTGCTATGTAGAAGAAAATTGAAGAAAAACAGTCAATCCTTATGTTTTACCTCTGGGTATATTTAACCCCATTGCATAAATTTGGTACCTGCTGTTCTCATCCTTCCAAAAGGTAGTATTCAGGAAAAAAGAAGCTGTAATGTACATTTGACCGTGTTATTTGGCATAACATGGGCATCATATCAAATATGATACTGTGAGGAGATGTGTGCACTAATATAAGTAGTTATGTCAGTCCCAATCAGAATGAGGAAATGGGAAGTCTCTTTAAGAGGATACAAAACGCATGCTTCTCCCCTAAAGTTGCCTTTAGCAAGATAAAAGTGCCGAATCCCATGCTTGAGTTTCCAGTTTTGTCACAAGAATAGCAAAGAAGTAGTGATTCTACTCTTCTGAATTTTACAAAGGAGCAGTTACCAATCACACCTTTCAGATGGCTTTTTGTTTTATCATGAGCAAACTAGACAAGACAGACAAATTTGGCCTTTTGATGGGTTTTGTTCCCACCTTCTGATTGTTAGCTGTGGTTCTGTTTTTTTTTTCCCAAAAAATTGCGTT
Organism: Oryctolagus cuniculus; assembly: GCF_964237555.1. Lineage (NCBI taxonomy): Eukaryota > Metazoa > Chordata > Mammalia > Lagomorpha > Leporidae > Oryctolagus > Oryctolagus cuniculus. Next base: position 16,531,039 of record NC_091453.1, read on the forward strand.
GAAAAGTCTCAACCAGCACAGTTTCTCAGGTCAGCCACTCTTGGAGCGCTCCCTCCCAGTTGCTGCAGCAGTCCGTTTCTGAATTAAATAAATCTTGCTTTGTTCACTGCCTTGTCCACGTGGAAATTCTTTCACAAGACCAGACCGAGATAGCCTTTCTTTGTCGCCATTTTAGCCATAACAATACACTGTATTACATCATAACCCTGTGTGAGAAAGTACTTCATGGGCTCTAACATATGATATAACAGGTGTTTCTGTGACTTGCCTCACTGTAGAACCAGAGAGCTATAAGGGGATATAGAGTAAACTATTTCATTAAACCACTGATTTTTTAAAGGTAAAATTATAGTACCTATAGTACCCCATTTTACAAGAAAAATACCTATACTAGTTTTGGCAGTAAGTTATCCACTCACCCTTTGGAATCTCTGCATAGTCAAGAAAAATCTTATGAAGAAAACAGTTTTGTCCTTTTTTCTTTCTGCACCCCCCACCTCCCTTTCTTTCCTTCTTTCCTTTGTTGACTTCCTGTGTTATTCTGCTCCCCCTCCCTTTCTTCTCTTTCTTATTCTGTTGGTGAACATTTTAAATCTTGCCAGTGCAAGAATCATCTCCACAAAATGTAAACCAGATTACAGTGGGCACCTCAGGAAAAAAGATAAGACAAGGGGAAAAGAAATCCCACTCTTTTTATAAGAGTCAAACAGTTACAATTCATTATGTAATGCATATTCTCTATATTAATAGTAACCTGAAGGACCCCAAAAGCGGTGTCCTTTTGTGACGACCCCAGAAACACAGACTCCAGACCAGATGATGCAAAAAAACAGGAGGCAGTTTTATTTCATTTGCACAAATGGGCCCTCTTCTGTCTGCCGCAAGCAGTGAGAAAGAGAGAGGAGCCCCGAGCAGCTATCTCACACAGCTTTTAAGGGGCAAAACCACAAAATTAACATACCATAGGGTGGCGTAAGTTTATTGGGCAACTACAAGGGGAGGAGGTCGAGGAGGAGGAGGAGGAACGGGGGGGCTACGTGCCCTACGTGTCTAAGCTTGGACAAGGGGAGGGGGTCATTGAAGAGCAGAAAGGGGTGGCTATGTGCCCTACGTGTCTCGCGGTTTCTTTGTTAAGCTTGAACAAGCACAGGGGAGGGGGCTTATGTGCATACCAGGATGTTCTGTCGCCCTTATCTCTGGGTAGTAGCTATCTGCTTTCTCTGTGAACTTAGTTTACTCCCCATTTCCCAGGACTGTTTCTGGAATTGCTTGTCTCAATTTCTGTTTTTTTTTTGTTTTGTTTTTTTGTTTGTTTTTGTTTTTGTTTTTGTTTTTTTTTTATTAAGGCCATTTTTATGGCGGCTCTCGGCCACTCCTTTCAAACCCATGTTCCTGTAAGAGGACTTGTCAGTTTCCTTTGCTCTACATCCTTTCACTGTTCATCCAAAGTTCACCTGGTAATTGAGATAGCCATTTTTTAGCTAATACTTTTATTCAAAGGAATAATAAAACTTCTCTTATTTCTATAAGAAAATTTACAACTCAGAGAAAGGCATCTAGGTTAGACTTCCAAAGTGACAGAAAAATAGAGGCCCTGTCTTCCTTGATGTTTGTATTTCAAAGACATGGTTCTCAGACTCTTAAGAAAAACATTCCTGAGTTATAAACTGACAAGGAGCTTGCCTAGCCTTTACAAAGATTTACATACACATCAAAGGGTCAGAGGAAAGAGTCCCAAATATTAGGCTTCTTGTGGAAATGCTCTAAGAAACAGAGAGGGAAGTTTCTTTCCCTTTGAATAATGGGAAAAATTCAATTTGTTAAGTACTATAGTATGTCTAGATATATGATGGTGAAGTTACTCTATTTTTTTTTTTGACAGGCAGAGTGGACAGTGAGAGAGAGAGAGAGAGAGAGAGAGACAGAGAGAAAGGTCTTCCTTTTGCCGTTGGTTCACCCTCCAATGGCCGCCACGGCCGGCGCACCGCGCTGATCCGATGGCAGGAGCCAGGTGCTTCTCCTGGTCTCCCATGGGGTGCAGGGCCCAAGCACTTGGGCCATCCTCCACTGCACTCCCTGGCCACAGCAGAGAGCTGGCCTGGAAGAGGGGCAACCGGGATAGAATCTGGCGCCCCTACCGGGACTAGAACCCGGTGTGCTGGCGCCGCAAGGCGGAGGATTAGCCTAGTGAGCCGTGGCACCAGCCTGAAGTTACTCTAATGTGGTGTCAAAATCAATTGAGAGATTTTTTGGAGATGCATAATTTAGCATGAAGACAGCAATGGAAGTATGAAGAGGGTCATGGTGGACTTCAATCTTTTCAGCACCAGCTAGTTTACTTTATTCAGCTAGGGTAGAAGCACAAATAACAAACTAGCAGTTTTATTTACAAAGTTTATTTTTAATTGACAAAAATTGTAAAGATTTCTCATGTACATCATGATGTTTTGAACTGTATGTGATTGTGGAATGGCTAAATAGAGCTAATTAACATATGTACTACTTCACATACTTATTTTTATGTATTGAAAGAACACTTAAATATACTCTTTTAATAATATTTAAGAATACAATACAGGACATTATTCTTAATTATAGTCACCACATCTCTTGAACTTATTCCTCCCATCTAACTGAAATTTTTATCCTTTAGCCAACATCTCCCCGACTTTAACACTTAGCTCCTTGTAACCACAATGCTGCTCTCTCCTTCTACAAGATCAACTTTTTTTTAGATTTCACATATGAGTGAGATCATGTGGTATTTGTCAGTGTCTGGATAATTTCACTTAAGACAATGTAAATCAGTATACTCATTATGGAAAACAATATGGAAGCTTCTCAAAAAACTAAAAATACAACTATCATATGATCCAGCAATCTCACTACTGAGCATATAGCTAAAGGAAATGAAACCATTATGTTGAAGAGATATTTGTATTCCCGTGTTTATTGCAGCACTATTCACAATAGCCAAGATATGGAATCAACTAAAGTGTTGATCCATTAAAGTGGATAAAGAAAATGTGTTAAACATTCAATGGAATACCTTTTAGCCTTAGAAGAAGAAGGAAATCATGCTGTTTATGAAAACATGGGTGAAACTTGCTATTTTCTTTGGAGATATTGGTTGTAACAGAACTGCTCCATTTACTGAGATATATATTATATAGTTGAACTAAACGACTTTACATCTGGATGACATATACACTCATTTCGCTAATTTCATCTACAAAGGAAGTCTGGGGGAAAATGTGATATACTAAGTAGAATCAACTAGGAAACTTGGGTTTCAACACCCATGAATTTGTTCAACTCTTAAAAGGAAAAGTTGTGCCAAATGGTTCCCAATACTCTTTTCAATTATCTGTCCAAATAGTTTGCAGCCTAGCAACTCAAAATGTGGTGCAAGGACCAGCAGCACTATCTGGAAGTTGTTAGAAATGCAGAATCTCAGGTTTACCCCAGCCTCACCAAATCAGCATCTGAATTTTACAAAGACTCTTGGATTTCAGTTTGAGAAGCACTGGTGGAAAATAAACAAATGAACAGATGAGAATGATTAAAGTAGTCCCAAAATGTGAAGAAAGTTTCACAACATAGAGAGTAGATGGCAATGACTGATACAGGAGCAAGAAGAATCAATTGCGGTCCTGAATATGTGAGGAGAGGAATACTGCAAAGTGAGTCAGAGGGAAAAAAAACAGAACAGATCCTGGCATCCTTCTGGACTTCAGAAACAGACCAATGAAAAATGTGAGGGAGAGGAAGAAAGAAAAACAAGGAAATCAGTTCCCTCAAGGAGTAAAACACTCTCAAGTGTTCTAAGCCCATGAAAATTCTTCCTTACACTGGAAATTATGAAGCTCTGCAGGTGAGCTTCCTGCTCCTTTCAGATAAAATGGATTACTTCCTAGAAACATGGACATTACCAAATCTGACTGAAGAAGACAAAGATAGTCTGAATGGATTAATGGCTATGAAATCTCAAAAAATAACAAAAATATCCATCCTTCTGAGGGGAACAAGACTATTTTAGTTCCATGGGTCAGTTCTACCAATCTTGTTAAGAATAGAAATACCTTTTCTACTTCAACTCTTTTAGAAAACAAAATAGATGGAAATGTTGCCAATATTTTCTACCTAGTTAGCATAACCCTGATATCCAACTCTTATAAGACCTTATAGGCCAATATCTCTTTATGAAAATAAATGAAGGTATCCTAAATAAAATTTCAGGAAACATACTACTAAAGTGGAAGAATATTATATCCAAGGATTGATTCCAGGAATACAAAGATAAATCATATTCAGAACTATATTAATATAATTCATCACATTAACAGAATAATGAGAAAATTATATTGCTTCTATTGATAAATTATTTGGACAAAATTTTAAAAATATTCTCTAATAAAAACTCTTCATGTTTAGTAAAATAAAACTTCTTTCACTCAAAGAAGAATATCTACCAGAAACTTACAGTAAACATCATAGTTAACATAGAAACTTGAACAACATTCTCATTAGTGGTAGTAACAAGACATGTATGGTTGTTATCTCCATAATATTATTCCAGAAAACCTGGACAGTGTAAAAGGACATTAAAATACAAGAAGAGCTAAAATTACTAGAAAGATAAAAATTATGATAATTTATAGACAATATGAATCCACAAATGTAAAACTAATCAAGAAACTCATAAAAGTTGTCAGATTCACAATCACAATACATACCTAATTCCTTAAAGCTTTGCTATGCATCAGAAAAAAACCTCTCTAAAAATACAATGGATACATACTCCCTATCAACAAATGGACAACAAAAATGCTATTAAAAGAACATGCTTGGGGGCCAGCACTGTGGCATAGTGGGTAGGGCCACTGCCTGCAGTGTCGGCATCTCATGTGGGCACCAGTTGGAGTCCAGGCTGCTCCACTTCTGACCCAGCTCTCTGCTATGGCCTGGGAAAGCCATGGAGGATGGCCCAAGTGCTTGGGCCCCTGCGCCTGCGTGGGAGACCCCAAAGAGATCCCCGGCTCCTGGCTTTGGATATGCACAGATCCGGCCATTGGGGACTGATCTAGCGGATGAAAGAACCTCTCCCATCCCCTCCCTCTCCCGCCACCTCTGCCTCTGTGGCTCTGCCTTTTAAATTTTTCTTTTTTTATTATTTTATTTATTTATTTATTTATTTTTTGACAGGCAGAGTGGACAGTGAGAGAGAGAGACAGAGAGAAAGGTCTTCCTTTGCCGTTGGTTCACCCTCCAATGGCTGCCGCGGCCGGCGCTCTGCGCTGATCCGATGGCAGGAGCCAGGTGCTTCTCCTGGTCTCCCATGGGGTGCAGGGCCCAAGGACTTGGGCCATCCTCCACTGCACTCCCGGGCCACAGCAGAGAGCTGGCCTGGAAGAGGGGCAACCGGGACAGGATCCGGCGCCCTGACCGGGACTAGAACCTGGTGTGCAGGCGCCGCAAGGCGGAGGATTAGCCTAGTGAGCCGCGGCGCTGGCCTGGCTCTGCCTTTTAAATAAATAAACAAAACTTTTTTTAGAAAAAACATATGCTACTCACACTAGCAACAAAAATATTTTTAAAATCAATCTAAGAATTAAATTTATAAGAAATGTGTAGGATCTAGGGGCTGGCGCTGCGGCTCAGCGAGTTAACGCCCTGGCCTGAAGCACCAGCATTCCATATGGACGCTGGTTTGAGTCCCAGCTGCTCCATTTCTGACCCAGCTCTCTGCTATGGCCTGGAAAAGCAGAAGATGGCCCAAGTCCTTGGGCCCCTGCTCCCATGTGGGAGACCCAGAAGAAGCTCCTGGCTCCTGGCTTCAGATTGGCGCAGTTCTGGCCATTGTGGCCAATTGGGGAGTGAACCATCATCGGATGGAACACCTCTCTCTCTGCCTCTCCTCTCTCTGTGTAACTCTGACTTTCAAATAAATAAATAAATCTTAAAAAAAAGAAATGTGTAGGATCTATTTTAAGAAAAATTTTCAAAGCCAGTAAAAAAAAAGACTCATAATATGATCATGGATTTAAGAGTGACTATTAAAAATAAATCAATTTGATTCATGAGTTCAGTACCAACCACAAGTTAATAAGATGTTTAAGAGTACATAACAAACTGAATTTCATAGCCCATTTAATAGGTAAAAACATAAGAGTAGCCAAAATATATTCATAAGAAAAGTAAAACTGAGAGAAGCAATTACTTCAGATTTAAAATGTTCTTCTATAGCTATGGCTTTGAAACAATGTGGTCCAATTTTGAAGCATACTCTTTTCATATGTGATAAAATTAGCTTTTCAGTCATTAGAAAAGAGTTGACCTGTTAAATGTTACTGCAACTGGTTATTCATTTGGAAAATAAATATTTTGGAATTTGGAAGTTTGTTTTTATCTTCTGACATACCAGAAAGAAATTCTGGAGAGCTTAAGTTATAAACACGAGCAAACACACACTCACAAGCTCACACTCTGGGTAGATAAGAAAAACCTAGGGAGTCTCATGTATACTTCAGTCAAAGGTTTTCTCTGAGTTATCATCTTTATTTTATGCAAAATTCAAAGGGCAAGATCTAACTCTTTCTTAGAGGGTCTTATTTTTTAGGAGAAAACATATATAGCATAATTGAAGGAGGGGTAGGACCAACCAGAGAAACCAAGGGCAAGAAAATATATATTTACATCTAATCCTGTTCAGATGGTATATATTTGTAGAACGTAGAATAATTTTTATTAGGTTGTGTTCTGAGTCATATAACAAGATTATCTCTAGAACAAGGAGTGTTATTGAATGGATGTTTCTGTTTTTAACTATCATTTGTCTGAATTATTTGAATAATTTAGAGTAGTGATTACCAGATTTTCGTATGAATCAGAATCACCTGGGGTCTTGTTAAAACTCTATTTGCTGTGTCCCAACCACAGATTTTTATTTCCAATAAATGCCCAGGTGATGCAGACAATGCTATATTTAAAAAAGTAATAAAAGTTTGCTCTAAAGCACTGGTCAATATAACTATACAATTTTTAAAAATGTTAAAGTCTATGATTCTGAGTTCCACTGAGTCTACACAAAAGAATGTCGCACTCTAATGCAACAATTACTCAAATAAGCTGAAAGAATGCTCAGAGAATGGGCCTGTCTCTGTCCTTCTCCATACCAGCCCATTTCTAAGCAGAAATGAGCTTCCTCAATCTGTTAACAGGCCAAAGGAATTGAAATTCATTTTGTTGCAATTATTCCACTTTCATTTTTCTTCAAAAATTTCCTCCCCATGTGCTTTGGTTTGCATATGAATTGGCCCCTGAACTCTTGCAGGACTTAAAGCCCCAAAGTCATAATTAATTGTTCTAAAAAGCCTGAGTTTGAGCCCAGCAGCTCTGCCTGTTACCTGGCTTAGCAAGTGATCCTTCCTGTGGGTATCAGCCTTCCTGTACACTCACTACACGATTGCCATTTGCCACCCTCGCAGAGGCCAACCCAATAGGGCTGCTTGATCCTGGACTTGGAGCTCTAAAACTGTGACCTGAATAAACCATTTCTCTTTATATTGTCAGTTGCTACAAGTATTTCGTTGAAGTTTGAAAAGTTATCCAATACATCAGTATTTTTTTTTGAAAGGTAGAGTGGACAGGTTGAGAGAGAGAGACAGAGAGAAAGGTCTTCCTTTTTGCCGTTGGTTCACCCTCCAATGGCTGACGCGGCTGGCGCACTGCGGCCGGCGCATTGCGCTGATCCAAGGCCAGGAGCCAGGTGCTTCTCCTGGTCTCCCATGGGGTGCAGGGCCCAAGGACTTGGGCCATCCTCCACTGCACTCCCGGGCCACAGCAGAGAGCTGGCCTGGAAGAGGGGCAACCGGGACAGAATCTGGCGCCCCGACCGGGACTAGAACCCGGTGTGCCGGCGCCGCAAGGTGGAGGATTAGCCTATTGAACCATGGCGCCGGCCTAATACATCAGTATTTTCAAAAGAGAAACAAAAATGTGGCAAGCAGTGAGAAAAGATTAACATAAAAAAAAAGTTTCCTTGAATCTCACAGTCAATTCCATCAATCTGATCCATTTACTCTGGATATTATATAATCACTTATCAGGTTTCTTTCCTTTAATTTTTATTAAAAATTTGACATACAAAAATTGTACATACCATGTGGTACTATATGATGTTTCATTACATGGGTACATTGTGCATTGTCCAATTAGGGTAAATATATTTTTAAACATTTAACATTTCTTTATGGTGAAAACATCCCAAAATCCTATCGTCCATTTTTATAGAGAAATATCCAGTAAATTGACATTCTCTATCTTTACCCTATTGTACAGCAGAAACCCAGAATTGCTTACTTCTATCTAGCTAGAAACTAGCAGCTGTCAATCACTCTTTCCCTATCCTTCTCTCCCCACATCTGGTAATCACTATTATATTTTTAACTTCTGCGAGATCACCTATTTTTGTTTAAATTCTACATATGAGTGAGACCATGTCTGTCATATTTGTCTTTCTGTGCTTGGCTTATTTCACTTTAACATAATGGCCTCCAGTTTCATCTACGCAGTTGCAAAAGATAAGATTTCACCCATTTTTAAAGTTGAGTAATATTCCATTGTGGATGTGTACTACATTTTCTTGATCCATTCATCAGTGGATGGACACTTAGGTTGTTTCCACTTCCTGGCTATTGTGAATAGTACTGCCATAAAGCCTTATCCTTTGGGGTTAAGAGGGACTTGATCCTTCTCATAGCTTGTGTAAATACAGAATGTCTTAGAATTTTTCAGTATCTTTTGCAAGTGGCATTACTTTTCTGCCTCAGATTCCAGATTGCTGATTTTGTCCTATAAAGTAATGTGTGTTGTTTGTGTTTTTTTTTTTTTTTTTTCAAGATCTCCTGAGGGACCTGGCCTGGTTTCTACCTTTTATGGCTTCCTCATTTGCTTTTCATGTCACCATGCAATGCTAGATTTGGCTACAACTCCTAAACTTCCCAATTTTTCTATATTATGGCAGATAGAATCTTATTTTGGGGGAATTGCTTCTGTAGATTAATGCTGTTACCTGCTCTTTTCTCCTGGTTCAGTAAATCTAACCAGTAAATTCAGTCTTTTCACACAATTTTATTTGCTTACATAGCAACTGAGTATTCTAAATATATGAAATATATTCATAGCAATTTCTTTTTAAGTTTTTCTTCTAGCATGACTGGGACTTTCTGTCACAGGTATTTTCTTTCCATATTAGCTTTCATTCCTGTTTTGCCTGTTCTACTTTTGGGTTTGGATGCTGCAAATGCCTCAAGTCTATCTTTGCCTCCTTGCTTGCTTTGCAGCAAAAGTGAATAGCAGCATTAAAGTGATGGAGTCTTAATGTGAAAGTGTTTTAATTAAAACTTCGTATGTAGGCTGATGAGAATGTCTAATTTAACTGGTTCTAAAAACTTCGTTATTTTAATCATGAGCATAGAGTGGCATATTGTTTAAAGCTGCCACAAATATACATTTTAGAGCCTCATAATAAAGAATGAGGAGAAATGCTTATTTTAAATCAGGATTTGGTATTAGCACCTTTTAGCCCTTTTAAAAGGGGTTTTCAAGCTCAGCACCCCTGTTTTTGTCCTTTTTGGCTGCTTTCAAAATACTATAAACTAGATAGTTCATAATCATAAGAAATTTATTTCTCAAAGTTCTGGAGGCTGAAAGTCCAAGATCAAGGTGCTGGTGGATTTGGTGTCTTGTGAGGGTCCACTTGCTGATTTGTAAGTGATACCTTCTCAACGTGCCCTCACATGGTAGAATGAGTAAGGAGCTTTCTCGGGCCCAGTTTACAAAGGCACAAATCATTTCTCCAAGATCCCATCTCCCGAATACAATCTTGTTGAGGGTTAAATTTTCAACATATGACCTTTGAGAAGATACAGACATTCAAGTCATAGTAATAGCCAACAGAAATTCAAGCATGTATTCATTAAAATACATGTATTAGAGTCTTTTTTTTTTTTTTTGGACAGGCAGAGGGGACAGGTTGAGAGAGAGAGAGAGAGAGAGAGAGAGAGAGAGAGAAAGGTCTTCCTTTGCTGTTGGTTCACCCTCCAATGGCTGCCGCGGCCGGCGCGCTGCGGCCGGCGCACCACGCTGATCCCAGGCCAGGATCCAGGTGCTTCTCCTGGTCTCCCATGTGGGTGCAGGGCACAAGGACTTAGGCCATCCTCCACTGCACTCCCAGACCACAGCAGAGAGCTGGCCTGGAAGAGGGGCAACCGGGCTAGAATCCGGCGCCCTGACCAGGACTAGAACCCGGTGTGCCGGCACCGCAGGCGGAGGATTAGCCTAGTGAGCATAGTTGCAATATTTGTGATAATCCAAAGCCAGCATCTATTTATATTCCTATCAAACAACAGAATGAGTAAATTTGAGTTGTTATATGATGAAATATAATACAGCAACTGAAGTAAATTATCAAAAATAAATGCAGGGGGACAGCACTGTGGCACAGTGGGTTAAGCCACTACCTGCAGCACTGGCATCCCATATGGGCACTGGTTTGAGTCCTGGGTCCTCCACTCCCAATCCAGCTCCCTGTTCTGGCCTGGGAAAGTAGTGGAGAATGGCTCAAGTTTTTGGGCCCCTGCCCCCACATAGGAGACCTGGAGGAAGCTCCTGGCTTCGGATCTGTGTAGCGTTGGTCATTGTGGCCATCTGGGGAGTGAACCAGCGGATGGAAGACCTCTCTCTGTCTCTACCTCTCTCTGTAACTGTCTTTCAAATAAATAAAAATAAATATTTAAAAAAATAAATAAATGATGTTGCAAGAATAATGTTGAGTAAAAGAAAGCCACAAAGAAAACTAGTCACAAAAGATCACATATTCTATGGTTTTATTTAAATGAACTTCACAAACAGGTTAAACAAATCTATGGTTAGTGATTACTTGTCAATGGTGGTTACTCTGGGAGTGACTAAAAGAGAGAGTTAGGAAGTTTTCTGGGAACAGGAAATCAGGCGTTTTTTGACTTGGACGCTGTTTACATGGATGTGCTTAGTTTTGCAATTTGGTTTGAATCATGATACTTGCACTTTTCTGTGTGCACCCCATGCATCAGTAAAAGTTAAAAAAAAAAGTGTTCTACACTATTTTGTATCTTCTCCTTTTCTATTTTCTCACCAAATACTCTATTTCTCTTTTGAGGGAGATAATTCATGTTTCTCTCACATTTCTATGCATCTTCTGAAAAAGGCATTAATGTCATTTTTTCTGGACTCTTTTTTCAAGGATATATTTATACAAAACAGCCTCAGATAATAGAGATGGTGTCTCCCTCTGGGGAAGAAAGAGTATTTGTTTGCTGTTAATAGTAAAATGGCACTGTCTCCCTTCAGGGCAAAAATTGGGCAGGTTTGATAGCAGCCCTCTTTTAAAAATTGGCATTTAGGGTCAATGTTGTGCTACAGTGAGTTAAGTTATTGTTTGCAACACCAACTTCCCATGTCAAGTCCTAGTTGCCCGGCTTCCAATTCAGCTCCCTACTGATGCACCTGGGAAAACACCAAATCCAGCTCCCTACTAATGTACCTGGGAAAACAGCAAAAGATAGCCCAAGTGCTTATGTCCCTGTGACCCACATGGGAGACCCTGATGGAGTTCCAGCCAATGAAAAGAGCTCCCTCGCTCGCTCGCGCTCTCTCTCTCTCTCTCTGCGTGTGTGTGTGTGTGTGTGTGTGTGTCTCCCTCAATCTCTGTTGATTTCCCTTTCAAGTAGATAAACCTTTTTTAAAAAGATTGGGAATTGCTGAGCACAAGGGTCTTGGGTGGTGATGCAAACCTTCTACATGTGTAGCATATATCTGGAATGCTATTACCTTGCCTCCAAGAGACTTGAGAGAAGCCAGGGTAATCAACACAATTGTTATGCTCAAGAAGCCTCTTTTACTGTTAGTAATAAAGCCCTTTGTCTGTGATTCAGGGTCTCCTGTCTTCTACCAACATCCATGAAACTGTGGCAAACTACGTTTTCAGCTTGCAAGTAGGGTAAAATATCAGAGCCACCATAGTTCTTGACCCTCTTCTAGCCCAGAAATACATGTTGGGTTAAGCTGTTAAAGTTTTTTAGTCTTACTATATTATATAATCTTGAATATCACAATACCTTTAGTCCTTGAAGTCATATGGAATTAGGATATTAGGAAAAATAACAATAGTTAATATTAAGAGCACATACTCTGTATAAGACACCATAATAAAAATGCATGCATTCTTATTTTAATGACTATTAATAATCCATAAATATATATTATTGGTTTATATAATTTAAAGATGAAAAACCTGAAGTTCAAATGTAAAATAACTTACCATATATCACACAGCTAGCAAATTACTGCCTTGGGATTTAAACCTAGTTGCTCTAACTTCAGAGTCCATAAAGCCAAGTTCATAAAACAGTAGGAATAAGAATCATATCTCAATTATCTAGTGTGATAGAACCGGTTAAAGTCATCACAAACAGGCAAGTTCAAAAGAAACCATTTGCTAAAGACATTTGTGGAAGCATCATAGCTTTATTGTTAAGAAACTACCATTCATGCTAGCATTTAGATGTTTGCTCTTCCACAAAACACTGGTTCTGAAAAATACTGTGATGTAGAAATAGTCATCTTGAATAGCTTCTCATTATGCCCTATTGTCTCTTAATTGAAGGGATGGTATGGTTCAACAGTCCAACATTTAGATCAGAAGTTCTTTCTATTTTAGGATACACCTAGAAACAGATAGAACTAAATAGGCAATAATGTGCAACCAGAGAATCCAAAGCAAAGCAGAATCTTTTTATTTTTTAGCAAAGCAGAATCTTAATACTTAGCTCTCTTCTTTTTTTGTACTTGATATTTTACTATCACAGAAATTTAAAGAACATGTTTTTCTTTGAAAAGACTCAAATGTTCTAAATATAATTATTCTATGTCTCAATTTAGTTTCTTTTCAACAAGAATCCTGCAACAAGATTGAAAGGGAAGTGGGGAGGATATTTGTGTACTTGGTTGGTTGTTATACACCCACCACTAGTTGATATTTGATATTAAACTGCATAATTTCTTATTTGTAAATATATCAAACACTTAAACACTTCTATCTGTAAGAGAATTAACAAAATAAAAATTAAAATTTCTTTTTATGTTTTTTCTATTTTTTAACTTTTATTTAATAAATATAAATTTCCAAAGTACAGCTTTTGGATTATAGTGGCTTTTTCCCCCCATAACCTCCCTCCCATCCGCAACCATCCCATCTTCCACTCCCATTCACATCAAGATTCATTTTCAATTGTCTTTATATACAGAAGATCAATTTAGCATATACTAAGTAAAGATTTCAACAGTTTGCACTCACACAGACACACAAAGTGTAAAGTACTGTTTGAGTACTAGTTATACCCTTAATTCACATAGTACAACACATTAAGGACAGAGATCCTACATGGGGAGTAAGTGCACAGTGACTCCTGTTGTTGATTTAACAATTGACACTCTTGTTTATGGCATCAGTAATAATAACCCGAGGCTCTTGTCATGAGTTGCCAAGGCTGGAAGCCTTTTGAGTTCGCCAACTCCGATCTTATTTAGACAAGGCCATAATCAAAGTGGAAGTTCTCTCCTCCCTTCAGAGAAAGGTACCTCCTTCTTTGATGGACCGTTCTTTCCACTGGGAAAAATTAAAATTTCAGTGGCTGTGGAAGGTCTTGTGGAAAGACTGCACACACTTCATTTGGGAACAGCAAAGACAAAATCTACCACTGGTCTGTTTCTTACATGTAAAGTATATGTTCTAACAGATTCTTACATGTAAGGTATATGTTCTAGCAAAATCTGCTAGAAGAATTCAGTGACAATGTACTTATTGAAGGTGAGAAGCAAATGCTAAGGGAGCAAAAGCTACCTTCCCATATAAAGTAAAAAGCAAAATAAGGGAGAACCAAGTGGCAGACATCTCCTCCCCACCTCTTCCCCAGGCCCTGCGCCTTATCCGATCCAGTTCATTCAGAGAAGCAATGAAGTTGAGGCTACATGAAGACTAATGAAAACAAAATATTTTGAGGATACATACTGGCTTTATGGCAACTAAGAGTGCCAGCAGAGTGAAAATCAGCTAAACCAGAATGCAATCTGTTCCCACCTCACCTATAAGGAGGTTTTATAATTATTTGGCCAGGAAAACTCAACTCATAAAGCAATAAAATAAAATAACTGATACGTACCACAGCCATCTAATGACAACATATGAAAAAGAGCAGTACAATTAATTTAATTCTATTTTTAAATCTTTTTAGTTATAAAATATTACATACTAAAAAGCACGCAAAACAGCAGTGTTCTGCTCAATGATTTACCCAGAATGAACACCCATAAAACCACCACCAACTCCAAGAAATAGAATATTGATGGGTCCCAGAAGTCATTCTCATTTTCTCTATGATTATCCTTCTTTCCCCCAAAAGTAATCATTATCCTGACTTCTATGATAATTACTTCCTTATATTTCAGTACAATGCTTCAGTCTACCCATGAATTCTTAAACATTATGGTATAATTTTGGAGATGTTTAAAATTTTATTAAATGGAATCATATATATATATATACACACACACACATATGTATGTATGTATGTATAACACACACACACTCTTTTATCCTTAGGATTGTGCCTGTAAAATTCATCCATGTTGGGGTGTAAACCTCTGGTTTATTTATTTTCAAGGAGTTCAATTGCTGAGTCACAAGGGATGTACATTTTCTACTTTCATAGGTAATGCCAAATTATTTGCCACAGATCTTGTGGTCAATATACCTCCAGGAGTATAGGAGAATTCTGCACATCCTTACCTTCATTTGGTCTGATCAGTCTTTTTCATGTTAGTTATTCTGGTAGGTTGCTAGTGGTATCATGTGTTATTGCATTCTCCTGATGATTTAGGCTTAGGTTCTTTTTTTATAATTTATTTTATTTTTTAGAGAATAGCAAAGTGTATTTTTTTTAAAGATTTAGTTACTTTATTTGAAAGTCAGATTTACAGAGAGAGGAGAGGCAGAGAGAGAGATTTTCCATCTGTTGGTTACTCCCCAATTGGCTGCAATGGCTGGTGCTACACCAATCTGAAACCAGGAGCCAGGAGCTTCCTCCAGGTCTCCCATGTGGGTGCAGAGGCCCAAGGACTTGGGCCATATTCCACTGCCATCCCTGGCCATAGCAGAGAGCTGGATCGGAAGAGGAGCAACCGAGACTCGAACTGGTGCCCATTTGGGATGCCAGCACTGCAGGCAGCAGCTTTACCTGCTATACCACAACTCACTGGCCCCTAGGCTTAGGTTCTTTTGTATGTTTTACTGTCCATTATATAAACCTATTTAGTGTGAAGTACTCACTCAATACTATAATTTTTCTATTGGCTTGTCTCTCTTAATGACTTGTAATGATTTAAAAATATATTTAGGATAAAATCATTCGCTAGCCATATATATTAGAGATCTACACTATTCTACTGTTTGCTTGCCTTTTCACTTTCTTAATGCTCTGGGGGAAGCTAGCACTGTGATGGACTTCCATGTTCTTAGAGAGTCAACTAGGCAATGGGGAGTCTACATGGGAAGATATTTGGCCAGTCTCAGTGTTCCAGCCATCCCACTGCAGACACAGACACATGGATGAAAACACTGATTTAAACATTGCAGCTCTAGGATATATGACACTGAGAAGAATAAGAAGTAAAATTTGCATCAAGAGCTGAAACTTTGTGCAAAGGACCCCAACTGAGTTATCCCAGGCATCAGCGACCATTCAAACCACACAGCTGAGACCCAGTCACTGTCAAAAGAAAATTATCTATCCCTGGTGGTTTCTGCCAAAATCTAGACCCATAAAATCTTGAGCATTTTAAAATTCTGATGTCTTATGCTACTAAGTTCTGTATAGATTTTTATGCAGCGATAGACTAGAACAAAAAATATCATAGTCGGTATGGATCCTGATTCAGAAGGACTGGGAGAAGTGTAGAAGAGAGGTTCAGTGAGAGAAAAGCATAAAAGCCAAGCTGGTGAATGTAAAATATACACAGAGTCACTGGGTGTCAGTGAAGTGACCATACCAAGAAAATGGTAAGGCTATTTTAGGATAAATATCAAGATGTTTTTTACCACCAATTGATTAGAGAGCAAAAATAAAGAGCAATTCTGTTAGTATAACAGCACATTAACATGCAGCTATGATAGATGCCTCATTGTAGTAATAAATATTTGTTATGACCCATTGATGTGTGTCACTCTGAAGAATCTGAAGGACTCAGGACCGAACTGCTGTCATTTTTATTTAGTCATTCATTTATTCATTTTTATTTTATGAGCGCGAGAGAGACAGAGACAGAATGAGAGAGATTTTTAATCTGCTGAATCATTCTCTTTTTTTTATTAATTTTCAATTATCTTTATATACAGAAGATCAATTTAGCGTATGTTAAGTAAAGATTACCACATTTTGCTCCCACACAGAAACATAAAGTGTAAAATACTATTTGAGTACTAGTTATAGCATTAATTAAACACCTAAGAGTAATTGTGTATTAATTACAGAGCTCAACCAATAGTTTTAAGTAGAATATAAAATGCATCTTTTGCATTGTTGTGGCTTCCCCCCGACCTCCCTCCCTCCCGTGGCCCTCCCCTCACCCACTTCCTCTCCCCTCCCCCCCCTTCATCACGTTTCATTTTCGGTTACCTTCATATACCGAAGATCAATTTAGTATATACTAAGCAGGGATTTCAACAGGTTGAACTCACACAACCGAACCAGGTATAGGGTATTGTTCGACTAGTAGTGTTGTATTTGAGTTTCACAGATAAACATATTAAGGACAGAGATCCTGCGAGGGGAGCATGAACCCAGTGACTCCCGTTGTTGATTTAACAATTGGCACTCTTATTTATGACGTCAGCAATCACCCGAGACTCTTGCTATGAGCTGTCTAGGCTATGGAAGCCCCTTGAGTTCACCAACTCTGAATTTGTTTAGTCAAGGCCATATTACAGTGGAGGTTCCTTCCTCCCTTCAGAGAAAGGCGCCTCTCTCCTTGATGGCCTGATCCTTCTGCTGGAGTGTTGTTCGCCAGGATCCTTCATTTAGATTGTTTTTTGCCACCATGTCATGGCTTTCCATGCCTGAGAGACTCTCATGGACCTTTTAGTCAGATCCGAATGTCCCAAGGGTTGATTCTGAGACAGGAGTGCTGTTTTGGGCATTTGCCATTCTATGAGTCTGCTGTGTGACCTGCTTCCCCAGCAGGATCATTCTCAACCCTTTTGATTCTATCTTTCATTATTTGCTTACACTGGTCTTATTTGTGTAATCTCTTCGACACTTACCCTGTCTTTTGGATCAGTTGTGTATTTATATTTGTCTCTTTACCAAGTGTGCTGGCATTGGTACCTGCCTCCTTGGTAAGATTGAGTTGAAATCCCCTGGCACATTTCCAGATCCACCATTGGAGGTAGGTCTGAGTGAGTATGTGCCGTCCTATATATCTCCTCCCTCTCTTATTCCCACTCCCATGTTCCACAAAGATCAATTTCCTTTTAATTTTTAAACGCTTAAGAATGGTTGTGCATTGATTACAGAGTTCAACCAGTGGTCTTGTGTAGAACATACCGAGCAACAACAACAACAAAAATACTAAAGGAACAAAATAGTAAGTTATTCCTCAACAGTCTAGACAAGGGCTGCTCGTGTCATTGTCTCTCATAGTGTCCATTTCACTTCAATGGGTATCATTTTAGGTGCTCGTTTAGTTGCCATCGATCAGGGAGAACATGTGATATTTATCCCTTTTGGACTGGCTTATTTCACTCAGCATGATGTTTTCCAGCTTCCTCCATTTTGTTGTGAATGCCCGGATTTCGTTGTTTTTTACTTCTGTATAGTGTTCCATAGAGTACATATCCCATAGTTTCTTTATCCAGTCATCCGTTGATGGACATTTAGGTTGATTCCATGTCTTAGCTATTGTGAATTGAGCTGCAACAAATATTGAGGTGCAAATGGCTTTTTTCACCCCTTTAATTCCATTTGGGTATATTCCAAGGAGTGGGATGGCTGGGTCCTGTGGTAGTGCTATGTTCAGGTTTCTGAGGACTCTCCAGACTGTCTTCCATAGTGGCTTTACCAGCTTGCATTCCCACCAACGGTGGATTAGTGTCCCCTTTTCTCCACATCCTCGCCAGCATCTGTTGTTGGTTGATTTCTGTATGTAAGCCAATCTAACCGGAGTGAGGTGATATCTCATTGTGGTTTTGATCTGCATTTCCCTGATGGCTAGGGATCCTGAGCATTTTTTCATGTGCCTGTTGGCCATGTGGATTTCCTCTTTTGAAAAATGCCTGTTAAGGTCCTTGGCCCATTTTTTTATTGGGTTGTTTGTTTTGATTCTGTGGTGTTTTTTGATCATTGTGTAGATTCTAGTTGTTAATCCTTTATCTGTTGTGTAGTTTGCGAATAACGTCTCCCATTCTGTTGGTTGCCTCTTCGCTTTCCTGACTGTTTCCTTTGCTGTTAAGAAACTCTTCAATTTTAGGTAATCCCATTTGTTTATTTTATCTTTGATTACCCGTGCCTGTGGGGTCTTCTCCAGGAATTCTTCGCCTATTCCGATATCTTGGAGGGTTTCCCCTATGCTCTCAATTAGTTTCATGGTGTCGTGGCGCAACTCTAGTTCTTTGATCCATGTTGAGTGGATTTTTGTATAAGGTGTAAGGTAGGGGTCTTGCTTCATACTGCGGCATGTGGACATCCAGTTTTCCCAGCACCATTTGTTGAAGAGGCTGTCCTTGTTCCAGGGGTTGGTTTTAGGTCCTTTGTCAAATATGAGTTGGTTATAGATGTTTGGATTGATCTCCGGTGTTTCTATTCTGTTCCATTGGTCTATCCATCTGTTTTTGTACCAGTACCAGGCTGTTTTGATTATAACTGCCTGTAGTATGCTTTGAAGTCTGGAATTGTGATGCCTCCGGCCTTGTTTTTATTGTAAAGGATTGCTTTAGCTATTCTGGGTCTCCTGTTTCTCCATATGAATTTCAGCATCGTTTTTTCTAGGTCTTTGAAGAATGACTTTGGTATTTTGATTGGTATTGCATTGAACTTGTAAATTGCTTTTGGGAGAATGGACATTTTGATGATATTGATTCTTCCAATCCATGAGCATGGCAGGTTTTTCCATTTTTTTGTGTCGTCTTCTATTTCTTTCTTTAGTGTTTTGTAATTTTCATCATAGAGGTCTTTGACCTCCTTGGTTAAATTTATTCCAAGGTACTTTATTGTTTTTGTGGCTATTGTGAATGGGATTGATCTTAGTAGTTCTTCCTCGGCCCTGGCATTGTCTGTGTATACAAAGGCTGTTGATTTCTGAGCGTTGACTTTGTATCCTGCTACTTTACCAAACTCTTCTATGAGTTTCAGTAGCCTCTTATAGGAGTTTATTGGGTCCTCTATATATAGTATCATGTCATCTGCAAACAGGGATAGTTTGACTTCCTCCTTTCCCATTTGTATCCCTTTAATTTCTTTTTCTTGCTTGATGGCTCTGGCTAAGACTTCTAGGACTATATTGAATAGCAATGGTGAGAGTGGGCATCCCTGTCTGGTGCCAGTTCTCAATGGAAATGCCTCCAACTTTTCCCCATTCAATATGATGCTGGCCTTTGGTTTATCATAGATTGCCTTAATTGTGTTGAGGAATGTTCCTTCTAACCCCAATTTGCTTAGGGTTTTCATCATGAAGGGGTGTTGTATTTTGTCAAATGCTTTCTCTGCATCTATTGAGATAACCATATGATTTTTGTTTCTCAATTTGTTAATGTGCTAGATTACGTTGATTGACTTTCGAATATTGAACCATCCCTGCATACCAGGGATAAATCCCACTTGGTACGGGTGAATGATCTTTCTGATGTGTAGTTGGATTCGGTTTGCCAGAATTTTATTGAGTATTTTTGCATCTATGTTCATCAGGGAGATAGGTCTGTAGTTTTCTTTCTCTGCTGTGTCTTTTCCGGGCTTAGGAATTAAGGTGATATTGGCTTCGTAGAAGGAATTTGGGAGGATTCCCTCTCTTTCAATCGTTTGGAATAATTTGAGAAGAACTGGGGTTAGTTGTTCTCTAAATGCCTGGTAAAATTCGGCAGTGAAGCCATCCGGTCCTGGGCTCTTCTTTTTCGGTAGTGCGTTTATTACTGATTCAATTTCTTCCATGGTTATGGGTCTGTTTAGATTTTCTATATCTTCAAGGCTCAGTTTAGGAAGGTTGCATTTGTCCAGGAATCTATCCATTTCTTCCAGGTTCCCCAATATGTTAGCATACATCTCTTTGTAGTAGTTTCTGATGATTCTTTTTATTTCTATTGTGTCAGTTGTTACATTTCCATTACTATCTTTGATTTTACAGATTTGGGTCTTCTCTCTCCTTTTTTTGGTTAGTTGGGCCAATGGTGTGTCGATTTTGTTTATTTTTTCAAAGAACCAGCTCCTGGCTTTGTTGATATTTTGTATTGTTTTTTTTTTTTTTTTTTGTTTCAATTCTGTTTATTTCTTCTCTGATCTTTAGTATTTCTTTCCTCCTTTTGGATTTGGGCTTGATTTGCTGCTGTTTTTCTAGTTCCTTGAGGTGCATGGAGAGTTCATTTGTTTGGTTCCTTTCCAGCTTCTTGATGTAGGCACTAATTGCTATAAACTTTCCTCTTAGCACTGCTTTTGCTGTGTCCCACAGGTTTTGATAGGTTGTGTTATCATTTTCATTTGTTTCTAGAAATCTTTTGATTTCTCTTTTAATTTCTTCGATGACCCACTGTTCATTTAGGATCATGTTGTCCATTCTCCATATATTTGCATATGGTGTAGAGATTCTTGGGTTGTTGATTTCAAATTTCACTGCACTATGGTCTGAGAAGCTGCATGGTATGGTTTCAATTTTTTTGAACTAGTTGAGGCTCCCTTTATGGCCTAGTATATGGTCAATCCTAGAGAATGTTCCATGTACTGGGGAGAAATACGTGAACTCTGTGTCTGTGGGGTGGAGGGTTCTGAAGATATCTATTAGGTCTATTTGGTCTATGGCATCAATTAGCTCAGTTGTTTCCTTGTTGAATTTCTGTCTGGTTGATCTGTCCATTGGTGAGAGTGGGGTGTTGAAGTCCCCTGCTACTATTGTATTTGAGTCTATATCTCCCTTTAAATCCTTTAGTAATTCTTTCAGGTAGCCAGGCGCCCTGTAATTAGGTGCGTATACATTTATAATAGTAATGTCTTCCTGTTGGATAGATCCTTTAATCATTATATAGTGCCCTTCTCTGTCTCTTTTAATAGTTTTTATGTTAAAGTCTATTTTGTCTGATATTAGGATGGCCACACCAGCTCTCTTTTGATTTCCATTAGCTTGGAGTATCTTTTTCCATCCTTTCACTTTCAGTCTGCGTGCATCTTTGCTGATGAGGTGTGTCTCCTGAAGGCAGCATATAGTTGGATCCTCTTGTTTTATCCAATCCGCTAGTCTGTGCCTCTTTGTCGTGGAATTAAGACCATTCACATTCAATGTGATTACTGTTAAGTACTGTCTTTTTCCCTTCATGTTTCCTGAAACGAGCTGTTTATGTATTTTGAACTTTGTGGGTTATTCTACATGCGCTTTTTTTTTTTGCAGTGAAGTTCTTGTTTTTGTATTTCTGTGTGCAGCACGTCTTTGAGCAAGTGTTGTAGGGTTGGACGCGTGGATACAAATTCTTTCAGTTTCTGTTTGTCGTGGAAGATCTTTATTTCCCCTTCATTCATAAATGATAGCTTTGCAGGATATAGTATTCTAGGTTGGCATTGTTTGTCTTTTAAAACTTGAAATATATCATGCCATTGTCTCCTTGCCTGTAGTGTTTGCGATGAGAAGTCTGGGGTGAGTCTGATTGACTTACCCCTGAATGTGATTTGTCGCTTTTCTCTGGCACATTTTAGGATTTGTTCTTTGTGTGTCACTGAACTGAGTGTTGCCACAATGTGTCGTGGTGAATTTCTCTTCTGGTCTACTCTGTTCGGAGTCCTGGCTATCTGTTGTATTTGTGTGTTGTTATCCAGCTGCCTTTGTTTAAAGTTTTCTGATATTATTTCGTTGAAGACACCGTCTAATCCATTCTCTCTTTCCACCCCCTCAGGGACTCCTATTATCCGAACATTACACCGTTTGATTGAATCTTGTAGGTCTCCGACCGTGTTTTTTAATTTTTTAATTTCTTCTTCCTGCGATTGAACTGACTGTATTATTTCTGGAAGTTTGTCTTCGAATTCTGATATTCGGTCTTCTATTTCATCTGTTCGATTTCCGAGGGATTCCACGGTGTTTTTTATATGGTCAATTGAGTTTTTCAGTTCTAGTATCTCATTCTGGCTTCTCTTTAAGATCTCTAATCCTTGGGCTTGTTTTTCATTCAGCTCTTGACACTGTTTCTCATTATTTCTAAGTATTCTGATTATTAATTTTCTGAATTCTTTTTCTGGCATGTTTTCAACTTCTTCTTCTGCCTCTGTTATGGTTGGTTTAGCCTGCTCCATTGGCAAATTTATATTATCTTCTATATTTTTTTGGTTTTTGGTTTTGTTTTTTGGCATTCCGTCTGGGTGATTTTTCGGGTTGATTTCCCTCTACTATAGGCTGCTGTGAGTCTCTACCAATATCCAGTGTAATCAGGCTGCTCTACATAGCCCACAGGTAAACAGACAGGATGGCTGCTCTCTGCCCACTGCAGCTCTGGATCCTGTGCTTTTTCCCCACCAGGAGGCGCTATTCAGTAACTTGAGTAGTCCGGTCTCAGGACTTTGGGCTGCCCTCCCTCGAGCACCCTCAGCTCCACCTTTGGGCTCCGCCTCCGAAGGTTAGTGTGGAGGCAAAGATAGTTCTCCTTTAAGCCCGAATGTAAACAAACAAAATGGCTGCTTCCTGCCCGCTGGAGCTCCGGGGAGGCGCCAAGAGATACTGGCTTACTCAGTCTCTCAGTTAGTGTCCCTGAATCGTGCACTCTCTCCACCGGCGCCACTCACTCTGTTCCGTTGTTCTATTTCCTCTCCCACTCAGTCGTGCATGTCTCAGTGTCCGTCCCAGGGTGTGTTGGGGGAGGGGTGGCGGCAGCTGTGCCGCGGTGCTGGGCTAGTGCCCCGTCTCACCTCGGCTTCCAGCGCTGGTGCGTACACGCTCCTGCTAGTGTCCTGAGTCTCAGGCGTCCGCGTCCTCCACGCGTGTCCACCCTAACACCCCAGTTTGAGGAAGGGCTTAAAAACTACAAATTTTCATCCCTCTTTGAACCTTCCCTTAGTGGAGCTTCGCTGTGCTCCCTCCCTCTCTATTCCGCCATCTTCCGGTAATCCCTAATCTGCTGAATCATTCTCTAAAAGCTCAAAACAGCCAGAGCTGGGTCAGGTCAAAGACAGAAGCCTGGAACTCAATCTGAGTCATTAGCAGGAAGCTGGAATTGATAGCAGAACCAACACTTGAATTCAAGCTCTCCAATTATTGGTTATAAGTGTCACAAGCAGCTTCTTAACACTAGGCCAAATGCCTGCCCCTGATGTCATTATTCAAAAAAAGAAAGAATGATCTCTTGGATGATTATGTTATGACTCATGTACTAAGGGAGTAATTCTATGGGAAAAACACTTTTACTTGGTTGTTTTTTTCATTTGTTTTTATTTCCCAGTAGATCCTGAATTCAGTGTGTATCTATTATCAGCAGTTAATAGGGAGACTCTCTGGAAATCAACTTGCCTACAAGCTCTATAATATTTACCAAGTTTATGTATAGAAATACATTAACATAGGTAGTAACAAGCATTAAATTATGAAACACCTTGAAATCATAAAACAGGTGCTTAGAAGTAATTTTAGGAACAATTGGGAACCTCTTGTTTGTTAAAGAACAAATATATTACAAACGTGATTTCTGTGTACCTTTGAGAAGAGAAAGCAGCAAAAAGACAGATGAGTCTGCTGAATACAGAACTGGGTAGACACATGTGTGAAGCTTACATCAGAATAAGACTGAGAACTAACATAAAGCAGTAATGACAATAGGATGGGATTGCCATTTCATTGTGTCCCTTCCCTTTCATTTATCAACTTTGAAAATTTCCTTTGAAGCCATAAGTGGAATGAGGCAGTGATTTGAAGGAAAGTATATTATAACTGCATGTCTTAACTATGAATTATAGCACAAAAAATTGTGGAGCACAAACTGGATGGCTGCATATTGACTTTTGTTGTCAACATCTTGCATGATAGCTTATCTCATAATGTTGGCATTTTGAACCATAGTGAATAAACATTTTCTGAACTACGAAGAATATATTTTTATCCTTAGTGATACATAACTCCAGGTATCTTTAGAGGAAAAGAGGACATACTGGAGTTCAATAATAAAATGTTTATTACAGCACTGAATGTGAAAATGCCTCAGCCATAGTTTTAAAAAATGCATGACAAGAATACATGGCCCTTCGATGAAATGATGATAAATAAATAAATAAAGCCTAGAGGCAGAAAGGCCCTACCAGATTATACAGTAAAGATATGACCAAGAGAAAGAGAAGTCGTTCATAAAATAGGAACTTCACAATGAGACTACAGGACATTTCCTCTCCCTGAACTCTGCTCCTTTTTGCTGATCAACTTAGACACCTAGACATTTAAGTAGGGAAGAGAGAAACATATTTTTCATACATTTTTGCTTCATTAATGGCTTATTGTGGCAAACAATAGATTCCATATATGGTAGATTTTGAGTTATTTTATCTGATTTTTTAATATAAAAATTTGGAGCTTCCGAATTGTTTATTCTTTTTCTTTTAATGTGAGAATATTACCATCTGTGGAAATGCACACTATTTCTGATGTCAATACAAGTATGAGATAATGTATGGAAAGAATTTTAAAACCATAATTTATGATGTAAGGCATTAGAATAGTAATATAGACAATAATAATGATGACAGTGTTACCAGGTACAAATTGACTTGCATGTTAAATGTGACCTATTCCTAGATATTAAGTGGAAAGGGAAAATGTCATTTTTCTGTTTTGGAAAAGGAGAACTGAGATTTTCCCTGCTCGTAGTCTTTTAACATAGGCTATTTTATTTATAATAATGTGCCATTCTGTATTTACCAAGATCCACTGTGTGTAAAATTCATTTCTAGCTATTTTGGAGAACTGTAAAAAGTAGTAGTAAAGTCTCTGAACACAAAGAATTTATTTTCTAATGATAAAGAATGAACAATTTCATGTACCTAACACGCATGTGAAAACATATGTGTGTAAATTATATTCATACCTCAGTGTACATGTCTTACCTACACATCCACTGTTTCAATGATTTAGTAGGGAAGGTGGAAAACCATGGTCAAAAGATCAAATCTAGTAATAGGCCTGCTTTTGTTAAAGCTCTTAAACTAAGAATGGTTTTTACATTTTAAAAGGGTGGTAAAAAGATAAAAAAAAAAGAGGAATATGTAATAGAGACAGTATCTGGTCCAGAAATTCTAAAATATTCATTTTTTGGCCCTTTAGAGAAAAATTTTCACTGACTCTTGATTTAGAGTAATCCATAAAACTATGAAGTTTTGCTAAATTACAGAGATGGTAACTGTCTGGGATTAGTGTGAGATTAATTGCAGGATGACCTCTAATGACACGGAATGAAGCTTGAATGGAAATCTCTCATATCTGCACTGGCCCTCAAAGGCCTTTCTGTGTTTACATTAAAAATGTGTATTTTGGGGCTGGCACTGTGGTGTAGCGAATAAAATGGCTGCCTGCAACAACAGCATCCCATATGGGCACTGGTTTAAGTCCCAGTTGTTCCACTGCTATTGTGCCTGGGAAAAGCAGCAGAGGATAGCACAAATAGCTGGGTCCCTGCCACCCATGTGGGATACCCAGAAGAAGCTCCTGGCTCCTGGTTTTGGCCTGCCCTGGCCCTGGCCATTGTGGGAGTAAGCAAGTGTATGGAAGATCTCTCTTTCTCTTTCTCTCCATGTCTCTCCATTTGGCTCTGTAACTTTGAATTTCAAATTAATAAATCTTTTTTTAAAGTACTTAATTAATACTCATTACTACAGGGCTTTTCATCTGTTTGATTTTCCAAGCAGGTGCACATATCTCTGTCATTTCTGATAGTACAAACTACTCAAATTGAAGGAGCTGAGGCAAAATATACGAAATTGGTTTATTGATTCCAACTGAAATTACTTGAGGAACTGTAGCTTCAAAAAGGGCCATTTGTCCTGTCTTTTCCTACATACAGCAAGCCATAAAGATTCTTCTGGGAGGGCTGACCTCCACATACCCAGTACAGGATGGAGCCTTGGTCACCAAAGACTGGTAACTGGGGCTACAATGAACCTGAATAAATAAACTCATCGGAGTTATCCTTATCTTCTACTAGCTACTACCTACCTCATATATATCTCTTAGTAATGTCCTAAGAATAACCCCAGTCCTGATGTCCATTTGTCCCTTCACAAATTTATTGTTCTTTGTCTAAAAAGTACAAAAAACAGCATGCTTTGGTCATCTCTTTGAAGATCCTCATATACATACAAATTTAATAAAATGTTTATGCCTTTTTCTTGTTAGGCAGCTCTTCTATTAATTGGGTTCTTAGATCCAGCTCAAAGAGCCATGACAGACAGGAAGTGTTCCATCTCTTGCTTACAAAGTCAAATAACTAAACCTAGGTCTCCATTTTCTCTTCCTCAACACCATGCTAGTTTTCAATGTTTTAGCATTCTATTTATAAAACGTGCCAATAGGACCTTGGGTTGCTTTCTCAGTGGCATTTAACCTTCTATACTGAATTTTGTGGCTAATTGTGACATTAGCACTGATTGAAGTTGCCATTGAATGTGACAGAAAAGGCACATATTTTCCCAACTGTTCTTTGATGTGTGAACCAGAAAACAGTCTTTTAATTCAGTGTAGCAGCTGGAATTTTGAGTATGGGACTCAACCATTTGGTTCATTTTCTTTCCAAAGCCTTTGCTGGGAAGCACGATTTCATTTATGCCTCAAAAGCATTCTTTGTGGGAGTTTCTACTGGGTTGTATGTGTGTGTCTGTGTATGTATGCGTGGTTTCATTTTCTCTATACCACTAGCACTCGCATCTCTAAACTGCTTGCCCAAGTACCTGTGGCAGGCTGGTATACTGGTTCTGTGAACATGGACAGAGAGTAGCATATATGAAGAGTACTAAGGAGAACAAACATAGTACATTAATAAGACAGTGAGATAAGCAGCCATGCTGGGCAGAGATTGCTAATACGTCAATATAAGCAATTGCAGCCAGTCCATGGATTTGCTATTAGAGACAAGAGCAACCACTTAGATTTAAATCAGTTCACTGGCCTAAACATGTCCTCCAAATCACTGATTCAGGCATCTATTAGGCACTTGATCAAATCTCTGTTCAAAACAAACCTGTATGCTTTCAGTGACGATTTAAAGAATGTCTTTCATACTCCAGTGTTTAAGACAGTCCCTGGAAAATTGAATGTACCAAATGCTTGTGAATCATTAAATGAATACTCTGTCAAACGGATAATAATTACGACAGCAATGGTATTAACATTTATTGAAAGTTTACTGTGTACCAAGCACTGAGTAAAATCATATTAGACCAACTTTTTCATTTATACCAACACACCTAATATTATTTAACACACCAAAGGCTAGATTCTAATATTGTTCATGTTTATCAAATGAGGAAAGCAAGGCATAAAGAGTTTAAAGATAATTATATGCAGTTTTTGCCTACTTTTGGCTACTTGGTCATTTAGTGTTGAATGAAACAAAGAGCCTCATAAATTCTTTTTTTAACTTTTATTTAATAAATATAAATTTCCAAAGTATAGCTTATGGATTACAGTGGCTTTTTCCCCTCATAACTTCCCTCCCACCCACAGCCCTCCCATCTCCCACTCCCTCTCCCATTCCATTCACATCAAGATTCATTTTCGATTCTCTTTATATACAGAAGATCAATTTAGCATATATTAAGTAAAGATTTCAACAGTTTGCACCCACACAGAAACACAAAGTATAAAGTACTGTTTGAGTACTAGTTATACCATTAATTCACAACACATTAAGGACAGAGATCCTACATGGGGAGTAAGTGCACAGTGACTCCTGTTATTGATTTAACAATTGACACTCTTATTTATGGCGTCAGTAATAACCCAAGGCTCTTGTCATGAGTTGCCAAGGCTATGGAAGCCAACTCTGATCTTAGTTAGACAAGGTCATAGTCAAAGTGGCAATTCTCTCCTCACTTCAGAGAAAGGTACCTCCTTCTTTGATGATCTGTTCTTTCCACTGGGATCTCACTCACAGAGATCTTTCATTTAGGTCATTTTTTTCTTGCCATAGTGTCTTGGCTTTCCATGCCAAAAATACTCTCATGGGCTCTTCAGCCGGATCCGAATGCCTTAAGGGCTGATTCTGAGGCCTGAGTATTGTTTAGGACATCTGCCATTCTATGAGTCTGCTGTGTATCCCGCTTCCCATGTTGTATCGTTCTCTCCTTTTTAATTCCATCAGTTAGCTGCAAGAATTATACATGGGTATATACTCGGAAATGGGATTTTCCAGAGAATCATTCCACTAGCCCTGAATTGTAACCAGTGACTAGAAATGGAAAACTCATGAAGAATTTGTGTGAAAACACACACACACACACACACACACACAGAGATAGAGAGAGATCATAAATCATAGGGAAAATCGATACTATGATACTATATGCCAGAACTGGGAGCTGCTGCCGAGGCAGGTGTAGACTCTAGATACTGGTTTGTTCCTTCAAAGAGTATCATTTTTTCTAGTTTATTAGGCAGTTAACTCAAATGGACTCAAACTTCATACTCTGCATCTCCTGTAATGAGCAGCAACTGAAATCTTTATCAAGATATTTTCGCCTTAGGTGGGTTGCTTGAACTTTGCCTCACACATGCATGGTTCAGACATTAGCCAGAGATTTGGGTCGAGTTACATGCAAATTCAGAGTTCCTCTTATTGCACTTCTCCATTCTGCTTTTTTTTATTTCCTTACTTTACAGCCACCATGGTCACTTAACCTCTGTTCCTTCTTTGATGAAGCCTGTGTTTTCTAACCCAGGTTTAGCCCCTGTTTTCACTGGACTGACTGTAGCCTATCCTGAGCAAAAAGCTGTAAAAGGAGAAACTTACCCCATCCCAGTTCCTACTTGCAGGTGTAGATTCTCCTTTACTATCTTTAGTATCTAGCATAGCCGGTAGCATGTGTGTGTGTGTGTGTGTGTGTACACACAAATTTTTTTTATTTTTTTAAACTTTTATTTAATGAATATAAATTTCCAAAGTACAGCTAATGGATTACAATGGCTTCCCCCCCATAACGTCCCTCCCACCCGCAACCCTCCCCTTTCCCACTCCCTCTCCCCTTCCATCCACATCAAGATTCATTTTCGATTCTCTTTATATACAGAAGATCAGTTTAGCATACATTAAGTAAAGATTTCAACAGTTTGCTCCCACACAGAAACATAAAGTGAAAAATACTGTTTGAGTACTAGTTATAGCATTAAATCTCAATGTACAGCTCCATAGCCTTGGCAGCTCATGACAAGAGCCTAGGGTGATTACTGATGCCATAAACAAGAGTGTCAATTTGTTAAGTCAACAACAGGAGTCACTGTGCACTTACTCCTCATGTAGGATCTCTGTCCTTAGTGTGCTGTACACACAAATTTTTATCTGTACATATTTATATCATGCTTGTCACATGTGTTTAATGTAGCAGAGAGTGGGTGGGGATTTCTGCTACAGAGTAAAGAAACCTAACGTGAATTAAATTCCCATCATCCTGCCAGTAAGAAGTCTGCTTAAGTCCCAAACATATAAGGCAAGAAAAATTTGGCATGTTCTTTGAACTCCAAGTATACCCATGTAAACACTGAAGAAGAGAAAAAAATACTTAGAAACCACAGTACTTCTATTTTTAATAAAAAACAAACTTCTTTAGGGGATGGCATTGTGGCCTAGCGGGTAAAGCTGCCACAGCGCTAGCACCCCATATAGGTACCTGTTCATGTCCCAGCTGCTCCACTTCCAGTACAGCTCTCTGCTATAACCTGGGAAAGCAGAAGATGGCTTTCTTTTTTTTGGACCCCTGCATCCACATGGGAGACCTGGAGGAAGCTCCTGGCTCATGGCTTTGGATCAGCCCAGCTCCAGTTGTTGTGGCAATTTGGGGAATGAACCAGAAGATGAGACTCTCTCTTTTTCTCTCTGTCTTTGCCCTCTGCCTCTGCCTCTCTGTAATTCTACATTTCAAATAAATAAATAAATAATCTTTCAGAAAAAGAACTTCTTTATTGAAATATAATTCACATATCATGCAATTCATCACGTTCAAGCATACAACCCCATGGTTTTTAGTATGTTCAGAGTTGTACAACCATCATGATCAATGTTATAACATTTCTTCATCCCAAATAAGAAACACTATAATCATTACTAGTCATTCCACATTTCTTCACCCCTCCCCATTCTATTAGTTCTCAGTATACAATTGTTTTAAATGAACATCACTGTTTTTTTTTTTTTTTTATCAGAGCTACTCATTGTCTAGAACGAGTAAGACTCAACAGACAAGAACTGAAAAACAAGAGAGTGGTGTTCCGAATGAATGCTTTTACAAATTCAAAGCTTGTTTGCCTGTAATTAGTCCATAAACTCACTGTCATCGAGGGAAAATTTTGAACTTTCTATTCTCACATAAAATTCTACCTGTTATGACTATTATGACTTCTTTGCCTCTTTCATGCCTTTCCCTGAAGCCCTTTAAAATCATGTAAGTGCATTTCCTCTATGGAAAGAGAGAGAGAGAGAGAGAGAGAGAGAGAGAGAGAGAGAGAGAGAGAGAGAACAAGCACCTTTGATTTGCAGGATGTCTGATGTTGGGGAAGAGATTAGAGATCTGGAAAAAATCTTTGCTGGGTGAGTCAACAGTAGACAGAGGACCTGTGTGCGTGTGACTTGCTTCAGCCAATGCAGTCTGAATAATGGGAAGTGATCACAAAATCCCTCTATTTGTCCCCAAATCACAAGTTTAAGTATATTAAGTAAAGCCAAAGATCTTTCCTTCACAAGTATTAGGGAATACATATTTCTATTTACTTTATGCAACTTTGGCTACAACTTTGTCTCCTGCATGATTTTCTATTTTTGTAACAGGAGTTTGTTAATTATTGAGGAGCACTGACTGCATTTCAATCCTCTCTCAATCTGAGTGATACTAATGAAAACAGAACAAACAGCACTGTAATCTATTTGGAAGGGTAAGGGATTATTGAAAAAAATATCATATCAAAGCCAGGCTGGACTGAATATGATGTCTGATGAATAGTTTTATGCAAGCCAAAACAGATTCTGAAGGGACTGACCTTTTATATTAAAAATTATTGTTTTTTTATTTCCTAGCAATCAAAGCTCTTTGCTTATTCCAAATAAATTGAATTGCTTCTTAAAATTCATGGTACTTATTGTATGTTTATCTTTCTTTGTATGCCTGAAGGAGAGACTGTTTCAGAATAATAATATAACTTTATCAGTGCTGGTCAAAGGAAGTTTATCATGTGGAAGGCTTTGACACGCATTTGTCAATCGATGGTAGTGCTCACAGTGATAGAGACTTGTCTACATCTTTCAATAAAGAGGTATAAATTAAATTACCAACATAGTAATGCATCAGTGACCTAATGTAGACAATTAGAGGTATTGAAAATCATGACAAATTGCTTTTGCAAAGGGTGTGGTGTTCACTACTGTGCAGTTAGTAATTTTAAATTCCTCACATCTGAACTTTCCTACTTACATGGGAAATGACCATATTGTTAATATTTTCAGATATGTGAAACTAACAGCCTTGAAAAAATTTAGTCAAAAAGATGACTTATAAACTATTCTTTAAATGACTTCTATAAATTTAAGAAATTAAAATAACTTTTTTGCATATAAAAGGATGAAAGCCTTATTTTTATTTTCAGGAAATCATAAGAAATCATGAAGACATAAAATTATTCTATAGGATGTCAATTTCAATAAGGATAATATACTAAACAGAGTCAGAACTATTGATGTTTGCAGATTCACCTTTTAGACACACTTGGCAGAAATGAAAATATCAAGGTCACTTGATTTTCTCTATTTCATTAAAATGATTTAGCCAGATTTTTATCTTGGTAAACAATTTAAAAGTGAGATGATGTGTATAATTGAAATAAAAGCAATGAAGATAGAAGCAACATTTTCTCAATATCTCATTTTAAATCACATTATGGATATGGAACCATAAGCTGCTTTTTTTTTTTTTTTTTTGACAGGCAGAATTAGTGAGAGAGAGAGACAGAGAAAAAGGTCTTCCTTTTCCGTTGGTTTACCCCCTAAGTGGCTGCTAAGGCTGGCGCTGTGCTGATCCGAAGCCATGAGCCAGGTGCCTCCTCCTGGTCTCCCATGCGAGTGCAGGGCCCAAGCATTTGGGCCATCCTCCACTGCACTCCCGGGCCACAGCAGAGAGCTGGACTGGAAGAGGAGCAACCGGGAAAGAATCTGGCGCCCCAACTGGGACTAGAACCCGGGGTTCTGGCGCCACAGGCAGAGGATTAGCCTAATGAGCCACAGTGCCGGCTGATAGGCTGCTTTTAAAAAAGATGTATTTATCTGAAAGGGAGGGAGGGAGGGGGAGAGAGAGAGAGAGAGAGAGAGAGAGAGAGAGAGAATCTTCCATCTGCTAGTTTACTCCCCAAATGCCCACAAGAGCCAAAGCTGAGCCAGGCTGAAGCCAGGATCCAAGAACTCCATCTGTCTCTCCCACAGAGGTAGCTGGACCACAATCACTAGGACCATCACCTGCTTCCTCCCAGTTATATTAGCAGGAAGCTGGATCAGAAGCATGTAGCAGCAGGGATGTGAACCCAGTACTCTGACATGGAATGTGGATATCCCAAGGGAGGGTTGAACCCGCTGTGCAACAATGCCTGCCCCAGATAAGTTACTAATAAAAGGCCTGGGCAACTGTTTGGTTCAGCAGTTAGGTCAATGCTTTGGATGCCGGCATCCCATATTGGAATGCCTGGTTTGAGTCCCAACTCCTCCGTTTCCAACAGAACTTCCTGTTGATGCCTACCCTGGAAGGCAGCAGATAGTGGCTCCAGTACTTGGGACCCTAGCACCCATGTGGGAGACATAGCTTGAGTTCTTGGCTCCTGACATTGGCCTGGCCCAGCTCTTGCTATTGCAGGCATTTGGGGGAATGAACCAGAGGATATAAGATCTTTTTTCTGTATATGTGCCTTTCAAATAAATAGATGGAAATAAATAAACAAAATGTAAAAAAGTTTGACTATTTAGAGTGAATTCTATACTTATATTAATTAAATTTTTTTTAAAGATTTGGCTATTTTTTGACAGGCAGAGTTATAGAGGGAGAGGCAGAGACAGAATGAAAGAGATATCTTCCAGCCATGGCTCACTCCTCAAATGGCCACAAGGACCAGGGCTGGGCCAGGTTGAAGACAGGAGCTTCAACCATGTCTCCTAAGTGGATGCAGGGGAACAAGGACTTGGGCCATCAGCTGCTGCTTTTTCAGGCACATTGACAGGGAGCTGTATCAGAAATGGAGAAGCTGGGTCTCAAACCAGTGACCATATGGGATGAATAACCCACTGCATCACAGTGCCAGCCCCATAAAACTTCCTTCTCAGTATGGGAAGTTGATTCCCCACAAACCATAAATGAAATGTATCCTCTGTGAGTAGAATATTTTTAACAGATGTGCATTTAGTTGAAAAAGTCCAACAGCACAAATAAAAACAAAAATGTTCTGGTTTTTAAAATTTATATCTTATACTGGTTTAAAATTTTAAAAATGCTTAAAAGATACTAGTTATTAGTACTCGAACAGTACTTTATACTTTGTGTATCTGTGTGGGTGCAAACTGTTGAAATCTTTACTTAATATATACTAAGTTGATCTTCCCTATTTAAAGATAATTGAAAATGAATCTTGATGAAGAATGGAATGGGAGAGGGAGTAGGAGATGGGATGGTTGTGGGTGGGAGGGAGGTTATGGGGGGAAAAGTTGCTATAATCCAAAAGTTGTACTTTCAAAATTTATATTTATTAAATAAAAGTTTAAAAAGATACTAGTTATCAACCTGTGCAATAAAAGGAATAGGTATACTAATTCTTCAAGATAAAAAACTGAAACTTAGGTTAAGTGATTTGCTCTAGGTCTAAATGCACATAAGAGAGATTCTTGGGGTTAAAATCCAAGATTCACTTCCCAAATTTCAGTGTCCTTCTATTAAAGTATTTAACTCATTTTTAGAAATCATTATTTATGTATATGTCTATCTGTTGTATAAGACAGGGAACTCAATGATCGCATAATCCCCAGAGTTTAGGATAGCTCCTAGTTCATAGAAGGCACCCACCTTATGTTCACTGAGTTAGAATGGTAAGAATTAAATTGATGAGCTGAAAATTATAAAAAAATATATCTCTGGATCTGATGTTGTGGCACAGCAGGTTAATCTGCCACCTGTGATGCCAGCATCTCGTATGAGCCCCAGTTCAAGTTTTGATTGCCCAGCTTCTGATCCAGCTCCCTGCTAATGAGCCTGGGAAGACAGCGGAAGATGACCCAAATACTTGGGCCCCTGCACCCACGTGGGAGACCTAGATGGAGTTCTAGACTCCTGGGTTCTGTCTGGCCCAGCCCTGGTGGTTATGATCATTTTGGGGGGTGAACCAGCAGATGGAAGCTCATTCTCTTTCTCTCTCTGCCTTTCAAATAAACAAATAAATATATATTAAAAATATTTCTCATTTGTTAGCTGAAATTTATTTTAGTTGGGAAAATGTCAATTATAATGATCTGCATGGGCTTATAGACTGTCCCAAAACACGCTGATAAACCTAAAATATGCAGATCTATGCCTTCATGAAGCCATTGTAATCTCATTTTGCATATTATTGGCAATAGATGTTTTTCTGCTTTTCTTGTTCCTCGTCCTCCTTATTCCCCTTTGGTGGGCTTCATGATCAATTTATTATCCTATCAGAAAATCATTCCTCTATTTGCATACTACAGTTCCACTTATTTTAGTGGGAAAGACTATCTAGTACTTTTCAAGCACAGGAGATAAATTATTATATCTATATGAAAATCATTAGTCTTCCCTGTAAACTGGCCCCTCGAAGCCACTTTAACTTTCATCACTAACTATAAGGTAGTCATAGGTTGGTTGAGATTGAAACCTTTCATGTATGCTCACATTTACATCACATTGGTGGCCTCAAGAGAGTGAAACACAAGCAGTTCCATTTCCAAGGGTAAAAAGTAAAAAGCTGCATCTAAAAGACAAAATCACAGTTCTAGCTACACAAATAGATGAATCACAGCACACTGAGATACTGAAAAATACCAAAAAATGCTGTGGGAAGTTTTCTGCCTTCAAGGAAATAATGATCTGTTTAAAGATTAAGATTCTCAAAATAATTAGCAAGCAATGCAGAACTGCACTAAATTATGTGGCACAATGTTCAACTGTTACAGAAAATAAGGGCAAAGGAAGTTACTACAGAGTACAGAAATCCCAGAAAAGGAGGTTTCTGCAGGACACCAGCTCCTACCCATGACCCTCTTTCCAACTCTAAACTGAACATATGCAGACTACCCAGAATGCTTGCCTTAATAATTCATGAAGAAATACTTCCCTTTCAAGACCTTAGTCATTGTTGATGAGAA
The DNA here is from genome assembly GCF_964237555.1 of Oryctolagus cuniculus. Lineage (NCBI taxonomy): Eukaryota > Metazoa > Chordata > Mammalia > Lagomorpha > Leporidae > Oryctolagus > Oryctolagus cuniculus. The sequence continues at coordinate 16,566,962 of NC_091453.1, forward strand.
AGAAAATTATTATAGTCATCATGGAGAGCAGTATGGAGGTTCCTCAAAAAACTAATAGTTCTACCAATGACCTAGCTATCCCAGTTCTTTGTATTTATCCCAAGGAAATGAAAACAGCATATGAAAGGGATACCTGCATTCTCACATTTATTGTAGCACTACTCTTAATAGTTAAGATATAGAGTCAACCTAGGTGTCCATCAATGGATGAGTGGATAAAGAAAACTTGGTATATATACACAATGAAATATTATCCAACAATAAAAAAGAATGGAATCCTGATATTTACAGAAAATGAATGGAACTGGAGGTCATGGAATTACCTGAAGTGAGTCAAAAACAGAAGGACAAACACCACTTATTCTCTCTCATATGTGGAAAATGTTTAAATCCATCTAAAAATTTATAATAGTGACTATTAGAAGCTGGGGAAAGGAGATGAGGAGTAGGGGAGGTAGAAGAGAGGGAATTTGGATAATGTGTACAGTTTGACCAAAGTAACAAGTTCTAGTGTTCCACAGTAAAGTGAGGGCAGCTATATTTCACAGTAATGTATCACATACTGTACAAAGAACTGCCAGAGAGGAGTTGGTAGGCTCCAAACATAAAAAAAGACAAATGGCTAATTGCCTGATTTGATCTTTCTATGCTGCACATGTATGTTGAAATACTGCACGGTACCCTATAATAATGTTCACATTGAAAAGTATTACAAGGGGCCAGCGCTGTGATATAGAAGGTTAAGCTGCTGTCTGCAGTGCTAGTATGCTATGTGGGCACCAGTTCGAGTCCCGACTGCTCCACTTCTGATCCAGCTCCCTGCAAATGGCCTGGGAAAAGCACTGGAGGATGACCCAAGTGCTTGGGCCCCTGCTACCCATGTGGGAGACCCAGAAGATGCTCCTGGCTCCTAACTTTGGCCATTGCAGCCACCTGGGTGGGTGGTTCTCTCTCTCTCTCTCTCTCTCTCTCTCTCTCTCTCCTCTATTTCTGCCTTTCAAATAAATAAATATTTAAAAATTAGTACATGTAAAATATTTAGAAAAATAAATCCCTTTCTCCTTGACCTTCCTTTGATTAACTCTTCTGAGTCTCTTTGATTTTCCCTTTCACAATGATACATTTTTAGTACTCTGATTTTTTGTTCATATACTTGTGTGACTGCGTATGTGCATGCGTGTATGTATATTCCATTTTCAACTTGTTTAAGGTCGTAACACTTTTTTCCTTATTACATTTTCCACCACATTAATATCAGTCCTCCACAAATGAATCACTCCACTGGAGTCATTGGGACACATAACTTCCTGCAACAGCCAGGCATTTGGGATTTGGAGAGAAAACCAGTAGATGGAAAATATCTCTCTCTCTCTCTCTCTCTCTCTCTCTCTCTCTCTCTCTCTCTCTTCTCCCTCCTCCCCCTCCTCTCCCTCCTCCCCCTCCACCCCTCCTCCCCCTCCACCCCTCCTCCCCCTCCTCTTTCTTCTCCTTCTCTTCCTCCTCCTCCTCCTCCTCCTCCTCCTCCTCCTTCTCCTCCTCCTTCTCCTCCTCCTTCTCCTCCTCCTTCTCCTCCTCCTTCTCCTCCTCCTTCTCCTCCCACCCTCCCTTTCAAATAAAAATAAGTAAATAGCCGGCGCCGTGGCTCACTAGGCTAATCCTCCACCTAGCGGCGCCAGCACACTGGGTTCTAGTCCCGGTCGGGTCGCCGGATTCTGGCCCTCTTCCAGGCCAGCTCTCTGCTGTGGCCTGCGAGTGCAGTGGAGGATGGCCCAAGTGCTTGGGCCCTGCACCCCATGGGAGACCAGGAGAAGTACCTGGCTCCTGCCTTTGGATTAGCGTGGTACGCCGGCCGCAGTGCGCCAGCCATGGCGGCCATTGGAGGGTGAACCAATGGCAAAAGGAAGACCTTTCTCTCTGTCTCTCACTGTCCACTCTGCCTGTCAAAAAAAAAAAAGTAAATACTTAGAAAGCATATGCATATACATGTAAACATGTGCCATGGATAGAGTTTGAAGCATGTTAAAAGAATTTTGTCTTTGTACAGCAATCCCTCAAAGTATAAATGAGGTTATATAAAGCATTTGTCCCCAAAATTAAACACTACCCAACCATTTTCTGTATCTCTTTTATTGATTAATTGTCATATTGATTCATTACTTTTTACATTTGAAAACAAAAGGCAAAAACTGTACTACATTTGAGAAAATGCTGTGTAGGGAGCAACCTACAGCAACTGAAAAATGCTTAATGTCTGTTATATTTCTTTTAGCGTTAGGGCAAAAAATATGTGAAGTAGTGAATTGTGTAATTAGACTTTCAGTGAAAACTTTTATCTTTCATTAGTTGTGTGAACTTGGGCTAGTCACTTAGTTTCCTTAAGCTTCAGTTCCCTCATAAGTGAACATCGGATTAATAATGCATATTCCATCACTCAGGATTTACACACATGGGCATATATCCAATAGAAATGCATACATTTATTTTCACAAAAATAAGGTACTAGAAACTTCATAGTAGCACTATTCCTAATAGACTCGAACTGCAAACTCTTGAGTGTACACAGAAGAGTACATATTTTATGATTATATTACTGTAAAAAAATGAAAATCAGGAAACTAATATATATTAGAAGTAAGGGTATTGGCTTCCTGGAATGGGGAGGGTTTGGGATGGAAAGGAAGAAAAAAGATAGCTTTCTACAGTGCTGATCATATTCTGTTTCTTGATCTGGCTGCTAGTTTCACAGGTGCTCTCAGTTTGTGAAAATTCATAGAGATCTAGTTATAATATATTTTTAAAATCTTTTAAAAGATTTATTTATTTATTTGAAAGCCAGAGTTTCACAGAGAGAGAAGGAGAAGCAGATAGAGAGATCTTCCATCCACTGGTTCACTCCCCAGTTGGCTGCAACAGCTGGAGCTGAGCTGATCTGAAGCCAGGAGCCAGGAGCTTCTTCCCGGTCTCCCATGTGGGTGCAGGGGCCCAAGGACTTGGGCCATCTTCCACTGCTTTCCCAGGCCATAGCAGAGAGCTGGATTGGAACTGGAGCAGCCAGGACTTGAACCGGCACCCATACAGGATGCTGGCACTGCGGGAGGCGGCTTTACCTGCTACGCCACAGTGCCGGCCCCTATAGTTATAATATATTAATTTAACTGTATCTTAATTTTATTTTCATAATTTTTAAAATCACTTAATATTTACCCCTAAATATTAATAAGAGAACTGAGTCAAATGACATTTATGAAAGTACTCAAGCAGATGCTATACTACATCAACATTCCTTCCCAATATGGTTTATACCTCCAAATATATTTCAAATGAGGCCTTTGTATCATCTGCATTACATTTTAATATAATGTGAGACATAACGAGGCTGTACACTAATATCTTTCCAAACATATTTGCCCTTTCTTCTGCTCCTATCCACAGACATTCACAAATAAAAACGGGTACCTAATAGAGCTTCATCGTCAGGTTGCTATCTGTGAGTTGTTTCTTCCTGAAAATGTGTGCACACATAGCAACTATATAATAGTATCCATCATACACTAATAATGGGTGAACAGCAGCAGAATGGAGTTCATAATAGGACAAAAATAAAGTATAGTTCAGAGCAGAAAGCACTTTTTTTTTCAACTGGCAAGAAAAATATTGCTTGAAATTGTGATTTGGCAGTCCATCGCAAAGAAAATAAGTTGAAATGACTTTGTGCACCATCAATTTACTGATCAGGGCCTAACGGATATAAACATTGTGCTGAGGAATTACTTCCATTTCGGAGTGAACGGGGTATGCTGAGGGCTGATATAATCCCTAAGTCCTTTGAGTATTTACTGCAAATTGCCTTAAATTAAGGACTGAAAAAATTTTAAAGAAAAGAATAAAACATGACTATTTTTATTTACCAGATCTTTATCTATTATAGTCAGTAGTTTCACTCTGACTTGGTCACTAATGGTAGGCAATATCTTTCTTATTGCATAACATCTATTGTCCCATCTAACTAGAGCACTGAAGCCAAAGGAAGGTCATTGGATGACTGGGTTTTACAATAATAGCATTATTCACTGGAACTAAGCGTTCTTAGTAATTATTATCATGCATACATAATTTAATGCTTGCGTATCCATATCTTCGTAAAAATATTCATGGCAAAATTATTTTATGGTTCCTGGAATTACTTTATATTTACTTTTGTATAAATACAAATAACTACATTAAAGTTTGAAGATCAATCTTGAACTTGCTTTTTGAAATCTTAAATAATCAACTTTTCCCTACTGAAAGCAAAACTAGAAAGCATTAGAGGCCTATTATAATTGATTTTTCTTAGAACTGCAAAAATGTTTGTGGAGCAGCAAGAGAGCCAAAGGGGGAAAAGTCTAAAGTAATTATATATGACATTTCAGAAGATCAACTTCAGGCTGTCACTGTGGCATACCTGGTAAAGCCACCGTCTGTGGAGCCAGCATACCATATGGGTGCCAGTTCGAGTCCTGGCTGCTCCAGTTCCAATCCAGTTCTCTGCTATGGCCTGGGAAAGCAGTAGAGGATGGCCTCCAAGTCCTTGGGGCTCTGCACCTGCATGGGAGACCTAGAAGAAGCTCTGTGGGGAGCAACTCGGACTAGACTAAGTTACTCGAATTAAGACTTATTCTATGCATCTGCTCTCCCACAATATGGCGCTGAGAAGGGAGTAAACAGCTTCTACACAGCTGCCTCTCGCCAATTTGATTGACTGAGCTGCAGGAGCTGATCCTGCTCCTGATTGGAGGAGAGCAGCGTACTCGGCGTGTGGGTAGCAGAGCACGGATTGGTGGAAGAGGACTATAAAGGAGGAGAGAGACAACATGCACCAGGAACATCTATCTGAAGGAACACCTGAGCAGCCCCCGAGAGAGCCAGCCGGCGGTGTGCCGCTCCCCCGCGGAAGTGGGGAAAGTGGCAGGGGGCACCGGGAAGAACCAACAGCAAACCCGGGGAGGGCCGAGCAGACAAAAGAACAGCGCAGGGTCCTGTGTCGTTCCTCCGCAAAGAGGGGGAGTGACATAATGGTGCCATGACTCGGATAGGAAACCTAGGCAGGGTTTAGTGTCGTTCCTCCATGAAGAGGGGGAGCGACAAAGCTCCATGTTCCTGGCTTTGGATCAACCCAGTTCTGGCCATTGCAGTCATTTTCAAGATTCTCTCTCTCTCTCTCTCTCTCTCTCTCTCTCCTTCCCTATCCCTCCCTCCCTCCCCCCCTCTATCTCTTTGTAACTTTGCCTTTCAAATAAACAAATAAATCTTTAAAAAGAAGATAGACTTGCTTATCTGAAGACAAAACACCAACTATGAAATCCTTCTTACCTAACTTGATGACAAAACTCTCTCAAGCAACACCATACTTTATGTCTATAAAATCAGACAATCCTATTGAGTTAAATCCCAAAACAGGAAACAAATGTTAATACTGATGAATTAAATGGAACTCAACATATTTGTACTACATTCCATGATCCTCCCAGACTAGCCTTGAGAACCTACACTTTCATATTATATCCTCCAACCATGGTTGATTTATTTATTTGTGTATTTATATATTCAAAAACAGAGAGGGAGAGAGAGAGAGATCTTTTGTCTGCTGGTTTACACAAATGCCTACAATTGCTGGGGATGGGACAGGCTGAAGCCAGGAGACTGGAACTCAATCCAGGTCCCCTACTAGAGTGGCAGGACCCAAGAACCTGAGTCATCATTGCTACTTATCAGGGTGTGCATTAACAGAAAGCAGAAATCAGAAGCAGACCAGGGACTCAAATCCAGGCACTGCAATATGGGATGCAGGTATCCCAAGTGGCATTTTAACCATTTGTGCCAAGTGCCCTCCTGTGGTTGATTTTATGAAGTAAAGAGTGTTAACAGCTGGAGAAGACACCCATTAACAGTTGTGCTTCCCTTAAAAAGACTAATGTTTGTGAAGTGAGTGATGATATGGTTGGGCTCTTTATTTAAGGTTGAATTAATACGAGGCAAAAACAAAGATCCTTCTCCTACAAGTAGAAGTGTTATAGATAACATAATTGAAGTCATGTAGTTCCAAAAGATTTGGGACTTCAGAAATAATTATTCCTTCTATAATTCTACAGGAAGACACACAATGTGGCCAGGGAGATTAGGGACAGAGTTTGTACTTTCTTCCCTATTTATTTTCACCACTCAAAAAGGACGTGGGCACATCACTAAGTGCAACCTTGGGACAACTGGTTTCTTCAGATCATATCCAATTTCTTTAACTCTTTCAGTGAAATTAAAATTTTTTAGTAGCAGTACTTAACCATAGGTATATGAATAGCTTTCATCTGGAATGTAAGATTGTAAATGTATGGTTTTTGTGTGTGTATACATCATCACCTAATTTCATATCAAGTGCGTCTCTGGTTTCATCGGATTATCAAAACAATACATGAATACAGAGGTTTAAAATAAATTTGTTTTTGTGAGATTGAAAACATTGCCTAACTTATGCTTCTGAGATTTAAATCTATTGCATTCTCTCTACATCTTGATTTCTTCTTCTCACTTTCTCTCCAAATTATCTTCTCTCTTTATTTGCCAATAGCATTCACTGTTAGATCCTCTTTCTCTGTATTTCTTTTCTTTAAGTAATATAAATTTATTACTTAGTATCTTCCTATCTTTGCTTTGAGAATCCAAATATAAAATCTGGCCTCTGGTGTAGCGGGTTAAGCTGCTGCCTGTGATACCAACATCCCATAAGGTTTCCAGTTTCTGTCCTGGCTGATCCACTTCTGATCCAGTTCCCTGCTACTGGCCTGGGAAATGCAACAGCAGTGGGAGACCCAGAAGATCCTGGCTCCTGGTTCCTGACTTCAGTCTGGCCCAATCCCAGCCATTGCAGCCATCTGGGGACTGAACCAGTAAATGAAACACACTCTCTCTCAGTCTCTCTCTCTCTCTTTCTCTCTCTCTAACTCTGACTTTCAAGTAAATAAATAAATCTTTAAAAATCTCAAATAAGATAAAAATGCAGGAAACACGGAAGGCATTCACAAACCAATGTAATTAATTCTACCTTGTATTACTCACATATTTGACTTCAGGAGACCAAAGAAACAAAAATGGCTTACGTTAAACTTCAGAATCTCAGGGAAAACATATTACTATATTTATCTGAATGATAATATTTGAATCAATAAGTTCAAGTATAGAAATATACTATATTTTATTATATATATATAATGTTTAAGACTAATAATGTGACACCATTGCAATAGTTCTAGAAAGTTATCAGTTCACAAAATGTTATTGCTTCTATAAATTTGTTATTTGAAGGAAAATTAAGAAAAAATGTCCTGGTTACTCCAATAGAAATATCTTCACAATTGAGAAAAATGTGGGGTTTTTTTGGCTTTCTGGAACTCGCTTTACAGAGGACCCAAAATCAAAAGTAAAACTCCACATCAAGTCCATGTTACCTAGAAAAGGCCTGATTAAATGGAGAAAAGAAGCAAAAAACAAAGTGACACCCAGTAAACGTCTTGTTTCCTTTGAGAATCTCATTGCCACAAGATAACTATGATGCTCTATTGGCAAATGGGTAGCACGCACTCAAATTTGGTAGAGTATCATCCTTGAATAATGAAAAAGAAACTGGCAGAGTTCAGTGACAATCTTTTAAAAGTCTACTTAGTTATCTTAGGCTTCTATACCTGCCTCTGACTATTATTTAAAGAAGCACTTCAATTAATATTCCTTCTCAGCCATCTCCCACGTGTTTGGTCTGTGTGCACACTGGCAGTTGGTCGACCTCTGTGGATTTATTTTCTTTGAATAAATTCAGTCTGGCTGCAAGTTCGTACCCCATCTCCTCTCTGTTCTGTACCTGTTTTCCTTACACTTTGGGGCCCTGTGTGAGGAGGGGAGCAGGGAATCAGCATCTTGCCCAAACCAGCCATTCCTGCATTCTCTGGGTAAGAGCTGTGATTCCCCATCCTGCCTCTGAACTTTCTTCTCTTTTCTGAACTTGCTTTTTTCACTGTCTCTGTCCACCTCTTACTTTCTTTTCCCTATAATCTCCTTTTCCCCTTCTGACCCGATGGCCCTTGGAGATGCCTCTCCAGAACGCTCACTCACTCCCACTTGCACTTTCTCCCTTCCCAATGAATTTATAGCCAAAGCCATTTACCAGATCTCACCACTGCATCCAACAATGGATCCCAGTCTCAACCCATCAGATTGGTAAGAGAAGTCTGTCACCTCAAGCACGCTCGTAGGGCCTGGGGTGTTCGGTCAGGCCAGTTCAAGCCCCCCCCCCCCACAATCCCCATAGGGTCTGCAGTATTCAGTTAGTTTCTCTCGCTCTCTCTTCTTAGAGGACTCAAAACTTAGGCTCTCCATTGGGGTGCTTCTTTCCAGGGTATGCCCTGTGAAAGGATGCTCTTCCCTCAGACCATAATTTGCTTAATCCATGTATTCCAAATTTCGACTCCTTTCTGGCCTGCCTCTTAAAAGACCTACACAAGCTAGGCCTGAAGGGGGAGATAAAACAGAGGCAGTTAAATACCTCTGCACTAATATGGCTTTTTATTTGTCTCAGAATTCTCTAAGATTTTAATAACTTTGCACAGAGAAATGACAAATGGTCAGAGGTCCCCTATTCCAAGCCTTTTTCCTCCTTCAGGATCAACTTTCCTCACTTCAAGTTCTCATGGAGGAAGAAGGCCTGGAACCTCCCCACATCTCCCTTCTCCCCTTCCACCTGAGAAGCTAGAGTCTTGCGAACACAGCTCTTCACTCATCCCATTCCCCCTTTATCTCTAGCTCCTCCTCCTCTTCCCCCTGGCCAGCGGCAGCGGGGGCAGTTGCCGCCGCCCCTCCACCCTCCTCCCCTGAACTCTTTTATCCTGTTCTCCTGAAAGAAGAAAAAAATCCCTCTCGGCCCTCCACCCCACTGTTCTCTACCTCATCCCATCTTCTCTGTGATAATGACCTTCCGCCTAAGCCCCCAGAGCCTCCATCTGGTGATTCCTCTCTGGCAGACCACCTGATTCCCTACATCTAAGCCTTTGTCCTCCTCCAAGGTCAGCTTTCCTCCTTCCAAGCCCTCGGGCAGAAGACAGACCTGGAGCCTCCTTTTCAACCCTTGACTTTTCCTTCTTCCACTCTTGTTCTTCCCTCAGGGATGCTGCCACCTCAGGAACATGACCCTCTACTTGCCCTGGCCCCTGTCTGACTCTTCCCCATTCCCCCTACCAGCAGCCAAAACTGTCTCTCCTCTCTTCCCGACCCCTCCGCCTCCTTTGTCCTGCTGCTCTCTCTTCTGGGTGCAGGATACTATAAAAGCTAGCAGAATGTTTATTGCTCCAGAAAGCCCTGCACCTGGGACATTCCAAACTCCTAAGACAATACACTGTAAACTTCACCAAAGACCATTTTTCACATCTTCTGCCCACCTTGTTAGGGTCCATGCAATGCTCTGCATCTCCCCCAACAAGCAGCTTAAGAAGAGTCTCTGCTGATCAAATGCAATGAAGCCTGACTTCAACACTCCCACCCACACCCTCTGTCCAGGCAGGCAGCTCAACCCCTACTCTCTACCACCCCCCTACTGTCCTCCCTAAAATAAAGTCTTCTCTAACTAGCTGTCTCCTCTCCTTCTATGAACCCTAAAATTCTAAAACCTATCATAATGAAGCCACATCTCACAAGAAGACAAAAACTCTGTTTCAGCCATCTCTAGTAATATATTTGACAGGGGAAAACTCAAGGACAGCAGTAAGTCCTGAGTAACTTTTCTCTAAAAAGTGCTGCATGCATAGCCTTCTATATTTTTCCCAGCCTTGTCTAGTGGCAGCCAAAATCTCTTTGCTAATAACTGAAACTGTTTTGTTGTTCTCTCCTGTAATGCATTATACATGTATACACTGTATGTCTACATGGGAAAATTTATTAACAGATCTATTTTCATTGGTTTACATTTGTGTTAGATATTCAGGAAATATTTGCAACCACATGTACTCTTTTCTTAATTTATAGAATGCATTGGACTTTTTGGTAATTTTTTTCATTTTCATAAGTTGTTATTTGACAGTTAAAATTGCTTGATATTAATTTATTAACAGTAGCAATCTGAGAAGCCTGACTTATTCCCTCATTTCTCCTCTATTCTCTTTAAGATGGGAAAAGTGATTCTATTCTGAAGACTCTCCATCAAGATGTATAGTTTGACCTTAGGCCTTAAAGATGACAGCTCAGATAAGGTGGTCTTTTTTATTTTTTTAAAAGATTTTAATTTATTTATTTGAAAGACAGAGTTACAGAGTTACAGAGAGAGAGGTCTTCCATCCACTAGTTCACTCCCCAGATGGCCGCAACGGCTGGAACTGAGCTGATCCAAAGACAGGAGCCACGAGCTTCTTCCGGGTCTCTCACATGGGTGCAGGGTCCCAAGGACTTGGGCCATCTTCTACTGCTTTCCCAGGCCACAGCAGAGAGCTGGATCAGAAAAGGAGCAGCCGGGACTAGAACCGGGGCCCATATGGGATGCCAGTGCTTCAGGCCAGGGTTTTACCCCGCTGCGCCACAGCATCATCCCCAAGGTGGTTTTAATATTTGATCTTACATAGAAGGACATAGCTTTCCTCATGGGTATCATATTATCTCACAGGAAGAATGCTGTCATAACATGCCTATGACCATAGATTTCTAGCTCAGGCCACCCAGATTAGGGACATGATTGAGCACCCCCTTGGCTGACATACCTTAAGGCTTTCTCTGTGTTCTACTTTAACAGAGACCAGGAGAAAGTGTAGTGAGTGAGGCAGCAGGAAAAATGTAAGGATAGGTGGTAGGCCAATTAATGGCTGCCATCAAGAAGACCCAACAAGAATAGTCCACCCCTAAATGGCGCCTGTTTTTGATATGAGGATTCGGGCCACTGGGCAAGCAGCTGGCAGCCAGGAGCCAGAGCACTGGAAACAGCACTGCCCTAGGGGTTGAATGATTCCTAGGTCAGAACTGTAGACCCTGTTGGCCCCATGCTAAAAAGCCCTTCACTTGGCCCAGCTTCCAAAATAACCACGACCATCAGGGGGGCAGCCTAGGGTTAGTGCCAATCAAGGCAGAGCTGTAAACTTTCTTTTAGAGATGTCACCTATTCGATACTAACCTCCTACGCAGATCAGCTCCTCCTTCCAGGCCAGCTAAGTAATCAAAGTCCACAGGGTGCCTTTCCCAAGGAGGTTCACACCTCCCTTATGATATCTCATCAAGTACCACACGTGAAGAGATAGCTAGGTGTGGACATCAAATATACCTGGCTAAGTCTTAATGCTCACCTGATTATTTTCAAGCCCCTCCTGACAGTTTCTGTTTGCCTCTCAATGAGCTAGTGAGCTAGTGCTACAGCCCCCTCCAGAGGCAACCCTGTGCTGGAACCCTTACTCAGCTTGAGAACTCAGCTTCAGTCCTCACCCAAACCCCTGACAGCAGCCAGGGTTTCCATAAGCAGAGGGCGGAAATGAGGGAGCCCAAGACTAGAAGCAGGCCAGATTGACTTCATCCCACAGCTGCCTGCCAGCAAGTACACACTAAACAAAACAGGAGTGTTCCCTCTGGCAACCAGGCATATAGACAGGACACTTGCTTTCCTATTTCCTCCTTTGTCTTCATTTTGGCCATCTTTTCCACCAAGGGCAATGTTTCTAATTTCTGCTTTTATCCTCATAATCACAGTACTCCTATCCCTACCATGTATTATTAACATATTTCAAAAGTCCTTACAGGAGCATATGACTGCTATATCCCAAGCCATCATGCAGGGACAACATAAGACTGTTCTTCTTCAATCAATCCAATCCCAAGTATAGATCCTCACCCCACTTCTATGTACTGCATCAGCAGGAAGTAGCCAGAAAGAAACTGGTACCCTGGCCAGTGCCGCGGCTCACTAGGCTAATCCTCCGCCTGGCGGCGCCGGCACACCGGGTTCTAGTCCCAGTCGGGGCGCCGGATTCTGTCCCGGTTGCCCCTCTTCCAGGCCAGCTCTCTGCTGTGGCCAGGGAGTGCAGTGGAGGATGGCCCACGTGCTTGGGCCCTGCACCCCATGGGAGACCAGGAGAAGCACCTGGCTCCTGGCTTCGGATCAGCGGGTGCGCCGGCCACAGCGCGCCGGCCGCGGTGGCCATTGGAGGGTGAACCAACGGCAAAAGGAAGACCTTTCTCTCTGTCTCTCTCTCTCACTGTCCACTCTGCCTGTCAAAAAAAAAAAAAAAAAAAAAAAACTGGTACCCTATCTCCTTATCTATACTCAGAGTTAGGATTGATGGAACAAGGACATAAGCCTCAGCCATTTTAGATTCTTGTTATCCCTGTCTTCTTTCAATAAACCAGTTCAGTTTCATATCCTGCATTCTTCCCCAGGTTTGGAAGCCAGTGGGCCAAACTTGAAGAACCAGTATGGAGAAGCTCACCCCTATCTACTGCCCCTCACCCCTACCCCTAGCTCACGGAAGATATAAAAAGGCCTAGCCTGCTAGGATCTGGGCCCTCTGTCACCTGTTCAGTCTGTGTGCACATGGGCAGTTTTTTTGTGGATTTATTTTCTTTGAATAAATTCAATCTGGCTGCAAAAAAAAAAAATTATTCCTTCTCATGATTCTTTCCAGTTCTTGAAAGTAAATCAAGATATCATAAACTAATGTATGAAATATCATACTCATATATATTTGCCATTTTTATGTCTTTTATTTACTTATGTACTTGAGAGGGGTATGGAAGAGAGAAGGAGAGGGAGAGGGAGGGAGAGAGGGAGAGGGGGGATAGAGAGAGAGAGAGAAAGGGTGGGGGAGAGAGGACTCCCATCTGCTAGTTCTTCCATCTGATAGAACTCAGCAAATTCCCACAATGACTGGGCCTGTGCCAGGGTCAAAGTCAGGAGTGGGGAACTCAACCCAAGATTCCCACGTAAGTGGCAGGAACCCTACTATCTGAGCCATCACTGCTGCCTCCCAGGGTCTGCATTAGCAGGAAGCTGCAGTCAGGAGCCAGAGTCTGGAGTCAAACACAGGTACTCTGATGTGGGATACAGGAGTCTTCACCATTAGGCTAAATGCCCACTCCCTCATTCACCATTCTATATTGAATATTTATAGTATATTTATACATACAACATGAGTTTAATCCAGTCTACGCTCACACCTATTTCACACAATCTAGTAGAGGAGACATACATGTAAACAAATAATGACAGACATATAACCAAAGCATAGATGGGACAAAAGAACAGAGTCATTTTAAAGACATTTAAACATTGAAATCTCGGGTATTCTCTGGGAATATCTCTGCTGTCAGCGATGTTAACCAGCCCCATTATGAGCTCCAGCTCTAAACTATGTGCATGCTTCTATTAAAAAATTTCAACGCTGGACATAACTGTTTTATACATCTGTTTTCTTCCATTTGATTGTAGGCTGCATATATGTAACTAACTTTATTGAACACAACCTGACACAGAAAGCCCTGGAAGAATGAAGGGATAAACAACCACTTTATATAATAATACAAATAGTAAACTCAGTTTTTATTTTTTTAAAAGATCTATTTATTTTACTTGAAAGTCAAAGTTACACAGAGAAAGGAGAGGCAGAGGCAGAGACAGAGAGAGAGGTCTTCCATCCATTGGTTCACTCCCCCAGATGGCCGCAATGGTCGGAGCTGTGCCAATCAGAAGCCAGGAGCCAGAAGCTTCCTCCGGGTCTCCCACGTGGGTGCAGGGGCACAAGGACTTGGGCCATCTTCCACTGCTCTCCCAGGCCGTAGCAGAGAGCCGAACCAGAAGTGGAGCAGGCAGGTCTCAAACTGGAGCCCATATGGGATGCTGGTGCCTCAGGCCAGGGCATCAACCCACTGCACCACAGTGCCGGCCCCTAAACTCAGTTTTTAGTAAGTATTTATTAGATGGCAGATACAGTCCTAAGGTTTTTCTTTTCTTGTAACTTTTTTTTTTAAGGTTTTTCTTGCCTTGTAACTCTCACAATAACCCTATGCATTGAAATTACAGTGTACCCATGTTATAGACGAAAAACCTGAAGATAATAAATTTGCCTAAAATTCAATGTGTGAATCAATGTAATGTGTCTTCAGAGCTCTTTTATATGTATATATACCATACTGTCCTATTTACAGTTCAGTATAGAATTGTGTTACTAATCATTGATCTGTTTAAGATCAAGGAGGCCTTATAAAAATAATAACTAGCATTTATTGAAAGTAGTTTATATTCTGAAGGAAGGAGAGAACTTCCACTTTGACTATGACCTTGTCTAAATATGATCAGAGTCAGTGAACTCAAAAGGCTTCCATAGCCTTGGCAACTCATGACAAGAGCCTAGGGTGATTACTGATGCCATAAACAAGAGTGTCAATTTGTTAAATCAACAACAGGAGTCACTGTGCACTTACTCCTCATGTAGGATCTCTGTCCTTAATGTGCTGTCCATTGTGATTTAATGCTATAACTAGTACTCAAACAGTATTGTTCACTTTGTGTTTCTATGTGGGTGCAAACTGTTGAAATCTTTACTTAATGTATGCTAAACTGATCTTCTGTATATAAAGAGAATTGAAAATGAATCTTGATGTGAATGGAAGAGGGGAGGGAGCGGGAAAGGGAAGGGTTGCGGGTGGGAGGGAAGTTACGGGGAGGGGGAGCCATTGTAATCCATAAGCTGTACTTTGGAAATTTATATTCATTAAATAAAAGTTAAAAAAAAAGAAAGTAGTTTATATTACAAGATCTTTAAATTCTCATAAAAGCCTTATAAAATAGGTACTGTTATTATCCATATGTTATCAGGCTTAGAGAGGCTGCATAAAATACTCATATGTACCCACTTATTGTGCACTGAGCTAAGATTCAAACTTATATCTGTATATCCAAATAATTCCAACATTTCATCACCATATTATACAGCCAGTAATCATCACAGAGATATCAATAATTAGGTTTACTGTCAGAAAAAAGTTTCTCTACTGAAAGAGATAAACACCCTTGTGAAAAGGTCCCCAAAGAGACTTCTTTCATTACTATTAATTGTAAAATATAACATATATTTAATCTTGCATAAATAACTTATTTATTAATGGATATAGTTTCCCCATCATTCCATCTTTTGTATCTATTCTGCATGCATTAAATAATTTATTCATTCATTCACCAAATAATTAGTGAGATCATATCATATGTCAAGTACTGTGCAATTAAGCAGATTTTAAAAAGTTTTTTCTTTGGGGAAAGAAATGTATGTCAACAATTGAGAAATCTCAAGTATTTGAGAGCCATAATTAACTAGAGGATATCTTCTTTTTGTAACATCTAAATCATGATTTTTCCTTTTTTTTTCCTCCTCAGGGCTATACAATTCTAGTTTTAAAGTGATTTATAAAATTCAAATTCAATTCTTAAAGATACTTGTTTAGAGTATTACATTTTAAAATCCATATAGAGAAAATATTCTAACATGTTATCTAAGAATAGTTTATTATTCTAGTTCATGTAGAACTGAACATCCTTTGGGCAGAAAATATTACTCCTGTCCTTGCTGTGTGTATCACGTTCAGGATTCATCTCTATTAGGACATTTACCTGATGGGCTTAAAAAGGTTCCAGCATCCAGACTCGCTAGAGAGTTTCATGCTCTGGCCATGTAAGCACAGAATGCTCATATTTATTCTTCCTCATTGTCCCATGCCCATGTGTCCTTTTAATAGACATTCATGCAGCGTTGAGGCAGTAAACCTCCTATCCAGATGGCAGATCACTCTTTGAAGGAATATTTTCAAAGGTCCCTGCCCAACTGACAACAGTTTATTCCTTCCTATCATGCTTATTTGCACCATTGAGCAATAGGAGGTACCTAATTTGGGCAGCATAAACTTGGCAATTCGTGGATAATTGTTGGCTGATACAGCCAGTGATATATTCAATTTTATGACAAACCTCACTTTAATACTCTTGCTCATGAGTTTTCTGGTACCAAAATGTAAGCCAAAACTGCTTCCATATTCATCAGTCATTATTCTGAGCTGGAGAGTCCTTATGCTTTCTCATAAACAACATGAACAAGAAACAACTGAACCCTGATTAAGCAACCCTGTGCTGACAATTTTAATTCTATTGAAAACATATTTTTAGATAAGTGTACAAATTATAGGTGTATACTTCGGTGACTCTTTATTAAGTGAACATATCTGTGTAACCAACATTCATCCCAAGACAGATTATTGCCTAGAAACCTCACTTGTATGACTTGCAGTCATAGTCCTGGTATTACTGACTTATACCATTTATACTTTCCTTGTATATAAGCTTTGAAGGAGAAAACGAAACAATGTGTAAGCTTTTATGTCACTCTTCATTTACTCATCATTTTGTTTTTGTTTTTGATATTTATCCTTGCACTTGTGAACAGTTATAATTTGTTCTCACTGCTCTGTAATATTCCATCTTGTGAACATACCATGAATATTCATCCATTATACTGTCGGTGGGCTATTACTAATAGGGTTGCTATGAACATTCTTATTGATATCTTTTGCTTATGTTTTTGACCTGTTTCCATCTTGTTATAATTAGGAGAAAATTATGAAGTGAAAGCAAAACACCCATCTGAAAAAGATAAACCTATGTTGCCCCTGTTATTTGGGACTTGCTATGTGACTAATTGTATTTGGAATATAAACAACTCCCTCTGCCACGGTGCTTATCCTCGGCAACCCAAACTCATTGAGTAACTTAGCAAAATGGCCCCAAGACACTCTTGTTCTCATTTGAAAATCAACCAAATTGCAGTAAAGGATGAAAACTTAGGATAAATACATGCAAGTTTAAAGCCATATAAAACAGTACAGCCAAAATATTCATTAAAATTACTCATGGACACGAGATTTGCACTAATTAAAATGCCTAGTCACTGCAGAATGGGTTTAGAAAGATGACTGACTTAGTACCAAAAGGCTTCATTTTATAGCTTTACATCAAATTTTTGAAATATTTTCAGTTAAGGAATTAAAAGAAAGATAGAAAAACAAACCTCATAGAGAAAAAAATAAAATATCACATACCTAAGGAGATCCATTATCTTTAGGGCAGCATTTTCTATTGCATTTATGAAGTGGGGGCAATTTTTATCACTCTTGTGAAGGGACAACTGAGCAGGTGCCATTTTATGAGGTATTAATTCTGTAGTGACTCCCAAGTATAGAATACACACACAAGGGTCAATTATTATGAGTCTAATAGAAATGCTGTGAATAGGAAAAATGCAAAGTAACATTAATATCCCCATTGCTCCCTTGAGCAGAGTTCAACTGTCAATTTTAGTCCTGAGGAGCTTGGAGACCACCAACATGGCCAGTCGGGTTTCAGAGTTGTTACATCAAGGACAGACTGAGCTGAATATTTTTAATATAAATTTGAAAAACCTGTTCTTAATTTTAAAATTATTAAAATATATAAAATAAAAGATTGTTAAATATGATTCCCATAATTAAAATATATTCTAGATATTTCAGCATATTATCCTGAGATTTTTAACCTTCAAATCAAACTCTTCTTCAGTTAAAACCCAACATCTTGATCCTCTGACTTGTATTTCAGGACTAATCATGGGGGATTTCATTCAGGTGATATGAGATTCATATTCTTTCTCATGAGCCCAGAACAATCAAAAATTTCTCCAAAACTGAAACAATAAATGTGAAATACTTAGCAGTATCATTACACGTTTTGTACTAAAAAAAGTTAGGCTTCATCTATCCTATGTCTGTATGATATTCATATATAAAATCATTTGCCACATACAGATAGGGCTCCAGATACAGAAAGAAAGTGGAAGTAGACTAATATTTATTGATGATCTATTATACTGAAGGTAACAACTCAATATTTTATATGAAGTAGCTCATTTAATCCTTTCAATAATATATCAAGTTATGATTTATTAAACTCTACAGATTAGAAAGTTGACACTCAAAAAGGTTAAATATCTTGACCATTGTCACCCCCTAGTGAATGGTGGATTCAAGAATCAAGGTCATATCTACCTGCCAACAATGTTGTTTCAGTGCACTGCTTGACCTTTACTTTTTTTTCTTTACCTTTTCATTGTAAGGACTGATTCTGCAATAGTTGAGATTTTTAATTGCCTATAAGAATACTTTAAATGAAAATGCTTATGCTTATCTGCCAGTGCACCAAGCAGTCCTCCAAATTCAAGGTCTCTAGTCTGTTTGTGCTGTTAAAAAATATATCTTAGTCTGAGTAATTTATAAAAAATAGAAATTAGTTTTCTCACAGTTGTGGCAATTGGAAAATCCAAAATCAAGTTGCCAGATAGTCTAGAGAGGACTGCTCTCTGCTTCCAAGATGGTACCTTGTTGCTACATCCTCTGAACAGGGATAATGATGTTTTCTCAATGGCAGAAGGTGAAAGGCCAAGTAAGAGGGCATGAAGCCTCTATTACAAAGGCCTTAATCCTATGTATCTGATGACTTAATCACCTTTTTAAAGGTCTTACCTCTTAATACCATCATTTTAGCTTTTGTTTATACACCTGAATTTCGGAGAAGACACACTCAAATCATAGCATTTTCATACCAGTTTTGACACTGGCAAAGTTTTTTGATGAATTTCAATGGATACCTATCAACTTCCAATTATGGGTTCTAGAACAGCAAGAAGGGCTCAGCCAGCAGCTTTACGCCATCCCTGTACCAAAGTCAAGCTGCCTAGAATGTATATGATCACTACAATTTACTCTCGCCAGTCTGATACTGTCTCCTGATTTGTAGCAATTTTCCATCCTCTTCCTCATTCCTTGCCTCAAGTTTGCTGTTTCTGTGTATTCCATGTCCTCCAACTCCAGAATATCCTCTCTGCTGCTTCCAGAAATATTGAGGCTTTTAAAGTACAAATATGAGCAAGTCACTACCCTCAAAAAAAATTCTAGTAACTCCACATAGGATTGTGATAATGTTCATAATTTTCAGATTAACACACAGAAATGGGGCCCCTTATTCCCTTTCTAGCCTTGCCTCTTCCCTGTTCACCCCTCATCCTCACATCTTTGTCTCTGGCAGTTGTTAAAAATTCAGAATATTTCAGAACGTCCCTGAATGTGACAAGCTGCTTCATATATCTTATGCCTTTGCCTATATACTTTCAGCTGCCTAAAATACCCTCCTTTCCCTTTTCTCTTTAGTAAAGTCAAATTTGTCTTTTAAAATTCAGTTCTAACATTAACTTCTCTAGATTTCAAAGTCTGATTTATATGTCCTGCTATGTACCCTAATATGGCAGAACTACAATAATTGACTTGACTGCGTTTCCTGTTACACGGTAAGCTTCTTGTGCATAGGGACTATATCAGACATATTATTCTCTGTACGTGCGGTTAGAGCCATAGTCTCTCATTGTGCTTCTTGAATTCAAATCCAAACTCTATACTTACTGTCTGACTTCTTCCTTCTGAGCCTCACTTTTCATCTATGAAATAGAGTATTAACCAATTCACACTGATACTGTTAGGATGAAGTGAAATTAATCTATGGAAATAAAGCACAGTGCTTGCCACATGATAAGAAGCCAATAAACTATTATTACTATGGTGAGAAAACAAAACCATTTACTTAATGAATAATCATTCTCAGAGTATAATAATAATGATTATGAGTACAACATTTTAATAGTGTTTTGACAGACTTTCACCTTTTTCAAACCTACTGCAGAAACTCTTCAACAAGAGCTAAGAAGTTATGACATTCAGTAGAGAAAAGGAAAATAACATACCTTCCAATGTCCCTGCTGCATTCTGTAGGTTTGGGAATTTGTAGAATCAAGGCCCTGTAATATCAAATGCATCAATTAGGGTTGGTTTGAAGAAGCATAATATGGAATAAAAGGTCTGTTAATGGATTAAACCTTGGATGGCTGTGGGAGCTGGTAAAGGAGTTTATATAAGGTTGTTGATTTCATGTCTGGTAGCAAGTCCAAAGCCACTGTAGGCCAGCAAAACCAGCAGTCAGGAAGCAAGGCTGAACCTGAGTGCGGGAGTGGGAGGATAAACTGGAACCTTCACAAACTGGAACCTGGAAAGATAAAAACTGTCTTCCACTGACCCCAACCTTGATAATACAGTTGATTTGAAAAACTAGACAGTGTCCTCTACCACAGAGCCACACACGGACCTGACTGAAGAGACAGAAGGATAAGATCACATAGGAGCTAAAGAAATAACAAGATAAGTGAGCAGATGGGCAGTGAAGTGTGGGAGCTATAGCAGTGTACAGGATCCTGTATTCTCCTTCAGAGCATAACATTGCTGAACAAGTATCAACTCCACAGACAAATAATGGTAGAATTGGCCCTTCTTTCCATCAAATTACTCTCACATCTACTGTAAAAGTGACAAGAACATACATTTTATCTTGGAAGGATTAAATCTTGAAATTCTGAAAGTAGATACCAAATCACCTGATTTCATCAAAAGAATACCAGTCTTTCCAATAATTATCATGAGTTTAATTTTATAGTGTGGGGAGCAATTCGGACTATACTGTTACTGGAATTAAGATTTATTCTATGCATCTGCTCTCCCACAATATGGCGCTGGGAGAGAAGTAAACAGCTTCTACCCAGCTGCCTCTCACCAACTTGACAAGCTGCAGGAGCTGCTCCTGATTGGAGGAGAGCGGCGTGCTCGGCGTGTGGGCAGCCGAGTTGGGATTGGTGGAGAGGACTATATAGGAGGAGAGAGACGGCATGGTGGTGTGGGTTGGTTGGAGAGTGCGTTGGAGAGTTCGCGGGGAAGTTCGTTACTTCGTTCTTTCTCATTTCTCTCTACTCATTCTTGCTTTGGGAGTTTGCTGTTTACTTATTCTTACTTTACTATAGAAAGGACTTGTAAAAAAAGGGAACAACAAGCGCCCGGTCCGGTGCGGCTCCTCCGCGTGCGGAGGAGCAGCAAGTGGTGCCGTGACTCGGATAGGAAACCTAGGAGGGAAAGACCGGGAAGAAGTGGGAAATTACTGGAGAGAGAGACTAGCAAAGAGCCTAGGGGAAGGCCGGACGGAAAGAGTGCCGGTGAAAAGCTAGTCAGAACCTAGGAAAAAAGCCGCGGGGGAAGAAAATTAGAAGCTAGGAAGGAGGTATTAACTGGGAACGTCTGGGAGACTCAGTCTTCCATTACGCTCACTGCTCCAACATGTCACAGACGGTACAGACAATGGAGTTCTTTGGCTACTCTTTGCCCACTGGCTACCTCTTCCTCCTCCTGGGCACCATCCTCTGTTTCTCCCTAAAGATCATCTATGGGCTAAATATGGTTTCTCTCTCTCTTCCTACTCCCCACCTCGTCGCAGCTTTTCCTCTAAGCAAGGGAAACGAGGGGGGAGGAAAATTCATGCATTCGTAAGAGCAATCGTAGAGACGTCCCCCTGGTTTCCACAGCAGTGGAGGCAGGTGGGACGGAAAATGCGCGAGGCTGGGGAACCGATAGAAGTGCTGAAGCTGTGGCAACTCGTTGATCAGGTGCTTCAGGACCCCACGGAAGGGATCGAGTTGTTGCTTAATGAGGGGAGTGAATTGCAGGAAGAATTATGGCAGGGCAGCCAGGCGAGCAACTATTGTAACGAACAAGTGAGAAGAAAATCAAAGAAGGATTTAGAGAGCCAGGAAGCTTATGGGGGGGAGAAGGAAGCTGAGGAGGGAACCTCGCCCCCGAGAGAGATGCCTGGCCATACAAGGCTGGCAAATTCAACCATAAAGGATGAATCACCACCCCGGTATCGCCCATTGGTACTACCAAAGTTTCCTCCTGTAAAGAAAAGCCCCTTTTTTCCCCATGAGATTGAAGAAGAGTGGGAGGAAGAAGGAGTGATGGAGGGAGTAGGTATGCAGGAGGAGCTAGAAAGGCCAAGAACCGAAAACAAGCAAAGGGGAGCTGTTTATAGAAAACCTGCTTGGGAGCAGTAGCAGGAACCAGGCCAGGTGTTTCCTGTAATTCAGGATCCACAGGGAAACAGGGGATGGACGCCTCTTGACCATAAATTACTTAAAGAGTTGCAGCAATCAGTACAATTGTATGGGCCCCATGCAAGTTACACTCAGGCAATCCTTGATAACATCGGGCAGCAAGGCCTAATACCTGAGGATTGGAGAAACTTAGTAAAGGCGGTGTTAGGCGGGGGTGACTTCCTCTTGTGGTTAGCTGCCTATAAAGAATTTGCGCGAGAATATTCAAAGCAGAACTATCAAACAGGGAATCAAGCATGGGATGAGGAAATGTTAAATGGAGAAGGGCGATTTGCCTGTCCCGATGAGCAGGCCCGATTACCAACAGCTGTCCTCTTACAGGTGAGAGAGATAGCAAGAAGAGCCTGGAAGGTGATACCCAGAAAAGGAGAAGTAAGACACAGCCT
This sequence comes from Oryctolagus cuniculus, assembly GCF_964237555.1. Lineage (NCBI taxonomy): Eukaryota > Metazoa > Chordata > Mammalia > Lagomorpha > Leporidae > Oryctolagus > Oryctolagus cuniculus. The sequence goes on from NC_091453.1 coordinate 16,589,445, forward strand.
AACTAAGATAGTACAGGGCCCTACCGAACCTTACGCTGATTTCGTGAACCGATTAATGGAAGCAGCAGGAAACATTTTCGAAACCGTGGAAGAAGCAATGCCCTTAGTCAAAAGATTGGCGTATGAACAGGCCAATAAAACATGTCGGGAAGCTCTTAGACCATGGCAGCATAAGGACATCCCTACCTTTTTGAAAATCTGTAGGGATGTCATGGATGATGTAGTTTCTGGATCACATGCTGCAGTAGCAGTAACCCGACAATTTAGACAGAACATGAGGGGACGTATATGCTTTAGATGTGGTCGAGAAGGGCATCTAATGAGGGAATGTAGGGCCAGATTTCCAGCCCGAGATCGGCAGGGCATAGAGAACTCGAGAAGACCAGGCCTTTGCCCACGCTGTAGAAGAGGAAATCATTGGGTCAGTGAATGTTACTTTAAAATAAACAGCGCAGGCAATCCCCAGAGGATGCCAAATGAGCCGTGCCCCATAAGAAGATCAGGTGTATATGGTCAACAGCAAAAAAACGGAATGTGGGCCCCTGCACCCCGGGGCCAAAACAATCGGTGGGTGCCACGGTCCCAAAACCAAATATTTACCGCGCAGAGTTACGAGCCACCGAATATTCGGTACTGACACCTCAAATGGGGCCACAAGCCATAGAGGTGAGGGCAGAAGCAATTTCAGCGGAGCATAACGGACTTGGAATAATCGTAGGAAAAGAAACAAATGCTTTGAGAGGCCTAATGGTCATCACCGGAGTCATTCAGTTACCTTTTGATAAGTTAAAAGTGCTAATACAATCTACAAAGGGTATTATTCAAATCAAACCAGAAGAACCTGTGGCTCAAATACTGATCATGATTGGAGCGCAGGACGTTCATGGACCCCAAGGGGAGAAATTTGCAGCCTTGTCCCTATCTCTAGCAGATCGACCTCTGTGGACCTTAACCATTAGAGGAAAGTCGATTCAGGGCCTGCTAGACACAGGTGCGGATGTAAGTATAATTTCGGAAAATGATTGGCCGAAGTCATGGCCCCTTCAGCCAGGAGATAATACTTTAGTAGGCCTAGGTGCGGCCATGACACCATCAAGGAGTGCTCAGGTGCTTCATTGGCAGGATCAAGAAGGGAACAAGGGAAATGTGCAACCTTATGTTAGTGCACTCCCCATCACATTATGGGGAAGAGACATTTTAGAACAATTGGGACTGACGTTAACAAATGAGGATCAATTGGAGAGTTCTACAGGACGGCGTATTATGTATAAAAAGGGATATCAGGAGAGAGGATTAGGCTCCAGAGAAGGCAGAAGGGACCTAGCCCAGCCCATAGGCGATTTTAAAAGACAGGACACGGGTTTTTCGTGGGGGCCACTGAGACGCAGCCGCTGCCATTGTCATGGCTGGACAACAAGCCAAAGTGGATACCACAGTGGCCCCTTACCCAGGAAAAGTTGGCTGCGGTAAATGATATAGTATCACAACAATTAGAGGCAGGCCATTTGCAACCATCAACCTCCCCATGGAATACGCCAATATTCGTGATAAAGAAAAAATCAGGGAAATACCGGTTGTTGCATGATTTACGGGCTGTTAATCAGCAGATGCAACCCATGGGGGCATTGCAACCCGGACTCCCGGTTCCTACTATGATCCCAAAGCATTGGCCACTAATAGTACTCGATCTGAAGGACTGCTTTTTTAGCATACCTCTACATGAACAAGACACTCAGAGGTTTGCTTTCACCGTACCTTCCATTAATCATCAAGGTCCCGACAAAAGATATGAATGGAAGGTGCTTCCCCAAGGAATGACTAACAGTCCTGCCATATGCCAGCTATATGTTGACCAGGCAGTAGAGCCGGTTCGACAACAGTGCCCAAAAGTACAAATTTTACACTACATGGATGACTTGTTAATAACGGCTGAAAGTGAAAGTCACCTAATGGAAGCATATAAGCTGCTGCTATTATATTTGGAAAAAGTTGGGTTACAAGTAGCGCCAGAGAAGATACAAAAAGGGGAAGTAGTACAGTACTTAGGACTTAAAGTAACTTCTGAAAAGGTAACCCCATTAGAATTTGAAATTGCAATAGATGGGTTACAGACCCTTAATGACTTCCAAAAATTATGTGGCAATTTAAATTGGTTGAGGCCCTATTGTAAATTAACTACCGAAGATATGATGCCATTATTCAATATTTTAGAAGGAGATGCCCAGCTTGATTCCCCTCGTAGATTGACAATAGAAGCCCGCTTGGCGTTACAGAAAATTGAAAAACAAATTAAAGCAATGCAGATGGAAAGATGTGATCCACAACAAGCCCTAGAAATATTAATTTTTATGGAACAGCTGTATCCCTTCGCAGTCATTTGGCAAGGAGGACCCTTGTTGTTTGTATACCCACATTCACATGCACCGCGTGTACTATACACCCAAGGCATTGCGGTGGCTGATTTAATATTAACAGCAATAAAAAAGGCGACAGAAATGGCGGGGAAGACTCCAAAGCGATGTGTAGTTCCCTTTGCTCAAGAGGCAGTAGAAGCCTTTACAAGGGAATGCTGGCAATGGGCATACATAGTTCTCATTCTACAAATAGAGATTGACAATCACTACCCTCGCCATCCATTTGTTAACTTCTGCACACAGGTTTCAATAAAACGGGTGCAGAAGGTGCGAAGGGATCCAATTCAAGGGGCAGTTACCGTATTTACGGATGGAGCTAAAGGCGGAACAGGAGCAGCTATATTTAACAATCAACGATATTTTGTTTTAACAGCATCCCCTTCTCCACAACATGCAGAATTAGCTATTATCGCAACAGTATTACGCAGAGAGAGCGCACCCATGAATATTTTGTCTGATAGTGCATATGTGGTGAATGCAGTTCAGATGCTCGCTACACAGTGCCTTATTCTTAAATCCTCCTCAGTCTATTCTTATCTAAGTGAAATTCAGGGGTTATTAAATCAAAGAGAGCATGCTATTTACATAGGCCACATAAGAGCTCATTCTAATTTACCTGGCCCACTTACTCGAGGAAACATGATGGCAGATCACTATTCAAGATTCTTGCTTGCATGCACCGCTTTGGAACAAGCTAAAGAATATCACTCTAAATGGCATGTTAACACCCACACTTTAAGTTTTAAATTTAATATTCCCCGCAAGCAAGCAGAAGATATCATTAGATCCTGTGAAAAGTGCGTTGTTACCATAGTTCCAAAGATTCCTGCGGGAGCCAATCCCCGTGGCCTTAAACCAGGACATATCTGGCAGATGGACGTTACACATATCCCCTCTTTTGGGCGACAAAGCTGTGTTCACGTCACTGTAGATACATACTCAGGTGTAATTATGGCCACAGCCATGAATAAAGAAGGAGTACAACAAGTAATCCAACACTGCTTGCAGGCTTTTGCAGCCTGGGGAGTTCCTCATGTGATCAAAACGGATAACGGCCCAGCGTATACATCAAAGCGTTTTGCTGCATTTTTGAAAGAATTCGGAATCTCCCATATTACCGGTATTCCATACAATCCACAAGGGCAAGCTGTGGTAGAACGCGCTCACTTATATTTAAAAAATTTAATAATTAAACAAAAAGGGGGAATAGGGGAAATGGCCACATCCAACAAGGATGTCTTGGCCCTAGCTCTTTATACAATTAATTTTTTGAACAAGAAAAAGAACGGTAAAACACCTGCAGAAATGCATACTCAATCAGTTGATAAGGAATCAATACAGTGGGTAATGTGGAAGGATTTACAGGACAACCAATGGAAAGGCCCGTTCCCCTTACTCAGAAGAGTACGAGGCGCCGTTTGTTTTTTTCCACAGGGTGCGGCACAACCAATATGGACCCCTGAGAGAAGAATTCGGTTGATAAACCTGCCAGCAGAAGATCTAGAAGAAGAAAACTCCATTTGAGGAAGAAAACAATGAATAACCAATCCCTGGGATCTTTGGAATACGGGACATTTTTCAACAAACTCTGAAGTAGCACGACAAACAAGAGTCAATAGCATGAAGATCACACTGAACTTTACACAGGCGCGTATCAACGCCAAAAAAATAAAAAGAAAGGGGGATCTGTGGGGAGCAATTCGGACTATACTGTTACTGGAATTAAGATTTATTCTATGCATCTGCTCTCCCACAATATGGCGCTGGGAGAGAAGTAAACAGCTTCTACCCAGCTGCCTCTCACCAACTTGACAAGCTGCAGGAGCTGCTCCTGATTGGAGGAGAGCGGCGTGCTCGGCGTGTGGGCAGCCGAGTTGGGATTGGTGGAGAGGACTATATAGGAGGAGAGAGACGGCATGGTGGTGTGGGTTGGTTGGAGAGTGCGTTGGAGAGTTCGCGGGGAAGTTCGTTACTTCGTTCTTTCTCATTTCTCTCTACTCATTCTTGCTTTGGGAGTTTGCTGTTTACTTATTCTTACTTTACTATAGAAAGGACTTGTAAAAAAAGGGAACAACAAGCGCCCGGTCCGGTGCGGCTCCTCCGCGTGCGGAGGAGCAGCATATAGTAGCAGATATGAAATAATTTAGGCCCATACCCCTCAATATAAAATCTATATTGGAAAAAGTTGGCATAACATCAATCTATAGAATATTCTACCTCTTAACAAAACAGAGTAGTTTCCAGAGTTCTGTTCCTTGAGAGCAAATTTCTGAAGTTTCAAAAGGTCTGAACAAAATTATATAAATCTGTATACTTGGGCTCCCAGGGCTAGCTTAGGCTAAGACAACAAAACCACAGGTAGCTCCCAGCTTCTTTTTTTTTTTAATTTGTAAAAACTCTTTCACTCCTCTAAACCTTACTACCTGGTAGTAAGGAAGATTTTTCCTGTAGGATAACCTGGATTTCTATGCAACCTTTGATTTAAGTAGACTTATCCAACTAATTACATAATGCTCCAAAAGTTACAAACTAGAGCCCTAGAACACACAACTAAGAGTCATGTGATTTTTGAAAAACCACCTTTAGGTGGCCCCAGAATTATGTTTCTGCTCTGACATCTTTTGAGTCAGTGATTCATTTTCATTGTGATAATCAACTTACGGCAAGCTATAGCCCTTGTGCCCTTTCAACTCTGTTTTATCTTAATCATAACTTTTTAAAAGCACCCTATTTTTAAAATACATAGCTTCAAATCTCCCCTCAGTTTTTGTTTTTCTTTTCCTATAGATTGTGGGGAGCAACTCGGACTAGACTAAGTTACTGGAATTAAGACTTATTCTATGCATCTGTGCTCCCACAATATGGCGCTGAGAAGGGAGAAACAGCTTCTACACAGCTGCCTCCAGTTCAACCAATAAACTGTAGGACCTACTCCTGATTGGAGGAGAGCAGCGTACTCGGCGTGTGGGTAGCAGAGTTGGGATTGGTGGAAGAGGACTATAAAGGAGGAGAGAGACACATGCACCAGGAACATCTAAGGGGAACATCTAACTGAAGGAACACCTGTGCAGCCCCCGAGAGAGCCGGCCGGCGGTGTGCCGCTCCCCCACGGAAGTGGGGAAAGTGGCTAGGGGGAACCGCCCTTCCACGGAGGTGGAAGGGACGGTAGCCAACCCGGGAAGAACCAGCAGCAAACCCGGGGAGGGCCGAGCAGACGAAAGAACAACGCAGGCTCCTGTGTCGTTCCTCCATGAAGAGGGGGAGCGACAACAGATGATTTAGCAAAAACATTATTGCTTAGAATCTTAGATTAATTTTTTATTTTATGTAACTTATTTATACACACTTTAAAAATATCTTGAAGAATTTTTAAATTGTCATTTACTTTGGGAAGGAGAGCAAAAGCTTCTAAGCATACATGGGACCATTTTTTCTCATGGCAAATAGCAGATTTCAAGAATATGGGAGTTGGCTGGCGCCACGGCTCAATAAGCTAATCCTCCACCTGCGGCGCTAGCACATGGGGTTCTAGTCCCGGTCGGGGCGCTGGATTCTGTCCCGGTTGCTCCTCTTCCAGTCCAGCTCTCTGCTGTGGCCCGGGCGTGCAGTGGAGGATGGTCCAAGTCCTTGGGCCCTGCACCCGCATGGGAGACCAGGAGAAGCACCTGGCTCCTGGCTTCAGATCAGTGCGATGCGCTGGCTGCAGCGGCCATTGGGGGATGAACCAACGGAAAAAGAAGACTTTTCTCTCTGTCTCTCTCTCTCTCACTATCCACTCTGCCTGTCAAAAAAAATTAAAATTAAAAAAAAAAGAATATGGGAGCCAACACTGTGGCACAGCAGATTAAAGACCCAGCCTGCAGTGCCAGAATCCCATATGGTCACCGATGTGAGTCTTGGCTGCTCCACTTCCAATCTAGCTCTCTGCTATGGCCTAGGAAAGTGGTGGAAGATGCCCAAAGTGTTTGGGCCCCTGCACCCACGTGGGAGACCCGGAAGAAGCTGCTGGCTCCTGGATTTGGATCAGCTTAGCTGTGGCCACTGTAGCCATTTTGGGAGTGAACTACCAGATGGAAGACCTCTTTGTGTCTCTACCTCTCTCTGTAACTCTTTCAAATAAAAAAAAATTTTTTTAAAGAAATCTGGCTCCCTTAACAGTGGCTGAATCTTCACTTGAAGGGCGCTGATGACACAAACTGGATTCTCCATGCCACGTTCAGGTTGACCCACAGGGCATGTTTGCCTGGGTGAGATGGGTTTCCCATAGTAGGCTGCATGTGATTTTAGAAACTTCAGTGGGAGGATGGACACCGGCTTTGGAGATCATTGTTTTATTTAGAAAGCTTTTATTTAAAAAATATACATTTCAAAGGTATAGCTTTTGGAATAGAGTGGTTCTTCCCCCCATACCCACTCTCCCATACCCTCTCCCACCCAACCTCCTACTCCCTCTCCCATCCCATTTTTCATTAAGATACATTTTAATTATCTTTTTATACAGAAGATCAAATTAGTATATACTAAGTAAAGATTTCAACAGTTTGCACCCAAACAGAAACAAAAATTATAAAGTACTGTTAGAAGAAAAGTTTTACCATTAATTATCATAGTATAACTCATTAAGGACAGAGGTGCTACATGGGGAAAAGGTGCACAGTGACTCCCATTCTTGATTTAACAATTGACACTCTTATTTATTTTTATTTATTTTATTTTTTAAACTTTTATTTAATAAGCATAAATTTTGAAAGTACAACTTTTGGATTATAGAGTCTTTTTGCCCCCATAACCTCCCTCCCACCCGCAACGATCCCATCTCCACTACCTCTCCCACCACATTCTCATCAAGATTCATTTTCAATTATCTTTATATACAGAAGATCAATTTAGTATACACTGAGCAAAGACTTCAAACATTTGCACCCACACAGAAACACAAAGTATAAAGTAGTTTGAAGACTATTTTTACCATTAATTCTCATAGTACAACACATTAAGGACAGAGATCCTACATGGGGAGTGAGTGCACAGTGACTCCTGTTGTTGATTTAACAATGACACTCTTATTTATGACGTCATTAATCACCCAATGCTCTTGTCATGAGCTGCCAAGGCTATGGAAGCCTCTTGGGTTCAGAAACTCCAATCTTATTTAGACAAGGCCATAATCAAAGTGGAAGTTCCCTCCTCTCTTCAGAGAAAGGTATCTCCTTCTTTTATGCCCGTTCTTTACGCTGGGATCTCACTCGCAGAGATCGTTCACTTAGGTAATTTTTTTTGAGTACTAGTTATAACATTAATTCACATAGTGCAACACATTAAGGACGGAGATCCTATATGGGTAGTAAGTGCACAGTGATTCCTGTTGTTGATTTAACAATTGACATTCTTATTTATGACGTCAGTCATCACCCGAGGCTCTTGTCATGAGCTGTCAAGGTTATGAAAGTCTCTTGAGTTCACCAACTCCGATCTTATTTAGACAAGGTTATAGTCAAAGTGGAAGTTCTCTCCTTCCTTCAGAGAAAGATACCTCTTTCTTTGATGGCTCATACTTTCTGCAGGGATCTCACTCACAGAGATCTTTCATTTAGGTCATTTTTTTTTTTTTGCCACAGTTTCTTGGCTTTCCATGCTTGAAATACTCTCATGGGCTTTTCAGCCGTATCCACATGCCTTAAGGGCTGATTCTGAGGCCAGAGTGCTGTTTAGGACATCTGCCATTCTATGGGTCTGCTGTGTATCTCACTTCCCATGTTGGATCATTCTCTCCCTTTTTGATTCTATCAGCTAGTATTTGCAGACACTATTTTTGTTTATGTGATCCCTTTGGTTCCTAGTCCTATTATTATGATCAATTGTGAACAGAAATTGATCACTGGGACTAGTGAGATGGCATTGGTACATGCCACCTTGATGGGATTGAATTGGAATCCCCTGGTATGTTTCTAACTCTACCGTTTGAAGTAAGTCAGCTTGAGCATGTCCCGAATTGCACATCTCTTCCCTCTCTTATTCCCACTCTTATATTTAACAGTGATCACTTTTCAGTTAAGTTTCAGCACTTAAGAAGAATTGTGTATTGAGTACAGTATTCAACCAAAAGTATTAAGTAGAACAAACAAAAAAATACTAAGAGGGATAACATATCAAGTTGCTCATCAACAGTCAAGGTGAGGGCTGATCAAGTCACCGTTTCTCATAGTGTTCATTTCACTTTAACAGGTTTCCTTTTTGGTGCTCAGTTAGTTGTCACCTATCAAGGAGAACAAGTTGTATTTGTCCCTTTGGGATTGGCTTATTACACTCAGCATAATGTTTTCCAAATTCCTAACAGGGATCACTTTTCAGTTAATATTTAAACACCTAAGAATAATTGTGTGTTAATTACAGAGTTCAACCAATGGTACTAGAACAAAAAAAATACTAAAATGGATAAAGTATTACATTGTACATCAACCATCAGGACAAGAGCTGATCAAGTCACTGTTTCTCATAGTGTCCATTTCACTTCAACAAGTTTCCCCTTTGGTGCTCAGTTAGTTGTCGCCAATCAGGGAGAACATATGATATTTGTCCCTTTGGGTCTGGCTTAATTCACTCAGCATGATGTTTTCCAAATTCCTCCATCTTGTTGCAAATGACCGGGTTTCGTTGTTTTTGACTGCTGTATAGTATTCTATAGAGTACATGTCCCATAATTTCTTTATCCAGTCTACTGTTGATGGGCATTTGGGTTGGTTCCAGGTCTTAGCTATTGTGAATTGATCTGCAATAAACATTAATGTGCAGACAGCTTTTTTGTTTGCCAATTTCATTTCCTTTGGGTAAATTCCAAGGAGTGGGATGGCTGGGTTGAATGGTAGGGTTATCTTCAGGTTTCTGAGGAATCTCCAGACTGACTTCCATAGTGGCTTAACCAATTTGCATTCCCACCAACAGTGGGTTAGTGTCCCTTTTTCCCCACATCCTCTCCAGCATCTATTGTTGGTAGATTTCTGAATGTGAGCCATTCTAACTGGGGTGAGGTGGAACCTCATTGTGGTTTTGATTTGCATTTCCCTGATGGCTAGTGATCTTGAACATTTTTTCATGTGTCTGTTGGCCATTTGGATTTCCTCTTTAATTACATCTTCTTTATATTAGAATAAAACAGTTGCTAAGGCTGTGGGATTTTAGAGTAAGGGAGATATGGCCAAGATCTGGCTCTGCCACTCACTAGCTATTCCACCTAAGAAAAATTTAGCTCATGTCTTTGAGTTCAGTTTCCTAATGGATACTATAAAAGCAATAATTCAGAGCCTTGTTGTGAAGATCAAATAAAATGTTAATGGATATGGTGATTAGCATGGAGATAGCATACCACAAAGTGGTATCTCTTACTGTTTTAATACTGTCTATACACGCAGGCAAAGAATTCTTGGAAAAGACTCCAGAGGCACAGGCAATCAAAGCCAAAATTCACAAATGGGATTACATCAAATTGAGAAGCTTCTGTGCTACAGAAGAAATACTCAGGAAAGTAAAGAGGCAACCAAAAGAATAGGAGAAATCATTTGCTAACTATATAACTGAATAAACAGAATACATAAAGAGACCAAGAAACTCAACAACAACAAAACATACAACCCAGTTAACAAATGGTCAAAGGACTTAAAGGGAAACTTTTCAAAAGAGGAAATCCATATGGCCAACAGACACATGAAAAAATGCTCAGGATCACTAGTCTTCAGGGAAATGCAAATCAAAACCACAATTAGAATGGCTTTTATCTAGAAATCAACAAACAACAAATGCTGGCAAGGATGTGGGGAAAAAAGTATCCTATTCCACCATTGGTAGGAATGTAAACTTGTAAAGCCACTATGGAGCACAGTTGGAGATACCTCAGAGATCTGAATATAGACCTACAATATGACCCAGCCATCCCACTCCTGGGAATTTACCCAAGGGAAATGAAATCAGCAAATAGAAGAGTAATCTGCACCACCATATTTATTGCAATTCAATTCAAAATAGCTAAGACATGGAACCAACCTAAATGCCCATAAACTGAAGACTGGATAAAAAAATTATGGGATATGTACACAGTGGAATACTACACATAATTTAAAAAATTAAATCCAGTCATTTGCAACAAAATAGATGAATCTGGAAAATATCATACTTAGTGAAATAAGCCATTTCCAAGGGACAAATATCATATGTTCTTCCTGATCTGTGAGAATAAATAGAGCACCTAAAATGAAATCTGCAGAAGTGAAATTGACACTTCAAGAAGAGATGACTTGAGCTATCCTTTTCTTGACTGTGGAGGAAGAGTTTTGGTGTTTTGTTTGTTTTTTCTTTTTTTCCTCCTCATACTAATTTTTGAACTCTTTAATTAACAAAGTTAATCATATGTGTATAAAGTCAATTGAGGATGGGTCTCAATAAGAAATAAGAGTGGAAATAAGAGAGGGAGGAGGAAGTTTGTAACTGTAAAGCTGCATCATTCTACATACATTCCAAAGGACTAACTTCTAAGGATGCAGTTTAAAAACTTGTCATGGGACCCCAAATTCCATTAAGCTGGGTTATAAAAATGTCATCTTAAGTGTTAAAGTGATCATATCAAGTGTTAAAGTGAACATATAGATTGGATTAAGTGTTAAAATGACCATATAAATAAGATCAAGTGTGGGATAATTATAGCAGATAGAATTAAAAAGGAGAGAATGTTCCAACATGGGAAACAGTCTATACAGCAAACTCATAGAATGACAATTGCTTTAAGTAACACTCTGACCTCAGAATCAGCCCTTAAGGCTTCCTGGTCTGGCTGAAAAGATGATGAGAGCATTTCAGGCATGGAAAGCCAAGACACTGTGGCAAAACATATTCTACATGAAGGATCTCTGTGAGTGAAATCCCAATGGAAAGAGGTGGTCATCAAAGAAGGATGTACTTTTCTATAAAGGGAGGAGAGAACTTCCACTTTGCTTATGGCCTTTTCTAAATAGTGATGGAGTTTGTGGATTTAAAAGGCATACCATAGCCTAGGCAACTCATGTCAAAACCTGCCTCAGGTGGTCACTGACATCATACATAAGAGTTAATTGTTGGCTGGTGCCATGGCTCACTTGGCTAATCCTCTGCCTGCGATGCCAGCACCCTGGGTTATAGTCCCAGTTGGGGTGCCAGATTCTGTCCCAGTTGCTCCTCTTCCAGTCCAGCTCTCTGCTGTGGCCCGGGAAGGCAGTGGAGGATGGCCCAGGTCCTTGGGCCCTGCACCCGCATGGGAGACCAGGAGAAGGCACCTGGCTACTGTTTTCGGATTGGCGCAGTGCGCCGGCCGCAGCACGCTGGCCGTAGCAGACATTTGGGGGGTGAACCAACAAAAAAGTAAGACCTTTCTCTCTCTCTCCCTCGCTCCCTCTCTCCCTCTCTCCCCCTCTCCCTCTCCCTCTCCCTCTCTCTCTCTCACTGTATAACTCTGCCTGTCAAAAAAAAGAGTTAATTGTTAAATTAACAATAGGAGTCACTGTGCACTAACTCCCCATGCAAGACCTCTGTCTCAATGAGTTGTAATATAATAGCTAACAGTGATACTTGTTCTCAAACAGTTTGTGTGTGTGTGCATGTGTGTGCAAACTGTTGAAATCTTTACTTACTATAGAGTTGGTCCTCTGTGCAAAAAGTTAATTGAAAATGAATCTTAATTGAGAATGGGGCTGGGAAGGGAGGAGGAGGGGGTTGGGAGTATGGGTGGGAGGGCGGGTATGGTGGGAAAAAAACTATACTCCTAAAGTTGTACATATGAAATTTGTATTCCTTAAAAATAAATTAATTAAAAAAGAATTAGTGAGTATAAATTTTCAATGTTTAATGTCTTTTTCCCAGTTTTTTTCTTCAAACTCACTGTTTCTTCTTACTGTACTTTTTCATTAATTTAATTTGTACATCCCTTTTTCTAACTGATTAGTTACTGAAAATTTATAATAAAAGATAAAATTGTTAAAAAGGTGAAAAAAATATTATATACACAGAGGATAAAGGGTATATGAAAAAATGTTATGCTTAACTCTGGCTAGTAGGCTATGGATAACTGTACAATTGTCTTTTCTACATTGATGGGGCCAGTGTTGTGGCTCAGAACATTAAACCACTGCCTATGACTCTGGCATCCCATATGGGAATGGTTCATATTCTGGTTATTCCACTTCTGATCCAGCTTCCTGCTAGTGTGCCTGGGAAAACAGCAGAAGATGGCTTGAGCTCTTGGGCTTCTGCAACCCATGTGAGAAACCTGGACAAAACTCCTGGCTCTTGGTTTCAATCTGGCCAAGACCTGGCCTTGTGGCCATTTGGGAAGTAAACCAGCAGACAGAAGATCTCTCTCTCCCTCACTTCCTCGCTCCCTCTCTCTGTAACTTTGCCTTTCAAATAAATAAATAAATCTTTTAAAAGATTCTCTGCATTTAATGTCTTGTAGCTCATGATTAGAAATTTTAAAATATATTTTTTCAGAATAAAAAATTGAATATATATGTAAATTTCAAAAAGTTTATGGGAAACAGAATTCAAACGTAAGTTTATTTTGCACCAAAATAATCTTCCTTTTTATTCACTTTTCCACAAACTTCTTGAGGGATGCTTATATATACTGTCCAGTAACTCAACTACTATGAAAACTATGGCAGGTAGAATCATGGGTCCTCCAAAGACGCCCATACTCTAATCTTCAGAAACTTTGGATATGCTGCCTTATCTAGTAAAAGGGATTTTGAATATCTGATTAAGGGTTTATTAGCAACCCTGAGATGGTGTGATTATCCTGGATTATTCAGTGGACTCAAAATAATCAAATAGGGCTGGCATTGTTGTGCAGTGGGTTAAGGCACCACTTGCGATGCTGGCATCCCACATCATAGTGCTGTTCAAGTCCAAGCTGCTGTATTTACAATCCAGTTCCCCGCAAACACACTTGGGAAATCAGCAGCAGATGGTCCAAATACTGGGGGCCCTCCTATTCAAGAGGGTATCCAGATGGAGTTCCAGGCATCTGGCTTCATCCTGACTCAGACCTGGCTGTCACTGCCATTTGGGAAGTAAACCTGTGGATGGAAGATTTTCTCCCTCTCCTCTTTCCTTTTTCTCTCCCTCTCCCTCTCCATGTCTCCTTCTCCCTCTCTATCACTCTACTTTTCAATTAAAATAAATAAATAAACCTTTAAAAAGGGAGAGAACCAATAACCTTTGTATGCATAAACAATATCATATCTCAGAAAGAACTTGTATGATAAATCCTATTCACAACAGCTGCAAAAAATTAAATACCTTGGAATAAATTTAACCAAGGATATCAAAGATCTCTACAATGCAAATTAGAAAACATTAAAAAAAATAGATGACACAAAAAAATGGAAAAATCTTCCATGTTCATGGATTGATAGAATTAATATCATCAAAATGTCCATACTACTGAAAACAATTTACAAATTCAATGCAACCACAATCAAAACACCAATGACATTCTTATATTTAGAAAACAAAGATGCAAAAATAATTTGGAAACACAACAGACTCCAAATAGCTAAAGCTATCTTAAACAGCAAAAACAAATCCATAGGTATCACAATACCAGATTTCTAGACATACTACAGGGAAGTTATAATCAAAAGAGCCTGGTACTGGCACAAAATAGATATGTAGAACAATGGAACAGAACAGAAATCCCAGAAATTAATCCATGCATCTATAACCAACTAATCTACGACAAACGAGCTGAAACTAATCCCTGGAGAAAGGACAGTCTCTTCAACAATGAACTAAATCTATGACCTGAAACCATCACATTACTAGAGGAAAACATCAGGGAAACTCTACAAGACATTGGCACAAGCAAAGACTTGTTGGAAAACATCCCAGAATCACAGATAATAAAGAGAAAAATAGACAAATGGGATTAAATCAAGCAAAGATGCTTCTGTACTGTAAAGGAAATACTCAACAAAGTGAAGACTACTGACAGAATGGGAGAAAATATTTGTGAACTATGAATGTGATGAAGTATTAATACTCAAGATCTATAAAGAACTCAAGAGACTCAACAACAACAAAACAAACAACCCAGTCATGAAATG